>NC_067244.2:152178717-152803717 GCF_019359855.2 Lolium perenne | reverse complement strand
ACAGGAGTCTCTGTTCCGGCACGCCACCGGGATGGGGAAGTGCCCCCGGAAGGCTTCTCCATCGACACCACCGCCATCTTCATCACCGCTGCTGTCTCCCATGAGGAGGGAGTAGTTCTCCATCGAGGCTCGGGGCTGTACCGGTAGCTATGTGGTTAATCTCTCTCCTATGTACCTCAATACAATGATCTCATGAGCTGCCTTACATGATTGAGATTCATATGAGTTTTGTATCACTATTCATCTATGTGCTACTCTAGTGATGTCATTAAAGTACTCTATTCCTCCTGCATGGTGTAAAGGTGGCAGTGTGTGCATCATGTAATACTTGGCGTAGTTTATGATTGTGATCTCTTGTAGATTATGAAGTTAACTATTACTATGATGGTATTGATGTGATCTATTTGGTTATGTTGATCTATCTTGCACTCTAAGGTTATTTAAACATGAATATCGAATATTGTGGAGCTTGTTAACTCCGGCATTGAGGGTTCGTGTAATCCTACACAATTAGTGGTGTTCGTCATCCAACAAGAGGGTGTAGAGTCTAGCATCTATTTATTTATTCTGTTATGTGATCAATGTTGAGAGTGTCCACTAGTGAAAGTATGATCCCTAGGCCTTGTTCCTAAATACTGCTATCGCTGCTTGTTTACTGTTTATTGCGTTTCTACTGCCTGCAATATCACCACCATCATCCACCCGCCAGTCCTGGATAGCAAAGCACTTTTCTGGCGCTGTTGCTACTGCTCATACTTATTCATACCACCTGTATTTCACTATCTCTTCGCCGAACTAGTGCACCTATTAGGTGTGTTGGGGACACAAGAGACTTCTTGCTTTGTGGTTGCAGAGTTGCATGAGAGGGATATCTTTGACCTCTTCCTCCCTGAGATCGATAAACCTTGGGTGATCCACTTAAGGGAAACTTGCTGCTGTTCTACAAACCTCTGCTCTTGGAGGCCCAACACTATCTACAAGAATAGAAGCTCCCGTAGACATCATTGTCACAGCAACTCGCGGCGCAATCCGCCCAACTTCGAGATCTGGCGGATTGGCGGCCCGACCTGGAGGCGCGCCTCGCTCATCTACAAGGCGCGGTGTCGGAACTCCAGCGAGCTCGGGCGTCTTCGTCCTCGAGCGATGGTGGAACGGCGGCGGCCCATGTCGCAGCCAATCCCCTGCCACATCTTGAAGGGGAGTTCCACGGGCCCCATGGCCACGACGTCCATGCTTCTTCCGGGGGTTCTCTGGTGATGAACGCAGTTTCATCGCCGGCACTCCCGGTCACGGGTATGACTTCACTTCAGTACCCTCTCGTCACGCCATCATCTGAGCCTAACTTGGTCACAAATCAACAGATGTCGGCCATGGGCACCACTGCCCCAGCTATGCACTTCCCACCATTCACGGGTGAAAATCCCAACCTCTGGAAAACATTAGCTGAGCAATACTTTCACATGTTTGCCACACATGAGTCGTACTGGGTGCCAATGTCGACCTCGCGGGCATCTGGTTGCAGGCAGTTCACAAACGTCTGCATGGGCTTGATTGGGTCTCCTTTACATCACTGCTATGCACTCGTTTCAGGCGTGATAGGCACCAATTGCTTATCTGTCAGTTTTATGCAATTCGTCAGTTAACATCAGTAGCAGACTATATCGAGCGTTTCGATGTGCTTATGAACAATCTTATGTCTTATTCCGAGGATACTCACCCATTTTACTTTCTTACACGATTTATCGAGGGACTCCGGCCTGACATTCGCTCGGTGGTGATGATTCAGCGCCCGGTTGATCTCGATACAGCATGTTCCTTGGCTTTGCTTCAGGAAGAGGTCTCTGAAGGCGAACCAATCTCTTCCAACCGTCAGACAGAGCAACGATATATCAAGATGCCTTTGAGATCAATGCCAGCCTCACAACATCATGGAAATTCTCGGCCACCCTCTCGAGCTGATGATCAGCGAGGACTGGAATCTGCTCGTGCTGCGGTCGATGAATGCATCACAGCATTACGTGCATTTCGCCGTGTGATACGTCTCCAACGTATCCATAATTTCTGATGTTCCATGCTTGTTTTATGACAATACTTACATGTTTTGCTCGCACTTTATGATGATTTCATGCATTTTCTGGAACTAACCTATTAACAAGATGCCACAGTGTCAGTTCCTGTTTTCTGCTGTTTTTGGTTCCAGAAAGGCTGTTCGGGCAATATTCTCGGAATTCGACGAAACGAAGACCCAACATCTTATTTTTCCCGGAAGCATCCAGAACACCGAAGGAGAGTCGGAGAGGGGCCAGGGGGCCACCACACAACATGGCGGCGCGGCCCCAGGCCTGGCCGCGCCGGCCTACTATGAGGGGGGCCCAGGCACCCTCCGACTCCGTCTCTTCGCCTATATAAGCCCTTTTGACCTAAAAACGCGATACCAATTGACGAAACTCCGGAAAGACTCCAGGGGCGCCGCCGCCATCGCGAAACTCCAATTCGGGGGACAGAAGTCTCTGTTTCGGCACCCTGCCGGGACGGGGAAGTGCCCCCGGAAGCCATCTCCATCGACGCCACCGCCTCCATCATGCTCCATGAGTAGTTCCCCCATGGACTACGGGTTCTAGCAGTAGCTAGTTGGTACTCTCTATTCCATGTACTTCAATACAATGGTCTCATGAGCTGCCTTACATGATTGAGATCCATCTGATGTAATCGGTGTTGTGTTTGTTGGGATCCGATGGATGATACATTATGATTAGTCTATCTATAAAGTTTGTGAAGTTATTGTTGCTGCAATCTTGTTGTGTTTAATGCTTGTCACTAGGGCCCGAGTGGCATGATCTTAGATTTAAGCTCTATATTATTGCTTAGATTGTATCTACAAGTTGTATGCACATGTCTATGTCCGGAACCGAAGGCCCCAAAGTGACAGAAATTGGGACAACTGGAGGGGAAGGCGTAGGTATGAGGATCACATGTTTTCACGGAGTGTTAATGCTTTGCTCCGGTACTCTATTAAAAGGAGTACCTTAATATCCAGTAGATTCCCTTGAGGCCCGGCTGCCACCGGCTGGTAGGACAAAAGATGTTGTACAAGTTTCTCATTGCGAGCACGTATGACTATATATGGAAAACATGCCTACATGATTAATAATCTTGATGTTCTATCTTAATGCTATTTCAATCCTGTCAATTGCCCAACTGTAATTTGTTCACCCAACACTTGTCACTTGTTATTGGAGAGTTACCACTAGTGTAGATCGCTGGGAACCCCGGTCCATGTCTCATCATCATATACTCGTTCTATATGTCATTGGAAGTAGTGTCAACTATTTTCTGGTGCCATCGCCTCTGTGTTATTGCTACTGCTGCTGTGTTACTATTACTATTGCTCTCATATTACTGCTGCTTTCACATCACCCCTGTTACTAGTGCTTTTCCAGGTGCAGCTGAATTGACAACTCAGTTGTTAAGGCTTATAAGTATTCTTTACCTCCCCTTGTGTCGAATCAATAAATTTGGGTTTTACTTCCCTTGAAGACTACTGCGATCCCCTATACTTGTGGGTTATCAAGACTGTTTTCTGGCGCCGTTGCCGGGGAGGCATAGCTCTACTCATAAGTTCACCTGGGGAGTACACTCTACCTCTCTCTCTGTTTTTATTTTATTTTGTTTTGTTTTGCTTAGTTTACTTTTGTCTAGTTTATTTGTGCTTAGTTTATTTCTGTCTAGTGTTATTTTGCTTAGTTTCTTTTTGTCTTGTTTTATTTTTCTCATATACCCAAAAATCCATAAAAATTTGAAAAATCGAAAAATTAAAAACTGTTGTTATGGGAGAACCCATAACCTACTTGGAGCTTATAGAATATTATAATAATTATAGGGAATCAAGAACGGGTAAAGTAATTAGTGCTATGATAGAAAAATTGAATACAATTGCTAAAATTTTGCTTAAACGCCATGATATAAATTGTTGCTCTAAAGAGGATACTAAACATCTGAAATTTCAATGTGGCTTTAGTGAGAAAGTTTTAATTAAGAACTATAATTGGAATAACTATATTCATCTTGGGTTTGAAGAGGTAGAACAATTTGTCTTATTTATGGGAGCCTCTGAGATAGAATCCTTCATGTCTAAGAATTATGAAACTTGTGTTGTTTGTAAGGACCTTAAAGATTATGTCTCTTCTATCCTTAATTTTTGCATAGAAAGTTACAGTGATAATCCTTATATCATTGATTATAAAGAGAGACTCATTAATGCACAAGAATGCACTCACAATTTGCAGGAACCCGTGGAAGAAGAAATTGATGAACCTGAAAGCTCATTGGATGAAAAAGAGGAGGAAATTGATGAACCTGAAAGCTCATTGGATGAAAAAGAAGAGAAGAGTGATGAACAAAAGGAGGAAGAATGGATTAGCTACCCATGCCAACCTTCTAATGAGAGTAACTCTTTATCTCGTACACTATTTGATTGTCCTCCATGCTTACCAAAGGAAGTTGAATGTAATGTTCACGTGGATTCTCTTGAAATATTCCCTATGAGTAAAACTTGTGAAAATAATTATGCTACTGTTATCTATGATAATCCATGCTATTTTGATAAATCTTATGATAATGCTTTGTTTGTGCATGATGTCGAAATGCATGGTACTAAAGAATTTTGCTTAGCAAATGTTTATGATAAAGCTCTAGATGATGGTCCTATGTTACTTGATAATATTAATTGTACTACTAATGAAAATGGGATTGGAGAGTTCTTGAATTTATCTAGGAGTCCCATATCTCTTGAGATTGATCAATCATCTTGCTATGTTATTGATAAAAGTGAGTTTGAAAGTTTTAATCCCACTATTTTTTAGATTGATAAAAATTATGTGCTTATGGATCATGAAAAGCATGCTTTATGTGATAGTTATATTGTTGAGTTTGTTCATGAAGCTACTGAAAATTATTATGAGAGAGGAAAATATGGTTGTAGAAATTTGCATGGTACTAAAACACCTCTCTACATGCTGAAAATTTTGAAGTTACTCTTGTTTCATCTTCTTATGCTTGTCACTTTGTTCTTCATGAATTTATTTGTGTACAAGATTCCTATGCATAGGAAGTGGGTGAGACTTAAATGTGTTTTGAATTTGCGTTTTGATGCTCTCTTTTGCTTCAACTCTTATTTCTTGCGAGTGCATCATTAAAACTGCTGAGCCCATCTTAATGGCTATAAAGAAAGAACTTCTTGGGAGATAACCCATGTGTTTATTTTGCTACTGTTTTGTTGTGTTTTAGAAGTTGTTACTACTGTAGCAACCTCTCCTTATCTTTATTTTATTGCATTGTTGTGCCAAGTGAAGCCTCTAATAGAAGGTTGATACTAGATTTGGATTTCTGCGCAGAAACAGATTTCTATCTGTCACGAATTTGGGCTGTGTTCTCTGTAGGTAACTCAGAAAAATATGCCAATTTACGTGCATGTTCCTTAGATATGTGCGCAACTTTCATTAGTTTTGAGTTTTCTGATTTGAGCAACGGAAGTACCTCTTTAAATTTCGTCTTTACTGGCTGTTCTGTTTTGGCAGATTCTGTCTCTGTTTTTTGCATTGTCTCTTGTGGACTTTAAGCAAGGCTTTCTAGACGTGGAGAGATGTAGCTAATGTTTTATTGAGTTCTTGCAATGTGTCACTACAGGACTAAAAGTGGATTCAAGTTTTTTGAGTACTAACCCCTCTAATGAAGTTTATGAGAAGTTTGGTGTGAAGGAAGTTTTCAAGGGTCAAGAGAGGAGGATGATATATGATCAAGAAGAGTGAAAAGTATAAGCTTGGGGATGCCCCCGTGGTTCATCCCTGCATATTTCAAGAAGACTCAAGCGTCTAAGCTTGGGGATGCCCAAGGCATCCCCTTCTTCATCAACTTATCAGGTCACTTCTATTGAAACTATATTTTTATTCGGTCACATCATATGTGCTTTACTTGGAGCGTCTGTGTGTTTTTATTTTTATTTTTGTTTGAATAAAAATGGATCCTAGCAATCCTTGTGTGGGAGAGAGACACGCTCCGCTTTTTCATATGAACACTTGTTCTTCGTTTTACTTCTAATGTTCAATGGTAAAAGTTGGAAGCTATTGCACTTGTTGTTATTTGGTTGGAAACAGAAAATGCCTCATATTGTCTTGGATAATTTGACACTTGGCAATTGTTTTGAGCTCTCAAGTAGATCATGATTAAGTTCTTGCACCATGTAGTTTAAACCTATTAATGAAGAACTACCGTAGAGCTTGTTGAAATTGGTTTGCATGATTGGTCTCTCTTAAGGTCTAGATATTTTCTGGTAAAAGTGTTTGAGCAACAAGGAAGACAGTGTAGAGTATTATAATGCTTGCAATATGTTCTTATGTAAGTTTTGCTGTACCGGTTCATACTTGTGTTTGCTTCAAACAACCTTGCTAGCCCAAAGCCTTGTACTGAGAGGGAATGCTTCTCGTGCATCCAAAACCTTGAGCCAAAACTATGCCATGTGTGTCCACCATACCTACCTACTATGTGGTATTTCCTGCCATTCCAAGTAAATACTTCATGTGCTACCTTTAAACAATTCAAAATGCTTCTCAAGTTGTGTCAATGTTTTATAGCTCATGAGGAAGTATGTGGTGTTTTATCTTTCAATCTTGTTGGGCAACTTTCACCAATGGACTAGTGGCTTCATCCGCTTATCCAATAATTTTGCAAAAAGAGCTGGCAACGGGGTTCCCAGCCCCAATTAATCACAAATAGATACTCCTCCATGGTATGTGAATGATTGGTGGGCACCCGAGGATTCGGTTAGCCATGGCTTGAGAAAGCAAAGGTGGGGAGGAGTGTCATCACTAAATAAAACTAAAATAAAATAAACACTCCTTCATGGTATGTGATTGTTGGAAGGCACCCGAGGATTCGGTTAGCCATGGTTTGTGGAAGCAAAGGTTGGAAGGAGTGTCACCCAAAAATGAAAACATCATGGGAGCCGCTCTTTGAAGGTCTGTCTGGCAAGGGGGTTAGAGTGCCCACTACCATTCGTTGACAACAACAAACACCTCTCAAAACTTTACTTTTATGCTCTCTATATGATTTCAAAACTTGAAAAGCTCTAGCACATGATTTTATCCCTGCTTCCCTCTGCGAAGGGCCATTCTTTTACTATTATGTTGAGTCAGTTTACCTACTTCCTTCCATCTTAGAAGCAAACACTTGTGTCAACTGTGCATTGATTCTTACATACTTGCTTATTTGCATTCATCATATTACTTTATGTTGACAATTATCCATGAGATATGCATGTTGAAAGTTGAAAGCAACTGCTGAAACTTATATCTTCCTTTGTGTTGCTTCGATGCCTTTACTTTGAATTTATTGCTTTATGAGTTAACTCTTATGCAAGACTTCTGATACTTGTCTTGAAAGTACTATTCATGAAAAGTTTTGCTATATGTTATCTATTTGTTAGCAACTATAGATCATTGCCTTGAGTCACTTCATTCATTTCATATGCTTTGTAATAGTATGATCAAGGTTATGTAAGTAGCATGTCACTACAGAAATTATTCTTTTTATCGTTTACCTACTCGAGGACGAGTAGGATCTAAGCTTGGGGATGCTGATACGTCTCCAACGTATCCATAATTTCTGATGTTCCATGCTTGTTTTATGACAATACTTACATGTTTTGCTCGCACTTTATGATGATTTCATGCATTTTCCGGAACTAACCTATTAACAAGATGCCATAGTGCCAGTTCCTGTTTTCTGCTGTTTTTGGTTCCAGAAAGGCTGTTCGGGCAATATTCTCGGAATTCGACGAAACGAAGACCCAACATCTTATTTTTCCCGGAAGCATCCAGAACACCGAAGGAGAGTCGGAGAGGGGCCAGGGGGCCACCACACAACATGGCGGCGCGGCCCCAGGCCTGGCCGCGCCGGCCTACTGTGAGGGGGGCCCAGGCACCCTCCGACTCCTTCTCTTCACCTATATAAGCCCTTTCGACCTAAAACGCGATACCAATTGACGAAACTCTAGAAAGACTCCAGGGGCGCCGCCGCCATCGCGAAACTCCAATTCGGGGGACAGAAGTCTCTGTTATGGCACCCTGCCGGGATGGGGACGTGCCCCCGGAAGCCATCTCCATCGACGCCACCGCCTCCATCATGCTCCGTGAGTAGTTCCCCCATGGGCTACGGGTTCTAGCAGTAGCTAGTTGGTACTCTCTATTCCATGTACTTCAATACAATGGTCTCATGAGCTGCCTTACATGATTGAGATCCATCTGATGTAATCGGTGTTGTGTTTGTTGGGATCCGATGGATGATACATTATGATTAGTCTATCTATAAAGTTTGTGAAGTTATTGTTGCTGCAATCTTGTTGTGTTTAATGCTTGTCACTAGGGCCCGAGTGGCATGATCTTAGATTTAAGCTCTATATTATTGCTTAGATTGTATCTACAAGTTGTATGCACATGTCTATGTCCGGAACCGAAGGCCCCAAAGTGACAGAAATTGGGACAACTGGAGGGGAAGGCGTAGGTATGAGGATCACATGTTTTCACGGAGTGTTAATGCTTTGCTCCGGTACTCTATTAAAAGGAGTACCTTAATATCCAGTAGATTCCCTTGAGGCCCGGCTGCCACCGGCTGGTAGGACAAAAGATGTTGTACAAGTTTCTCATTGCGAGCACGTATGACTATATATGGAAAACATGCCTACATGATTAATAATCTTGATGTTCTATCTTAATGCTATTTCAATCCTATCAATTGCCCAACTGTAATTTGTTCACCCAACACTTGTCACTTGTTATTGGAGAGTTACCACTAGTGTAGATCGCTGGGAACCCCGGTCCATCTCTCATCATCATATACTCGTTCTATATGTCATTGGAAGTAGTGTCAACTATTTTCTGGTGCCATCGCCTCTGTGTTATTGCTACTGCTGCTGTGTTACTATTACTATTGCTCTCATATTACTGCTGCTTTCACATCACCCCTGTTACTAGTGTTTTTCCAGGTGCAGCTGAATTGACAACTCAGTTGTTAAGGCTTATAAGTATTCTTTACCTCCCCTTGTGTCGAATCAATAAATTTGGGTTTTACTTCCCTCGAAGACTGCTGCGATCCCCTATACTTGTGGGTTATCACCGTGCCAAGGGTTTGTGCTATAAATGTGGGGAGAAGTGGAATAAGGATCACACTTGCCCTACCACAGTGCAGCTTCACGTTGTTGAAGAATTGCTGGATTTATTTTCACCTGAAGAGCTCACTGGTTCGGATTCTAGCGAACCAACAACACCTGAAACTGAGACTGTGTGCTCTATCTCTGTTCATGCTCTGACCGGGTCATGAGCTAACATACCTGGAGTCATACAATTACAAGCATTCATTGAAGATAAAGAGATCCTTCTGCTCGTGGATTCAGGCAGCTCAACATCCTTTATCAACAAGCAACTGGCAACAACGTTACAAGGAGCCAAGCCTCTCCTCAATGCTTGCAAGGTCAACGTGGCTGATGGTACACAACACCAGTGCACACATTTCATACCCCAGTGCCAGTGGTCTGTAGGCGGTCATCATTTCAACACGGATATGAAAATTCTGCCTCTCGGCTCATTCGACGCAATTCTGGGAATGGATTGGCTTGAGGAGCACAACCCAGATATTGACTGGGTGCAGAAGTCTCTGAAAATCACAGTGCCGCAAGGCGTGATCCATCTGCAAGGGCACCGACAAAACAATGTGCAGTGTTCTGCAATTTCAGTCGCTGAGTTGTCCAACATATGTCGTCAGGGTTCAGCAGCTCACCTAATTCATCTATATGCTCTGGATGGTGAAGTACAGATAGAAGAGATTGTACCTGAAGACATTCAGTCTATTGTCGACCAATTTCCTGACGTCTTTGCTGCTCCCAACTCTTTACCTCCTAGGCGAGCTTGTGATCACCGCATCCCCTTGATGCAAGGAGCACAACCAGTGAACCAACGTGCCTACCGCCACAAGCCTGAGCTTAAGACAGAGATAGAACGCCAGGTGGCAGAGCTTCTCGAAGCTGGTATTATTCAGCACAGTACAAGTCAGTTTTCTTCTCCGGCTATTCTCGTGAAGAAAAAAGACGGCACATGGAGATTGTGTGTGGATTACCGTGCACTAAATTCTATGACTGTCGTCAGTAAATATCCAGTACCCATCATCGACGAGCTGCTAGATGAGCTTTCAGGTGCAAGTTGGTTCTCGAAGATGGACCTGAGAGCAGGTTACCACCAGATACGTCTCGCAGAAGGGGAAGAATTTAAAACTGCTTTCCAGACCCATTCTGGGCACTGGGAATACAAGGTCATGCCGTTCGGTCTGGCTGGTGCGCCGGCCACATTTCTTGGCGCCATGAACGCCACGTTGCAGCCTCTTCTCCGCAAGTGTGTCGTGGTTTTCTTTGACGACATATTGGTGTACAGTCGGACTTTGGCAGATCATGAAGCACACGTCAAAGCAGTCCTGGAATTACTCCGCCGCGATAACTGGCAAGTGAAGCTTACAAAATGTTCATTTGGGCAGAAACAAATCAGTTACCTAGGCCATGTGATCAACTCAGAGGGAGTGGCCTCTGACCCACAAAAGATCAGTAGAGTGAAGACTTGGCCCGTGCCACAGAACAACAAAGATGTCCGTAGCTTCCTTGGACTTGCCGGGTACTATCGTAAGTTCGTGCAGCACTTCGGCATTATAGCTCGCCCACTCTTTAACTTGCTCAAGAAACACACTCCTTTTGTCTGGACTAGTGACGCAGATACAACATTCCAGGTGCTCAAGCAGAGTTTGGTGGAAGCACCAGTTCTCAAATTACCTGATTTTTCAAAAACCTTCACCATTGACACTGACGCGTGTGAGACAGGAGTCGGCGCAGTGCTACAACAGGAAGGCCATCCCATCGCCTATATGAGCAAGCATTTGGGCCCCAGAAATCGTGGTCTATCGACCTATGAAAAAGAGTGTTTGGTTGTTCTTATGGCGATAGAACAATGGCGCCCATACTTGCAAAACAAGGAGTTCATTATTAGGACAGACCAGAAGAGTCTCGTGCATCTTGAGCACCAGCGTTTGACAACTAATTGGCAACATAAAGCTTTCACAAAACTGTTGGGACTTCAATACAGGTTGTGCTATCGCAAAGGGGCGGAAAACCGGGCAGCAGATGCTCTGTCGAGACGTCCACCAGACATTACTGCCGCAGTCACAGCCATCACTGAATGTCAACCGGCGTGGCTTGAGGATGTGCGTGACAGTTATGACTGCAATGCACATGCAAGCCAGTGGATCTCCAAGCTCCAGCTCGCACCTGATGTCAAGAAGCGGTTTTCTCTGCAACATGGTATCCTCTACTTCCGCAATCGAATTTGGCTAGGTGGCTCTGCCACTCTCCAGGCCAAAATCATGGCAGCATTTCACTCAAGTGCCATTGGTGGCCACTCTGGTTTCCCAGTCACATACAAACGCATTCGACGTTTGTTCGCATGGCCAAAAATGAAGAATCATATCAAAGAATATGTGCGGACTTGCTTAATTTGTCAGCAATCGAAACCGGAGCGGGTTAAATACCCAGGCCTTTTGCAGCCTCTCCCCACACCCGATGGCGCCTGGCAGGCAGTAACCATGGACTTCATCGAGGGTCTTCCTAGCTCGGGCTCTTCAAACTATATTATGGTGGTTGTCGACAAGTTCACTCGATATGCGCACTTTATTCCTCTGCATCACCCTTTCACGGCTGCCAAGGTGGCATCGGAGTATATGGAGTATATGGATCACGTGTTCAAGCTACACAGTCTTCCAAAGATTATGATATCAGACCGTGACCCAATTTTTACGAGCAAGTTCTGGAAAGAACTTTTTGCTCGTGTTGGCAGCGAATTACGCATGAGCTCTGCTTACCATCCCGAGACCGATGGTCAGTCAGAGCGTGTGAACCAATGCCTGGAGAGCTATTTGAGGTGTTTCGCTCATGCTTGCCCACGCCGCTGGAGTCAATTTCTGTCCCTGGCTGAATTTTGGTACAACACGAGTCCCCATTCAGCTTTGCAAACATCACCATTTGTTGCACCCTATGGGCACGAGCCGCGACACTGGGGTATTGAAGCTGTCTCTACCTGTCCAGTACCTTCTGTGAAAGAATGGCTTGAAGAAAGGCAGCTCATGCAACAACTTCTGCAACATAACCTGAACTATGCTCGACAGCAAATGAAAAAGCAGGCAGACAAAAAACGCACAGACAGATCCTTCACAGTTGGGGATTCCGTGTTCATTAAGTTGCAGCCCTACGTTCAGTCATCAAATATTTTGGGCCATATACTGTCAACCATGTCATCAACCCAACAGCTTATGAGGTGAACCTGCCAGCCGAGTCAAAGATTCATCCAGTCTTTCACGTGTCGCAATTGCGCAAGGCTCTGATCCCAGGTACAAAAGTATCACCAGTTCTTCCTGTTCCAACTGATGTTCTGGCTTTTCCCATGAGAATTCTCGCTCAGCGCTGGAAAAGAGCTCCGACGGGTCGCTGTGAGCAAGTACAGGTTCAGTGGTCCAATTCTGCATCCCAAGACATCACCTGGGAGGATAAACTCGACCTCCAGCAGCGATTTCCTGCAGCGCCGGCTTGGGGACAAGCCGTCTCTCAAGGAGGAGGGGATGTCAGGGTCCCATTCACAAGCACCAGCAACGACCCTGATATGGGCCTGGTCACAAGGAAGGAAAGACCCAAACGACTTCGCCAGCCCAATAGGAGGCACGTCGGCCCGGACTGGGTGCAGTAGAGCTGGACGCGTCTTCCACTTAAGCCAAGCAAAGACAAGTTCAGACGCATCCTCGGGATCAAGGCTGAAGAACGGCGGCTGCGGGAGTTTGTCTCCTCGCTAGACTAGGAACCCTGTTCTATCCCCAATTCAGTTGTAATCAGATATTGCCACTGTTTATCGCTGCTATAATCCAGAGACAGTAGTGGGTACCTAACATATTACCATTGGAAACAATTTTATGGAAACAGGTTGCAAACAAATGGTTTGGCTCGTCAATTTAACTTGGTATAATTTGGATTTGGAAGCGAGAAGTTTAAAGAGGAAGGATAACGGAGAAATATTTTTTCCAGCGAGGATAGCTGAAGGTGAACAAGGTTCCTTCTTCTGCACACTTCATCTCTCCATCAAATAAAATATTCATCCCCTGGCGTTGCTGAAACCAGCAGGCCCTCCTGTGAACGGCCGCCGCCGCCGCCGCCGCCACCGAACCCTGACCAGCCATGGCCCCGCCGCGGAAGAAGAGCTCCCATCAGTCCGCTCCTACCACCATACTCGCCCTCAGCGACGACCTCCTGCGCGAGGTGCTCCTCCGCCTCCCCTCCCTCCCGACCCTCGTCCGCGCCGCTTTCGCCTGCCCCGCTTTCCTCCGCGCCGTCCGTTCATCCCCCGCCTTCCGCCGCCGCTTCCGCGACCTCCACTCGCCCACCATCCTCGGCGCATTCCTCGTCGACGACGAGCCCACCACGCCTACCTTCGCGCCCGTGCGCCTCCGCGGCCGCCGCTCCGACCCGGACCACGCCGCCGCCCTTCGCGGCCTCGATGTCTTCCTTACCCGTCTCCCCGATGCTATCGGTGTCAAAAAGGACGACGCCGAGGACGCCGAAGACGACGACGAAGATGTCCAAGATGAAGAAGATGACGACGACGAAGAAGATGACGCCGACGAAGACGAAGACGATGAAGAAGATGCTATCGGTGTAAAAAAGGACGACGCCGAAGACGAAGACGAAGATGTCCAAGATGAGGAAGATGGCGACGATGAAGAAGACGATGAGCCCCCCATGCCCACCTTCGCGCCAATGCTCCTCAAAAAAGTAGCCCAAGACGAAGACGAAGATGAAGACGAAGGGTGGTCAATGTTGGGGTGCCGCGATGGGTACGTCCTTCTCGTCACGCCGCGATGGAACACCAAGAAGGTGGCCGTCTACGATCCCCTCACAGGGGCCCTGCATCTCTTCCCCGGCCCGCCCGATGAGGTGTTCAGCGCTGACCCCGAAATCGAATACACTGTAGCTGAGTTCCACGTGATCCCCTCCGAAGCTGACGACCGGTCGTTTCGCGTGCTCTGCGTCCCCAAGGAAGACGGGGGGAAGCAGATCGCCGTCTTGTCACCGGACACCAGGGAGTGGCAGATTTCCCCAACACCATGGAGCCTCCAGGATGCAGACAATGTTAAGCTAGTGAGGAACGGGCTTGTTTACTGGGCATGTTATTCAGACCAACACGATTATATCCCTGTGCTGAACACTGCAACAATGCAGTTCTCTCAAACTGGGATGCCGCCAACTGTGCCTTCCTGTGTCTTAGGTGAGACCAAGGATGGGAAGCTCTGTTTGGCTCGTGCACATGACGGTAACCTTGAGCTTATGGTTTGGTTCCTAAGGGCCGGTCGTGATGGCATCGATAAATGGATGAAGAACGGGACATTTCAGATGGTGAATGCGATGGATAAGCTCACTCTGAACATTATAGACGAGTGTCCTTCGCTGAATGTCGTGGCTATTGTGGGTGGCTTTGTGTATCTGACTATTCACCAGAATGGGCCTCCTAACTGGCTCCTATCCTTCTGCATTGAAACAAGGGAGCTGCAGAAGCTCTGCCGGATCACTACCTCCGAGTTCTGCTATCCCTACATCATGGCGTGGCCTCCCTCTTTGTTACCCAGGAAGGTGACCTCTTGACTCCAACTCTCATAAGTTAATGTGTTCTCTGTATATTATCTTTTGTTAATTCGTGATGACGTTTTGTCATGGCTCTATAGATCGAGTCTTGGTTAGATTTATTAACTATTGAATAAATCGTTGCAAGATACTCATGTATGTTATATATCATTGAATGGCGTCCACCAGGCTTGAGCAGATTAGTCCATATACTCTCGCAATAAATAAATGACCGGCACCTAAGTTTGGCAGCAGATACAAGATGATGTCCAATGTCCTATGACACTCAAAATGTATTCTGCCAACATGGATTAGCTGAGGCTCCTTCCTTATGCGTTTTGACTCATGGATTCCATTTTTTGTTTATTTCAAACTACTCTTGTGATATTATAGTTTATGATGGATCCAGAGATATTTTTTTAATGAAACTCAATTCGATAGTTTTATTAGTTGATTGTTGAGAATAGTATGCAATGTGGTTCAATGTATGACACCCAAAATGTCAGCCGGCGTGGCTTAGTTGAGTTCCTTCCTTATGCATTTTGTCTTATGGATTCATTTTTATTTCAGACCGCTAGTGATATTATAGTTTGTGATGGACCAAAGATATTAGTAATTTTTTATGAAATGATGTGGCTTAAGGGGAAGAAGCCCTCAACAATGTTATATTGCTAGCAGATCGTGTATGACACCGCATTTGCGAACGCGGAGGCTCGAGCGCAGGCAGGCGAGGATGGGTCATCCCGTCCTAGCCACCCAGGCTAAGTCTAGTTTACTTATTTTCTTGTAATGAAATGAAATGCAATGTTTTTATTTGTTGAGTGTTAGCCCGTGGAGTTAGCATGTTGTTCTTAAGACGATTTTCAGTTAGAAAGTTATTCTCTGCACCGAAAGTATACGATAGCGGCAACGCTGTCAAAGGTGGTGATATAACCTGTAGACTGTATTTCGAAATCTGAATGGTGAAAGCACTCCCAAACCTAGAGACAAAATGGGTAAAAAACTAGGTTTGATTCCTAATCAACTGAACCAGATGCAGGATCCAAAGTATTCGCCTTTGGTCCGGCTCAGACGAACGAGGGATCATCTACTGCCTATCGCTAGTCACAACGAAAGATTTCTACTTGATAGCTATATCTCACCCCATAAAAAAGTACTTCTGTATCTAAAAAAATATCAACCATCCACTATCGATGGACTTCTTGCTCTGTTTCTTGGTCAAAAGATCAACATTCTGGGTTGAATTCTTTTGTCTTGAATATATGCCCTTCTTGGTTTGTTATTGAGAAACTTAACCAAATGAACGGTCAACATTCCCTGGATCATGTGATAATTGGAATAACTTTGTCCTGCCAGCTGGCTTCTTTGATCAGTCTCAGCCTTGTATCACAGCTTCACACAAGTGACTGTTCTGAAGATCAATATTATGGGTCAACTATTGTAGATCTTAGTATAAACATACTATAGTTGCGAAGCCAATAGTTTTGAACCTTCTTTCTTCTTTTGATCACATTGTTGCATAAACATACGTGTAAGCTGTATTTTTTCTTCAGCACCATAGAGTTTTGCAACATTCAAATGTTGGTCATTTTTCTTTTTATAAGATTATCTCGATTTAAAATTCTGCAATGCACAAGTAACCACTAGCCAATATTAATTTTATGATTTAACCATGGCCCAACACTTACACTGCATTCGGGGAATTGAGAAGAGATCTATATTGCTTTTTTTGGCAGTCCTACCCTTGTCTCTACCATCTCCATGAGTAATAGCATTTTAATCTGCCACTAATACAGATCAACTGAGTTCAAAGTTCTGCAAAAGTCAAGATACATATGCCCTCATGCACAAGTATATTTAGAGAAATTATCGTTTATAGCCTTGTTATATATATATTATATTATGTATAGCTGACATGTCACTTCTTGCTTCCGAGGAGTATTCTCTATCTATCAACAATATTTCTAAATTCGTGAGAGGAAACTCACCATTTTCTCATTTGCAAGATTCTTCATCAGTTCTCGTGTCTACCGTGTGTACAAATATCATCGAATAGCTTTCTGTTCTCTATTACCCCCTTTGCAGAAAATGGTTTATAGTGTAAATGCAAAGAAACTTGCCTACCCTAACAATATATCTGTAGTTTCCAATATGCTTGGGATAGTTTCGCAGAAGGTACTAATGGCAAGATCAGATTATGTAAAGTTGGGCAGAAGGTACAGACGACAAGATTAGTTGATAATTGACGTAGATGAAATCAGCTATATATATTTTTTCCATCACTTATCTCAAGTATTTGTAGTTAACATGTAAAAGGTTGCCCACCAATCTGGAGCAGTTCCGGATTTGGAAATGTATTTATGTAGTAGTCACAGTGTGAAGCTGAGAACTAATGCTCCAACTTTACATTTTTAATGAAATGTAATGTATATTTGGAGCAGTATGGATGCCTGAAGAAACTTGATGGCCTTGTTAATATTTTCTTTCTTGCACAAGCAGCATATTTTAGGGTGGCTGATTGCTCAACATTTGTTTTGCAGACAACCGCCTTATCCAGTTAAAAGTATGACTGAGCTGCCCGAAACTACATAGCTTGAATGGTTAGAAACTGGAATGCAAGGTTACTGTAGGTGCTACAGCATGCGGGTCTTGTTGATCCACAAGGAGAATCTGAACTATCTTCAGCTATAACTTGTATCTGTTTGTGGAACTTCCTTAGAACTGTCAAGCGGCAAGCAAATATGTAATGATGCCATGCTGTTGTTGAACTATCTTCAGCTATAACTTGTATCTGTTTGTGGAACTTCCTTAGAACTTCAATGAAACAACGGATGATGATGTTGAAGCTCCATACTTTCGTCTATAACAGCTTAAGTGCTACTTTCTTTTTTTTGAGCTTGCAAATGATCTCCCATCAGATATTACACTGGTGCTTCTACTTTGTTTGGGATGGGTGGTTTTTGACAGGTTTGTGTGAAACTGTTGATGAAAACCCCTACTTGAGTGTCACTGGTAGTTTGGAACAAGATGAGTTATCTTCGTTTTGAAGAACCGAATACCTGTAATCAAAATTGCACAAGTATGTTGGGATATGTATCTGCCGCAAGATTCTAGCAGTAATCTGGGTAGAAATTTAACATGGTGGAATTTCTAGAGTTTAAGTTTGAAATGCCACTGCAAAATACGAAATGCATTGTTCTGGAGACTGACTCGCAGGCATGATAGCAACTTTCACCGCTCTGAACTCCCTTCTATCATAGGTGAAACCAAGGAGATTAGTGGGAGTTCTATTAGCTTTCCTTTTCATTTTCTTCATAGATCTACAAATATAGCAGCACAATTGTGTGCAAAAGATGCTTCTCATGGCAGGCAAGTGAAGTATCCCTCCAAACTTTATCTGTAATACAACTGCATGTATCAATTATAATTCTATACTACTCCTATCAATGAACGGAATCTCCATTGAATGAATCGCTAAAAATTAAAATAAAATGCGAACAGTAATACCTTTTTTTTTTATGGAACAGCAATACTAAGCCCGTCGGCCAATTACTCTCTTTTGGTTTGGACGGGTCGCTTGGGGCTTGCTTCTTATGGGCTCGCTTGAAACAAAATAAAGCCGCCTCCTTTCCTCATTCCCAGTGTCGCGACATCCGACATGGCCTCTCCCAGTGTCGTGAAACAAAATAAAGCCGCCGCCGCCTCCGCTCAAGAAAAAATCCCCGCCACCGCCAGCCGCTCCCACCACCTTAAGGCCTCGTTTGGAAAGGGAGGATTTATGTGTTTTGGAGTGTATAATTTACCGTGTTTTGGGTGAATACACCTGCGTCACCCGATTCCCCTCTCTCGTCCAAGAAACAGGAGTGTAAGAAACGCGGCATGGACCTCGCGTCTTAAAATCTAGCTAACCCGACGTGTTTCTATCGGTTTACTCGCGCTTACACGATCAAAAACTAGGCTGCCAAACGGGCTAAAGAGTGTATTTTCGAGTATTGGACTGGGCTGGTAAAATACACGTGAGTCCATTTAGAAACCGGGCTGCCAAGCAAGGCCTAAGCGACCTCGGCGACGACCTCCTGTGCGAGGTATTTCTCCACCTCCCCTCCCTCCCGAGCCTCGTCCGCGCAGCTCTCGCCTGCCCCGCCTTCCTCCGCGCCGTCCGTTCGTCCCCCGCCTTCCGACGCCGCTTCCGCGACCTCCACCCGCCACCGCTCCTCGGCGTATTCCTCGACATACACGATCCATCATCCATACCCGTATTCGTCCCCACCCGCCGCCACTCCGACCGGGACCACGCCGCCGCCATCCGCGGCGCAGACGTCTTCTTTACCCTGCTGCCCGAAGACGATAATGACGTCGACCCCCAATGGTCAATGGAGTACTGCGGCGACGGATTTTCTCTTCTCGTCAACTGGAAAATCGAGAAAATGGCCGTCTACAATCCGCTCACACGGTCCCTGGATCTCTTCCCCGTGCCGTCGGACGAGATCTGCAGGGCCATGTATGTCGAGTTCTACATGCTCGCCTCCGAAGACAACAACGGGCCTTTCCACGTTGTCTCTGTCTCTTGCCGAATGCCGGGGGCGCAGGCCGCCGTCTTCTCGTCAGACACCAGAGAGTGGAAGGTTTTGGAATGAAATCCTATACGACCTGGGTCGTACCATCCCGTTGCTGGACCAAGTCGTCCGTTTGACACGTACCAAAACGAATCTTAAAGCATCTGGCACTAGATCACATAGGGCCTGTTTGGTTCCCAGCCACAGTTTGCCAAGCCTAACTTTGGCAAGTGTGGCCGCCACAAAAGTGTGGCTAGGATTTTGGAAGCCACAAAGTGTGGCAAAAGTTGGCAAAAAATTCACTCTATGACAAGTGGGTCATATGATTAGTGAAATATGGCAGCTCTAAAGTGTGGCAAGAACCAAATACATGCCAAATTGCCAAACTTTGGCTTGGCAAAGTGTGGCTAGGAACCAAACAGGCCCATATTCCTCCAGCTCTACTAATGGAATCGCTAAATCCTGATTCAGTTTATTCTTGGACGTAGCCGCGATTCCCGTGCTCGCTATGTCGCGGATCCGCGGATACTAGATGCTCTCTCTCAACTTCCACGGCCAAGCTCCTCCACGCCCGGCGGCACCACGGACGCTGCAGCTGCCAGGGAAAACCTGCGGGCGCGGCTCCTTCAGATCGCCGTCGCCGGCGGCACTACCGGCGCTCAAGCTAGCCAGGACCAAGTTTTACCACTCGCGGCGGTGCCACCGATGCTCCACCTGCCATGACCACCTCCTTCACGACGCAGTCCACTGTGAAGTTTAGGTATTTCTTTGACAATTGTTGCACGGGGATGAATTCAATCAAGAGAGGATTTAGGAAGAAGGGGATTGTAAGTGTAGGAGATGTATACTGTACTCACGACGGGTGGAGGTGCTGTTCGCAGAGCGTGTTCCGGCGGACCGGCTGCCATGTCCGTTCCATGTCGTCAGGCTGCTATGATGTAGTCATCTTCGAGATCGTTCGCCATCTTGACGCGCCGTCGCAAGAAGAAAGGGGGCAGAAAGATGAATCGAAGGTAGACGGACCGCTCGGAGACTGTTTGATTCTTGTGCGATTAGGGAATTGATTAGTCGAGCTGGAGGAATAGGTGAGCCAGAAGCTTTGAGATTTGTTCTTTCTACGTGTCAGTCGGATGAGTTGGTCCAGCGACCGGGGTGGTACGACCTAGGTCGTATAGGATTTCCTTCCGAAGGTTTTCCCATTTTCAGAGAATGTAAATTGCTCTCTGGATGGTACACTGGTGAACGGCTCTGTTTACTGGACATTTACCATCGGGCCCAATGTTGACGTGCTCAACACCGCAACCCTGCAGTTCTCTCAAATTGAGCTGCCGCTGCATATGGAAGGGCAAGTGCTATTTGAGCCAGGTGAGACCAAGGATGGGAAGCTCTGTTTGGTTTCCGCAGTTAAACTCATGCTTTTTGTTTGGGTCTGGAGACCCGACAACAACAACAGCAACAGTGTGGACAGATGGGTGCTGGATAAGACATTTTCGCTGCAGGATGATACTGATAACATCTCTCGGTATTGTCTGTATGATGATGTTCGGCTCAATGTTGTGGCGATTATTGGTGGCTTTGTTTATTTCTCTACCTTCTGTGGGAGTCGTCCAAATTCTTGTCACTTCATGTGCTTCTGCCTTGAAACAGAGGAGCTGAGTAAGCTCTGCACTGTCAGCCACTCCGATATTTCCTATCCCTATATCATGGCGTTCCCTCCTTCATTGGTATGCACTAAGGTGATCCCTCAACTCGAAGGGGCTTGACTAGGCGGAAGAAGAAAACTTGAACCAGGGAATGTTATTTCTGCTATGTATGTTGCTTTCTCACTGTAGAATTAATAAACCAAGATGTTCCATTGCTGTTGGGAATGTTTAGTCATTTTTGTAACCTCGTCATCTATCATTAATAGCTGGCATGATCGTGCTTTTTGTAGCTAGAAAATGGCTGAAGTTTAGTTCTATGCTTGGGAAAAGTATTCTATGTCATTGACAATATTTCCTGAATGTCAACAAGGATGGCCCCCATTTACTCTTTTTGCAAGATTTCTTAAGTTCTCTTGAACCCTTATACTAATCTCTTCAGTTTATCTTTGTCGTATTCTCGGAAATGTTAGCTCTCTGTCCTTAATTTTAAGCAACGTGTTGACCTAACTATGTATTTGTAACCTTCAGAGTGTAAACAAATTTAAGCAAATATAGAACTTGCAAGATCTGTTGCGCTACTTTTCTAAAGTATACATACTACTTGGTATTGCTCTATGAGGAATGCTATTACAGCATGAAATACACATTCTGAAATTTGCTCCAGCTACTACTGCCCCCATCACCCTCAAGGACTCCGCCTCTGCCTTTCAAGCGTTTGGTATATGATTGTGTTATGTTTTGTAGATTGAATTCGTATAGAATGCTGTGACAGTGAGATTTCTAATTGCAACATTAATGCCCCATTTGATTTCCAATTGCATGCTGTGCAATGGTTTTCTCACCAAGGGCAGTGCCTTCTCCGCTAAGGGGAATCATTTTGTACTATACCAGTTTTATCTTGGCCTAATTCAAGAACTTGAAAAACTCGTCGAATGGTCGACCATAGTTAAATGTTCTTTCAGGTCAATACACATCTTATAGAAATATTCTCCCAGTGATGTAGATTACTGATAGATGGAGTGACTATGGCTCTGCAATGTGTGTGTGCTGAGCACCATGAGTCCATGACACTGCAATTCTCTTAAACCGAGTTGCTTGTCCGCCTCAAAGGGAAAAGGGGAATTTATGGCTGGTGAGGCCAAGGATGGGAAGCTCTGTAATGTTTGTGTTGTTCAACCCATGTTTGTTATCTGCTTTTGGAAAGCCACAATGACAAGATTAATATGTGATTATTCATTGTCCGTAGTGGTAGTGGATCATTTTGCACTGAAGATTGTGGCAATTTATTGATGGATTTGTGTACTTGTCTACTTACTGTGAGACGGATCATAGTAAAACCTTGTTTGGTCCGTAGCTGATTCTTATCCTGCATGTTAGTGTTGGCACTTCATATCCCTACTTGATGAGATGGCCTCCTTCCTTGCTATGCAACCAGGTGAACCCTTGACTCTTCTAAGTTGCATTACTTGGATGAAGAACACTAGAACTGCATTTCTTTAACATTATCCCTACGTTTGTACTGATGTCTTGCTATGATTTTGTCGATGCACTCCTAGTTAGATTTACTCATGTATAGAATGAATCAACATGCCGAGGTCCTTCTTTTTACCATAACATGCCATGTCTTGTTGGGAATTGCATGTTATTAATGTGCTTTGTGGATACTAATGACTGGACTTCTAGTGTGTTGGAAGTACTCACTCCGTCCTTTTCCGGACGGAGGGAGTATGTTATTTATAACCTCTCAGGAGAATAAAAAAAAGGAGTAACTACTAGTAAATTTTTTCTGGACCAAACATCACTATTCACTAGGCCCCTGGTTCATATATTTTTTTTTTTTTTTTGAGAACACAGTACAACGCAGACGCTCACAAACACGCACGTACGAAACAGAATATTAGCGGGCAAGATTCCCAGATCATGTAATAATTAGAAAATTTTCATCTTGCCTGCAGTTTGATCGTTGCCAACTTGTTCCATAATCCACAGCATTGCTGTAGACTATTTTGAATTTCAATCCTGTGGATCCATATTCTAGCACTTCGCATAAATCTACTATGTAGTTGCAAAGCCAAATATCGAGTTTCAACCTTGGTTCTCTTGATCGGATTGCTGCATAAACAATGTAAAAGATAAGGTCAGTTGTTTTTTCAGCACTAAAAAAATCGATCGCGTTTCAACCTTCTTGGTTCTCTTGATCGCATTGATGCATAAACAATGTAAAAGATATTGTCAGTTGTTTCTTCAGCACTAAAAAAATCGTGGTGTTCCTCTATTGGACATTTTCTTCTTTTCACACTAATTACAGATAAAGCAAACTGTAGGTGTTATGACCGGCCTGGTCTACCGCCGGAGGGGGCTCACTGGCCCAACCGGCCAGGCCTAGTTAGGGGCTTAGCCCAGTTAGCAGATTAGAGTTTTGCAATTGTCTTATAAATACAAGTTGTAATAGACTATATCGATCAAGCAATAATCAATATCATTATTGCCGACTCCCAGAGGAGTCGGCCTTCTCCTGTCCGCGCTGCCCCAAACCCTAGCCGCCGACTTCCCACGCGCCCGCGACGGCGCCCTGCCGCCGGCGCCGTCTCTCTTCCTCTCGCTCGCAGCACTTCCACCCCTACAATCTACGCCCCCGTCCTGGTAGAACCCTATATTCTACCAATTTGGTATCAGAGACCTCCGTTACGATCATGTCTTCGAGCCAGACCACCGCCACCACCGCCGCCGTCTCCGAGACGCCGCCGGCCTCCTCCGCCGCCGCGCAATTGCCGCCACCCTCCACGGGCGCCGCTGCGCCCCTGGCAGATGTCGTCGGCGCCGCCCCCCCTCCTCTCGCAACAAGAGCTCTCGACGGCCATCCGCGACCTCGCCACCGCCGTCCAGGGCATCCGCCTGTACCTCATCGGTACGCAGGGGATGACCACGCCGCCCCTGCCGCCGCCTCGCCGCCTACCCGGCCGCGCCGGCAGCCCTACCCGGCCAGGGCGCGCCCGCTCCGCCCTCGGCCTCACCGTCGCCACCGCCGTGGGCGTCATGGCAGCCGACCCCCAGCGCGGGCCCCGCCTCGCTGCCCCAGGGCGTGCCCATCCAGCGGGTCCAGTTTCTGCCATCACCCTCCCGACTTCCGGCGTGGGTGACCGCGACAGAGCCCCCGCCCGTCTACTCGGACGCACCGGCGCCTCCCCCCGTCTACACCACCGCCGGGGACCCTCCGCGCCCGTCCTTCCCGGACCCGCCGCACGCATGCTTCGCCGAGCCGTCCGCTGGTCGCGCGGAGTACCCCGCCCAGGGCGCCACCGACCTCGCTCCACCACGCTACGCCAAGCTGGAATTCGCCACGTATGATGGCGTCGAGGACCCCCTCAACTGGCTCAACCAGTGCGAGCTGTTCTTCCGGGGACAGCGTACCCTGGCTTCGGACCGGACGTGGCTCGCCTCGTACCACCTCCACGGCGCCGCCCAGACGTGGTACTACTCCCTGGAGCAGGACGAGGGTGGCATGCCTCCATGGGACCGGTTCCGTGAGCTCTGCCTTCTTCGCTTCAGCCCTCCAATCCGCGGCAGCCGCTTGGCGGAGCTTGGGCGTTTGGCGTTCACCACCACGGTGCAGGACTTCGCCGACCGCTTCCAGGCCCTCGCATGCCATGCGCCCAGCGTGACAGGCCAACAGCGCGCCGAGCTCTTCATTGGCGGCCTCCCGGACCACATCCGCGTGGATGTCGAGCTACAGGCCCTGCAGGACCTCCAGACGGCGATGCACTACGCGCGCGCTTATGAGCGTCGCGCCCAGGCGGTGCAGCAGGCGCCCCTGGCCCGCGGCACCCGCGCCGCCCGGCCTCCTCCGACGGTCGCGGCTGCCAACCGCCCCGCCCCACCAGGACCGACCGGGCCCGCCCCCGCTGAAAGGATCGTATGCCGCACCTAGAGGGGGGGTGAATAGGTGCTAACCAATTTTTAGTTCTTTTTCAATATAGGCTTGACACAAAAGGTAAATTCTCTAGATATGCAACTAAGTGAATTTACCTATATGACAAGGCTAACAACTAAGCAAGATATATCTAAGCAATATAGAGATAGAATAGGATAGAGGTAACCGAGAGTGGAGCACGCGATGACACGGAGATGATTCCCGTAGTTCCCTTCCTTTGCAAGAAGGTACGTCTACGTTTGGAGGAGTGTGGTTGCTACGAAAGCCAAACCAACAGCCACGAAGGCTTCACTCAGATCTCCGGTGAACAACGCCACGAAGGCCTAGCCCACTTCCACTAAGGGATTTCCTCGAGGCGGAAACCGGGCCTTTACAAGGTTCTTGGGGCACACATCCACAACCAAATTGGAGGCTCCCAAATCTGTTACAACACAACAATCAACAACAATACATCAACACAAATCAACTAGGGAACCAAATAGGAACACTAGCATGAGATCCCTCAAACAAGAGAGGGGGAAATGAAGAACGCTTCGGTGAGGATGTAGATCGGTGTCTTCTCCTTCGAATCTCCAAAGATCAAGAGCTTTGGTTGGGGGAGGAAGGAGATCTTGCAAATCTTGACTTTCTTGAGGTGGCTCTAATGGAGGTGGCTTGGCAGATTTCTTGTGTAATGATTGAGCAAGCAACCAAGGTAGAAGCAGGGGGGTATTTATACCTCCCCTCAAAATTGAGCCGTTGCAGCTTCCAGGGGGCCGGATATTCCGGCCTAAGTAGGGGCCGGATAATCCGCCCCCCCCCCCGGATAATCCGGCCTTCGGGACAAAACCGTGACATTATCCGGCCAAATGTCCGGCCCTTGTACTGGTTCACTTTTCTTCCAGTCCTTAGCCAAAAACGAGGGGGCCGGATATTTCCAAAATATCTGGCCCGGATATTCCGGCCCTGGTACAATACCGGGACAATATCCGGGCAAATGTCCGGCCCCCATACTGCGCTGCTTTTCCTCGAAGACTTAGCCAAAATCAGGGGGCCGGATATTTCAACAATATCCGGCCCGGATTATCCGGCCTGGCCACATTTTTCCTGTTAACTTTTGACAGACCGACCAAATCCAACACACACAAATATGAAACTATGTAATCCCTGTACCACTTAAACAAACATTAGTGTATCACATATATTGACATTAAACGCACAAAACATAATGTGAGAGATGTTCTTTCAATCTCCCCCTTTTTGGTGTTTGATGACAATATACGGATTTGCAAGAGAATCACTAAAGAGACAAGCATGATGGCAAACCATAGAGGCACTCCCCCTACATGTGTGCATCTAAGTAATTTGCATTTGAATACAAATACACAACACATAGGAGTATGGTGCCTCAACACAAGAGATATCCAACATGAGCTCTAACACTAGACATTGACACATATGAAGTTGAGATAGGACGTAAGAAATCATACCCATGTGTAGATATATAATATGGAGATATAGCATCACACATAATGTAATATCCTTGATCTTAACAAATAGAAATCCGAAAACCATAACAATGTCTCACACCACATAGCACATAGTTTTAAACGGAAACGGAACACAACCAAAGCAAATAGTTCAAATACGAGGGAACACAAGCAATAAAGGAATGATAAACGCATATTCTTGTGCCCAAACCATGCAAATCCCCGAGAGAGTTCCTAATAGAACGCTTCTCCCCCTTTGGCATCGAGACGCCAAAAAGGGGACAAGCGCGATGCTACTCGCCCCATGGGGATCACTCGGAGGCATAATCATCATCGGACTCTTGCGCCTCTTCTTCTTCTTCTTCATCAGTGTCAGGTGCATCCGGAGAACGACGAGAGGTGTTGGACCTTTGAAGGCAATCATCAAGATCACTCCATGGAACCTGTGCAGAGTGCCATCCACTGTAACCCTGGTGAGCTGGAGGCTGAGGCGGGGGACCTTGATCACCACTGAGCTTGTGTAGAATAACCGCCTGAGTATGCTTAATCTCAGAACGCTCTCGGCTAGCTGCATAGTTCTCCTTATGGATCTCAATGTTCATGCAAAGGATGTGACGCTGAAACCAACTAAGCCGGGTCACTTGCTTCCTCATAGCCGGGACATCAGGATGACGAGCAGGAGCAACACCACTAGAACGAGCATCACCCATGAAAGTGTCAGGTGCAGGTACAGCTGAAGAGACTGGCTTAAGCTTGTAGGCCTTCTTGACATGGTGCTTCACCAAAGGATACCCACTCAAATCTTCACTATTCACAGCCACAGAGTTGTTGATGAGAAGCTGGATGTAGGGTGCATATGGTATGGTGGTCCGGGAGACCATGGCATCACGGATCTCATGGAAGATAAAGTCCATGATATCAAGAGTGTAGTCCCGTTCCTCATTACCATCACGAGCACACTTAAAGCTGAGGTGCATAAGGTCCACAAGGGCTCCCCGGAGAGCATCATTGTTACCACCACTTGGGCAAATGGTTGCCCGAAAGAACCGGAGCAACTGACTGTATATGGGAAGCAGCCCCTTAGTAAAACCAATTCTTCCCGCTGAGGTATAGAGATCTGTAGGATAACGTTGCATAGAAAACAAAAAAATTCCTACCGCGAACACGCAATCCAAGCCAAGATGCAATCTAGAAGACGGTAGCAACGAGAGGGTATCGAGTCTCACCCTTGAAGAGATTCCAAAGCCTACAAGATGAGGCTCTTGTTGCTGCGGTAGACGTTCACTTGCCGCTTGCAAAAGCGCGTAGAAGATCTTGATCACGATCGCTTCCGGCGCCACGAACGGGCAGCACCTCCGTACTCGGTCACACGTTCGGTTGTTGATGAAGACGACGTCCACCTCCCCGTTCCAGCGGGCAGCGGAAGTAGTAGCTCCTCTTGAATCCGACAGCACGACGGCGTGGTGTCGGTGGTGGTGGAGAAATCCGGCGGAGCTTCGCTTAAGCGTGCGGGATGTGGTGGAGGAGAGAGACCGCTAGGGTTTGGGGAGAGAAAGGGGGTTGGGCGCCGGCCCTCTAAGGGGTGCGGCCAAGGCTGAGCCAAAGAGTGGCTGCCCCCTCCCTCTCCTCCTCATTATATAGGTGGAAGCACCAAGAGTTCTAGTCCAAGTCTTCGAATAAGACCCCAACACTAAAACCTCCCATATGTGGGAAACCTACTCAAGGAGGGAGTCCTACCCAAGGTGGGACTCCCACCTTTCCTTGAGGTGGGTTGGCCGGCCACCCTAGGGGAGTCCATCTTGGACTCCTCCCCTTTAGGGTTGGCTGGTCATGCAAGGTGGAGTCCCTCCGGGAATCTACTTTCCATGGTGATTTCTTCCGGACTTTTCTAGAACCTTCTAGAACCTGCCATAAATGCACCGGATCATTTCCAAATTTGGAATATGACTTCCTATGTATGAATCTTATTCTCCGGACCATTCCGGAACTCCTCGTGATGTCCGGGATCTCATTCGGGACTCCGAACAAATATTCGAACTCCATTCCATATTCAAGTTCTACCATTTCAACATCCAACTTTAAGTGTGTCACCCTACGGTTCGTGAACTATGCGGACATGGTTGAGTACTTACTCCGACCAATAACCAATAGCGGGATCTGGAGATCCATAATGGCTCCCACATATTCAACGATGACTTTAGTGATCGAATGAACCATTCACATACGATACCAATTCCCTTTGTCACACGATATTTTACTTGTCCGAGGTTTGATCTTTGGTATCACTCTTATACCTTGTTCAACCTCGTCTCCTGACAAGTACTCTTTACTCGTACCGTGGTATGTGGTCTCTTATGAACTTATTCATATGCTTGCAAGACATTAGACGACATTCCACCGAGAGGGCCCAGAGTATATCTATCCGTCATCGGGATGGACAAATCCCACTGTTGATCCATATGCCTCAACTCATACTTTCCGGATACTTAATCCCACCTTTATAACCACCCATTTACGCAGTGGCGTTTGATGTAATCAAAGTACCTTTCCGGTATAAGTGATTTACATGATCTCATGGTCATAAGGACTAAGTAACTATGTATCGAAAGCTTATAGCAAATAACTTAATGACGAGATCTTATGCTACGCTTAATTGGGTGTGTCCATTACATCATTCATATAATGATATAACCTTGTTATTAATAACATCCAATGTTCATGATTATGAAACTAATCATCCATTAATCAACAAGCTAGTTTAAGAGGCATACTAGGGATTTCTTTGTTGTCTACATATCACACATGTATTAATGTTTCGGTTAATACAATTATAGCATGATATATAAACATTTATCATAAACATAAAGATATAAATAATAATCACTTTATTATTGCCTCTAGGGCATATATCCTTCAGTCTCCCACTTGGACTAGAGTCAATAATCTAGTTTACATTTGTAAAGATATAACACCTTGGCCTTCTGGTGCTTTATCATGTTTTGCTCACAGGAGAGGTTTTAGTCAACGGATCTGACATGCTCAGAACCGTATGTATTTTGTAATTCATTTGCGTCTCAACGCATCACTCATTTCCAAATGAGTCGGCATTAAATATGTTTGGTCTTCTGGTGGAACCTTAATTTCGCGGTCTGAAATATGTCACTAATATTGTCACACACAATATAGCTTCAAAGTTCTGACTCTGTCGGAAATACACCAAGTTCTCAAAGAACCTCTTGACTTAACATCCTTTGTCATTGTCAAAACAATGACATACTCTGCCTTCTTTTGTAGATTCCGTCACAATATTTAGAACTCTTCTAAATCTAGCATAGACAACTTCTAGCTCATTGTGCTACCTTTTAAACAACACTTAGTCTAATTGGAGATTGAAATTATATTTTATATGTGACAAAACCAATATCGGTGTAACACCTTACAGCGATTTGTTTGTCATTTCTTCATACAAAAATATATATATATCCTTAGTTCTTCTAAAGTACTCAAGGATATTCTTACTGTCGTCCCATGATCATCTTATGAATCATTCCGGTATATGCTCATAACATTTTAGAGCACAAGATATCTGATTTTGTACATATTATTCGTGATCTAAAATCACTCATGTGTTTTTACTCATCGAGTGTCAGATACACTCAAGTCTTGTTAAACCTTCACATGACAAGAACATTTTTTTAATATTTCTATATTGAACTATTTCAATATCCATTCTATGTACTTTGACTTAAACTTATTATGTGTTTCAATCTATCTTCATAGATCTTGACACTAAATATGTTTTAGTCCATATCCTTTCATTGAAGTTAACTTTCAATGAAACATTTTAATCAAGTATATAATTACATTATTTATAACCAACTATATGTCATCTACATAAAGTATTATAAATATGTCTCAGCGCTCCCACTTAATTTCTTGCAAATGCAAGCCTCTTCATCATTTCTGATGAAATCAAAAACTCTTTGACTATTTCATCTGGTGAAGATTCCAGCTCCGTAATACTCACTTCATCCAATTGAAGTTCGTATACCTATCTAGTATTCTACGGACTAGCAAAACAATTGGTTGTATCTTGTATACATACTTCTGTTAAGTAGTGTATTTTGCCATCCTACTAGCATATCTCATAAAAGAAATATGTAGTGATTACTAGAATAATCCACATAGACTATAAGCATTGCTACGTAAGATCTAATCTTATCGTAATCAACTCTTTGAACTTTGTCGTAAACAATTTTTCGACAAGTCGAGCTTCTTTAAGGATATTTCATCCAAGTCTATAGATCCATTTACTTTCAAAAAGTATTCATCTTTTATGGATTTCATGGCGTATGGCCATTTTAACGGAGTCAGGGCCCATCATAACTTCTTTGTTTGTAGTTGGTTTATCATTGTTCAAAATCAATCCTTTGTCCACAAATCATTTATTTGATCACAAAGTAAACCATACCTACAAGGTCCAATATGTACTTCGATCTCCATGGCTAAAACACTTTGTAGTCATGGGAGCCATGATTGTCGTGGCCACTTCCGAAACCAATTCCGATGCTGTGCTACTCTGATCATTATGCTCAGATTCATAAACCTTATCAAGTTCTATTGTCCTCCCACTCAAATACTTCGCTAGAAACAATTTCTTGGAAATAAGAAACATTGACAAACACTTTTGTCTTTGTCTACATAGTGGGAAGAATTCCCAATCAATTCTCTGGGATAACCAACAAAGACATTCATCCGATTTTGGTTGTAAACTTATTTACTTATGCTATGCATACCAAAATTTTAAGAAAAGACTATTAGGATTCATACCCATACCATAACTCGTATGGTGTCATTTCAACGGATCATGATGATGCTCTATTAAGTGTAAAAGCGGTAGTCACTAAAGCATAATCCACAAAATATAATGGCATCAATATTTTATCTCATCATTGATCCAACAAGGTTTGGATACGTCTTTTGGATACTTCATCATCACTATGATACTCCAAGAAACGTGAGTTGTAGAACAACTTCATAACTCTCTTAGATGTTCGCTAAAACTCGTAATTCAAATATTTCCACCATGATCCAATCATAGATATTTGACTTTTCTATTACGATGATTTCCACTTCATGCTGAATTTATTTGAATCTATTCAAATGTTTCAAACTTCTTCCTTATCGAATATCTCCACATATATATACTCAATTCATTGTTTGAAGTTTTCATGAAGTAGAAGAATCTCCCGCACACAACTATGCCTAGTGAACCACATACATCATCATGTATTTTTCACTAAGTTTGTTGCCCGTTCAACTCTTGGCCTATGAACGGTATTTTAATCATTCTCTTTAGAAAAGATTTGCAAGCGCCAAATGATTCAAAAATCAAATGACAACAAAAATCCATTTGCATGGAGTTCCTTCATGCGTTCCTTTCAAACATGACCTAAATGGCGGTTCCACAAATAAGTGGAATTCAAATCATTTGCCTTATGGCATTTTAGCGTCCGTGTTATGTATGTGTGTTTCACCATTAAGATTTATAATAACTTATCCATCGTACATGGAGTAATGTCATAATTTGAACAACTCATTGTTTTTAATTGACCAGAGCAAAATAACAATTTATTAAGCTCTTTATTATAAATTCTAAGGGCTAGATAGAATGCCAACGACGAACATAATAACACTTTATTTTTGTTTCTGACGTGCATTCCTATCATATTCCTTGTCAGTCACTTAGGCCATTGTATTCTTGTATTGCGTTGTTTTGTATGACACTTCATACCAACTAATATGGTACTAATACCCAAGAATTTCATTGTGTGACCTAACTAGGAATATAACCATAACATGTATATCATTTATATACACCTGAGCTAGACCTTCTAGTCTTTTCTTTTCTTTTTGCCAAAATATCTTTTGCAGTTTCTCTTTTAGCTTTCCTCATTATTCAGAAAAACACTTCAACATCAATAACTTCTAGGTTTGTTGGTCTAATACCAATAACCTTGAGGTTCTTATTTTGAAGTTGATCATCATATGACAAGTGTTCTAGATTCCACTATTAGTAACTTTGTAATATGATGAACAATTTCACTCATAATTTTATCCATCAATTCATGACAACTTTCTGAGACCATGTCTGTACATGCTAGGCTCATAAAGTTTAACCTTAGTATTCGCATGTGCAAATCTGGCTTGCACCCGTTGTAAGCACACGTAGAATCTATAACACCCGATTATCACGTGATGCTTCGAAACGACGAGTCTTAGCAACGGTGCATACTAAGGATGATAACTTCATGGATATGCGAATATCATTAGTGCCCCAATAGTTGGAGGATTGTGACGTCTGGCGTCTTCAACCTTCATACATTCCCATAAAACTTATGAGTTTATGTAGTCTCACCAAATTATATTCTATCATCTTGCAATAAGGTCTTAGATATCACATATATCTCATACCTTGATTATTTCTGAAAACTAAATTTTTAGCTCCTTACTTTTCAAACAAATTTGAACTTCAAGTTTTACGGAGACAAGATAATTTTAGGTACTAATTGAAACCATAACTCTTTGAATCAACAATGTGAGGTTTACTAAAAGTTTGCAATAGGACTTAATTAATTCTTGATTCTTTAACAATACGGTACCAAACCGTAAAGTTTCTTGTCAGATTTTAACAGTATTTCTATCTCAATTACAAGACTAGCGCATAGTAGTAAACGGATGCCAATACTACAAAATTAATTCAAAATACTACTCAAACTATGTTTATGATAATTAGTTCATGTTTTAATCTAATTACTAATGAACTCCCACTTAATACAACATCCCTCATAGTTGTTAAGTGGTACACGATCCAAATTCACTACACCAAAAACCGATCATCACGTGAGATGATGTAGCTTCAATGGTGAACATCAACATGTTGATCATATCATCCATATGACTCGTGTTCAACCTTTCGGTTTCCGTTGTCCCGAGGCCATGTCTGTACATGCTAGGCTCGTCAAGCAAACCCAAGTATTCCGCGTGTGCAACATGGCTTACACCCGTTGTATGTGAATCGTTGAATCTATCACATCCGATCATCACGAGATGCTTTGAAACGACGAACTGTTACAACGGTGCATACGATTGGAGAACACTTTATTATCTTGATATTAATGTGAGGGATCATCTTATAATGCTACCGTCGCGTTCTAAGCAAAATAAGATGCATAAAAGGATTAACATCACATGCAGTTCATATGTGATATGATATGGCCCTTTTGTCTTTGCGCCTTCGATCTTCATCTCTAAAGCACGGACATGATCTCCATCATCAACGGGCATGATCTCCATCATCGTCGGCGTAGCGTCAAGGTTCATGGCGCCGGCTTCATGGTTGTTCACCTCATGTAGCAACTATTACAACTACTTTGAAATACTACTCAACATGAAAATTAAAGACAACCATAAGGCTCCTGCCGGTTGCCACAATACAATAATGATCATCTCATACATATTCATCATCACATTATGGCCATATCACATCACCAAACCCTGCAAAAACAAGTTAGACGTCTCTAATTTGGTTTGCATATTTTACGTGGTTTAGGGTTTTCGAGTAAGATCTAATCTACCTACGAACATGAACCACAACGATGATACTAGTGTTGTCAATAGAAGAGTAAATTGAATATTCACTATAGTAGGAGAGACAGACACCCGCAAAGCCTCTTATGCAATACAAGTTGCATGTCGAACGAGGAACAAGTCTCATGAACGCGGTCATGTAAAGTTAGTCCGAGCCGCTTCATCCCACTATGCCACAAAGATGCAAAGTACTCAAACTAAAGATAACAAGAGCATCAACGCCCACAAAACCATTGTGTTCTACTCGTGCAACCATCTATGCATAGACACGGCTCTGATACCACTGTAGGATAACGTTGCATAGAAAACAAAAATTTTCCTACCGCGAACACGCAATCCAAGCCAAGATGCAATCTAGAAGACGGTAGCAACGAGAGGGTATCGAGTCTCACCCTTGAAGAGATTCCAAAGCCTACAAGATGAGGCTCTTGTTGCTGCGGTAGACGTTCACTTGCCGCTTGCAAAAGCGCGTAGAAGATCTTGATCACGATCGCTTCCGGCGCCACGAACGGGCAGCACCTCCGTACTCGGTCACACGTTCGGTTGTTGATGAAGACGACGTCCACCTCCCCGTTCCAGCGGGCAGCGGAAGTAGTAGCTCCTCTTGAATCCGACAGCACGACGGCGTGGTGTCGGTGGTGGTGGAGAAATCTGGCGGAGCTTCGCTTAAGCGTGCGGGATGTGGTGGAGGAGAGAGACCGCTAGGGTTTGGGGAGAGAAAGGGGGTTGGGCGCCGGCCCTCTAAGGGGTGCGGCCAAGGCTGAGCCAAAGAGTGGCTGCCCCCCTCCCTCTCCTCCTCATTATATAGGTGGAAGCACCAAGAGTTCTAGTCCAAGTCTTCGAATAAGACCCCAACACTAAAACCTCCCATATGTGGGAAACCTACTCAAGGAGGGAGTCCTACCCAAGGTGGGACTCCCACCTTTCCTTGAGGTGGGTTGGCCGGCCACCCTAGGGGAGTCCATCTTGGACTCCTCCCCTTTAGGGTTGGCTGGTCATGCAAGGTGGAGTCCCTCCGGGACTCTACTTTCCATGGTGATTTCTTCCGGACTTTTCTAGAACCTTCTAGAACCTGCCATAAATGCACCGAATCATTTCCAAATTTGGAATATGACTTCCTATGTATGAATCTTATTCTCCGGACCATTCCGGAACTCCTCGTGATGTCCGGGATCTCATCCGGGACTCCGAACAAATATTCGAACTCCATTCCATATTCAAGTTCTACCATTTCAACATCCAACTTTAAGTGTGTCACCCTACGGTTCGTGAACTATGCGGACATGGTTGAGTACTTACTCCGACCAATAACCAATAGCGGGATCTGGAGATCCATAATGGCTCCCACATATTCAACGATGACTTTAGTGATCGAATGAACCATTCACATATGATACCAATTCCCTTTGTCACACAATATTTTACTTGTCCGAGGTTTGATCTTCGGTATCACTCTTATACCTTGTTCAACCTCGTCTCCTGACAAGTACTCTTTACTCGTACCGTGGTATGTGGTCTCTTATGAACTTATTCATATGCTTGCAAGACATTAGACGACATTCCACCGAGAGGGCCCAGAGTATATCTATCCGTCATCGGGATGGACAAATCCCACTGTTGATCCCATATGCCTCAACTCATACTTTCCGGATACTTAATCCCACCTTTATAACCACCCATTTACGCAGTGGCGTTTGATGTAATCAAAGTACCTTTCCGGTATAAGTGATTTACATGATCTCATGGTCATAAGGACTAAGTAACTATGTATCGAAAGCTTATAGCAAATAACTTAATGATGAGATCTTATGCTACGCTTAATTGGGTGTGTCCATTACATCATTCATATAATGATATAACCTTGTTATTAATAACATCCAATGTTCATGATTATGAAACTAATCATCCATTAATCAACAAGCTAGTTTAAGAGGCATACTAGGGACTTCTTTGTTGTCTACATATCACACATGTATTAATGTTTCGGTTAATACAATTATAGCATGATATATAAACATTTATCATAAACATAAAGATATAAATAATAATCACTTTATTATTGCCTCTAGGGCATATCTCCTTCAAGATCCACAAGAGCATTCTTATCTGTCTGTTGTGGTCCATGAAGACGACGACCCTCATCAACAGGAACTCCAAGAATACCAGCAAAACGGCGCAGAGTGGCACTGCAGTGAGTGGAGCCAGTCATCCATTCCATAGTGCGTTCCTCATCTTTCTTGATTGCCAAAGTGGCAAAGAATTGCTTCACCAAATCTGGGCTATAGTCACATTGAATCTTCATGATATCTTTCAAGCCCATTCTTCCAGCTACCCAGATTGCATCTTCAAAGTGATCGTTTGCAGCCAGAATGTCCACATCGATAGCTTGCATGGGTCTCAGATTCTTCATGGGCTCATAGACGTCCTTGTAGATGAACACTTGCTCCATGCACCAGTATCTCCTGCCCTCTATCTCTTCATCCCTTGGAACATCTTCATACCAGTTCTTCAAGCGGATAGCGGAATAAGAGACTGGATCCACGGCCTTGTAGTTCTCCCTCACTTCCTTGTTCTTCCGCCTTGAAGCGATGGACTTGCGAGGTGCATTGGGTGCAAACTCGTCACTAGATTGATCATGCCTTGAGCGTCTCCGACCACCCCGAGAAGCACCACCTGTGAGAAGCAAAGGCGGGTAGCAAAGAGAAGGTAATGCTCATAAGTCATGTACGATACAGTAATATACTCGAGAAACATGCTATAAGTCGGTACAAATCTAGACATGATAGATTGAAGCAAGAACTGCAGCGGCGATGAAGCTCCAGGCCGGATAATCCGGGGTCCCCAGGGGGCGGATAATCCGGCCAGGCCGGATAATCCGGCCAGCGCGGGGGCCGGATAATCCGGCCCTGCGAAAGTTGCAGTTTTTTCAATCAAAAGCTTGTCTAAGACTAGATCGGCCTCATAGCATGCAAGAGGAGTACACTACACGTGATTTGGAACAACTAGACACCAATTCCACCAAGAAAATAGCACATATAAAACACAACATCTAGGGTTAGAGATTGTGAATCATACCCACATCCATTGTGGAAACCGCTTGGAGGAGAAGGTAGCTAGGGAGGAGATGCACCCGATCCACCCAAGAACTCCGAGAGGGGGTGGCCGGGGCGTCTCCGGCGAGGAGGAGGAGGTCCGGCGATCTAGAGAGGAGAAAGAGGAGAGAGAGGCGCGTGGGGGTGGTGTGAACCGTTTGCCCCCCCGCGGCCTCGACCTCAACCCTTTCAAGATCTGCCCAGGCCGGATAATCCGGCCCTAGCTTAGGGCGGATAATCCGGCCGGGCCGGATTTTCCGGGGTCTCCTGGGGCCGGATTATCCGGGGTTCTGGAAAATTTCAGAATCACCGGGAATCCGGCCCATCTCTCGTTGGTTATTTGCATGACCCATATGTGATGTAATAAAGTATCACGTCACATATAAGGTGCAAATATACCAATAAGATGGAGCAACCTAGATCATCTGACCGAAAAACCTCAAACTCCAAGTTTTTACCAAACATGACAAATGAGCAAGATGGAAATGGCTTATAGGAGAGAGTAGGCTTAGGTTTTAGAAGATATAAACTGTTAATGGTACATGATCACTCAAGTTTGCAAGATATGAGCAAATAAGGCCAAACTAGAGTGATTTCCCATAAGAACATGGAGATGTCAATAAAATTCAATGAAAATCCAAACAACTCCAACTCTTCACGAAGAAGAGTGTGGTGGCCTAGGCCACCATATATGAGTGTTATGGTATGGCACCGCGAAGATATATCTTGGGTCCAAACCAATACTCATCATTTAAGCTCACATATCAACATATGATATAACGAGAATGAAATCTTTAATGTTGGCATTATGGGGGGAGGGATAGCTCAATTATTTAAACCGCACTCCCCCTATTTCCATTCCCACATCTAAACCAAATAAAGTTTTGAGACGAAGGTGTGTTTGCAAGATGGTCAAGCTATACTCCTTGAATCGATGATATTTAGCTCATTCCTCAAATAAGTGAACCTTGCTTCATCAAGAGGCTTCGTGAATATATCGGCAAGTTGATCCTTGGTAGGAACATAGATAAGCTCAATATCACCCCGGGCAACATGATCCCTAATGAAATGATTCCGGATCTCAATATGCTTCGTTCTTGAATGTTGCACCGGATTATAGGCAATCTTGATAGCACTTTCATTGTCACATAATAGAGGCACTTTGTCACAAATGACACCGTATTCCTTTAAAGTTTGCCTCATCCATAACAATTGAGTGCATCCACTTGCGGCGGCAACATATTCGGCTTCGGCTGTGGAGAGAGATATACAATTTTGCTTCTTGGATGACCAACACACCAAGGACCTACCAAGAAATTGGCAAGCCCCGGAGGTTGATTTCCTATCATCCTTGTCTCCCGCCCAATCCGCATCGGTGTACCCATTGAGAATAAAACTTGAGCCTTTGGGGTACCAAATACCATATCTTGGGGTATCAACCAAATATCGAAAGATTCTCTTGAGAGCTATCATGTGGCTCTCCTTAGGAGAAGCTTGATACCTTGCACACACACCAACACTCAACACTATGTCCGGTCTAGATGCACAAAGGTAAAGCAAGGATCCAATCATGGAGCGATATACCTTTTGATCCACCTCTTTACCATTGGGATCAAGTGCAAGATGACATTTGGTAACCATAGGAGTGGCAACACCCTTCATCTCGGTCATCTTGAACCTCTTGAGCATGTCTTGGAGGTATTTTGCTTGGTTGATGAAGGTTCCTCCTCTCAATTGCTTGATCTCAAAACCAAGGAAGAACTTCATCTCTCCCATCATAGACATCTCAAACCTATCGGTCATAAGCTTTGAGAATTCATCATTGAAAGCTTTGTTAGTAGAGCCAAAGATAATATCATCAACATATAATTGGCAAACGAAAAGCTCCCCATTGACCCTCTTAGTAAAAAGAGTGGGATCAATTAGCCCAACATCAAACCCACGGTCTACCAATAATTCCTTAAGGTGCTCATACCAACCTCTAGGAGCTTGTTTGAGACCATAAAGAGCTTTATCGAGCTTGTAGACATGGTTAGGAAAGTTGAGATCCTCGAACCCCGGGGGTTGCTTAACATAAACCTCTTCATGCAAAGGACCATTAAGAAATGCACTTTTCACATCCATTTGTTGTAACTTAAAGTTATGATGCGATGCATAAGCAAGAAGGATACGTATGGACTCAAGGCGGGCCACGCGAGCATAGGTTTCTCCAAAGTCAATTCCCTCAACTTGAGAGAACCCTTGAGCCACCAATCTTGCCTTGTTCCTCACAACATTGCCAAACTCATCTTGCTTGTTCTTGAATATCCATTTAGTGCCAATAACATTGCGGCACTCCTTTGGCTTCTCTACTAAGATCCACACTTTGTTGCGCTTGAAGTTGTTGAGTTCTTCGTGCATTGCTTCCATCCAATCCGAATCTTCAAGGGCTTCAAATACTTTCTTGGGTTCCACTAAGGAGATATAAGCATGATGATTGCTAAAATTAGCCAATTGCCTTCTTGTGGAAACCTTTGCCCTTACATCACCAAGAACCTTGTCATGTGTGTGTTCAAGACGCTCAAGTTGCCTTTCTCTTCTTGCTAGACGACGGGCCTCGATCTCCTCCTTGGTTCTTCTTGGCCTTGGAGGTGTCACTTGATCAACTTGATCATTTGGATCCCCGTCTTGACCTTCAACTTGAGCTTCCTCAATTACTTGAGGTTGCTCATCCTCATGTGCTTGATCTTGGACATTATCCGGTGAGAGTAGAATGTTGAAAGGATATTCATCGGATCCATCATGAATCCGTGGTTGATCGTGTCCTTGATCTTGTCCTTGATCTTGCACACAAGAGGGAGGGTTTTGTTCTTGTTCTTGGGTTGGTGCATTATTTGCTTCAAGAGATGGGGTTTGTTGATGTTGAGAGGATGAGGGCTCCACCGTGGTAGAGCATAGTTCTTCCCGAGACGCCACACCGTGTCCCTCAATGGGGCGGAAAAATCCCACACCCATTCTTACTATGGCATCTTGAGGTATTTCATCACCTGCACATACATCAACTTGCCCCACTTGGGAGCCATCATTTTCTTCGAACTTCGCACTACAAGATTCAATGATAATCCCGGAGGATACATCAAAGATTCTATAAGTGTGAGATTCGGCACCGTAACCAACAAATATACCCTCCAAAGCTTTAGGAGCAAATTTAGACAAACGAACTCCTTTGATTTTATAGAAACACTTACAACCGAACACCTTGAAGTATGAGATATTGGGCTTGTTGCCGGTGAGTGTTTCATATGGAGTCTTGTTTAATCCCTTGCGGAGATAGAGCCGGTTAGAAGAGTGGCAAGCGGTGGAGATGGCTTCGGCCCAAAAGTTATAGCGGGATTTATACTCCGCCATCATAGATCTTGCCATATCCATAAGAGTCCGGTTCTTCCTCTCCGCAACACCATTTTGTTGAGGGGTGTAAGCAGCGGAATATTGATGACGTATCCCCTCATCACTAAGAAAATCATTGAGTGTATAGTTCTTGAACTCGGAGCCGTTGTCACTTCTTATTGCCATAATGAGGAGGTTGTGTTGGCGTTGCACCTCGGTAGCAAAGTCAATGAATATTTGTTGGGTCTCATCTTTCGTCTTGAGAAAGTAGACCCAAGTGTATCTTGAGTAATCATCAACAATCACCAAGCAATGTTTCTTCGCACCAAGACTTGCATGAGTAACGGGACCAAAGAGATCCACATGAAGGAGCTCCAAGATCCTCTTGGAAGAGATGATAGTCTTGCTTGGATGCGGAGAGTCATGCATTTTGCCTTCAACACAAGCCCTACAAATACGATCTTTGGCAAAAGAAACATTTTCCATTAGTCCCACAATATGGTTCCCCTTGTGAAGACTTTGCAAAGTTCTCATGTTGACATGGGCTAGGCGGCGATGCCACAACCAACCCACATCCGCCTTTCCGAATAGGCACATCGCACTTGAAGTGGTGGTCCCCGAAAAGTCCACCACATACAAGTTGTGTTCGCGATACCCAACGAAAGCGACTTTTAGAGTCTTGCTCCACAAGAGGACCACAATATCTTTATCAATAAAGACGGCGAAACCCATCTTGCCAAGGGCGGAAACGGAAAGCAAATTGTAACCAAGGGTTTTGACAAGCATGACATCCACAAGAGTAATGTTGTGTGCAACCACAACCTTGCCAAAACCCAATACCTCGGATGTAGAATTATCGCCAAAGGAGACGGTGATATTATTTATGTTGGGCCTCAACTCCTTGACGAGGTTCTTGCCGCCGGTCATATGACTTGTACATCCACTATCAAGTACCCATTTTGAACCTCCGGCGGCATAGTCCTACATGAGATCAATTCTTGGATTTAGGTACCCATTTTTCAATGGGTCCTCTTTTGTTAGCAACAAGGGTCTTTGGAACCCAAATAGACCAAGCAACATAACCATCATAAGGACCAACATATTTAGCATAGACATCACCATAATAATCTTTAAAGAGAACATAGTGAGGGTTATCTATTCCCGCACCATCATCATTAATGGTGTTGCCCTTTCGGGGTTCACCATTAGCTTTCTCATGTGCGGGCTTGGTCTTTTTCTTGTTTGCCTTTTTAGCCTTGGTATTAAAACCAAGTCCCTCCTTCCCATTGTTTGACCTTTGCTTACTCAAAAGATCATCCAAGGAAAGTTTACTTTGGGGAGAGGAGGTCCTAGCAAGTTCATCTTTCAACCTAGCATTTTCCTCAATTATATTTGCATGATCACATGAAGGAGTAGAGGTACTAGGTATGTCATATGAAGCAAGCCTAATTTGAAGTTGCTCATAAGACTTGGATAAGAGAGTGTATTCACTCTTCAAAGCTTGGTGAGCTTTGTCTAGTTCATCTAGATTTTTCACAAGTTTCTCATGATCAACCTCAAATTGGGCCTTTTCCTTTTTAAGCACTTTAGACTTAGCCCTAGCAAGATCTCTAGCTTTTGTGAGCTTGTTAATTTTATCTTGAGGCTCTTCAAGAGTTTCTAGCCTCTCCTCAAGAGAAGCTATAGTTTCTTGACTTTCCTCAAGAGCATTTTTAAGAGCATGGATTTCAAGAGAATCTTCTCTCTCTATTTGACCCTTTTTCTCAAGAATATCACTTTGTTGAGCTATACGAACCATGAGATTTGAAACATGCTTTTTAGTGTTACCTTTTAGGTTGAGAATGAAATCATCAAACTCTAGCATTTCTTGTTTCACTTTTAGACTAGCATCATCAACCCCTAGATCACTAGATAAGTTAGGCATAGAGGGGTTAGGGGATGATACCTCGGAGGATTTAGCCATGAGGCAACTTTCTTCCTCCACATGAATGACCTCATTGGGGGATTCACTTGGTGATGAGGAGTTAGTGGAGAGAGAGGCAAGAGCGACCAATCCATTAGAGGTTGCATCTTCTTCATCATCAACATCATCATCTCCGGAGGTACACTCTTCTTGAGTTGATAGCACAATAGATGTGTCCAAGGAGGACCTTGCCATGAAGCAATGTGCATTCTTGATATGAGGATTCTCATTGGGAGAGTCAAAGAGAGATGAAGAGGGAATGTTGGTGGTGACGATGGCGGCCAACTCCTTTGAGCTTTCTTCATCTTCCTCACTACTAGAGCTTCCCACTTCATCAGAAGAATATTCTTCCTTTGTTACTAGCACAACTCTTGTGGGCCTCTTGCCCTTCTTGGTCTTGTTGTTGTAGAATTTCTTGTTGGGGGCTTTTGAATATTTGCCCTTTGTGTCTTTGCTCTTGTCCTTGGGAATGAGCCTCCCATTATGAAGCTCTCTATTCTCATAGGGGCATTCGGCAATGAAGTGGCGCTTGTCATCACAATTGTAGCATGATCTTGTCTTTGGACCAAAGCTAGTGAACCCACTTTTGTTGTTTCTCTTGATGTTGTCTTCCTTGGCCTTGGACGGATCAATCCAAAACGACTTTGCATGGAAGGCCATGTGGTCATGGTAGTGGCATTGCAAATCTTCCGGATAGGTCATGCTCCAAGATGCCCTATAAGATTCTTGAGGAATCACTTCTTCAACGGAGTTGACCACCAAGGCAAGGTTGGAACCTTTTGCCATCCCAAGAGCACGATTGCGAGAATCATGAGAGGTTTCCTCAAGCACCTTGAGAGCTTGCATCTCGTGCACGACTTGTTGAGAGGTGAGAGAGGAATAGCATTCCCTCCCCACAAGAGTCTTGACATCAATGGGTACAAATGGCATCATGCATTCAATGTACTTCTCCTTGATCCAAGAGTCATTGATGTGGGTGGCACCAATAAGCCGGAAGGCATCGGCAACGGTGAGAAGTCTTCCATACATGTCTTCATGATCTTCATCCGGTAGCCTCATGAACCCTTCGGCTTTATTCTTAAGCGCATTATACTTGTTCCTCCTTGTGCTCTCACTTCCAATGCAACTAGCGGTCAAACCATCCCAAGCTTCCTTGGCGGTGGTGCAGTTCCGGACACGATGCAATTCCTTTGTCCCCACACTAGTTTGAATCATGTGCAAGGCGGTGTTGTTGAGTTGACTATCAACCGCTTCTCTTCTAGTCAACTTGTCGGGGTTGTATGGCTTGAAGCCCTCCAAGATGATTCTCCATAATTCATTGGAGGCACTACAAACATGAGAGCGGAACTCAAATTGCCAAGTATCGAAATTATCAATAGCAAACTTAGGTGGGTCGCCCCGAATGTTCAAATGGGGATGGGGAACCGGTATATCGGGAGATTGGAAAGGTGGAGGTACTCGATTGTAGCTCTCACTCCCACTAGTTCCCTTAGGAGATGCAATGGGAGATTTGATAGTGTTTAAGTTATCACCTTCCACGGGTTTGGTGGATGAGGGTAAGTCCGAAGCCTCTCCCTCATCTAACGCACCCGTGTCTTTTACCTCTACACTAGGAGCCTTGGGAAGGGCCGGAGCCAAAAGCTCGGCAATCATCTTTTTCATGCTTTCCATTTGGGCTTCCATGGAGGACTTCAACGAATTGAAGTCTTCCACGGAGACCGTCTTGGCGGCCCCTTCCGAGGACTCCTCGTCCGGCATACTCTTAGGCGGTTAAGCCCGAAATAAGAGCCGAGGCTCTGATACCAATTGAAAGGATCGTATGCCGCACCTAGAGGGGGGGTGAATAGGTGCTAACCAATTTTTAGTTCTTTTTCAATATAGGCTTGACACAAAAGGTAAATTCTCTAGATATGCAACTAAGTGAATTTACCTATATGACAAGGCTAACAACTAAGCAAGATATATCTAAGCAATATAGAGATAGAATAGGATAGAGGTAACCGAGAGTGGAGCACGCGATGACACGGAGATGATTCCCGTAGTTCCCTTCCTTTGCAAGAAGGTACGTCTACGTTTGGAGGAGTGTGGTTGCTACGAAAGCCAAACCAACAGCCACGAAGGCTTCACTCAGATCTCCGGTGAGCAACGCCACGAAGGCCTAGCCCACTTCCACTAAGGGATTTCCTCGAGGCGGAAACCGGGCCTTTACAAGGTTCTTGGGGCACACATCCAGAACCAAATTGGAGGCTCCCAAATCTGTTACAACACAACAATCAACAACAATACATCAACACAAATCAACTAGGGAACCAAATAGGAACACTAGCATGAGATCCCTCAAACAAGAGAGGGGGAAATGAAGAACGCTTCGGTGAGGATGTAGATCGGTGTCTTCTCCTTCGAATCTCCAAAGATCAAGAGCTTTGGTTGGGGGAGGAAGGAGATCTTGCAAATCTTGACTTTCTTGAGGTGGCTCTAATGGAGGTGGCTTGGCAGATTTCTTGTGTAATGATTGAGCAAGCAACCAAGGTAGAAGAAGGGGGGTATTTATACCTCCCCGCAAAATTGAGCCGTTGCAGCTTCCGGGGGGCCGGATATTCCGGCCTAAGTAGGGGCCGGATAATCCGCCCCCCCCGGATAATCCGGCCTTCGGGACAAAACCGTGACATTATCCGGCCAAATGTCCGGCCCTTGTACTGGTTCACTTTTCTTCCAGTCCTTAGCCAAAAACGAGGGGGCTGGATATTTCCAAAATATCCGGCCCGGATATTCCGGCCCTGGTACAATACCGGGACAATATCCGGGCAAATGTCCGGCCCCCATACTGCGCTGCTTTTCCTTGAAGACTTAGCCAAAATCAGGGGGCCGGATATTTCAACAATATCCGGCCCGGATTATCCGGCCTGGCCACATTTTTCCTGTTAACTTTTGACAGACCGACCAAATCCAACACACACAAATATGAAACTATGTAATCCCTGTACCACTTAAACAAACATTAGTGTATCACATATATTGACATTAAACACACAAAACATAATGTGAGAGATGTTCTTTCACCCACGGCTACACGCACGTTCCGCCGCCTCACCCCGGCGGAGCAGCTCGAACGCCGCCGCCTGGGACTCTGCTTCAACTGTGATGACCCATACACGCCCGGTCACGTGTGTCCTCGCCTATTCTACCTGGAGACAGTTGACGTGGAGGAAGGCGACCCGACGACCAGGCCGGTTGCCGCGGCGCCCGAGACGGCCGGGCCGCCCGACGCGGCTGCCACGGCCTTCGTCGTGTCTCTACACGCGCTCACCGGCATCCGCCACGAGCGGACAATGCTGCTTCCGGTCACTATCCAGGGCGAGCCTCTGGTGGCGCTACTGGACACGGGGTCTACGCATAACTTTCTCCCCGCCGCCACTATGCGCCGCCACGCGCTACAGCCGATAGGTGGGGATACCCTCCGCGTGACCGTGGCCAACGGTGACCGCCTCCACTGCCATGGGGTGGTCCCGCACGTCCCCCTCACCATCGGCGACGAGCACTTCGTCATCACGTGCGCCGGCATCGACTTGGGCTGCTTCGACTTCATCCTTGGCGTCGACTTTCTGCGGACGCTCGGTCCCATCCTTTGGGACTTCGACGCCCTGACGATGACCTTTTGGCGCCAGGGACGCCACATTCGCTGGGAGGGCCTCGGGGGCACCTCCCCCACACCGCAGCTGCAGCTCCTCGCCGGGGCCGACGACGCCGAGCACCCCCTCCTGACGCATCTCCTGTAGCAGCACGGCGACATCTTCGAGGAGCCGCAGGGCCTACCGCCCCCACGAGCGTGTGACCATCGTATCCACCTGCTCCCAGGGTCGGCACCAGTGGCGGTGCGCCCATACCGCTACCCCCAGCTGCAGAAGGACGAGCTGGAGCGCCAGTGCGCGCTCATGTTGGCGGCGGGCATCATCAGGATCTCCACGTCCCCGTTCTCCGCGCCGGTGCTGTTGGTGCGCAAGTCGGATGGCACGTGGCGCTTTTGCATCGACTACCGCGCCCTCAACGCCCTCACGCTCAAGGACAAGTTTCCGATCCCGGTGGTCGACGAGTTGTTTGACGAGCTCCACGGCGCGCGGTTCTTCACCAAGCTTGACCTCCGCTCAGGCTATCATCAGGTGCGCATGCACCCGGAGGACATCGCCAAGACGGCGTTCCGGACACACCATGGCCACTTCGAGTTCGTTGTGATGCCTTTCGGCCTCACCAACCCGCCCGCGACCTTCCAGGCCCTAATGAATGATGTCCTTCGTCCATACTTACGCCGTTTTGTGCTGGTTTTTTTCGATGATATTTTGATCTACAGCACATCATGGGCGGAGCACCTGCAGCATGTCGCCATCGTCTTCAACGAGCTTCGAGCGCATCGACTTCACCTCAAGCGCTCAAAGTGCTCGTTTGCGACGACCTCGGTGCGGTCACGGCATCTCCACCGACGGGGTGGCGATGGATGCGGACAAGGTGGCGGCTGTCGCCGCTTGGCCGACACCGCGTTCCCCACGCGCCCTCCGCGGGTTTCTGGGCCTCGCCGGCTACTACCGGAAGTTCATCCGGGATTTTGGCCTCATCGCCTCGCCACTCACGCGCCTGTTGCGGCACGAGGCCTTCGCTTGGGATGACGAGGCTACCGCGGCTTTAGAGGCCCTCAAGGGGGCCCTGACGACGGGCCCCGTCCTCCAGATGCCGGACTTCGACAAGTCGTTCATCGTCGACTGCGACGCTTCCGAGGCGGGGTTCGGCGCCGTCCTCCACCAAGGCGCCGGGCCGCTCGCCTACTTCAGCCGTCCGTTTGCTGCACGCCACCTCTAGCTGGCGGCGTACGAGCAGGAACTCATTGGCTTGGTCCAGGCCGTCCGCCACTGGCGTCCCTACCTATGGGGGCGCTCGTTCTGCGTACGTACAGACCACTACAGCCTTAAGTTCCTCTTGGACCAGCGGCTGTCGACGGTGCCTCAGCACCAGTGGCTCAGCAAGCTGTTTGGCTTCGACTTCACGGTGGAGTACCGTCCTGGGCGCCTCAACACGGTGGCCGACGCCTTGTCCCGCCGCGACGCCGACCCCGACGCCGCTGAGGGCGTCTCGGACGGACGCCTCCTATGCATCCGTTCGGGGCCCTCATTCGCCCTCTTCGACCACATCCGCCAGGCGACCGCGTCCGCGCCGGACGCCCAGCTGTTGCGGCAGCAGCTCGACGCGGGCGAGCTGGACGACCCCTGGCGCTTCGTCGACGGTCTTCTCCTCCACGGCCGCCGCGTGTTCGTCCCTGACCACGATGACCTCCGCCACCAGGTGCTGCTCTTGGCGCATTCCGCGGGTCATGAGGGTGTCCAGAAGACACTCCATCGTCTGCGCGCGGACTTCTACGTCCCTGGCGATAAGGCCATGGTCCAGGATTGGGTACGTTCGTGTGAGACGTGCCAGCGCAACAAGACGGAGACTTTGCGCCCAGCCGGTGTCTTGCAGCCACTCGACGTTCCCTCGCAGGTGTGGGCCGACATCTCCATGGACTTCATCGAGGGCCTTCCGAAGGTGGGCGGCAAGTCTGTCATCCTAACGGTGGTTGACCGCTTCTCCAAGTACGCCCACTTCATCGCACTTGGCCATCCCTACACGGCATCATCGGTGGCCCGCACCTTCTTCGACGGCATCGTCCGCCTACACGGGTTTCCCTCCTCCATCGTGTGTGATCGGGATCCGGTGTTCACGGGGCATGTATGGCGGGATCTCTTCCGCATGGCCGGGGTCCAACTCCGATTCAGCACGGCGTTCCACCCTCAGACGGATGGCCAGTCCGAGGTGGTCAATAAGGTGATCGCCATGTATTTGCGCTATGTTACAGGTGATCGTCCTCGTGCTTGGGTGGATTGGCTTGCATGGGCGGAGTACTGCTACAACACCTCCTACCACTCCGCCCTGCGCGCTACGCCATTCGAGGTGGTCTATGGTCGGACCCCGTCGCCTATTCTGCCGGTAGACCCGGCGACGGCGCGGACGGAGGCAGCTGGCGAGCTCATCCGCGCCCGCGATGAGATGCTGGCCGAGGTGCGGCAGCGTCTTGTCCAAGCTCAGCAGGTCGCCAAGCACTACTATGACGGGCGTCACCGCGAGGTTGAGTACGCGGTGGGTGACTGGGTGTGGCTTCACCTGTTGCACCGCTCTCACCAGTCCCTTGACCCGCGTGCCAAGCGCAAGCTTGGTCCGCGCTATGCCGGGCCCTTCGTCATCATGGAGCGGATTGGGACCTTGGCGTACCGACTTCAGTTGCCCGAGGGGACCCGCATTCACGACGTCTTCCACGTGGGGTTGCTGAAGCCCTATCGCGGTGATCCGCCGGTGGCCACTCCGCCACTTCCGCCGATGGCAGAGGGTCGTCTGTTACCCAGCCCAGCCAAGGTGCTCCGCGCTCAGCGACGTCGTGATGTTTGGCATGTGTTGGTGCAGTGGGAGGGCCTCTCCGAGGAAGAGGCAACTTGGGAACCACGTGAGGAGTTCCAGCAACATTATCCAGACTACCAGCTCGAGGACGAGCTGTTTGCGCATGCGGGGAGAGATGTTATGACCGGTCTGGTCTACCGCCGGAGGGGGCCCACTGGCCCAACCGGCCAGGCCTAGTTAGGGGCTTAGCCCAGTTAGCAGATTAGGGTTTTGCAATTCTCTTATAAATACAAGTTGTAATAGACTATATCGATCAAGCAATAATCAATGTCATTATTGCCGACTCCCAGAGGAGTCGGCCTTCTCCTGTCCGCGCCGCCCCAAACCCTAGCCGCCGACTTCCCACGCGCCCGCGACGGCGCCCTGCTGCCGGCGCCGTCTCTCTTCCTCTCGCTCGCAGCACTTCCACCCCTACAATCTACGCCCCCGTCCTGGTAGAACCCTAGATTCTACCAGTAGGTGTGTGAGCTAATTATACCCTATATAAAGTTTAAACACATTCACGTCTCCTTATTAACTCGGGCACTGTTCATGGGTTATTTTTATCCTATACTGGGGAGACACGTATCTGTTTATTTCATACCATTATTTTTCTTTGCGTTGGGCAGTAACTTTCCTCCAGTTTTTTCGAGAGCTAAGTGACCGGCTACCGGCAAACAGATTTGTAGCGTGTTTGTTCGCCCGTCTCCTACCGGTTTCCTTTTCTTGGTTTGTTTAATTTGGTCAAAGCGGTGCTGATCCCACCATAGAGAAATACAGCAGTTCCGGATTAGAACGTGGGATCTACGTGTGCGTCCCCAAGAATCTGGACGTTTCTCCACTATCTCCGCCTACATCTGCCTCCCCCCAAATCTTCTTCCCGGTAGCATCCTCTCCGGCCTTGGCTGTTTTCCACGCTCGCGCCGCGCTTCACCGGCTGGCACGGGCTGCCGCGCGACCTTCACCCTGCGCGCTGGCCAGCCGGCCGCCCCTGCGCGTTCCTCGCGCCGCCTGCGCCGCGGGGCCGACAACGGTGCTGGAGGCAGGAAGAGGGCCTCCACGGGGCTGCCAGCAGGGTCAGCGGCCTCCTCTATGGTAGAGACGGCGGGGCATGCTGCTGCGGCGTCATCTCTTATCCCCGGCAAAGCCGGCGACCTCCTCAACAATGAGTCGGCAGGAAGGCTGCTGCTGCTTCATCCATGGCAGTCTCCACGGGGATCCCGCCGCGGTGAATGCGTGGTGGATGGGCGAGCTGCTTCTGTTGGTTCATCGAAGGTAGGCGCGGATCCCGCACAAGTGAACGCCTGGTGCAAGGGTGCGGCTGTGCGGGAGCCCTTTCTTTTTGTCTCTCCTTGCTGATCTATTTCCTTATCATTACCCCTCTAATTGTCCTCAGATATGTCCGTTTTGATTATTACCTTTGCCTCTTTGTGTGATATTGTTCGTCTCATTGTTTTGTTTCAACCATGGGATAAAATATCATTTCCAAGCTATTAGATGTGAGAAGATACTTAATCATTAGGAAGCAAAGCTGGAGATGGTTAATTCGTTTTTGTGTTTTAGATGACCCTATTTGACATAAATTTACCAAAACTTTGAGTCAAAAGACGGGAAGAGGAGGGAGGTAACAGTGTGTGTGCCGGCAGAGGAGGTGACAGGAAAGAGTGCCGCTGATGATGGCATGGTGAGGGGCGACGAGATGGAGGTGGTCTTTGGCATGGTAGCACATCAAGATGCGACGCCCGCTCCTATCCGTTTGTTGTTCTATCCGATGAGATGCTCACATGCGAGAGATCTGTCCTAGCAAGAACCCGGTAGGGCTAGGCTGCTCTGATGGTACTGCTCTCCTCTTTACCCTTTGCATTCCTGCTGTTGTTACTGATTGAGCCACCCTACTTTCATTTATTTCTGTGACTTGCATGCAGATTCGTCAGGATGGATATTGTGTGGGTGGGCATTAAAACTTCCCCAGTTATTCAGAACTAAATTCTTGGATGTTAACCCGTCGTATTTCTCGGGTATGTTTACCACCTACATGACAATTTCTACCACCTATACAAACATAATCAAATTTAGTAAGAATACGGTGCCCACAAACTAATGGTACTGTGGGTTTGCAGGTTATTTAGCGAGCTCTGTACATCTATGTCCTCTTTTTCGGCCAGAGCCCCTTTCCCTGTCTTTCCACTGGAACATTATCAAATTAGCGTTTACAGCTAATGGTAATCATTTCAACTGGAAAATTACCCGATTATTCTTATTGTACAAAATCTGTGCGCTTTTATGTATAAATGATCACATTATTCTTACTGCACGAAACCATTGCAGGTAAGGTTCTACATACCAAAGTAACTATACCTTCTACTGGATCAAGCCAAGACAGAATTCATTAGAGATAATATTATTGTTAAGAAGCCGAACGATGCAAAGGCCAAACGATGCTGGACTAGAGTTGCCTGATCTGATAGACATGGTATGCAAGAGCATGCCTGATGCCCAACAAAAAGAAATGAGGAAACGTCTGTGGAGGACGATAGATAGGTGTGTTGAATGGTTGCCATAAAACTTTTCGTTTATGCTTCTCCTTATCTCTTCACACATCTTTCTTCTAGAAGTGAATATAAACAACACCGGAGGCTTCTCTCATATGAGTCTTTTATAGAGTTCACAGATAGCTGAAACTTTTTATATCTATTGAATCGTGTCTCTATATGTTTCTCGGTCTTCATTATCAATTTTTTCCCTATATGCGAAGTATCATTTTTTCTAGGTATGTATGTCGTCTTTTACCCTTTCTTTCGAGATTGTGTGTGACATGCATGTGAACAACTCATATCTTAGAAATGCCCCTTGCAGTAATTTACTTGGCCAAGACAACTGACTTTGGATGGTCCAGGACTTTACTCAAGGGCTACTTCATAATCATTTCTTTTCTGTAATTGTACATGTACCATTAGCACATAGATGGGAATAGCATCCACAAAGATAAATACTGACAAAAGTCACCTCTTAAATTAAAAGGGCATAAAGGGATTTGTGATCAAGATTTAGAGCCTAAAATTCTTCTAATTGCCCTGCTGACTCTATTTTCTTGACAGTTCGAACTCAAGATATTTTGCAGGCTATGTGAGAAGAATAGGTACTGTTTATTGACAACTTTAATTGTTCATAACAGCTATTCCTATGATCCTGAATCTTTGATTGTTCCAAGTTATTTTTACCATACATAGTTACCTGAATAAAATTATTGTTAGGTTGTCTTCCCTGTTTCTTTTTAGCACTATGCGTTATTGCCAACAGGGTGTGTACGGATAAATCTACTCGCATCCTTTAGCCATATCCACTTATTGATGTAATTTTGTAGGAAGATGGTACGTTATTGTAAAGTATGATATTCGCACTAAGTTGTGTGTCATCTACTCTTTGTCAGCTTGACTTGAGAAGTGCATATCTCAAATGAGCAAGGCAAAACTATTAAAGTTGTAGTGATTTGGATAAGTTCTGAAGCTATAGTTCCTACAGAAGCTCAGGTATGGCGTAGTGGTTTTCATAAATTGTTTTCTTCTTTTGCTACACATATGACATAGCTATCTTGAGATCTTAATGTTGCCTGACAAATATACTAAACTGTACAATTAGTAACATACATGATGTGTCTATTTGCCAAAACCTACCTTTTCTCATGGGCAGCTTTATGGTGTGGTCTCAAGGATAATTTCTAGGAGAGGGATGAAAACCATTGAGCACGATGAAAATGGAGAACAAACTTTAAAGACAAGAAACATAAGTGTACAAAGAGGTGCATGATAATCTCCGGACGATATAAGTCAATGTGTGTGTCTACATCTTCATTGCTTAGATTGGAAAATTCCACTACTATGTGCAGAGCATAACCTAACTACTCGGTATTAATTGTAGAATCAGAACTATGTTCAAGGCCTCGGCCCGAAGCTGATGCAACTGATGGGTACAGATTTTCGGTGCTTAAACGATCTATGAGTAATAGATCCCTTGCAAACATAATAGACTTAGGCTAGACAGAATAACCATATACACAAGTGTTCTCTTTTCTGTACTTTTTTAGCTATGCTCTGTATTCTGTGTTGTTGTACATGGCTGTAGAGAACAAGTATATCAGGATTCTCCCTTTCTTTTTTTTGCCCTTATGTTCTTATTATTGTTCCAGAAGAGTTGCTTTATAGCGATCTGTTGCGTCTACGAGATTTGCTCTGTTTACAACTCTTCGGTTTTATTTACCAAGCAGACTAACAAAGGAAAACTTGAGTTGAACGAACAGTCCTAGATTATGTTCCAGAGTTAAAGTATGCTTCAGAGTGGCATGGTTGTTCTTTTCCTACTTCTACTCCTTGATTTACTTAGTGCCACAAATTTAGTTAAAATCTACCTAGGACAGCGCAGCTTCGACCACAGCTAAATAGAAACACAATTCATATATGGTGTCATATACCTACAATTGAAAATTCAAGCATATAATAACATACCAGTTTCTATCATCTTAATCCGCGCTTGCTCGAGTTGTTCAATCGGTCGCTCGGGCACGCCTCGAGGCTCCAAACTCTCATTCCCTCCCTTCATCCGCCATTCATATAGCAAGTGCGCCCTCTTCCACACCACAATCATGCTACTGAAGCAGAAGGTATAACAACACCCGGGAGAAGCAGAAAGGGTTCGAAAATGTCAACACCCCCCTTCATCTGCCTACTGTGCGGAGCTACAAAAAAACGTTGGGTGAGCCAAGCTAAAGAAAGCACGAAGAACTGTAACTCTGAACCATATACGATACTTAGCTTTGCCCATGGTATCTAAATTGCAATTTGTGAACAACAATAGATTAAATTTAAATTATTCGTGATACCAATTTGTTAACGAAAATTGATACTGACACTAAGGTTCTAACTCGCCTTCGCTTACTTGGGAGTGGGGATGAGCTGAGGCCGGTGGCCGTTGGGCTCTGCTGGAGGAGGTCGCCGCTCGATCGGGTGTCTCCAACTGCTATCTCCGTCCGTTCGCCGCTCAGTCACCGGCGGCAGGTTGGCAGCTGCCCCACTAGCCAGTGCCCTAAGCTGGCTGTGTGTAGCACCATTGATACGCCCAGAACGAGCTGCAGAGCACGGGAGCAGGGACAACAAAGCGATAGCGACGACCGACCCCAATTCCTTTTTTCACCTATTGAGGGACCGAATGTCTGCGCCGGGCCTCGCCCATTAATCCTCCCACAATATCTAGGCCTGGCCCAATTAATACTCCACGCTTAACATCCATACTTGAATACCTGACTAGATCGAACTGAAAAAAAATCCAAGGAATCGGTCAGCTAGCTTGGCAGTACACGTGAGGCTGTCTTGGCACCTCGCGCCTCCTGGGAACTACGTAAGCATTCACCTCTGATCTGAACCGAGACGAAGCAAAGGAAATTACTTGGCAACACGGGGCGACATGAATAACCAATGCATATATTTCAGGCAAACGACTAACTGCATACGTAATCTCTCTCTCAAAAGGATTCTCTTGCAAGATGGCAAAAAGAACGCATGACTATTTATTACTCCCTCCATCCTAATAATTTATAAATTTTTATATGCTCTCCCAGACTCCCACAAGCAATGTACTATCATCAATCCAAGTTAGCCGCCACTTATCTCTAAGCCTAAAAAATACTCTATATACCATTCCATGCAATAATACTACTTATGTACTACCCTATGAAACAACAAACTGGCGGTGATCAATATGAAATACTCCTTTAGTCGGCACAGCTTGATGTACACACAATTCCAACATATACATTACGTTAATTTTGTTCTACTCACTATTAATTTAGTCCTACTCGCTCTTACTACTTCACACACCGCACTAATTCAAAACTACTCAATTTTTCTACAAGCAACATGTCACGGGCGCGGCGTGCGCCGCGCCAATGCCTGCTAGTTAAGTACAATAACTACCACAAACACTGCATTGGTGATACTGGGAACAGGTTGTACATAGACTTTTTAGTTACATTGCCTAGATTTTTCTCAGGGCCATCTCTGGGAGTAATATCACTTTATTTTTGCACTCATACCTAGCCTCACATGGTTCCAAAGTTCTGCACAAATCAAGATGCAGCTGCTCTCCTACACAAGTATGTTAATTCATATTGCTCGTGACAGTTTATATGAAACTCAAGAAAGGCCAGTTTGCTTCCATAGCCCCAGGAAAAATTCTCTAACGAGAATTCTAAATTGTCACATGAGTCTGATGTTTTCTCATTTGATTTTATTGGCAATGTTTTGTAAGTTATTCTGATTGTCATGCATGTATGTAAGCAATTATAATCGAATAGCTTTCCTTCCATATGTGAAAAATGATAATTATTGTAAAGTAAAAAGCATGGTATCCTAGTATATGTGTAATCTCCACTATACCAGCTAAGGAAAAAATGAACAAATCGTATGATTACTTGACAATTAGGTAGCTAAGAATAACGATGCAATTGTTTACACTGTAATATGTTGGCCAATATTCTAGAGCAATTTGGATGTGTGATGTGAGGTACGGTGTGAAAATGAACTAATGCTCATATATTCCAGAAGAAAGCTAATCCCATGCTTAGATTTTTTTTCCCCTAAATTCAGATCTAGCTTGTCCATGTTTTCTGATTGCAACAGTATCTGTTTTGCAGCCAAGCAATCAGCTTATCCAGTTAAAATTGTCGTAAGCTGCCCAAAACTGTTGAGGTGATATGTGCTCATTGAACTATATCACAGGCCTCTTGATGCTCTGAAAGAATATCATGCGTTCCATTCGATGCAAGTAGCAAACGTTCTTTCAAACTATGAAGCTACACAGGGTAGAAACTGGAGTTGCAAGCTTGCAGGCTGGTGCAGCATAATGTATCCTGTATAGTTGTTTCATACTTTCATAGGAAAATCTCTTTCAGTGAACTTTATTTTAACTGTCAGGTGGCAAGCAAATATATTGTTGAGGGAAGGAAATGATGGACAATTACAGTGAAGCTAAATACTTGCGACTACTGACGTGCTTTATCATCGTCCAAAATGTTTTATAGCAGTCTGAAAAGTGTGAGAATCATTGCTCAATGTTTTTTACTAATGACATGTCGTATTTGGAAGTCCATGTAGAACAACAGAGGTGATATTTGTTTTGAAGAAGGAATAACATGTTGACGAAATTACATGCAAATACCCTGAACTATATCTTTGTATTTCAGATGTATTGAATTAAAACCTTTCAAAGTGTAGCAGAATTTTAGGGTATAAGAGCATCTCCAGTCGCGTCTCCCAAACGGCGCCGGATCGAGCGTTTGGGAGACGAGTTTTATTCGTGCCGCGTTTGGGGGATGTCGCTCCCCAGTCGCGTCCCCCAAAGGCTGTCCCCAATGAGGAATTCAAATAGTTTGCATTCAAAAGAGATCATTCCCGCCAAAATCGTACGGCGATCAAAATACTAGACGCGCGATCATATTACAGACCAATGTAAATTAGAAGAAGGGGTTGGGCGACGCCGACGGCGCATCCTAAGTCGACGTAGGCCCGTCGATCATGATGAACTCGTCGTGATCTAACCGGTGTGCATGCTCCGTCGTCGACGTCGAGGCAGAGGCCGACGCAGGTGTAGTAGCATCTGCCGGCTCTTGCTCCGGGGTTGGGGCTGTTGCCGCTGCCTGGGCGGCCGCCTCGGCCGCCGCCATTTTGGCTTCGATGGCGTCGAGGATCTGGCCTTTGAAGAAGTTGTGCGCCACCCAATACTTCCCGTATTTTTGGTTGGCGCCGATGATGGAGTCATGGCTCACCATCGCCCACGACTCACATAGACATTGATCCTCCAAAGGCGTCCACTTGGGGCCTCGTTGTAGCCTTGTTCAGTCTGAAATGTCAGTTAATTCGGTTAATACGGTTAATACGGTTATACGGTAAATACAGTTTCAATACTTCGGTTAATACGGTTACGTATAAAAATACGGTACGGTTTCGGTAATAACCATTAAACTTCGGTTCGGTTTCGGTAATAACCAAATTAATCAAAGTTGACGCGAATTTTAGAATAAAAACTAACTTTTATGGTCATATGTTTCATTTTTGTATTTTGTATGATCATACTAAAGATTTTGGAAAAGAGGGAAACAAGAAATAAAGAAATTTCGGACAAATAATAATATATATGTATTTTGTATGACCATACTAAAGGTTTTGCAAAAGAGGGATAGAAAAAACAAAACAAAAAAATGACCAAGATGAGGCATACTGTTTGTAGGATTCAAACTAGAAACCTATGGAGAGAAGAACTAGGGAACAGACCAACACGCTACAGCAGCTAACGTGTAATTAACTCACTTTACGTGCTATATTAACGATATGAGCGAAGTTATTCTGGCCTAGAGTGCGCGATTCTATGCTAGGCTAGACGTTCGGTTTCTTTCGGTTTAACCGCGTTTTTTCGGTTAAAAACCGAATTAACCGAAGTCCTTTCGGTTTGTTGTTTTGCTAACTGAAACCTAACCATAAAACCATAAAAACTGAAATTCGGTTTCGGTTAGGTTTTTTTCGGTTCGGTTTTCATTTTCGGTTTGGTTATGTGTAGTCGGAGCGCCGCCCAATACTTCCTGTATTTTTGGTTGGCGTCGATGATGGAGTCATGACTCACAGTCGCCCACTCGCATAGACATTCTTCCTCCTCCTCACGCCGTCCGCGTCAACCTCCACGAGATCATCAGCATCCTCACCGGCACCCTCGTCGTCCTCTTCGTCCTCGTCGTCCTCCACCCCCTCCTCCACCCCTCCCCCTCCTCCTCCACCTCCTCCTCCTCCTCCTCAGCACCGGCGCCGTCGAATTCGAGCGGCCCCTGCGGCCATTGAACGGGGCGCCCTCCGGACCGACTCCTGCCTCATACGTCGGGGAGTAGAACATAGCGTTGGGGTTGAAGCCGCCATGAGGCAGCGCATCCTCGTACCGCGGTGACAAGTTTGGCGTCACGCACCCAGGAGTGGCGGAGGGGCCGTCGTTGTAGAACCCGGATGTCGACGGGGACAGCACTCCCGGAATGTACGGTGGCACCGTCGTACTCCATGGGCTCGCGTTGGTGGCAGCGATACACCCGGCCAACGCGTGCTACCAGCGCGCGCGCCGCCAACACCTTCGTCTCCAGCTGCGCCGCCCTCCGTCCTTTCCACTCCGACGTCGACATCTTTCGGCTCAGACAGTCTTGATGCCACTGATCATCGGTCCAGCCTTCCGGCTTCTTCTTCGGAGCCGGCGCCTTCCGCGGCTTCGCGAAGGGCGCCTTCGCCCCTTTCATCTCATTGCCCGGCGGATTCTCAGCCGCTTTTTTGGCCATTTTTTGGGTGCAGTCGGTGGCGCCATGGATGGGGAGAGGGTGGCAGCGGGAGGAACAACGTAGCGACGGCGGGAGGGAGAAATGAATCGGCGGCCGGGATAGGTCAAATATGTTGGGATGGCAGAAATGCGCGGCGGGAGAGGCGCGATGTGGCGGGAGAGGCGCGATTAGGCTGGAGCGGTGGACGAATTTTTTATGTGCCGTTGACGCGTCGGGCCCGCATCGCTTCGCCTCGCTTTTCGGTGTGTCCAGCGTCCCAGGAGCGTCCCCTGTGTAGCGAGGACGGGCTCGGGGCACCGGACACCGGGCACCGTATCGAGCCGCGTCGAACAAAAAACGGCTTTGGAGGACGCGGCTGGGAAGGTTTTTTTATCCGCCGCGCCCCAAATCACTTTGGGAGACGGTTTGAGGACGCGACATGAGACTATCCAATGTTTTTGTCGAACGAAGAATTAGCAACAACTTTGGATGTTGTGAACACAATTTGGTAACATTTTTTTTTTTGCATCAAACCATGTAGCCTTGTTCAGTCTGAAATGTCACTGCAAAATACTCCTACGAAGAAAATAATTTTGCTTTCGAGATCAACGATTTTCTTAATTAAGCAAAGACTAGCATAAAACCCGTGCGTTGCTACGGCACCACGTTAAATAAATCATGGACTGCATATTTTATTTAGTATTTGTTAGACACACAAAATATATAGTATATTTAACTTGAGATATAAATATAATAAATCTAAATAAATATAGATTTAGATACATAGACTAATATTAAAACTCCTTGATATTAATTATGAGCACAATCACCCGAATTTCCTTGTTGTGTTGCAACCAGAAAGAAAAAGAAAAAGATTACAGAGATATATAAAATAATCTCAGGTAGGTAAAATCACGACATATCGTAGAATTCAGCCAGTTTTAGCGTGTCGATGAAAACATCGCACTCAATCGTATCGTCCAGTGCTTACCGTCGCTTCAACCATGTCACCCTTAAATGTGTAGCAGCATAGACACGCGCTCCTATCGCCATCTCACTCCATTCACTTAAGGCCTTTATACCCATAAATATAATACGTGATATGTCTTGAATATTTGTTTGTCATAGAGAGAATCCGACTCACTTGTTAACAAATATTAGAAAGTAAGTCTTACCTCCACGCTGGCAATAGGAGGTGTAAAAAATCCTGAGTATCTTTCTTTTCTATCCCTCTGTATTTCTGGAAAGCAAAATTTGCTCTTCCGGTATTTGATCTTGTCGATAAGAAAAGAGAGTATCACTTCAACAAAAGAAAGTCAGATCATAGTTCAGAGTTGAATCTTCACTACATGCATCCGTCCAGTGTAAGCGTGAGTAGTTCCCCACGACTTTAGCTTGAGTCCCTGCGCACACACGCTCATGTAAAGGTAATTTGCAAGAGCGCACAATCACCGAGTGTTTATCTTCTCTCGTATTCTTTCCACACCCAGATCCGGTCGGTTGTAGCTTCTACCTCATCACGCTGTATCTGTGGGGAACAATCAGTTGTTGCAATCAAATCAACCTATGAGTAATTTGATTCTGCCTGAGATTGGGAAGAAAACAGTTGTTCAGTCAAATCAATCTTTGCAAGGTTGGGGCTCTGTTCTTCACCCAATCTCCATCTTTTTCTTGTTGTCTGGCAACCCCTACAGGTTGCAACCCAGTTCCTCTCCTCGTTCGATGCCCTGTTCGTTGACAGAAAGCCTTTCTTGGCCACACGCAAGCACGAGAATGGCACATCACCGTGCCGACCGCGACCGGTGGCCGCCGTGGAGTCAGGTCTCTGCCACCTCTTTATCCTGGTTGGATTGGATGAGGGGAGTTGCTCTGTTGAAACCTCCAGCTCGGGCGGCGTAGCAGGCCTGCACTCTGGCGTACATGGCGGTGTTCGAGAATCTATTGAGTTCGGAGGCGGCAATCAAATCAAGCCCGGGGCCGGTCTCCTCGCTCCCTCGTGGGAGCTTCGCCTTGGAGGATCGGCGCGAGAGGATAGGGCGGAGTTCGTTTGACAGAGAAAAGGAAACAAACTAAACAAAACGGTATTGTGGCGTCACGTGTATTATTGGATTTGGTGGGAGGGTAAACAATCCTCTCTTTATTATTAGGTATAGATATAGATTTACTTTAACATTGTGTACTGTGCGCCAGCCCGTGTTACTTGCTCCCTATTCCACGGGCTTTCTTGGGCTAACGGTCCTTTTTTTTTTCTTCTTCTTGGTGGAAACTACTCATTCGCTGTGTCGCGCCATGGCATGCGAGCCGCCGCCGCTGCCGAAGAAGCCGAGATCCCGACCAGCCGCTCCGACCACCATATCCGCCCTCGGCGACGACCTCCTGCGCGAGATATTCCTCCGCCTCCCCTCACTACCTACTCTCGTCCGCGCGGCCCTCACCTGCCACTCCTCCCTCCGCGCCGTCCGCTCATCCCCCGCCTTCCGCCGCCGCTTCCGCGAGTTCCATTCGCCCCCACTCCTCGGCATATTCCTCCACATCTTCGAGTCCGACACCCCTGCTTTTCGCCCGCTTCGCCCGCGCTCCGATCCGGGCCTCACCGCGGCCATCTGCGGCTCTAATTTCTTCCTCACCCGCCTTCCAGGCGGCGACAATGGCTCCGCCCCCGCGTGGTTAATCAGCGACTGCCACGATGGGTACGTCCTTCTCCTTAGCTGTAGCAGCGATCACATAGCCGTCTACAACCCCCTCACACGTGCCTTGCATCTCTTCCCCAAGCCGCCCGAGGAGATCTGCCAAGACATGCGCGTTGAGTACCATGTCCTCTCCCCCGAAGAAGACCAACGTCCGTTCCGCGTTATCTGCGTCTGTCACGAAGACTACGGAGCGCAAGCCGCTGTCCTCTCGTCAGAAACCAGAGAGTGGCAGATTTTACCATGGGTGGACGCTACAAGTATGCTGCAGCCTGCGTTGCAGCCTGGCTATAACGAGAAGTATAGCCCTGACGATGGAAAGCTGGTAAATGGCTCCATCTATTGGATAGCAGAGAGTCTAGCCACCGCGCGCGTGCTCAACATTGCTACATTGCACTTCTCTCGGATCGATCTGCCTCATGTAGAAGGGCAAGAAGCACTTACCGCCGGCAAGGCCAGCAGGGACGGGAAGCTCTGTATCGTGTGCACCATTAAACTCACGCTGGTTGTTTGGCTCTGGGGAACCGATGGTGATGGTTTGGAGAGATGGATGCTGGACAAGAGATATCCGCTGGAGCAGGCGATTGATGAGCTCAGGCACCGTTTCACGGGTGATGATGTTATTCTGAAGGTTATGGCGGTTGAAAATGGATTTGTCTACTTGTCTGCTTACTGTCAGGTGGATCCCAAGTTACCTGGCTGGTTCCTATCCTTCTGCCTTGACACGGAAGATCTTAATTGGCTATGTCCCATCCTTCACGCTGACGATATGTATCCCTACATCATGGCGTGGCCTCCTTCTTTGGTACTCAACGAGGTGAGCCCTCGACTCGAAGGTTGTTCACCGGTAGTCTTTTGCAGATATATACAAATTTCCCTATTTTTATTGTCGCATTATATCTGATAAAAATCTTACATGATAGTAGTATTTGTGGAAACTAGAAATAAAATTGAGCTTCCTTCCATGTGTTGAAGAAAGTACGTGTTTAGTGGGAATCGGCTCAAGTGGGAATTTACTTGTTTCTCGTGTAGCTTCAGCAAATACCATTGATTACCTCTCTCTCCTATGCAGAAAATGGATTCTAGTACAGATGTTAAGCTGCACATTTACCCTGACAACATATCTGTATTCTCCACACGGTGTCAGTAAAATAGACCGTGTACAAGATTAGTTGACAACTGATGATTATTTTTCTCTAGAAAACATAAAAGCTCGACGCACTTATGTACAATTTACGGGGATGAAATTAAATTAATTAGCTAGATTCTGTTTTCCATCTTATGTGCAATTGGGCTGCTGGGGGATCTTTAGATGGATAAGTACATTGTAACATGTTGCCAAGTTGGCACAGAATCTCTAGAGCTCATTCAGATTTTGACTTGCGATAATGAGCAGGCAGGATGGGAAACTGAGAACTAATGCTCTTATATGGATTGCCCAAAAGAAAGCTAAATTCCATGTTAATATACTCCCTCCGTTTCATAATTCTTGTCATGATTGTAGTTCAAATTTGATCTAGAATACTAAAACCACGGCAAGAATTATGGAATGGAGGGAGTACTTTTTTTTTGCAACACCAGTTGAACTAAAACCACGACAAGAATTATGTAACGAGGAACTAGTTTTGTTTTGTTTGCAACACCAGCATATCTAGGTTGGCTGATTGCATCAGTATCTTTTTTGCAGCCCACCAGCTCGAGTTAAAGTCTGAGTGAGCTACCAGAAACTACTGAAGTGATATCTGTTCAATGTGCTCCATCATTCATATGCCTTCCGAGGAGTGCCGAGCAGTAGAAGAAACTTCTTTTCAAGTTCTTTCAGGCTGCAGAGTTTGATAAAACTACTGAAGTGATATATTCTCTTGGGGCTTTAATCATTGATATGCCTCCAGAGGCGCATGTGAAGAAAGTATGTTCGAGTTCTTTCATGCTACGGAGTTTGATTGGGGCAGACTGGGTTGATTCGTAGCGATGATATAAATTATTTTTTAGAAATTTTAATATATCTTGAAAACTTCCACATATCTGTAACGAAGTAATGAATGATCGCAAGCACTGGGGTTGACACAATTGCTCAGTTTTCCGGTTGGAGAAGTAGAAATATGTTGTGTTTGGAGGTCATGCAGAAAAGAGAGATTTAAGTCTTGATGAATGTTATGTGAAACCGGAAGTGGAAGCACCAGACATATTTGTTTCTTCTAGAGCCAACCTCTTTTCTTGTTTGTGACATGATTCATTAGTTTCTCAACTTTGTACAAATCACATGATTACTAAACAACGAAGGTAGCTGAAAGTATCTACAGTATGAAATTGTAATTTACATTGTAATATTTAACCAACAATCTGGAGCAGTTTCAGATTTGGGTGCTGTGCACGGTGAGTACTAATGCTCCTATATGAGCATTCCAGCAGAAAGCTAGATCCCATGCTATAATCCCCTTTCTCCTAAATAGTAGATTAAGATCCAGCTTATCCACGTTTTCTGATTGCATCATTATCTGTTTTGCAGCAACCAATACAATAAAATTCCCAATACTATGTGCTCAGTGAACTATATCATAGGCCTCCTGGTCCCTGAAGGAGAATCATGTGTTCCATTTAATTCAAGTTGCAAAAGTTCTTGCAGTCTATGGAGATATAATACTACGACCAGAGGTACAAATTTGCAAGTTGGTGCAGCGTTTTGTATAGTTTATCCACAGGAAGAATCTCTTACTGATCCTTTTTTTTCTTCGAAATGGGAGCATCACCCCGTGAGGTGGCAAGCAAACATTTAATTGAGGCAGAACCTCCATACTTGCATCTATTGACATACTCTATCGTCATCCCAAATGTTTTATAGCTTTCTAATAAGAAGTTTGAGAATCATTGCTGAATTTTCCCTAAAGGCCCGTCATCTTGGAAGTTCATGTAAAACAACATGAATTATCTTTGTTTTGAGGAAGGGGGAACTTGTTGACGAAATTACACGTAAATACCCTTACTTTCTTATTTTGCATATGTTGCATATTTTGCTAGACGTATGATTCCATTGGTTCAATTGAATTTAATCCAGGCTTTCAAAGTGTAAGTTTTTAAGAGAAATTCTAATAGATACCGTCAAACTCGCCCCTTGAAAATGTGGATAAGGGCGGGTTTCCGCCGAACAAATCCTGCATAAAACCTCGTGTGAATCTGTAAATCAGGATTTTTGAAATTCTGAGCAAATATGATAATGGCTAGCTAGACAATAGATGTAACAGTCTATAGTTTTTACATGTTGCGCTATGATGAACCACCGTCTTCGTCTTCACACCCCGAGCTCGCGCCAGTGGCAGCATAGACGGTTCACACTTTTGAATGACGCGGCTGCCTTGTCTCTTCGGCTTCACGGGCTGCCCCAGATGCAGGAGCCACTTGGTCTACCGGTGACATGCGAGGTTCTATCGCTGCACGAGGAGGCACAAAAATGATGACGAAACTCTTTGGCGCCACAAGAGCGTCTACGGCGGGACCCTCCCTAGATGTGAGAGCGACAAGGGGCAGTCGATTCGGCAGAGGTCATGGTGGTGTTTGCGCGGCCAGGCGATGACAGAAGGCGAGGTTGGGCGAGGTTCGGAGGTGGCGCGGAAGCGGGAAGGGAGGAAGCTGATATGATATGCCCCTCCGTGATACGAAAAGGGATAAAGGCCATCTTTGGTCCATCTATTTCGGGTATTTTTTTGCGCCAAAACCATAAAATAGCAGTTATTTAAGGTTCTGACAGTTTTACGGTTTAGTGTATATGCTTGGTCTTCATGTAGCTAAAAGTTAGACAACCAATGTAAGAGTGGCAACTTTTATGTTGTGAAGACAGTTTGGTAGCCGATTTTGCCATCAAGCTAAGTTGCCTTGTTTCATTTTGAATGTCATCATTGCAATACTTATACGAAGAGAAGCATAGCATATCAAATCACATTTTGTTTGCTCTATAAAAATCACATTTTGTTTTTTGTGAACAGCATATCTTTTTTTTAGCTTAAGATCCTTCTTTATTAATCAAAGATATTTGGAGGTACAAGAATAGGATCAAATCACATGTATCCCACCTAGCAGGCCCTTTTACCATACTGGGCCCGTGAGCTAGCTACTCCCTTTTCCACAGGCTTTCTTAGGCCCACGGCACTCTTCCTTCTCCTTGCTGGTTGCTCGTTCCCTCATACGCTGTGTCGCGCTCGCGCCATGGCCTATGACCTGCCCGCCGCCGCTGCCGAAGAAGCCGAAATCCCCACCTCCTCGAAATAGGCATTCGCCCCGCTTTATAAATAAAGCCGCAACGGACGAACCGATACATGGTGGAGAGGAGAACCTCTTACAAAGCAGATCAAAGGATAAACAAAAAAGAACAAGGAAAACCAAAACTAGCGACGACATTGGAACAGACTGAGTCGAGTCGGGGCTCCACAACGACGCCCCCAAGAGGGTAACGAGGCATTACGCCGCCGTCGTCGAGACCGCGAGGTCTAGGGTTTTCACCCGGAGCTGTACCGCGGGGAGGGTACCCACAACGACGCCCCCAAGAGGGTTACGACACCCGCGGGCATCGCCGTCGTTGGCGCCTCGGCGCTGAGCTTTCGCCCGGAAGTAGCCTCACACCACGCCCGAGAACTCAGCCGCCCGCTGCCCCTAGGAAGGTTCCCAAACCACGATCTGGGAGCTACCACAGCCGAAGTGCCGCCAACACCAGGATCTCCCGCTGTCCTCCCACACGCCCATAGTCCACCACACCATCAGCTTGCCGCCGGATCCCATTCCCCTTAGTCAATCTATAACATCAGAAGAGACTATGTGTAATAGCAGGAGCAGAAGAAACAAATCTACCGACGAGAACATGTACGAGATTGATTACTTAGCTGTTGAATGGCTCCTCTTCTATTCATTCCATGGCCAGCAACGATGAGATCAACAAAAAGAAGGATGGAGTAAGCCCTATCTCCTCTCCTCTCCGAGCAAGAGTCAAAGTCTAAGTCACACGCGACGCATGCGTAAGTCACACCCCTCTCAGTATTTATAGACTAGATGGAATGCCAATGTTAGAGCTTTTCGTTCTAATCTCAAAAACTTGGCGCCACTTTTTCGTTTCCACCATGTTGCCGCTATTTTCTTCCCTGTTTTCACCGTCCAGAGGAGCACAACCGGTGACTGCTGAGGTCAAGTACGTTTAATTTCCCTACTAACTGCTCCCACTGACTATGGGAGGATTTCCCTAATAATTATTGCTTTGTTTCGTATTCCAAGGAGCCTCAGACCACCTTGTCTCTTCGGCTTCACGGGATTGGCTGCCCCAGATGTAGGAGCCACTTGGTCTACCGGTGACGTGCGAGGTTCTGTCGCTGCGCGAGGAGGCACAGAAATGACGATGAAACTCTTTGGCGCCACAAGAGCGACTACGGCGGGACCCTCCCTAGATGTGAGAGCGACAAGGGGCAGTCGATTCGGTAGAGGTCATGGTGGTGTTTGCGTGGCGAGACGATGACACAAGGCGAGATTGGGCGAGGTTCGGAGGTGGCGCGAAGCGGGAAGGGAGGAAGCTGATATGATATGCCTCTCGTGATACGAAAAGGGATAAAGGCCATCTTTGGTCCATCTATTTCGGGTAATTTTTTGCGCCAAAACCATAAAAATTTACAGAAGGGGACTAGCTGAGACCCAAGATGCGCTAATTTCCTATATATGGTTTCAAGAAGATATATAAGAGAAAAGAACAACTGACCGATTCAGAGCTAGAGCTAGCGCCACAGTTTCCTTCATGCATGCATACCAAGCTGCCTTGACGCTGCCGCATCTGAACCTCCCACACGCCCATAGTCCACCACACCATCAGCTTGCCGCCGGATCCCATTCCCCTTAGTCAATCTATAACATCAGAAGAGACTATGTGTAATAGCAGGAGCAGAAGAAACAAATCTACCGACGAGAACAGGTACGAGATTGATTACTTAGCTGTTGAATGGCTCCTCTTCTATTCACTAGATTTAGATGTGCGCCTTGGCGCACGATCCCGTGAAGCTCATGCCAATTTTATTTTATATAACAATGATAAAAAAATGTTTACCAATATGATAATATATTTTTAAGTTTTATGGAAAGGAATTAAGATAAAATAGTTGCATTTTGGTGTCTTACTAATTGTAACACCAGAAGCAAAATGTAACTCATGAAGCTGATGTTGTCTCACTACTTCTGGTGTTACATTTTGTATAGCGACGATAAGAATTATGAGGGAACATGATAATATGTTTTTCGGTTTTGCAAAACAAAGTTGATAGGATTAAATTTACAAAATCATGACGATTATATACAATCAGAAAAATAGGTTGAAAATTTTGAGCAATCAACCCCCAGATTTCGCATTGAAACCTATAATAAGTAAGAATATGCATTTATAGAGTTAACTTGTAGTAGAGCAACCATCCAACGAAATCATTAAATTTCTTAAATATCTTTACAAAATCTTTGAAATGAAGACACCTCTAATATTCGCAGATCATAACCTCAACTCAATAAAGCAAATAAACAGAGAAACATCCATCGTCGATCAAAAGAAATGCAAACTTTGATGATGTAAACCTTGCAAAGTACAATGCACGGTAAGAAACAAAGAATGCATGAAATAAGATATGTTGATGAGATGCCCAACATTTGAACTGAAAAAAGATATGTTAACATATGAACTACCACAAATATATGTAGATCAAACTGGACATGTACCAGGTAGGTTTAAGCTTAGAAGAGCAACATCTTGCCAACCATGGATAAAAACATGTTATTAGATAGATAATAGCATTGAGCAAGGATTTTATAATTCTTTTTCTTAAGCAAGCCACGATTGGCCAGAGCCTAGAACAAAGCACATACTAATAAGTAGATAACGGCGTTGAACAAGAAATTTACAACTATCTTTTTCCTGAGGTAGCCATATTGTGCTGGAATGAACTACACAAGTAGGTAAGTAACTGATCGCATGACAACCCAAGAGAATTACCGTACAAAGTATAAGCAGCATCCATATGTGGACATGAATATGAGCACGTATTTTTCATCCATAAGGAGAAGTTCATTGTCACGACGGGCACATGAATATTTGCATCAGAGCCCAGGATAGGGACATAACATGAAAAAATACCACCCTCGAACCAATTCACCAAAAGCTTACGGGCACCCGAACATGAGCTTCTCCTCTTCCCAGCCATCATCTCACTGACCCCTACCCGGCTCTGCTCCAACCCTCCGGTAAGCCTGCCCCTAGATGCGCTTGAGCTGAAGGGGAATTGCGGCGGTGGTAGAGGTGATGGCGACAGGAGGTGGCCTCTCCTTGGCCCTCCCCTAGCCAACCACTTCCCTGGCTTCATAGACTTCCCCTTCGGTTCCTCTTATGGAGCCATTTTCTCAAATTTTCGGGTGCCTAATGTTACCTGCAGAATCTCAGGAAAAATAAGCTGAAGTGAGTCCAATGGAAGGTACAAACTTCGTATTCTGTACTCCTAGGAACATGTTTTGATATTACAGTTTGTGCTTCTAGTTCTATATAATATCACAAGATCGATCTTTGGGCATCTGCAACAGTAAAAATGAACTGTAGGTTGTAGCAAGATAAATTAACTTTTTAAGGGGTAACTTGGATAATACAGAAAATGGTTAAACAATGTCATGTATAAAATGCACTTATCCATAATGTGGCCGTCATGGAAGATCCAAGTTTTTGATGGTCAAGCAAAACAGGAAGCAAAGATCATGATAATGTTTCTCTGAAAACACATGATAATTTTCCTCTGAAAACACATGATAATGTTGCATGAAAGAAGTTATGGAGAAAATTATCAACATTATCTGAAAAAAAACACGAGCTATGTTAACTACACAGAGGGTGGTAAAGCAATAATTTTTAGTCACTTTGATTTAGTGAAGAACTGAAGATGGATAATAAAAAGAAAATGGTCTAGAAGCAGAGGACATAAGAAAAGGAAGAGCAGATAGTGTATACCTTAGGTTTCACCACGTCTCACAATGAGGCGAGCCCTAGGAAACACCATGGAACCCCAACACCAAAGCTCAACTGTGTTGAGCTACCTCAAATATGATTCTTTATTATCTCTGCTTAACAAAAAAATCAAAAGGTATAAAAGCAATACAAGAACAGAGAAATAATCTGCTATATTCTAAAGCTAATCCAATATGAAAACAAAAAATGTAGCAACCCACTATCTAGAAGGCTCACTTTGGCTACACCAAAGCTCAAGTGAGTTGAGCAAACTCAAATATGATTCTTTATTATCTCTGCTTAACCAAAAGATCAAAAAGTATAAAAGCAATATAAGATCAAAGAAGAGAGAATAATCTGCTATATTTTAAAGCTAATCCAAGATGAAAACAAAAGTGTAGGCAACCCACTATCCAGAAGGCTCACTGTCGTGATCGTTTTGTAGGTTGAAAATGATAGATCATCATGTGTTTTCAGAGGCAAATGAATTGGACAAACAATAAACCTTACATACTTGACTAACAAATAGGGATAGCCTCAACAAACCATAGGCAATGAAGTCATGCAGTGTAGAGTGAACCGGTAAATATATTATACATTGCCATCAGTGTTCATCTACACAGTAATTCCCTACTAACTAAGATGACAGTGACTCTATTGGATAACCACAAGAAAAATATAACAATGGGTTTTGACAGCGAAAAATAGGTGGCGCAACCAAACAAAAACCCTGTATAAATTTCGTAGTAGTATAATGCCCTTACAATTCAAAAGCCGAGTTATATTTCAGAATTTATCTAAGACATGCGAATGCGGTGTAAGTGAATCCGATGAAGAGTCTGTTTTATTCGGTTGAAACCACAGTACATGAGATGCAGAAAAATCGCAGATAGGGTATCTCAGTTCAAAGTAGTCTTTCAAGAACAACATCATACATATATATTTGGGTCTAGATCTGATAGTACCTCATATGTTTATTTCTCTTCCCTATTTCTGTAGACATGGTTCTCCGCCGCGTTTCTTTTGGAGCATCTGCATAATATAATCAAACATAGACGGAATATGTTTAATTTGATATGCGGAAACACCGACATCATAGGATAGGAATTGGATTGCCGAAATGGTTGTTCACAACAGTAGTTGGGGTGGACATAGACTCTTCATCGCAGGAGTCTTCATCCATGGAAGCCAACATGAGAAGACGTACGAGTTCGCACAAGGGGGAGGTGGGTGCTATTATCTCTGAATGCGATTATAGGCAAACAATCTTGTCTATGCAGAGGATAAGAGTCGACAATGGAACTCTGATAATAGACTCGATGGCAGGAACACCTATAATAGGCTCCTCGATAATGGACTCAATATGTATATAGCACCAAGCTCATCTACGGTGTCACTGTCATCTGTTTTATCGCGGGTAGTTTAGCCAGTTCTGCATGTAGAGCCATTGCCCAGAACTACTTTTCATGTAGTTTCATGTGACATCTTTTAGGTGGTACCTGATCATGAAATAAAATCAAATCAATGTTCTGACATCTTCTAGGCGGTACCCGGCAAACTGGTGTGCTAACTTTCTATATCACATCAAATGTAAATAGATATACTAACACTGGAATGCAACAAAACAGAACCATATATGCATCATAAAGGAGACAAAACTATGACCTACTGGGATATTTACTTTATCAGATGAGAAGTGTTCCTTCAAAAAGCAAAAAAAAATAGGTACAATATCACTGACAACAACGCCATATACACAACAAAAGCTACGGAGGTAGGAAATAAAATAGCTCAATCTATTCACTGACCAAGTTTAAATAATTAGCAAATTCAAATTCTATTTTCTGAAGTTATTAAAGCAAACATAGATGAAAGGTGTCATTGCCGGGAAGGCTATGAATTTATAGAATGAAGAGCAATGATTTGATAAACCATCCAAAGCAGCAAAACAGAATCTTGAGCTGCAGTCTATTAGCTCACTAAAGCAATGTGGATCATGTAAAATACTAAATATAAAAATGGACAAGTAATGCATCGTAATTCTGATTCACATTGATATAGTCACCTAAATTTAAATAAATTAATGAGTGAAATGGTCTCAGTGAACAATAACAGCTACACCAAAGAGGCTTGAGGTAGCAAACATTCATAGGTCTCTAGAGATGCAAAAGAACCAGTTGCACAATATTGACATGGGTAGGAGAAAAATAAAGTACCTGAGAAAAGAACCTTAGTTCTACACCAGAGTCATTTGATGACGCAATTAACCTGTGGTGTGCCAACCGACTCATATGACAAACTGTTAGCTCAACTGGTAGAGTCTGCAAAACTTTGCAAGGATACAAATTATTGTAGAGTCAGAGAAGCTAAAACACATAAAAGAAATTTATATATGGAGCATATTGGTAACTTCACTATGATTCTTTTCTGAGGTACACAATCATCAAGCTTCATTTTTCTTGGATGTCACAGAAAAATCCAAGTGAGATTCCAAGAGGAAAAAATAGTAATTTCAGCACCATCCATGAAGTCCTCTTGCAGATCCTTTAAACGAATTTCAAGGTGCAGCTCTCCAGCTCCACCAATAAATATGCTCAGCACTTCTCCATGGAGCACATGACCATAGGATCAGAATTCGCCAGACGCTTCAAACCTTGCACAGGCTTGGGAAATGGACAACGCCTCACCTTGGGTTAAGTAAATCATAGGGTCAGAATGCAAGGTAACCTTGCACTGAAATGTATCCTATAATTAGAGAAACCATTGAAGCATAAATAAATTAAGTAAAGCACACAATTATGAACAGGGAAAAACTACAGCGAATTGACGACGGCTCACCTATGGTTAGCGAATTCCTACGCCGGCTTTCGTGCACGACAGAAGCAAAGGATCCTAGACCTGCATCTCTCCATAACCTCCACCGTGTCCATTTTGATGCGCGCCTTGGCGCGCAGCCCCGGTACTTCACATCAATAATTGTTTTGTAAAAATCGCTATGTACTATGGATAATATGGAGGATTATCATGGATAGTATCGAGGATTATAACCCAATTATGGACAATATGGAGGAATGAAGACACTTCTGGTGCACCTTGGCCCATTTTCATGTGGAATTTGCACCAATTTACAATTGGTATAACAACAATGAAAAGTGAGAAAATGATTATATGTTTTTTACGTCTTCCAAAAACAAAGTCAATATAATGAAATTAGGATAAAACACACGAAATCACGAACAAAGTAGCACATGCCTATATACTTGGTCAACAGATTGTAAAACAATATATTAAGCATCTGTAGAATCGATGGTAGTCGAACACCAAATGAAAAACTATCTGATGGGTGAACACTGAAATCGTCATTAGTACATGTCTTAATATATTGTGCTAACTGTATATTCAACAACCAATACACATGACTGACTACTGAGACTTCTCCAATAGAATTTATGCACATGACGGAGAGAATATCACCGTCACTTCGCTCTTGGTGGGTATACTGTCGTAGGAAGCTGCCTTGATCATGACCATGGATGGAATCTCAACGGCGTCCATGGCCTAAACTTGGTAAGAAAGGACGGGAGATCATATTAGCCAAGGGTAAAAGGTATCTGCCTTGCCTTCGCACATAAAGAACATTTGTGCTTTCTTGTTTGTAGCCTGAGAAAATAAATACTCCTGATTTTATGCACTTGACAGGAGTATTTTTTATTCACTTTGATTTAGTTTCAAATCAGCTGTAACTATAGATGCTCACTGATATCTTATTTCAGTTCAGTAACAGATTTTAGTTCACAGGGGTCAATAGAATATTTGGGTTAACTTGGTTTTCAGATTTTGCATTAGCTTTTTGTAAAAATAATTGGATAACAAAACCTGAGTTAATCTATTGGTTCAGCTAAATGGTACTGTCAGTAGAGGAATAGCACTGTTCAAAGTGAAGTATTACTTTGCTGTTCCAAACTACACAGTTCACGAAAGTTCAGGAATAATGTGAATTGCAGAATTGGTAACCTGGAGATACAAGTATGGCTACAGTACACACCTTGTTAATTCAGATGCCATATTGAAGACTTGGTCACTACTATGAAACACCTCTGAACCTGAGTAACCTGAAGGTTTCGTGGAACCAAGTCAATTCTTACATGAGTATGACAGTATCTACTGAAACCTGATTAAGACAGCGGTGCATTTGTGAAGGCATAAATGTGCACATGTCCATAGCGGGTGCGGAAAAAGCACTAACAAAGACCCTTGGATGCTCAACGAAAATAGAAGATGGACACTCCCTGTGCCAATTAAAATGTTATTTATCTCACCCACACATCAGATCACACAAACGCATACACAAGTGAGCTATCCATTTATTCCAAGAACCATTACCTAGTACTGGCTTCAGATGTCAAAACGCCAGATCTGGTGGTGGTGGCATTGGGTCTCTTTGTCTCCACTAACTATTGCTCTTCCCTAAATTCAGGTCACCTAGTTTCCTTTGATCTGCATGAGAGGGTATACCTAGGTGTGATATCTTCTTTCTTTTCCTAGGTGATCTTCCCTAAATTGAGAAACAATGCGAATGTGATCCTGTTTCAGTCTCTATATCCGCTATATGAAATGGTCTGTGATTGGAAAGCCATTTTCTATTTAAATTTTTAATAGCTCGAATGATGCAAAAGAACCTAATAATGAGCAAAGGTACCTGATGAGCTGCTACTTTACGCAAGTTGTCTATGTTACTTTCAGTTGGGCATACAAGATTAATCTGCCAGATAACCATTGGAAATATATCATCCGGTCTATCTGAGGAGATATAGGTTTTATCTTGGTCCCCAAGTTCCTGTTCTATTCGATACTTTTACCCCAAAAAAACATGCCGTTAAGCCCAGTACTAAAATTCATGAAGATAAAAAGGTTAGCTTGTCATTAGCAATACAGGATAAAAGATTAGTGATGATAGATCAAGATTTCACCTGCTCCATTATTAGAAGCTATAGCACTCAAATAGCTACATCATCAGGCAGTAATACGGTACGACCACAACATCACTTGTTAGAACTTTCACCATTTAATCAGCATAAAGCAGGATGGCTGCTTCAACCAGGAGGTTTTGACATATAATGCATGTAAAATAACCTGTAAATAAAGTAATGATTTGTTTTTTTGTAGCTATTCCAACACGTACCAATGAAAATCTTGATATTTCTGCCTTTTGTAGACCCCATTGCTTAAGGCACATCAGTAATCAAAACAGCTGGCCATACAAAAGATCCAAGGAAAGTACCAGTCAGATATCTGAAAAGCACATTGGTATTAATACAAGTCCCATTCATGACCAATGGAAAGGGGAGCGAAAGAACTCCAAGGTGTAATTGTAATCCTAGACAACCTGAATTTAGCACATAAGCTTTCGTCCTGCATGATCAAACATGCACAGATAACAAGCATAACCTTCTGCACTTTCAGTGAAAGGGAGCCAAAATAATGGGATGTGAAAAGCATTAAATCTCTACCTGAAACAAGAAAGAGTAGGAGACCTCATCCCTGAATTTGCGGTTGCCGGATACCTCGAACAGCTTTCTCTCGTCTTTGATAGAATTCCTCACGATACAAAACAAGTGATTCCCACATGTTCTATGTTGAGTGAATCACCAACAAACGACAGTCTTTTTCCTCTCTGTCTCTCTAACACATCAGCTGGGTTCATCCTCACATAAGCACCAGCACCATGCCATCACATAACTGTAATTTTTAGGCAAAAAAGGACGTTCCCAGCTGCCTTTTGGGGTTTGTGGCCTGGAAAGGGGCTCGCTAATCTAAGCATCAGCATCATGCCAAACCGAAAAACTTGGAAACAACTTAAACCACACTAGTGCATTACCTCATTCAGTATCCTATGGAGATCATCTGTAGCCTAAAAAATACTCCAGATGCAAACAATGGAGCTGCTTCCTGATGTATACAAAGCAACCACCTAGATGAGCAGAGCTGCTCATGATGGAGTTGCATTCTGTGCACACGCCACTTCTAAGATGAACAATACAAGGGAATAAAACGTGAAATCAGAGAGAGAGAGAAAGAGAGAGAGGGGGAGGGGGAGAAATCAAGAGCGAACCTAGAAGGCTCGGTGGAGGATGCTAGGCAATGGTGAAGGAGATATGCCCTAGAGGCAATAATAAAGTGATTATTATTTATATCTTTATGTTTATGATAAATGTTTATATATCATGCTATAATTGTATTAACCGAAACATTAATACATGTGTGATATGTAGACAACAAAGAAGTCCCTAGTATGCCTCTTAAACTAGCTTGTTGATTAATGGATGATTAGTTTCATAATCATGAACATTGGATGTTATTAATAACAAGGTTATATCATTATATGAATGATGTAATGGACACACCCAATTAAGCGTAGCATAAGATCTCGTCATTAAGTTATTTGCTATAAGCTTTCGATACATAGTTACTTAGTCCTTATGACCATGAGATCATGTAAATCACTTATACCGGAAAGGTACTTTGATTACATCAAATGCCACTGCGTAAATGGGTGGTTATAAAGGTGGGATTAAGTATCTGGAAAGTATGAGTTGAGGCATATGGATCAACAGTGGGATTTGTCCATCCCGATGACGGATAGATATACTCTGGGCCCTCTCGGTGGAATGTCGTCTAATGTCTTGCAAGCATATGAATAAGTTCATAAGAGACCACATACCACGGTACGAGTAAAGAGTACTTGTCAGGAGACGAGGTTGAACAAGGTATAAGATTGATACCGAAGATCAAACCTCGGACAAGTAAAATATCGTGTGACAAAGGGAATTGGTATCGTATGTGAATGGTTCATTCGATCACTAAAGTCATCGTTGAATATGTGGGAGCCATTATGGATCTCCAGATCCCACTATTGGTTATTGGTCGGAGTAAGTACTCAACCATGTCCGCATAGTTCACGAATCGTAGGGTGACACACTTAAAGTTGGATGTTGAAATGGTAGAACTTGAATATGGAATGGAGTTCGAATATTTGTTCGGAGTCCCGGATGAGATCCCGGACATCACGAGGAGTTCCGGAATGGTCCGGAGAATAAGATTCATACATAGGAAGTCATATTCCAAATCTGGAAATGATTCGGTGCATTTATGGCAGGTTCTAGAAGGTTCTAGAAAAGTCCGGAAGAAATCACCATGGAAAGTAGAGTCCCGGAGGGACTCCACCTTGCATGACCAGCCAACCCTAAAGGGGAGGAGTCCAAGATGGACTCCCCTAGGGTGGCCGGCCAACCCACCTCAAGGAAAGGTGGGAGTCCCACCTTGGGTAGGACTCCCTCCTTGAGTAGGTTTCCCACATATGGGAGGTTTTAGTGTTGGGGTCTTATTCGAAGACTTGGACTAGAACTCTTGGTGCTTCCACCTATATAATGAGGAGGAGAGGGAGGGGGGCAGCCACTCTTTGGCTCAGCCTTGGCCGCACCCCTTAGAGGGCCGGCGCCCAACCCCCTTTCTCTCCCCAAACCCTAGCGGTCTCTCTCCTCCACCACATCCCGCACGCTTAAGCGAAGCTCCGCCGGATTTCTCCACCACCACCGGCACCACGCCGTCGTGCTGTCGGATTCAAGAGGAGCTACTACTTCCGCTGCCCTCTGGAACGGGGAGGTGGACGTCATCTTCATCAACAACCGAACGTGTGACCGAGTACGGAGGTGCTGCCCGTTCGTGGCGCCGGAAGCGATCGTGATCAAGATCTTCTACGCGCTTTTGCAAGCGGCAAGTGAACGTCTACCGCAGCAACAAGAGCCTCATCTTGTAGGCTTTGGAATCTCTTCAAGGGTGAGACTCGATACCCTCTCGTTGCTACCGTCTTCTAGATTGCATCTTGGCTTGGATTGCGTGTTCGCGGTAGGAAATTTTTTGTTTTCTATGCAACGTTATCCTACAGTGGTATCAGAGCCGTGTCTATGCATAGATGGTTGCACGAGTAGAACACAATGGTTTTGTGGGCGTTGATGCTCTTGTTATCTTTAGTTTGAGTACTTTGCATCTTTGTGGCATAGTGGGATGAAGCGGCTCGGACTAACTTTACATGACCGCGTTCATGAGACTTGTTCCTCGTTCGACATGCAACTTGTATTGCATAAGAGGCTTTGCGGGTGTCTGTCTCTCCTACTATAGTGAAGATTCAATTTACTCTTCTATTGACAACACTAGTATCACCGTTGTGGTTCATGTTCGTAGGTAGATTAGATATTACTCGAAAACCCTAAACCACGTAAAATATGCAAACCAAATTAGAGACGTCTAACTTGTTTTTGCAGGGTTTGGTGATGTGATATGGCCATAATGTGATGATGAATATGTATGAGATGATCATTATTGTATTGTGGCAACCGGCAGGAGCCTTATGGTTGTCTTTAATTTTCATGTTGAGTAGTATTTCAAAGTAGTTGTAATAGTTGCTACATGAGGTGAACAACCATGAAGCCGGCGCCATGAACCTTGACGCTACACCGACGATGATGGAGATCATGCCCGTTGATGATGGAGATCATGTCCGTGCTTTAGAGATGAAGATCGAAGGCGCAAAGACAAAAGGGCCATATCATATCACATATGAACTGCATGTGATGTTAATCCTTTTATGCATCTTATTTTGCTTAGAACGCGACGGTAGCATTATAAGATGATCCCTCACATTAATATCAAGATAATAAAGTGTTCTCCCCTCGTATGCACCGTTGTAACAGTTCGTCGTTTCAAAGCATCTCGTGATGATCGGATGTGATAGATTCAACGATTCACATACAACAGGTGTAAGCCATGTTGCACACGCGGAATACTTGGGTTTGCTTGACGAGCCTAGCATGTACAGACATGGCCTCGGGACAATGGAAACTGAAAGGTTGAACACGAGTCATATGGATGATATGATCAACATGTTGATGTTCACCATTGAAGCTACATCATCTCACGTGATGATCGGTTTTTGGTGTAGTGAATTTGGATCGTGTACCACTTAACAACTATGAGGGATGTTGTATTAAGTGGGAGTTCATTAGTAATTAGATTAAAACATTGATGTCTACGTTCCCCCTCCTTTCCTGTAGACAGTGTTGGGCCTCCAAGAGCAGAGGTTTGTAGAACAGCAGCAAGTTTCCCTTAAGTGGATACCCAAGGTTTATCGAACTCAGGGAGGAAGAGGTCAAAGATATCCCTCTCATGCAACCCTGCAACCACAAAGCAAGAAGTCTCTTGTGTCCCCAACACACCAAATAGGTGCACTAGTTCGGCGAAGAGATAGTGAAATACAGGTGGTATGAATAAGTATGAGCGAGTAACGCATAAGCGTAAAATAGCTTGCGGGCGTGTAGTTGATGGTGGTGGTATTGCAGCAGTAGTAACACAAAGAAACAAGAAACAAGCAGTAGTAACTCAGCAGTATTTAGGAACAAGGCCTAGGGATTACACTTTCACTAGTGGACACTCTCAACATTGATCACATAACAGAATAGATAAATGCATACTCTACACTTTTGTTGGATGATGAACACATTGCGTAGGATTACACGAACCCTCAATGCCGGAGTTAACAAGCTCCACAATAATGCTCATGTTTTAGTAACCTTTAGTGTAAGATAGATCAACAGACTAAACCGAGTACTAGCATAGCATGCACACTGTCACCTTCATGCATATGTAGGAGGAATAGATCACATCAATAATATCATAGCAATAGTTAACTCCATAATCTACAAGAGATCATGATCATAGCACAAACCAAGTACTAACACGGTGCACACACTGTCACCTTTACACACGTGCAGGAGGAATAGAACTACTTTAATAACACATCACTAGAGTAGCACATAGATAATAGTGATACAAAACTCAGATGAATCTCAATCATGTAAAGCAGCTCATGAGATCATTGTATTGAAGTACATAGTAGAGAGATTAACCACATAGCTACCGGTACAGCCCCGAGCCTCGATGGAGAACTACTCCCTCCTCATGGGAGCAGCAGCGGTGATGAAGATGGCGGTGGAGATGGCAGCGGTGTCGATGGAGAAGCCTTCCGGGGGCACTTCCCCGCTCCGGCAGGGTGCCGGAACAGAGATCCTGTCCCCCAGATCTTGGCTTCGCGATGGCGGCGGCTCTGGAAGGTTTTCGTGGGTTTCGTCAATCGGTATAGGGTTTTCTGATCCAGGGGCTTCTTATAGGCGAAGAGGCGGCGCAGGAAGGTCGAAGGGGGGCCCACACCCTAGGGGGGCGCGCCCCCCCCTAGGCCGCGCCGGGGTGTGGTGTGGTGGCCCTGCCACCCTTCTCTGGCGGTTCTCGTGTGTTCTGGATGCTTCCGGTAAAATAGGAACCTGGGCGTTGATTTCGTCCGATTCCGAGAATATTTCGTTACTAGGATTTCTGAAACCAAAAACAGCAGAAAACAGAACTGCACTTCGGCATCTTGTTAATAGGTTAGTTCCAGAAAATGCATGAATATGACATAAAGTGTGCATAAAACATGTAGATAACATCAATAATGTGGCATGGAACATAAGAAATTATCGATACGTCGGAGACGTATCAGCATCCCCAAGCTTAGTTCTGCTCGTCCCGAAGGTGTAAAACGATAACACAGATAATTTCTGGAGTGACATGCCATCATAATCTTGATCATACTATTTGTAAAGCATATGTAGTGAATGCAGCGATCAAAACAATGTATATGACATGAGTAAACAAGTGAATCATATAGCAAAGACTTTTCATGAATAGCACTTCAAGACAAGCATTAATAAGTCTTGCATAAGAGTTAACTCATAAAGCAATAATTCAAAGTAAAGGCATTGAAGCAACACAAAAGAAGATTAAGTTTCAGCGGTTGCTTTCAACTTGTAACATGTATATCTCATGGATATTGTCAACATAGAGTAATATAATAAGTGCAATAAGCAAGTATGTAGGAATCAATGCACAGTTCACACAAGTGTTTGCTTCTTGAGGTGGAGAGAAATAGGTGAACTGACTCAACATTGAAAGTAAAAGAATGGTCCTCATTGAGGAAAAGCATCGATTGCTATATTTGTGCTAGAGCTTTGATTTTGAAAACATGAAACAATTTTGTCAACGGTAGTAATAAAGCATATGCATCATGTAAATTATATCTTATAAGTTGCAAGCCTCATGCATAGTGTACTAATAGTGCCCGCACCTTGTCCTAATTAGCTTGGACTACTCCGGATTATCACCGCAATACATATGCTTTAACCAAGTATCACAAAGGGGTACCTCTATGCCGCCTGTACAAAGGTCTAAGGAGAAAGCTCGCATTTGGATTTCTCGCTTTTGATTATTCTCAACTTAGACATCCATACCGGGACAACATAGACAACAGATAATGGACTCCTCTTTTAATGCTTTAAGCATTCAACAACAATTAATTCTTTTCTCATTAGAGATTTGAGGATGTTTGTCCAAAACTGAAACTTCCACCATGGAACATGGCTTTAGTTAGCGGCCCAATGTTCTTCTCTCACAATATGCATGCTCAAACCATTCAACTCAGTGTAGATCGCCCTTACTTCAGACAAGACGAACATGCATAGCAACTCACATGAAATTCAACAATGAGTTGATGGCATTCCCCAGTAAACATGGTTATCGCACAACAAGCAACTTAATAAGAGATAAAGTGCATAATTACATATTCAATACCACAATAGTTTTTAAGCTATTTGTCCCATGAGCTATATATTGCAAAGGTGAATGATGGAATTTTAAAGGTAGCACTCAAGCAATTTACTTTGGAATGGCTGGAAAATACCATGTAGTAGGTAGGTATGGTGGACACAAATGGCATAGTGGTTGGCTCAAGTATTTTGGATGCATGAGAAGTATTCCCTCTCGATACAATGGTTTAGGCTAGCAAGGCTTATTTGAAACAAACACAAGAATGAACCGGTGCAGCAAAACTCACATAAAAGACATATTGAAAACATTATAAGACTCTACACCGTCTTCCTTGTTGTTCAAACTCAATACTAGAAATTATCTAGACCTTAGAGAAACCAAATATGCAAACCAAATTTTAGCATGCTCTATGTATTTCTTCATTAATGGGTGCAAAGTATATGATGCAAGAGCTTAAACATGAGCACAACAATTGCCAAGTATCACATTACCCAAGACATTATAGCAATTACTACATGTATCATTTTCCAATTCCAACCATATAACAATTTAACGAAGAAGAAACTTCGCCATGAATACTAAAAGCTAAGAACACATGTGTTCATATGAACCAGCGGAGCGTGTCTCTCTCCCACACAAGCATTTATTCAAACAAAAACAAAAATAGAAACAAACAAACAGACGCTCCAAGAAAAGCACATAAGATGTGATGGAATAAAAATATAGTTTCAGGGGAGGAACCTGATAATTTGTCGATGAAGAAGGGGATGCCTTGGGCATCCCCAAGCTTAGATGCTTGAGTCTTCTTGAAATATGCAGGGGTGAACCACCGGGTGCATCCCCAAGCTTAGAGCTTTCACTCTTCTTGATCATAGTATATCATCCTCCTCTCTTGACCCTTGAAAACTTCCTCCACACCAAACTCGAAACAACTCATTAGAGGGTTAGTGCACAATATAAATTGACATATTCAGAGGTGACACAATCATTCTTAACACTTCTGGACATTACATAATGCTACTGGACATTAGTGGATCAAAGAAATTCATCCAACATAGCAAAAGAGGCAATGCGAAATAAAAGGCAGAATCTGTCAAAACAGAACAGTTCGTATTGACGAATTTTAAAATGGCAACAGACTTGCTCAAATGAAAATGCTCAAATTGGATGAAAGTTGCGTACATATCTGAGGATCATGCACGTAAATTGGCATAATTTTCTGAGCTACCTACAGGGAGGTGGACCCAGATTCGTGACAGCAAAGAAATCTGGAACTGCGCAGTAATCCAAATCTAGTACTTACTTTTCTATCAACGGCTTTACTTGGCACAACAAAACACAAAACTAAGATAAGGAGAGGTTGCTACAGCAGTAAACAACTTCCAAGACACAAAATAAAAACAAAGTACTGTAGCAAAATAACACATGGGTTATCTCCCAAGAAGTTCTTTTCTTTATAGCCATTAAGATGGGCTCAGCAGTTTTAATGATGCACTCGCAAGAAATAGTATTTGAAGCAAAAGAGGGCATCAAGAGGCAAATACAAAACACATTTAAGTCTAACATGCTTCCTATGCATAGGAATCTTGTAAATAAACAAGTTCATGAAGAGCAAAGTAACAAGCATAGGAAGATAAAACAAGTGTAGCTTCAAAAATTTCAGCACATAGAGAGGTGTTTTAGTAACATGAAAATTTCTACAACCATATTTTCCTCTCTCATAATATCTTTCAGTAGCAACATGAGCAAACTCAACAATATAACCATCACATAAAGCATTCTTATCATGAGTCTCATGCATAAAATAATTACTCTCCACATAGGCATAATCAATTTTATTAGTTGTAGTGGGAGCAAATTCAACAAAGTAGCTATCATTATTATTCTCATTATCAAATATAGGGGGCATATTGTAATCATAACAAAATTTACTCTCCATAGTAGGTGGCACCAAAAGACCACTATCATTATCATCATAAATAGGAGGCAAAGTATCATCAAAGAAAATTTTCTCCTCAATGCTTGGGGGACTAAAAATATCATGAAAACCAGCTTCCCCAAGCTTAGAACTTTCTATATTATTGTCAACAATGGTGTTCAAAGCGTTCATACTAATATTACTACCAGCATGCAAAGAAGATTTCATAGGTTTTTTAATTTTCGCATCAAACAATCCATGTTTTAAATCAGGAAATAGAACAAGAAGCTCACTCTTGTACATTATGCCAACTAGTGTAAACAAGAAACAACAAGATGCAATTGCAGGATCTAAAGGAAATAGCTTCGAGCACACACACGACGGCGCCAGAAAAATACTTTACCTGGGACCGTAGTATGAGTGCCTTTTACCTTTCCTCCCCGGCAACGGCGCCAGAAAAGTGCTTGATGTCTACGTTCCCCCTCCTTTCCTGTAGACAGTGTTGGGCCTCCAAGAGCAGAGGTTTGTAGAACAGCAGCAAGTTTCCCTTAAGTGGATACCCAAGGTTTATCGAACTCAGGGAGGAAGAGGTCAAAGATATCCCTCTCATGCAACCCTGCAACCACAAAGCAAGAAGTCTCTTGTGTCCCCAACACACCAAATAGGTGCACTAGTTCGGCGAAGAGATAGTGAAATACAGGTGGTATGAATAAGTATGAGCAGTAGCAACGGTGCCAGAAAATAGCTTGCGGGCGTGTAGTTGATGGTGGTGGTATTGCAGCAGTAGTAACACAGTAAAACAGTAAACAAGCAGTAGTAACTCAGCAGTATTTAGGAACAAGGCCTAGGGATTACACTTTCACTAGTGGACACTCTCAACATTGATCACATAACAGAATAGATAAATGCATACTCTACACTTTTGTTGGATGATGAACACATTGCGTAGGATTACACGAACCCTCAATGCCGGAGTTAACAAGCTCCACAATAATGCTCATGTTTTAGTAACCTTTAGTGTAAGATAGATCAACAGACTAAACCGAGTACTAGCATAGCATGCACACTGTCACCTTCATGCATATGTAGGAGGAATAGATCACATCAATAATATCATAGCAATAGTTAACTCCATAATCTACAAGAGATCATGATCATAGCACAAACCAAGTACTAACACGGTGCACACACTGTCACCTTTACACACGTGCAGGAGGAATAGAACTACTTTAATAACACATCACTAGAGTAGCACATAGATAATAGTGATACAAAACTCAGATGAATCTCAATCATGTAAAGCAGCTCATGAGATCATTGTATTGAAGTACATAGTAGAGAGATTAACCACATAGCTACCGGTACAGCCCCGAGCCTCGATGGAGAACTACTCCCTCCTCATGGGAGCAGCAGCGGTGATGAAGATGGCGGTGGAGATGGCAGCGGTGTCGATGGAGAAGCCTTCCGGGGGCACTTCCCCGCTCCGGCAGGGTGCCGGAACAGAGATCCTGTCCCCCAGATCTTGGCTTCGCGATGGCGGCGGCTCTGGAAGGTTTTCGTGGGTTTCGTCAATCGGTATAGGGTTTTCTGATCCAGGGGCTTCTTATAGGCGAAGAGGCGGCGCAGGAAGGTCGAAGGGGGGCCCACACCCTAGGGGGGCGCGCCCCCCCCTAGGCCGCGCCGGGGTGTGGTGTGGTGGCCCTGCCACCCTTCTCTGGCGGTTCTCGTGTGTTCTGGATGCTTCCGAGTAAAATAGGAACCTGGGCGTTGATTTCGTCCGATTCCGAGAATATTTCGTTACTAGGATTTCTGAAACCAAAAACAGCAGAAAACAGGAACTGGCACTTCGGCATCTTGTTAATAGGTTAGTTCCAGAAAATGCATGAATATGACATAAAGTGTGCATAAAACATGTAGATAACATCAATAATGTGGCATGGAACATAAGAAATTATCGATACGTCGGAGACGTATCAAACATGAACTAATTATCATAAACATAGTTTGAGTAGTATTTTGAATTAATTTTGTAGTATTGGCATCCGTTTACTACTATGCGCTAGTCTTGTAATTGAGATAGAAATACTGTTAAAATCTGACAAGAAACTTTACGGTTTGGTACCATATTGTTAAAGAATCAAGAATTAATTAAGTCCTATTGCAAACTTTTAGTAAACCTCACATTGTTGATTCAAAGAGTTATGGTTTCAATTAGTACCTAAAATTATCTTGTCTCCGTAAAACTTGAAGTTCAAATTTGTTTGAAAAGTAAGGAGCTGAAAATTTAGTTTTCAGAAATAATCAAGGTATGAGATATATGTGATATCTAAGACCTTATTGCAAGATGATAGAATATAATTTGGTGAGACTACATAAACTCATAAGTTTTATGGGAATGTATGAAGGTTGAAGACGCCAGACGTCACAATCCTCCAACTATTGGGGCACTAATGATATTCGCATATCCATGAAGTTATCATCCTTAGTATGCACCGTTGCTAAGACTCGTCGTTTCGAAGCATCACGTGATAATCGGGTGTTATAGATTCTACGTGTGCTTACAACGGGTGCAAGCCAGATTTGCACATGCGAATACTAAGGTTAAACTTTATGAGCCTAGCATGTACAGACATGGTCTCAGAAAGTTGTCATGAATTGATGGATAAAATTATGAGTGAAATTGTTCATCATATTACAAAGTTACTAATAGTGGAATCTAGAACACTTGTCATATGATGATCAACTTCAAAATAAGAACCTCAAGGTTATTGGTATTAGACCAACAAACCTAGAAGTTATTGATGTTGAAGTGTTTTTCTGAATAATGAGGAAAGCTAAAAGAGAAACTGCAAAAGATATTTTGGCAAAAAGAAAAGAAAAGAATAGAAGGTCTAGCTCAGGTGTATATAAATGATATACATGTTATGGTTATATTCCTAGTTAGGTCACACAATGAAATTCTTGGGTATTAGTACCATATTAGTTGGTATGAAGTGTCATACAAAACAACGCAATACAAGAATACAATGGCCTAAGTGATCGACAAGGAATATGATAGGAATGCACGTCAGAAACAAAAATAAAGTGTTATTATGTTCGTCGTTGGCATTCTATCTAGCCCTTAGAATTTATAATAAAGAGCTTAATAAATTGTTATTTTGCTCTGGTCAATTAAAAACAATGAGTTGTTCAAATTATGACATTACTCCATGTACGATGGATAAGTTATTATAAATCTTAATGGTGAAACACACATACATAACACTGACGCTAAAATGCCATAAGGCAAATGATTTGAATTCCACTTATTTGTGGAACCGCCATTTAGGTCATGTTTGAAAGGAACGCATGAAGGAACTCCATGCAAATGGATTTTTGGAGTCATTTGATTTTTGAATCATTTGGCGCTTGCAAATCTTTTCTAAAGAGAATGATTAAAATACCGTTCATAGGCCAAGAGTTGAACGGGCAACAAACTTATTGAAAAATACATGATGATGTATGTGGTTCACTAGGCATAGTTGTGTGCGGGAGATTCTTCTACTTCATGAAAACTTCAAACAATGAATTGAGTATATATATGTGGATATATTCGATAAGGAAGAAGTTTGAAACATTTGAATAGATTCAAATAAATTCAGCATGAAGTGGAAATCATCGTAATAGAAAAGTCAAATATCTATGATTGGATCATGGTGGAAATATTTGAATTACGAGTTTTAGCGAACATCTAAGAGAGTTATGAAGTTGTTCTACAACTCACGTTTCTTGGAGTATCATAGTGATGATGAAGTATCCAAAAGACGTATCCAAACCTTGTTGGATCAATGATGAGATAAAATATTGATGCCATTATATTTTGTGGATTATGCTTTAGTGACTACCGCTTTTACACTTAATAGAGCACCATCATGATCCGTTGAAATGACACCATACGAGTTATGGTATGGGTATGAATCCTAATAGTCTTTTCTTAAAATTTTGGTGTGCATAGCATAAGTAAATAAGTTTACAACCAAAATCGGATGAATGTCTTTGTTGGTTATCCCAGAGAATTGATTGGGAATTCTTCCCACTATGTAGACAAAGACAAAAGTGTTTGTCAATGTTTCTTATTTCCAAGAAATTGTTTCTAGCGAAGTATTTGAGTGGGAGGACAATAGAACTTGATAAGGTTTATGAACCTGAGCATAATGATCGAGTAGCACAAAGATCGGAATTGGTTTCGGAAGTGGCCACGACAATCATGGCTCCCATGACTACAAAGTGTTTTAGCCATGGAGATCGAAGTACATATTGGACCTTGTAGGTATGGTTTACTTTGTGATCAAATAAATGATTTGTGGACAAAGGATTGATTTTGAACAATGATAAACCAACTACAAACAAAGAAGTTATGATGGGCCCTGACTCCGTTAAAATGGCCATACACCATGAAATCCATAAAAGATGAATACTTTTTGAAAGTAAATGGATCTATAGACTTGGATGAAATATCCTTAAAGAAGCTCGACTTGTCGAAAAATTGTTTACGACAAAGTTCAAAGAGTTGATTACGATAAGATTAGATCTTCCGTAGCAATGCTTATAGTCTATGTGGATTATTCTAGTAATCACTACATATTTCTTTTATGAGATATGCTAGTAGGATGGCAAAATACACTACTTAACAGAAGTATGTATACAAGATACAACCAATTGTTTTGCTAGTCCGTAGAATACTAGATAGGTATACGAACTTCAATTGGATGAAGTGAGTATTACGGAGCTGGAATCTTCACCAGATGAAATAGTCAAAGAGTTTTTGATTTCATCAGAAATGATGAAGAGGCTTGCATTTGCAAGAAATTAAGTGGGAGCGCTGAGACATATTTATAATACTTTATGTAGATGACATATAGTTGGTTATAAATAATGTAATTATATACTTGATTAAAATGTTTCATTGAAAGTTAACTTCAATGAAAGGATATGGACTAAAACATATTTAGTGTCAAGATCTATGAAGATAGATTGAAACACATAATAAGTTTAAGTCAAAGTACATAGAATGGATATTGAAATAGTTCAATATAGAAATATTAAGAAAATGTTCTTGTCATGTGAAGGTTTAACAAGACTTGAGTGTATCTGACACTCGATGAGTAAAAACACATGAGTGATTTTAGATCACGAATAATATGTACAAAATCATATATCTTGTGCTCTAAAATGTTATGAGCATATACCGGAATGATTCATAAGATGATCATGGGACGACAGTAAGAATATCCTTGAGTACTTTAGAAGAACTAAGGATATATATATTTTTTTGTATGAAGAAATGACAAACAAATCGCTGTAAGGTGTTACACCGATATTGGTTTTATCACATATAAAATATAATTTCAATCTCCAATTAGACTAAGTGTTGTTTAAAAGGTAGCACAATGAGCTAGAAGTTGTCTATGCTAGATTTAGAAGAGTTCTAAATATTGTGACGGAATCTACAAAAGAAGGCAGAGTATGTCATTATTTTGACAATGACAAAGGATGTTAAGTCAAGAGGTTCTTTGAGAACTTGGTGTATTTCCGACAGAGTCAGAACTTTGAAGCTATATTGTGTGTGACAATATTAGTGACATATTTCAGACCGCGGAATTAAGGTTCCACCAGAAGACCAAACATATTTAATGCCGACTCATTTGGAAATGAGTGATGCGTTGAGACGCAAATGAATTACAAAATACATACGGTTCTGAGCATGTCAGATCCGTTGACTAAAACCTCTCCTGTGAGCAAAACATGATAAAGCACCAGAAGGCCAAGGTGTTATATCTTTACAAATGTAAACTAGATTATTGACTCTAGTGCAAGTGGGAGACTGAAGGAGATATGCCCTAGAGGCAATAATAAAGTGATTATTATTTATATCTTTATGTTTATGATAAATGTTTATATATCATGCTATAATTGTATTAACCGAAACATTAATACATGTGTGATATGTAGACAACAAAGAAGTCCCTAGTATGCCTCTTAAACTAGCTTGTTGATTAATGGATGATTAGTTTCATAATCATGAACATTGGATGTTATTAATAACAAGGTTATATCATTATATGAATGATGTAATGGACACACCCAATTAAACGTAGCATAAGATCTCGTCATTAAGTTATTTGCTATAAGCTTTCGATACATAGTTACTTAGTCCTTATGACCATGAGATCATGTAAATCACTTATACCGGAAAGGTACTTTGATTACATCAAACACCACTGCGTAAATGGGTGGTTATAAAGGTGGGATTAAGTATCCGGAAAGTATGAGTTGAGGCATATGGATCAACAGTGGGATTTGTCCATCCCGGTGACGGATAGATATACTCTGGGCCCTCTCGGTGGAATGTCGTCTAATGTCTTGCAAGCATATGAATAAGTTCATAAGAGACCACATACCACGGTACGAGTAAAGAGTACTTGTCAGGAGACGAGGTTGAACAAGGTATAAGAGTGATACCGAAGATCAAACCTCGGACAAGTAAAATATCGTGTGACAAAGGGAATTGGTATCGTATGTGAATGGTTCATTCGATCACTAAAGTCATCGTTGAATATGTGGGAGCCATTATGGATCTCCAGATCCCGCTATTGGTTATTGGTCGGAGTAAGTACTCAACCATGTCCGCATAGTTCACGAACCGTAGGGTGACACACTTAAAGTTGGATGTTGAAATGGTAGAACTTGAATATGGAATGGAGTTCGAATATTTGTTCGGAGTCCCGGATGAGATCCCGGACATCACGAGGAGTTCCGGAATGGTCCGAAGAATAAGATTCATACATAGGAAGTCATATTCCAAATTTGGAAATGATCCGGTGCATTTATGGCAGGTTCTAGAAGGTTCTAGAAAAGTCCGGAAGAAATCACCATGGAAAGTAGAGTCCCGGAGGGACTCCACCTTGCATGACCAGCCAACCCTAAAGGGGAGGAGTCCAAGATGGACTCCCCTAGGGTGGCCGGCCAACCCACCTCAAGGAAAGGTGGGAGTCCCACCTTGGGTAGGACTCCCTCCTTGAGTAGGTTTCCCACATATGGGAGGTTTTAGTGTTGGGGTCTTATTCGAAGACTTGGACTAGAACTCTTGGTGCTTCCACCTATATAATGAGGAGGAGAGGGAGGGGGGCAGCCACTCTTTGGCTCAGCCTTGGCCGCACCCCTTAGAGGGCCGGCGCCCAACCCCCTTTCTCTCCCCAAACCCTAGCGGTCTCTCTCCTCCACCACATCCCGCACGCTTAAGCGAAGCTCCGCCGGATTTCTCCACCACCACCGACACCACGCCGTCGTGCTGTCGGATTCAAGAGGAGCTACTACTTCCGCTGCCCGCTGGAACGGGGAGGTGGACGTCGTCTTCATCAACAACCGAACGTGTGACCGAGTACGGAGGTGCTGCCCGTTCGTGGCGCCGGAAGCGATCGTGATCAAGATCTTCTACGCGCTTTTTCAAGCGGCAAGTGAACGTCTACCGCAGCAACAAGAGCCTCATCTTGTAGGCTTTGGAATCTCTTCAAGGGTGAGACTCGATACCCTCTCGTTGCTACCGTCTTCTAGATTGCATCTTGGCTTGGATTGCGTGTTCGCGGTAGGAAATTTTTTGTTTTCTATGCAACGTTATCCTACAAATGGAAGACCGGTGGCGGAGGTGTTGGCTCGCTGGATGGGGCGGCGGCGGCCGGCTGGGCGGAGCAGACCATGGAGACGACGCATCTGGACCTGGCAGATCTGACCGGTGCTCGCCCTGCAGGCCGTGAGGGTCGGTGGCTCGTTGTGGAGGTTCCCGCGCAGCACAGCTCCGCAAGTGCCATCCTGCTCGACCTGCTTCGCCCTACTCCAGTGCTCGGTGGCGGTGCTCCCGCAGCCCACCACCTGCTCGTCCGGAGACGTAGCAGCAGCACCTCCTCCTGTTGCTGCTCGCCGGCCACCACCTGCTCGTGCCGCGGCGGCCAAGACGGCGGCGCGCTGGGAGGAGAAGGAGAGGGGCGGCGAGCGGCGCCGTGGGAGGAGAAGGGGAGCGACTGCCCTTTTTCCTCAGCTTGCAGCCACGCGCGACGCGAGAGGCTGGGCCAAGCGGGCTTTCACACGACCCATGGATAAAATGCGGGTTTGTGGGAGGGCCTCGCGCCCTGGACGAAATCGACGGCGGAGATCGCGCCACGTCAGCTCGATCTGACGGCCAAAAATCCAAAGCGCTGTGAGACCCCCTATGGGGGGCATCATATACACCTTTAGATTAGATTTAAATGTGCGCCTTGGCGCACGATCCCGTGGAACTCGTGTCAATGTAAACTCTATATAACGGACAGAGTATAGAACCAAGAAATATCTTATAGTAGCAAACACTCAATGACTATGTCAAAAGCAACAGAAATAGAAAAGGAACAACCAAAGCATTATCTACAAATGGTCTTCGGAGGCCATGTTGGAGGAAAACTCTGATTGTTTCAGTTGGGTTAATACATTATCTCTCTTCTTGTGTCACTTTAATCTCTTTCTGCAACTCAGCCTTGGATTTTCCAAACTGTTCGGTCAGGCCTCAAATGCTCTTCTGTAAGTCATCATTAGATTGCTATAGAAATGAAATACTCGCACTTTGCTTTTCTACCTCTGTCTCAAGGTTCCTGGTGGAAGCGTGAGACTGTTGTAAGTCTGACAGAGCTGTGTCCTTCTCTTCACGTAGTGTTACAATTTTCTCAAGCAATCTGCTCCTTGATTCCTCCCATCTCTTATTCAAGCTAGCATTGCTATTCTTCTTGTCTTCATCAGCAAGTTGCTCCTCAATTCTAAGATTCTCAATTGAAACCACATACTGCTGCAACTCTAAGAGGGTTTTATCTTGTCTTGAAATGCTACAATTTCAGCATGTAAACTAACCATGGCCTCTTCAGATCGTTTTTTCAGGTCAGAGTTACTCTTCTGCAGATCTTCATTGGTAGGCTGTAGAATATAGTTGTTTTCTCTTTGCTGCTCTAACTCACATTCAAGGCTCTTGACTGAAGCATTTGAATTTTTTAAATAATAAAGGGCGTGTTCCTTCTATTCTTGTAACAGAATGATCTCTTGCATATTAGTCTTAGCATCTTCCAGCTGCCTATCCAAGCTAGAATTTTTCTCCTGTAGAATACTCTTAGAATGAAAATTAGACATGGAAAGACAGAAATGATCAATTATGTTTTTATTTCCAGCGCACCATGATGATGCCATAAAAACCGGTGCCTCACATCTTCTCTTGTTTTAGATTTGCTTCTATTGAAGGGTCGTGATTTTGTACAGTAGTAAAAACAGTTGCAGGCTATTCTGAATGAAGTCAAGGAAAAAGAAAATGCTACTAAATGATGATTGTGTGGTTAGTGTCAAGTACAGAGAATGCATCAAAACATTGCATGGATGATGTCCAACAGGACATGGGTGAGCTTTTAAAAGAAAAAGGTCAGCCAAGAACAATGCATATGCCCGTATAGTATTATAATGTGTTATCTTTTTAGACTTCAGATTTTATGCATAATCTAAAAAACATGCATCTGAATGAACAAGTCGATGGCACAAATATTTAAATAAATATAAGGAAAGACTCAAACTTGGAAAAGAGCAACACAATGTCCATATAGTTATGGGTTTTACTGATATCCAAAAAAGTTTATATGATGGTATCTATTGAAGGTAACTTCATTTGAAATCTCACTTATTCCCACAAATCTGATATCCCTAGATGATGATGTAAGTTCCTTTTAACATTAACAATAACAGAACCAGAAAGTAAGAAAAGCTCGACGTATTCCCAAACATTAAATATTTGAGAAAAAAAGGATGCATCTTACACAAACTATTGTACCTTGTTCAGATCAACCAGCAGAAGACAGCAACGCATTATTTTTCTCCAGAAACAGAACTATAGCTAACCCCAAATAAATAATAGTGGGGAAATTAAAAATACATTGATACCCTTTGATCCTCGTCATCTCAGTCTTTGATAGGATGTAAGAACAACTTGCAGAAAGATAAATCCTATGCTTATGATATCCTGACAGGCTATTTCAGTCTAATACTAAAATATGTACATCATAAACTGATCTACACTGTAAGTCTGATAGAGTGAGGCTTAGACTGTTCTGGTTCACCTGAATCTCGGATGCATAGATAGTATGCATGAGTTCAAATCTTAATCCTTGGCGCACGATCCCGTGGCTCTCGCACCAGTTTCTATTGTGTGAATAATTCATTTGGATCGAGGAGATTCTTTCTCATCATAATCTGATTGTGTGAGTTGTATGAGGCAACATAATACATATATAGATAAACACAAAAAGGAAGAGCAATTCAATGGCATTGTGCAATGGCAGTATGAAAAACTGCATGCTATATTTAGGTAATATTGCTGCAAAGCTCATCTGCAACATTATTATAGTGAATCAATTGTTGTCAATGGAGCACGTCACCTATGCCTATTTGTAAGATATAATATATCATAATGACACATGTTACACCATAAAACAATTTAAAATGTATTAGGGAACTAATGATGCATGGTCCGTTCCTTTCCCTGCTGCAAGATCTGCAAAATAAAAGCAATGAACAGATAAACTTCAGTTACAGCTTGCATACACGTTATAGAAATTGTCCTAACTTGCTTATATCTTGTCCTAGAAGAAAGAACACTCCTTGCAACAGAAAACAATATGAAGATTTATCTATTTAGACCATCTGTGAAAGTAAAACTAATTATATGACTTGATCATGAATCAGAATAGCTAGCAAAGACATCACAGGCATAGCTAAGCGCTAACGAAGGACAAAAATGACAACGGTCAAGTTATACTCAACACTGTAGAACCAGAAACCTTACTCCATGACAGATAAAGGTTTCAATAAGTTTGGTCCAATGAAATTCTTCCTTTTTTGGCAATACATTTTTAGTGAGTAATCATTAAATTCAATAATTTTTTGCCAATACCTCATGGCACACCATTCGAATATGGGTCTTATTTGTGTGAACAGAGAGTAAAATTTATCAATAGGATTAATTTAATTGCCTTGATTGACAGTTACCGGACACATGGAGGTAGAACATATATTGGTGAACGCAGTACCGGTCCTCCTTAAAACAAAAAATTCACCAGCTGTTGGGCAGTAACGGAGGGGCATAGATCCAAATGAGGCATTTTCATACTCCAAGTGTGCCACTGAAGGTATCAATTATCTTCCTTAAAAAATTTAGTTTCTACCTCCTGTAAATAGACATGGACGAAATGTCATGAAGAGCAAGTATTTGCACTTGACAAAGAAAGCATTCAAAAAAAAAAACGACTTGATTATGTCTTAGTGCACACAATCTGAACCTCTTCTAACCTGCAGGTGGTAACAAAGTGCATAAAGCCATAAGCCTTTGCCTTGAGTTGTTGAGATGAAGTGCTCAACCCGGAATACAAACCTTCGGACTAACACATGCATCAAGTAACTCATTTCCTAGCTGCAAGTACTGGGTCTAGTTTGTATAGAGTGGAGATGTAGATAATTTCAACAAACTAATTTTCTAATTACATCTCATTGCATCGTAAATCCTAAAAACAACGGTAAATCATTATGGATCTGGGAACTTCAATCATTGTGCATATGCATAACAAAATGGAAAGAAGCATTCAAAGTATAACTTAAATCCAATAGTGTCATCGAGCTTATGGTTCTGTCTTTGTATCTCCACATCTACATCTAGCTTATCTCCTTATCTAAGGCAAAGAGAGGGGAAAACGCTCAAATAAAATACACTGATGTACAAGAAGGGAGAGGACTATGGGACTAAGTAGGGGTGTTGAAAAAGAGAAAATTAGCTATATCCATTAGTAATCAACCAAACACTTGTCAGGGACATAAGAAGCAAACACACTTGTACTATATACTAAGGAGAGTTGCCGCTACTTGAAGACTAAATAAAGAGGCAGTCCAATATAAATTTGTGATCCCACAAGATTAGAATTTAAGGCTAGAGTAGGTAAAATTAAACAGTAAATGTGTAAATCATATATCTAAAGGAGAGGAATATTGATACAACTGCATGCCAAAAGTACATAAATACATTATTTATAATTCTTTCTACACGAAGGCAACTGCTATGATATATTTTAGAGTGGATATGTTGGAGAGCTTGCAATTAGTCACAACAACGAGCTGATTTCCTACTTGGGACACACTTCACTAAGGAGGACATTCTTGTCACTGACAATGTCCCAAATGTCAAATCAGGTCTAATATAGAACTTAGAACTGACAGAGGTGTCTCACTTTCATGGGAAAGCGAGGTGAAGCCATGACATGGGCTAATTTGAAACAACTCAATTCTGATATTTTCTTATCTCTGCTCAACCATAGATTGCTTAACCATAGATTAAAAAGATTGCAGAAAATCAAATAGATGGATAATAAGCTATATTTAAGAGGAAACCTTATTCTAACACATCTTCGAACAAGCAAAGTTGGCTTCATGTAATTAATTAAAATATCTAGGCAACTACTAAGAGAGATAGCTATCTCACTATTGACAGGCGTAGCTTGTCATATTACAGAAGCAAGGTTAAAGACTGTGATCAACGGGGGATGATTCATCTATGCTATATAGTATACGGATTAGCAAACCAGGTCCTATTTCAGCATAGACATTGTTTTGACAAATCCCCTTGATCGAGGCAACCTTTGCACTAAAAAATGGGGAGCAGGTAATGTGCTTTCTTTCATAGATCAAATAGGTACGTGCTTCTTTTTGCGGGAAGGACACACACCTGATAGACTGTAGCGTCTCCCACACACCGTAAAGGAACAACTGCATTAGTGTAATACGTCAACAACCAGAAAAATAGATGTGTTGCAAGCTGTAGCCAAGCCAGAGTAAGTAGGAAAAAGAATGGTGCCCAGCACCAACAAACCTACCCGAGAAAGGCAAATGAGATTTGTGTAACTGAAGTCGAAACCTTACCATTCTCTTTTAATCATGGATGTTGGACTGTATCCATGGATCAACAATAACCCTCTATGATATCCAGATCTCTCTTAGACTGATAATTGAGTGCACTTCATCAGGAAACAAAACCTTGTAAATAATCTTTTAGATTGCATCAACAAAAGGAGTTACAGGGCATGTCAATTAGAAGAGAGGTCCTACACTGACTTATAGCTGGTATCAGGTTCTAGAGAATGCAAAGCGCTGCGAGACAGGCAGACCAACCATCACACGCCTTTATATGGAAGAACTAAGAGGATCCATCACTTTACATGTGTGAATTCCACCACTTGAATGCAGGGCCTAACAAAGTAACAATTTGAAGCCAAAAGTTACACTCGTCAGGCCAACTATTGACCATACGCGATGAAACTCTAACTATGCAGCAGATTAATATCTTAAATTAATATTAATAAATCTCCAGGTATATTTCAATTTTCATGTCAGCATGTACATTAGCAGATCTAAACTCGGCTTGACAACGTGTAGGAAACCCCAGTCTTCATTTCCTCAAAACATCAACATACATTGTAATATTACATTGATGATATGCACATGGATAGTAAGCATTGTATTAATACCTTGTCGTTTCCAAATCCAAGGCCTGTAAGCTTCTGCATTAGTTGTTGGAGGGCATTAAGTGATGTTGTCTCGCCTGTATGCTCCTGACATAAAATTTATAGATATGAGTATATTGCCGTGAGATGTAATTTCTAAAATATTCATTAGAAAATAAGCCCATCAGATTCATAAGAGACACAAATGCCTCAGCTCCATAAACTCAAGAAAGTGCTCAATTTTAATTATTCGTCATAGCTGAAAATAACCAGATACATCCTATTCTTACCTAAGGATAATATGCGCGCAGATGTTCTAAATACACTGTTGGCCCTGCTCTTAACCAGCACAAAAGGTATTTGGAGTACCTACTGCCACCATAATAAAATTGACTATAATTGCATATAAAGCCCCATAACCAAGCGAAAGCACAAAAATGGTGTCATAAAGAAAGGGAGGCTATATGCCAACTATTGGTTGAAAGAAGCATACAAACAACCTTAACCAAAAAAAATGACGGGCAACCATTTCAGAAAAGAGTGGAGTACCAATTATGTGCACACAAGCAAATCAAAGGAAGTAGTCAAATAAATGGAGCAGAAGTAAGATGAGTTCCACAAAAATGCAGACCTAATAATTCGTTGAAGCACCTTCCTATCATAATATACATAAAACTTCATCCAAGCTTTGAACTGTTATTGAAGATCTGTAAACAAACATTCCTGTTATGTGTCTCCACCATGTTATGGTCTATAAGTTCTGAAAACATTGTAGCAATTTAGAGAATATAAGAAAGAGGATGGATACCTTGCGTGCACAAAACATTTCCACAATAGTCGAAGGGGGGAAATCTCTAGAAAACAGAAGCTGCACATCAAACAAAATAATTCGAATTAAAGAGAGGGCATAACTGCTTTGTCAGACCATCTTTACACAAAAACTCAGATAATTTCTCGCCTTTGGTCATTACATGGACATGTTTCTTTGCTCAATCATTCATGTGCTCCATGCCTAGCAGAACCAAGCAACAAAGAACAATACGTTGATCGGTCAGTGAAATCGGATAGAAGTAACCAACTTAAGCGCATATAAATCTCTCTCCTTAACATCATGGTACCTTAACTACAAAACTGCAACCGGCTAGATGCATCTAAGGTATTACCAACATTAGTCTTAGCTAGGATTTTCGTCAAACACTTTGCACGCGCACATAAAAATAGATCTGGACAAACTAAGATGATATGTTCTAGGGGCTACATCTCCACTTTTAGCTCAGCCTCGAGGATAGAGAGATCTAGGAGAGAAGAGAAATAACCTGTAGGTCTCCGAAAAAATGAAGAGGCAGAGGAGGGCCGGCCGTTGTTCTGTTGGCCGGCGTCTTTCCGGCCAAACCGAAGCCACGCACTGCTGAGTTACGTCTCACCCGCGAGCTGCTGTGGCGGCACGATCTCGGCGGCAAGGGGGAGGAGGGCGGCGGTGGAGGAAGAGCCCCCATCGGTATTCATCTTTCCTGCTAGCTTCCACACGTCGTGCTCCATCTGCTCCAGCCAAATTGCCTTGCTGCTCGTAGCATCTCTTTCTTCGAGCCATGGAGAAGATCAGTAGCTGGGCGCGAGCGGCAGCGATGGCGGCGGCGGCCAAGCAGGATGGGCATGGGGAGGACGCGAAGGGGAGGGGATTGGACGCTCGGGGCTGGGCATCGATTGGCTGCACCTACTGGGAATCTCTGCGACTACACATCAACACCTACTCCACCTTCTGCTCCCGTGCCTAGGGAAAAAGTAAGCGGCTGGAGGAGGCGGAGCCTGCCGGAGGATACAAAGAGAAGAATAGGTGGGGCTGAGGAGGGTGGAGGACATAGGGAGTACCTGCGGCTAGGCGGCCGGCGCTCCACCGGCCGACGGCGCTCCGCCGGCGGCGCCACCCGCGCGCGCTCGGCTGGTTCTCGCGCTCCATCGGTGTTCTCGCGCTCCATCGGCGGCGGCGCTCTCGCTGAGGGCTGGCCGCTGCGCTGTTCGCCGGCTCGCCGGCAGCCCGCACTCCACCGGCGGCGCTACTCCAGCGGAGTGGACTGGGAGGGAAAGCCGAAAGAGAAGATGGAGGAGAGGGAGAATCGCAGGAGCTGGAGGCGGCGCACTAGGTTTTCCAGCGGACGAGAGTCAGGCGCGACCTTCCGGGCCGGACGGGTTTTTTAGTGACCCATGGATAAAAAGTGGGTCTGCGGGAGGGCCTCAGCGTCCTAGACGAACGGCCGGCTGAGATCGCGCCACGTCAGCTCGATCGGACGGCTGAAAATCCAAACGCCTGTGAGGCTCCCTATGGGGGCATCATATACACCTTTAGACTAGATTTAGATGTGCGCCTTGGCGCACGACCCCTTAGAATTCACACCAATTTACAGTTAGTTTGATAATGATAAAAATCAGGCAGGTAATGATAATACATTTTTTTTAGGTTTCACAGAACAAGGTCAAACAGATGAAATTAGGATAAAACACACGAAATCACGAATGGCATGGTTAGTTCATAAGAAACATACGGAAGGTAGTTAGCATGTATTTTAAAACCTGGTTGTTGCATGATTGTTCTCTCTTGCTGGAACATGTATACTTCTTTGTTAGTTTTTTTTTTACAGTCCCTTCTTAGTTAGAGTTGAGCTGATTATTTCGTTTAATGTTTGGTCTCTAATTATAAATAGGGTGTAACTCAAAATGATGTTGCATTTGACATGCACAGCGCAGCTTGGAATTAAGTTCTCCTAAATATCTTCTGGATGCAAGCTTCTGATCCAAATACGGAGTACCCTTCTCACTGCGAACATGGGAGACAATGATGACCTCTATCACCTGGTTGGGTTGGAGCACGCCCCAGTCATTCGTACTGATTAACGGTTTGTAGAACACTTTATAATAACCAAAATGGTCAAACACCATGTTGAGCATTCATACAAATCATTCATTAGTCAGCAAATACAATGGAGATGTTATGTGCAACCACGTGCTGGGACGTATGTGTGTGAAATAGAGAACATATTAAGCAACCGTGTAGGAAACAGAGAAATGTACTACAGTAGAAATAAAATTGTTCCAAGACAAAGTAGCTTACACTAATTCACTTGGACGATTGTTTTGTAAAGTGATGGAAAAGAATTGTGAACTGGTCTGTTTGAAATGTATAGACTTTCACCGACCGGAGGAAAAAAAGTATAATTTCAGCAAGCATGTCATCTACACGAAATAAAAATTTCACCAGGGTCACTTCCCTTAGACCATGCAACGGGCATTTCCTCTATATGCTGTGAAGAGTATGTTCAGATTTTCCCCAGAACAACATGATAGTCTATAAGAAAAAAGGCCTCTTGCAGGAATCAGATAAGATGCCAGTGACATTGCTAATATGGAGTTTCCAAAGAAGCACAACTGCACGGTCAAAGAGCCTAACAGAGTGAGTTCCGGTGTTGGTAGTGGCAAGCTAACTTGACAACATTTTGCAAACTCCCTTGGACTGCGATACCTACATTAAATATGATGATAAGAAAACACCACATTAAATATGATAAGAAAACACTACATTAAGCATAATGATAAGGAAACATCAAATGAAGCACAAACACTTATCCGTTTCAGTTTACTGGATACACAGAAGAATTATCAGCTCACAAATGGATGGTAAAACACTATGTTAAACATCATTAATATAACATGGAAAATAAGTACTCGGGCAAATAAGTAGACATATAGAATGTAGAGAAATATATTTCATATAGCATCAGCCGTACAAATTTAGAGCAAAGCACATTGCTCTTCCACGACACACTAATGTGCAGTTCACTGAACCTAGAGCAGAAAGATAATTTCACAATCTTTTGTCAGTTCATACAAACCATATATGTTACCAGTATTATGCAACAAGGATTCACTAAAAAAATATGTAGGAAGATAGATTAATATACTTACTTAAGAACATAAAGGATCTATGATTGCTCTTCTTCTGTAAACACATGACCAAAGACTGATGGTAAATAATTCAAAATGATGGAGCATGCCAAACTCTAGAGCTGCCTAAATAATTCCTTATGCTGTAAGCCAAGAAGTACATGGCTGAATTGTTACATTGAATCATAAAGGTCATTGCACAGCTACAGACCATGAACAACCGCAGTGACCCAATCAAAATACACGCATCATTTATTAAATAAATATTTGGCTGCAAGGGCATCCCTGGAGTGGTAATTTTGACTCCGGAACAGGAGATCAACAAATGAAAGGTTAAAAAATGACATGGGTCATTGGACCGATGTGCATTACCCTTTGACTCAACTTATTCTGTATATGCAAGATACAATCTTAAAAGGACGATAGAGTTTGATATATTGCTTATTTTAGTTACTCATCTGACTGGTATTTCTAACGCTGACTTGGAATTGTTTCAGTTCTCTTCAAAAGAACTTAATCAATTTGGCAAAGTGTCCACACAAAATCTAACTCTAGTTAGCTTCAAGTCTTGGTATGTGTCAAGTTGTGTAGGTCAAGGTTGCCACTGAGTGTACATGTAACTGCATTTTGGAGTTAGGTTATTTGACACTATCTTCTGAAGACGTCTGATGGAGGGTGTATAAATTTAATGTTGTAGCATAGATTTCAACATAAATGGATAAAAACAGGTATTGTTCATCTAATACTAATGCTGTCCTAACTCCTAAGTCCATAACATAATGATGGAATTTCTAAGTACAATCTACATAAATTGAGTCAAGGTTTGATAACAGGGCTGCATGCAACAAAGTTGCATAAAACAGTCGGATGATCCGAATCGGGTTCACCATGGCCAATAGATAAACAGGTGAGACCATGAGTTCCAATCAGCTGTGGAAGTGAGAATATCAAAAGAAAATTTGCCTCCACATAATATAAATACATTTTTAGACTCCTCAAAGATAAAACATACATAAAAAGTATAATTGCATAAACATATTACTTTACATCGAATTCATCTACCAGCCGATCCGAGCCGTTGATTTTTTCACTGCCTTCCCCCATGGTGAAACTCTATAAGACGTGAAGTTGAAACAAAACAGACGGTAAAGATAACAATTTTAATATTTTCTTTGATTCATATTAATTGATTTAATTTTGTCTAACACAGATGTATCTAGTCAACAAGCATGTCTAGATACATTTGTATCTAAATAAAGTTGAGTCAATTAATTTAGATTGGAGAAAGTATCTATTTTAGAGCATGGCACATAGTATATAATAGCCTTGAAGAAAAAAACAACGGAATGCCAGCGTATGCGAACTTGCAAAGGCCAATTAGTAAATCAGCGGTTGCAGAACTTTATTATTTTTTTATAACTTGTAGGAAGCATACAGAGACAACCTAATGAGCATATAACCGCTAGGAAAGCATCATCTTCCGTGATAGCTTGCGTAATATTTGCAAGGTTCTTTTGAGACCGCTTTAAGCATTTAGATTTTTCTTTACAGTCTAGGTATGAGGATAAAAAGATATGCCTAAAGCATCTCAGGATAACATACATGCTCCTAACCTAGGTCTTCTTGCCCTGCGCATCTTGCTGAGCCTGAGCTTTCTGCGACAGCGGCATGCGTCTACAAATGTTTGATAGAAAACCTGAATTAGCACAGGACATGAAGACACACCACACATCAATATCATCTTTATATCAAAGAACTTTGTTGAATTTACAAAGATACGGACATAGCAAGCATGTCGTATATGCAATATAATATTTTCCTTAGCTACATATATTCTTTCAAAGAAAAAAAAACACAATAAAAAGATAAATTTTAATGAAGAAAACATTTGGCCTAAATCAGTATAACTCGTTCCTTGTTTATAGCCCTTCTCCCAAGCGAAAAAGTTCGAACTGGAACATCAATTGCAGAAACTGTAGTGCCACACTCATATATATGAACTATGGCGTAACTTTTTGTGTGAATATAGATAGCATGGCCTTTTTAAAAATAAAATATCGATTGGCGAATTCAAACGGCAGTTCCATTGATACAATATGCCGTTGTAGTTTGCTGTACCACATCCGCATCTTCATAGTAGTGAAGATAAGAATCCTAGAGCGGTCCGTGAGGTGCAGAAATAGTTGGTCCTAGCGTATGACATTACTGCCAAAATTGACCAAACTTAACAGCCAGTAAGAAAACAAAGGGCTGGGCGTCTTGCTTACAAAATATCACCTCTTGAACAAAGAATCAAACAATCTGCCACTACGGTGAAAAATACTGGGGTTCTGCTCCCAATAGACAACTAAAATTTAAACACGGGTACATCAAGGAAGTGATCCATATTTGAAATTGCTTCAACAGACAATGCATATAAGATAGTAGAGGCACCTGAGTTCAGCGAGGTCGCAGTTGAAGGTGAAGAGCGGCGCAGTAATATTCATCATGTTTCTCATGATCTCTTCTATCTCGCCCAATCTTATCACCTCTTATCTGTTGAAGCTGTGGTAGATGATGTGGGTGGTTCATTTGGATCATCAATTACAGTTGAACCAAGCTGACATGACAATTAAGAAAACCTTAAGAAATAAACCGATTTATTACATATAAGCATGAGAAAATGTACATAGTATGCAAGTTACCTCTCTAGATTCCCATTTTGAAAAAATACCTCTCCAGATCAAACCAGGAGGAGAGCTCTCGGCACGGATGAATCCTGGACATCTTTGATGTTGCTGTTCGATGGATAACGTACCAGGTCACATGAATACAAGAGAAGGACCAAACAGTACTTTTGCCAAATCAAGAACTCCTAATGGGGTAAACCAATGAAATTATAATGTCTGCAAGCCGTAAAAAACAGGGGCATCAGAACGGTAACAAGAAACAATGCATTTGGATCTGACTATAATTTAGACTCAGCACAGTCGTACACGATATTAATTAACAGCCACTTGTAAATAATGTAATGTAGATTTGGTCCTAGAAGACCTAGCAGAAGTACCATGATGTAAGTCATGACATAATTAGTGAGAAAGCAAAAAAGAAATCTGAAGGAAGACCTAAATTTCTTTCACCGAGTAAATAACTATGCACTTACAACTTGAGTTTCCAAAGCGATGAAGAAATAAAGGAGGTTATCTGTAAGTTAGTTTACAGTTTCATTTGAATCATGTTTTGGTCTTGCTAGCAACAAACATGCTCCAGAACTCAGGTTTGGTGATAGATTATTAATTCTAGCTCAATCTGCAAAACTACATTAGAATACAACAAATAATTGGATGAAAATTAAGAAAATATGGGAGTATCCCCAGTTTTACTTGCCAAACAATATGCTTTACGGATTCAAGGCATAGATCACTGATAAGCACCCACATCATATTCTAAAATCCGAACCACCAAACTTGAAAATTCAAGTTTCAATATCACTCGGCAGACAGACAGACATGGCAGACAGAAATTTATCGGAACCTACAAAATGGAACCACGTTAAAAGAGTAGATCAGTTAAAAAAACAATTGAAATATAATGAGAAAGGAGTCATAAAATAGAATATATGCCTATTTGCCAATTGAGTTTTCTGTAGGGGCATTTGTTTCCAATAAGACACTGATCTGCATAATAGTGGAGACCGTAGAGTGTCATATATTGTCACATTATAGGCACAACACAAAGAGAAATAATGCTTAAAGCTGGCACAAAAATAGCCTACATAGAAAGATAGCCTATAACTGCAATAAGTAATGGGCGGGGTTCACACACTGTAAATTCCCCCAAAATTACCTTGGAGCTCATGGCCCACATGTCTTACTTTTCTCAACTCACCACTGTCAGCAAGAATTAATGCCTCAAGAAACTAATATCCTTTTACGTATACCTATTGAACAATAAAGCCTAGTAAAAGGTGGTCTATTTCACGTCATCACCATGGTAGAACAGCAATCAGGTTGCACATAATGAAGCTACACACCAACCAATTTTGATATTGGATTTTGGGTTTTAACCATTTTATAAACCAGTGATTTAGATTATACCTAGAGGAGGTAAATTATTTATTAAAATTCTACTGCTTTCAAGCAAATATTTTGCATTCCAGTTGTTCATTCATTTCTTGGATCATTTGAGCAAACATAGTTGATAACTTGATATAAAGCATAGTATTATTAGTGTGTATACTCGCATTCTAATCTCTCATGGGCATTTCCTCAAATAACTTATCAGATAGGTTGCCCAGACCTAGCAACAGAGAAAACCATAAATTCAATTATAATTCGTTAGAATCTAATGCTATGTCAAGATAGTCAAATAATGGACAACAAATCCATGACCTTGTATATGGGCTGCAGTAATTATGGAAGATACAGTAGGGTCTGTAATGAGTTCTATGCAGAGTCATGCATCTATATATCAAGGGAAAAAATGAGCCTAGCCAAAGAGTGAGCAAGCAAGATATAGAACAGGATTTTTAACATATAAATAGTACAACTAAACCATTTGTGATTACTGACGGAAGTGCTCCTGGTACTATCACATCTGAACTGCAGTTACAAATAATTTCATGCATAACATGGTAACAGATTTGTTCGCAAAGACACATTATGCAATCAAGCAATCATGTTTTTTTTCCTACATACATGAAGATAAACAGATTATGCCTCATTTTCTTGTGTGAATGGAAATAAATTCATATGAGTTTATCTTTGGAGGCACCGAGCAGCTACTAAAAATGTTGTCAGACATGTTTTGAAATAAATTCTTATGAGTTTAATTTAACTAATCCATACTAAAAGAATTGTCATTTTCTTCATACTATGATCATCAACACTGAATGGCACATAAGGCAGACGCACTACTAAAGTATAACTCTATGGAAATATAGAAAAAAAAATGCAGACACAAAACTTGCATTGCTACTGGCTGTGGACTGTATAAAAGCATATAATCAGATCTCTAGTTCAAATACCTCACCTCTATGAAACCTTCTTGGGAAGCTTGGGTATCTCCTTCGAGACATGAAAGTAGACTATTTTTCTGGAAAACTTGGAAGAAGATAAGAGAATGAACAGTACAAAAAGATTCTGAATTTATAATCTGCGAGCGCTAGGTCATATATATAACATATATTTATGTAGCAAAAATTAAACAACAAACTGATTACTATGGTACTGAAATACAATGATGCACGATTACAACTAAGAAATATATAAAACACTGATTCTTTAGATGTCCACATATATTTAGAAAAGCATAAAAGCTACTCTGAAAGGGTTACTGAAAAATAACTTTACCTTGTATCACCAGAACAAGTACTGGTCCACATATATATTAGGTGTTCTCTGAATACCCTAGTTTCAGGTAATACCTGCACGGATGGTAATTCATAAAGGGATTAATTCTTTTTAGAAATTTGGTAGCAAACCTGCAATGCATTAAGAAAATCAACACAACTGTGATGCACCAAGAAGACCAGAATTAGTAGCAAACCTGCTATTTTTCATGAAGCAAGTTCAATAGGCATGAATTTAACTGTTGACAAAGTTCATAGCAAACCTGGAATGCACCCAAATTATGATTAAAGTTGCAGCAGACCAGCAATGTACAATAGATGAGAAAAATTAGCAGCAAACCTGTTATCCTTCCTGAAGCAACTTTCAACATGGAGGAACTTGTGTTTGTACGATAACATCAAACTTTCTATTCTGGTGGGCATGAGAAGGCTGATGGCACATAATAGCCTGCAACAGGTATTATTTTAGGTCATGTATGCAAAGTACTCATGTAGAAAGGAATTATTTCATAGAAAATACATTTAGAGTTCACTTCATGCAATGCCGCAATCTCCACCATTGCTCCACCTTCGCCTGCGCTGATAGTGGCCGAACGCTGGCCACGACCACTCACTCCTCCTCGTGCCCCTGCCATCTCCAGCCAAACCAGCAACGCTAGTGATCCACCTGATGCTACTGGCAGCAGAACAACTCACCTGCTGCTACTGGCAGCATAACCGACACCTTTGCTTCTTCAACCGTCACCATGAAGAACGATGTAGGAGAGGATATGATATGTAGAGCCTTCTCGGCACCAGGCTGGTCGACCACCCCACTAACCAAATCATCCGACAACAAGCCCTCTCCATCAGGCTCGGCGTGCCTGTTGCAGCCGCAATTCTCTGAGTTGAACCGCTAGGACCTAGGAGCAATTGCACACCTCACTCCTCATACTGCTGTCGAAGTGGACACAGCTAATCACATGCCAAACCCAAATATGTGCAAAAGCACCTTCACACATCTCCTTTCCCGGCCAAGGATACAACAATCTGCACCAAGTTGGTTCATCAGGAAGAAGGGGATCCAGAGAGAGAGAAACCTGCAGCTCTTGGATGAAGCCAATCTTTGCATCCTCCCCATTTTCTTCATCATTGAGGATGCGGGGCTTCTTCCCCGTCCTGTCCCTCTCCTCCTTGTCGGTCACCATAGATCTCTGCTAAGTGTGCTGAGGAGCAAGCAGATGGACACCAAAACCAATTCAGGAAATCCACACATAGATCTACACGAGGTTGACCACCAGAGTCTTTCTTTCCAAACTGATGCAGGGTAAACGGGATCCTATGAGAGAGAGAGAGACGAACCTTCTGCTAACGATCTGAACATGCCATTGCCGGTGGAGCTCCACCTCTCCATCGCCGGTAGCGGCTCCCGCCTCTGTGAGGTTGCCATGAATCCCCACCATGGCACCGCCGAATCCTTCTCCAACGGCCGATTCCCTTATCCCTTACCAAGCTGAAGGAGGCGGAGCTCGACGGGGACGAGTGCAACAGCAACATGGAGGCTAATGGTTTGGGCCAGGAGGAGGAAGAAATCAGGGGAGGTGATGAATGTGGGAGAGCCAGGCGGCTGCTGCGAGTTGGGGGAAAGGTAGTCTAGTGCTTCCTCCCGACGGCGGCGGCGCGGCAAACTGGTGCCGGCGGCGTGAGGTAATTGGAGGAGGATGGGATTGGAGGAGGCGCGCATTGGGGGAGCTGCGGGACACGGGGATTGGGGAGATCGGCGGAGTGGGGATAGGATGTAGAGAGACGAAAAACCCAAATGACCCCTTGGCGAGAAGATATTTTCCACGGGTCAAAGCTAGGCACGACTAACCCAAAATCCACACGCAGCGACTGGCGAGCGGACCCAACCGAACGTGGGACCTAGATACAGCCATAGTGGGTATACCAGCACCGTTCCATGGCTTTCTCTAGTGAGGGGAACCAGTGGGAAAACGCCCACGCAGCCAACCAGAGGACGGGTTGCTGCCCAAAAGGAACGGACGAGATTCACTGGCTGACAACTGCTGACAAGATCCGACGGTCTAGAAGCTGAAATCGCTGTGAGACCCCTATGGGGTTGCATCTATTATACCTTTAGATTCGCCCTACTCCAGTGCTCGGTGGCGGTGCTCCCGCAGCCCACCACCTGCTCGTCCGGAGACGTAGCAGCAGCACCTCCTCCTGTTGCTGCTCGCCGGCCACCACCTGCTCGTGCCGCGGCGGCCAAGACGGCGGCGCGCTGGGAGGAGAAGGAGAGGGGCGGCGAGCGGCGCCGTGGGAGGAGAAGGGGAGCGACTGCCCTTTTTCCTCAGCTTGCAGCCACGCGCGACGCGAGAGGCTGGGCCGAGCGGGCTTTCACACGACCCATGGATAAAATGCGGGTTTGTGGGAGGGCCTCACGCCCTGGACGAAATCGACGGCGGAGATCGCGCCACGTCAGCTCGATCTGACGGCCGAAAATCCAAAGCGCTGTGAGACCCCCTATGGGGGGCATCATATACACCTTTAGATTCCATGGCCAGCAACGATGAGATCAACAAAAAGAAGGATGGAGTAAGCCCTATCTCCTCTCCTCTCCTCTCCGAGCAAGAGTCAAAGTCTAAGTCACACGCGACGCACGCGTAAGTCACACCCCTCTCAGTATTTATAGACTAGATGGAATGCCAATGTTAGAGCTTTTCGTTCTAATCTCAAAAACTTGGCGCCACTTTTTCGTTTCCACCATGTTACCGCTATTTTCTTCCCTGTTTTCACCGTCCAGAGGAGCACAACCGGTGACTGCTGAGGTCAAGTACGTTTAATTTCCCTACTAACTGCTCCCACTGACTACGGGAGGATTTCCCTAATAATTATTGCTTTGTTTCGTATTCCAAGGAGCCTCAGACCACCTTGTCTCTTCGGCTTCACGGGATTGGCTGCCCCAAATGTAGGAGCCACTTGGTCTACCGGTGACGTGCGAGGTTCTGTCGCTGCGCGAGGAGGCACATAAATGACGATGAAACTCTTTGGCGCCACAAGAGCGACTACGGCGGGACCCTCCCTAGATGTGAGAGCGACAAGGGGCAGTCGATTCGGTAGAGGTCATGGTGGTGTTTGCGTGGCGAGACGATGACACAAGGCGAGATTGGGCGAGGTTCGGAGGTGGCGCGAAGCGGGAAGGGAGGAAGCTGATATGATATGCCTCTCGTGATACGAAAAGGGATAAAGGCCATCTTTGGTCCATCTATTTCGGGTAACTTTTTGCGCCAAAACCATAAAAATTTACAGAAGGGGACTAGCTGAGACCCAAGATGCGCTAATTTCCTATATATGGTTTCAAGAAGATATATAAGAGAAAAGAACAACTGGCCGATTCAGAGCTAGAGCTAGCGCCACAGTTTCCTTCATGCATGCATACCAAGATGCCTTGACGCTGCCGCATCTGAACCTCCCACACGCCCATAGTCCACCACACCATCAGCTTGCCGCCGGATCCCATTCCCCTTAGTCAATCTATAACATCAGAAGAGACTATGTGTAATAGCAGGAGCAGAAGAAACAAATCTACCGACGAAAACAGGTACGAGATTGATTACTTAGCTGTTGAATGGCTCCTCTTCTATTCATTCCATGGCCAGCAACGATGAGATCAACAAAAAGAAGGATGGAGTAAGCCCTATCTCCTCTCCTCTCCTCTCCGAGCAAGAGTCAAAGTCTAAGTCACACGCGACGCACGCGTAAGTCACACCCCTCTCAGTATTTATAGACTAGATGGAATGCCAATGTTAGAGCTTTTCGTTCTAATCTCAAAAACTTGGCGCCACTTTTTCGTTTCCACCATGTTACCGCTATTTTCTTCCCTGTTTTCACCGTCCAGAGGAGCACAACCGGTGACTGCTGAGGTCAAGTACGTTTAATTTCCCTACTAACTGCTCCCACTGACTACGGGAGGATTTCCCTAATAATTATTGCTTTGTTTCGTATTCCAAGGAGCCTCAGACCACCTTGTCTCTTCGGCTTCACGGGATTGGCTGCCCCAGATGTAGGAGCCACTTGGTCTACCGGTGACGTGCGAGGTTCTGTCGCTGCGCGAGGAGGCACAGAAATGACGATGAAACTCTTTGGCGCCACAAGAGCGACTACGGCCCAGCAATGCCCAGAAGTACCGCAACAATTCAGCTGGAGGATTTGCCCCAAGAAACAACAAGCCAACTACTCAAACTTACCGTCGAAACAACACCAACAACAATGGGGGCCACTGATACGTCTCCGACGTATCGATAATTTCTTATGTTCCATGCCACATTATTGATGTTATCTACATGTTTTATGCACACTTTATGTCATATTCGTGCATTTTCTGTAACTAACCTATTAACAAGATGCCGAAGTGCCAGTTGCTGTTTTCTGCTGTTTTTGGTTTCAGAAATCCTAGTAACGAAATATTCTCGGAATTGGACGAAATCAACGCCCAGGGGCCTATTTTTCCACGAAGCTTCCAGAAGTCCGAAGACGAAACGAAGTGGGGCCACGAGGTGGCGACACCATAGGGCGGCACGGCCCAAGCCCTGGCCGCGCCGACCTAGGGTGTGGGCCCCTCGTGCCCCATCCTGACCTGCCCTTCCGCCTACTTAAAGCCTCCGTGACGAAACCCCCAGTACCGAGAGCCACGATACGGAAAACCTTCCAGAGACGCCGCCAACGCCGATCCCATCTCGGGGGATCCAGGAGATCGCCTCCGGCACCCTGCCGGAGAGGGGAATCATCTCCCGGAGGACTCTACGCCGCCATGGTCGCCTCTGGTGTGATGTGTGAGTAGTCTACCCCTGGACTATGGGTCCATAGCAGTAGCTAGATGGTTGTCTTCTCCCCATTGTGCTATCATTGTCGGATCTTGTGAGCTGCCTAACATGATCAAGATCATCTATCTGTAATTCTATATGTTGCGTTTGTTGGGATCCGATGAATAGAGAATACTTGTTATGTTGATTATCAAAGCTATGTCTATGTGTTGTTTATGATCTTGCATGCTCTCCGTTATTAGTAGATGCTCTGGCCAAGTTGATGCTAGTAACTCCAAGAGGGAGTATTTATGCTCGATAGTGGGTTCATGTCTCCGTGAATCTGGAGGGGTGACAAGAACCTCTAAGGTTATGGATGTGCTATTGCCACTAGGGATAAAACATTGGTGCTATGTTCAAGGATGTAGTCACTAGTTATATTACGCGCAATACTTAATGCAATTGTCTGTTGTTAGCAACTTAATACTGGAGGGGGTTCGGATGATAACCTGAAGGTGGACTTTTTAGGCATAGATGCATGCTGGATGGCGGTCTATGTACTTTGTCGTAATGCCCAATTAAATCTCACTATACTCATCATAATATGTATGTGCATGGTCATGCCCTCTTTATTTGTCAATTGCCCAACTGTAATTTGTTCACCCAACATGCTGTTTGTCTTATGGGAGAGACACCTCTAGTGAACTGTGGACCCCGGTCCAACTCTCTTTACTGAAATACAATCTACTGCAATCCTGTTCTACTGTTTTCGGCAAACAATCATCTTCCACACAATACGGTTAATCCTTTGTTACAAAGAAGCCGGTGAGATTGACAACCTCACTGTTTCGTTGGGGCAAAGTACTTTGGTTGTGTTGTGCAGGTTCCACGTTGGCGCCGGAATCCCTGGTGTTGCGCCGCACTACATCCCGCCGCCATCAACCTTCAACGTGCTTCTTGGCTCCTACTGGTTCGATAAATCTTGGTTTCTTTCTGAGGGAAATCTTGCTGCTGTGCGCATCATACCTTCCTCTTGGGGTTCCCAACGAACGTGTGAGTTACATGCCATCAAGCTAAATTTCTGGCGCCGTTGCCGGGGAGATCAAGACACGCTGCAAGGGGAGTCTCCACTTCTCAATCTCTTTACTTTGTTTTTGTCTTGCTTAGTTTTATTTACTACTTTGTTTGCTGCACTAAATCAAAATACAAAAAAATTAGTTGCTAGTTTTACTTTATTTGCTATCTTGTTTGCTATATCAAAAACACAAAAAAATTAGTTTACTTGCATTTACTTTATCTAGTTTGCTTTATTTACTGTTGCTAAAATGGCTACCGCTGAAAATACTAAGTTGTGTGACTTCACAACCACAAATAATAATGATTTCTTATGCACACCTATTGCTCCACCTACTACTACAGCAGAATTCTTTGAGATTAAACCTGCTTTACTGAATCTTGTTATGCGAGAGCAATTTTCTGGTGTTAGTTCTGATGATGCTGCTGCCCATCTCAATAATTTTGTTGAATTATGTGAAATGCAAAAGTATAAGGATGTAGATGGTGACATTATAAAATTAAAATTGTTCCCTTTCTCATTAAGAGGAAGAGCTAAAGATTGGTTGCTATCTCTGCCTAAGAATAGTATTGATTCATGGACTAAATGCAAGGATGCTTTTATTGGTAGATATTATCCCCCTGCTAAAATTATATCTTTGAGGAGTAGCATAATGAATTTTAAACAATTAGATACTGAACATGTTGCTCAAGCTTGGGAAAGAATGAAATCTCTGGTTAAAAATTGCCCAACCCATGGACTGACTACTTGGATGATCATCCAAACCTTCTATGCAGGACTAAATTTTTCTTCACGGAATTTATTGGATTCAGCTGCTGGAGGTACCTTTATGTCCATCACTCTTGGTGAAGCAACAAAGTTTCTTGATAATATGATGATCAACTACTCTGAATGGCACACGGAAAGAGCTCCACAAGGTAAGAAGGTAAATTCTGTCGAAGAAACCTCTTCCTTGAGTGATAAGATTGATGCTATTATGTCTATGCTTGTGAATGATAGGACTAATATTGATCCTAATAATGTTCCATTAGCTTCATTGGTTGCACAAGAAGAACATGTTGATGTAAACTTCATTAAAAATAATAATTTCAACAACAATGCTTACCGGAACAATTCTAGTAACAACTATAGGCCATATCCTTATAATAATGGCAACGGCTATGATAATTCTTATGGGAATTCTTACAACAATAATAGGAACACACCCCCTGGACTTGAAGCCATGCTTAAAGAATTTATTAGTACACAAACTGCTTTTAACAAATCTGTTGAAGAAAAGCTTGGGAAAATTGATATACTTGCTTCTAAAGTCGATAGTCTTGCTGCCGATGTTGATATTTTGAAATCAAAAGTTTTGCCTAATGAGAATCATCATAATAAAATTGTTACTACAGCAAATGCCATCCAAGTTAGAATTAATGAGAATATAAGATTAATGGCTGAACTGCGTGCTAGATGGGATAGAGAAGAAAATGAAAAACTAGCTAAAGAGAAGAATGTAGCTAAAGTTTGGACTATTACCACCACTAGTAATGCTAATGCTACACATGTTGCTGCACCTCCTACTAATACTAATAAAAGAATTGGTGTTAGCAATGTTTCCACTTCTAATGCAAAGCGCGAGAAACCGCCTAAAGCTAAAACTGAAACTGCCTGTGATAAAGCTGCTGAAATTTTTTCCAACATTGGGGATGATGATCCCATTGCTTTAGATTATAATGGTTTGAATTTTGATGATTGCTACATCTCTGAGGTTATAAAGTTCTTGCAAAAACTTGCTAAAAGTCCTAGTGCTAGTGCTATAAATTTGGCTTTCACACATCATATTACAAATGCTCTCATAAAAGCTAGAGAAGAGAAACTAGAGCGCGAAGCCTCTATTCCTAAAAAGTTAGAGGATGGTTGGGAGCCCATCATTAAGATGAAGATTAAAGATTTTGATTGTAATGCTTTATGTGATCTTGGTGCAAGTATTTCTGTTATACCTAAGAAAATTTATAATATGCTTGACTTGCCACCGCTGAAAAATTGTTATTTGGATGTTAATCTTGCTGATCATTCTACAAAGAAACCTTTGGGGAAAGTTGATAATGTTCGCATTACCGTTAACAATAACCTTGTCCCCGTTGATTTTTTTGTCTTGGATATTGAATGCAATGCATCTTGTCCAATTATATTGGGAAGACCTTTTCTTCGAACTGTTGGTGCTACCATTGATATGAAGGAAGGTAATATAAAATATCAATTTCCTCTCAAGAAAGGTATGGAACACTTCCCTAGAAAGAGAATGAAGTTACCTTTTGATTCTATTATGAGAACAAATTATGATGTTGATACTTCATCTCTTGATAATACTTGATACACACTTTCTGCGCCTAGCTGAAAGGCGTTAAAGAAAAGCGCTTATGGGAGACAACCCATGGTTTTTACCTACAGTACTTTGTTTTTATTTTGTGTCTTGGAAGTTGTTTACTACTGTAGCAACCTCTCCTTATCTTAGTTTTGTGTTTTGTTGTGCCAAGTTAAGCCGTTGATAGAAAAGTAAGTACTAGATTTGGATTACTGCGCAGAAACAGATTTCTTTGCTGTCACGAATCTGGGAAAAATCCCCCTGTAGGTAACTCAGAAAATTATGCCAATTTACGTGAGTGATTGATACGTCTCCGACGTATCGATAATTTCTTATGTTCCATGCCACATTATTGATGTTATCTACATGTTTTATGCACACTTTATGTCATATTCGTGCATTTTCTGGAACTAACCTATTAACAAGATGCCGAAGTGCCAGTTCCTGTTTTCTGCTGTTTTTGGTTTCAGAAATCCTAGTAACGAAATATTCTCGGAATCGGACGAAATCAACGCCCAGGTTCCTATTTTTCCCGGAACCATCCAGAACACCCGAGAGCCGCCAGAGGGAAGCCCTGGGGGCCCCACACCACACCCTGGCGCGGCCAGAGGGGGGGCCGCGCCGCCCTATGGTGTGGGCCCCCCAGAAGCCCTCCTGCGCCGCCTCTTCGCCTATATAAAGCCTCCGTCGCAAAAACCCTGATGCGTTCGGCGAAAACCACAGAAACCTTCCAGAGCCGCCGCCATCGCGACGCCAAGATCTGGGGGACAGGAGTCTCTGTTCCGGCACCCTGCCGGAGCAGGGAAGTGCCCCCGGAAGGCTTCTCCATCGACACCGCTGCCATCTTCACCGCCATCTTCATCACCGCTGCTGCTCCCATGAGGAGGGAGTAGTTCTCCATCGAGGCTCGGGGCTGTACCGGTAGCTATGTGGTTCATCTCTCTTCCATGTACCTCAATACAATAATCTCATGAGCTGCTTTACATGATTGAGATTCATATGAGTTTTGTATCACTACTATCTATGTGCTACTCTAGCAAAGTTATTAAAGTAGTCCTATTCCTCCTGCACGTGTGTAAAGGTGACAGTGTGTGCACCGTGTTAGTACTTGGTTTATGCTATGATCATGATCTCTTGTAGATTGCGAAGTTAACTATTGCTATGATAATATTGATGTGATCTATTCCTCCTACATATGCATGAAGGTGACAGTGTGCATGCTATGCTAGTACTTGGTTTAGTCTTTTGATCTATCTTACACTAAAGGTTACTAAAATATGAGCATTATTGTGGAGCTTGTTAACTCCGGCATTGAGGGTTCGTGTAATCCTACGCAATGTGTTCATCATCCAACAAAAGTGTAGAGTATGCATTTATCTATTCTGTTATGTGATCAATGTTGAGAGTGTCCACTAGTGAAAGTGTAATCCCTAGGCCTTGTTCCTAAATACTGCTATCGCTGCTTGTTTACTGTTTTACTGTGTTACTACTGCTGCAATTCTACCACCATCGACTACACGCCAGCGAGCTATTTTCTGGCACCGTTGCTACTGCTCATACTTATTCATACCACCTGTATTTCACTATCTCTTCGCCGAACTAGTGCACCTATTTGGTGTGTTGGGGACACAAGAGACTTCTTGCTTTGTGGTTGCAGGGTTGCATGAGAGGGATATCTTTGACCTCTTCCTCCCTGAGTTCGATAAACCTTGGGTGATCCACTTAAGGGAAAACTTGCTGCTGTTCTACAAACCTCTGCTCTTGGAGGCCCAACACTGTCTACAGGAAAGGAGGGGGAACGTAGACATCAAGCTATTTTCTGGCGCCGTTGCCGGGGAGGAAAGGTAAAAGGTACTCACACTCCGGATCTCGGCTACTAAGCTATTTCCCGGTGCCGTAAGTACTCGAAGCTATTTCCTTTAGATCCTGCAATTGCATCTTTTTGTTTCTTGTTTACACTAGTTTGGCATAATGGACAAGAATGATCTTCTTATTCTATTTCCTGATTTAAAACATGGATTGTTTGATGCGAAAATTAAAAAACCTATGGAATCTTATTTGCATGCTGGTAGTAATATTAGTATGAACGCTTTGAACACCATTGTTGATAATAATATAGAAAGTTCTAAGCTTGGGGAAGCTGATTTTCATGATCTTTTTAGTCCCCCAAGCATTGAGGAGAAAATTTTCTTTGATGATACTTTGCCTCCTATTTATGATGATTATAATGATATTGGTCTTTTAGTGCCACCTACTATGGAGAGTAAATTTTGTTGTGATTATACTATGCCTCCAACACTTGATGAGAATAATAATGATAGCTACTTTGTTGAATTTGCTCCCATAACAACTAATAAAATTTATTATGCTTATGTGGAGAGTAATAATTTTATGCATGAGACTCATGATAAGAATGCTTTATGTGATAGTTATATTGTTGAGTTTGCTCATGATACTACTGAAAGTTATTATGAGAGAGGAAAATATGGTTGTAGAAATTTTCATGTTACTAAAACACCTCTCTATGTGCTGAAATTTTTGAAGCTACACTTGTTCTATCTTCTTATGCTTGGTACTTTGCTCTTCATGAACTTGTTTATTTACAAGATTCCTATGCATAGGAAGCATGTTAGACTTAAATGTGTTTTGAATTTGCCTCTTGATGCTCTCTTTTGCTTCAAATATTATTTCTTACGAGTGCATCATTAAAACTGCTGAGCCCATCTTAATGGCTATAAAGAAAGAACTTCTTGGGAGATAACCCATGTGTTATTTTGCTACAGTATTTTGTTTTATATTTGTGTCTTGGAAGTTGTTTACTACTGTAGCAACCTCTCCTTATTTTAGTTTTGTGTTTTGTTGTGCCAAGTAAAGTCTTTGATAGTAAAGTCAATACTAGATTTGGATTACTGCGCAGAAACTGTTTTCTTGCTGTCACGAATCTGGGCCTAATTCTCTGTAGGTAACTCAGAAAATTATGCCAATTTACGTGAGTGATTCTCAGATATGTACGCAACTTTCATTCAATTTGAGCATTTTCATTTGAGCTAGTCTGGTGCCTCGATAAAATTCGTCAATACGAACTGTTCTGTTTTGACAGATTCTGCCTTTTATTTCGCATTGCCTCTTTTGCTATGTTGGATGAATTTCTTTGATCCACTAATGTCCAGTAGCATTATGCAATGTACAGAAGTGTTAAGAATGATTGTGTCACCTCTGAATATGTTAATTTTTATTGTGCACTAACCCTCTAATAAGTTGTTTCGAGTTTGGTGTGGAGGAAGTTTTCAAGGATCAAGAGAGGAGTATGATGCAACATGATCAAGGAGAGTGAAAGCTCTAAGCTTGGGGATGCCCCGGTGGTTCACCCCTGCATATATATCAAGAAGACTCAAGCGTCTAAGCTTGGGGATGCCCAAGGCATCCCCTTCTTCATCGACAACATTATCAGGTTCCTCCCCTGAAACTATATTTTTATTCCGTCACATCTTATGTACTTTACTTGGAGCATCTGTTTGTTTTTGTTTTTGTTTGTGTTTGAATAAATTGGATTACATCATGCTTGTGTGGGAGAGAGACACGCTCCACTGGTTCGTATGAACACATGTGTTCTTAGCTCATAATATTCATGGCGAAGTTTCCTCTTCGTTAAATTGTTATATGGTTGGAATTGGAAAATGATACATGTAGTAATTGCTATAATTGTCTTGGGTAATGTGATACTTGGCAATTGTTGTGCTCATGTTTAAGCTCTTGCATCATATACTTTGCACCTATTAGTGAAGAAATACATAGAGCATGCTAAAATTTGGTTTGCATAATTGGTCTCTCTAAGGTCTAGATAATTTCTAGTAAGGTGTTTGAACAACAAGGAAGACGATGTATAGTCTTATAATGCTTGTAATATGTCTTTTATGTGAGTTTTGCTGTACTAGTTCATACTTGTGTTTGCTTCAAACAACCTTGCTAGCCTAAACCTTGTATCGAGAGGGAATACTTCTCATGCATCCAAATCCTTGAGCCAAACAACACTATGCCATTTGTGTCCACCATACCTACCTACTACATGGTATTTCCTGCCATTCCAAAGTAAATTGCTTGAGTGCTACCTTTAAACAATTCAAAATTTATCACCTCTGATTTGTGTCAATGTTTTATAGCTCATGAGGAAGTATGTGGTGTTTATCTTTCAATCTTGTTGGGCAATTTTCACCAATGGACTAGTGGCTTCATCCGCTTATCCAATAATTTTGCAAAAAGAGCTGGCAATGGGATTCCCAGTCCCAAATTAATTAACAAAAATAGACACTCCTCCATGGTATGTGATTGTTGGATGGCACCTGAAGGATTCGGTTAGCCATGGCTTGTGTAAGCAAAGGTTGGGAGGAGTGTCATCATAATAAAACTAAAATAAAAAGGCACTCCTTCATGGTATGAGATTGTTGGCAGGCACCCGAGGATTCGGTTAGCCATGGTTTGTGAAAGAAAGGTTGGAAGGAGTGCCATCCAAAAATAAAATAAAATGGGAGCCGCTCTTTGAAGGTTTGTCTGGCAAGGGGGTTAGAGTACCCGCTACCATTCGTTGACAACAACATACACCTCTCAAAACTTTATTTTTATGCTCTCTTTATGTTTTCAAAATAAAAGCTCTAGCACAAATATAGCAATCGATGCTTTCCTCTTTGAAGGACCATTCTTTTACTTTTATTGTTGAGTCAGTTCACCTATCTCTCTCTACCTCAAGAAGCAAACATTTGTGTTAACTGTGCATTGATTCTTACATACTTTCTTATTGCACTTGTTATATTGCTTTGCATTGACAACTATCCATAAGATATACATGTTACAAGTTGAAAGCAACCGCTGAAACTTAATCTTCCATTGTGTTGCTTCAATACCTTTTACTAAGAATTATTGCTTTATGAGTTAACTCTTATGCAAGACTTATTGATGCTTGTCTTGAAGTGCTATTCATGAAAAGTCTTTGCTATATGATTCACTTGTTTACTCATGTCATATACATTGTTTTGATTGCTGCATTCACTACATATGCTTTACAAATAGTATGATCAAGGTTATGATGGCATGTCACTCCAGAAATTATCTTTGTTATCGTTTTACCTGCTCGGGACGAGCAGAACTAAGCTTGGGGATGCTGATACGTCTTCGACGTATCGATAATTTCTTATGTTCCATGCCACATTATTGATGTTATCTACATGTTTTATGCACACTTTATGTCATATTCGTGCATTTTCTGGAACTAACCTATTAACAAGATGCCGAAGTGCCGGTTCTCGTTTTCGCTGTTTTTGGTTTCAGAAATCCTAGTAACGAAATATTCTCGGAATCGGACGAAATCAACGCCCAGGTTCCTATTTTTCCCGGAACCATCCGTAACACCCGAGAGCCGCCGAGGGAAGCCCCGGGGCCCCACACCACACCCTGGCGCGGCCAGAGGGGGGGCCGCGCCGCCCTATGGTGTGGGCCCCCCAGAAGCCCTCCTGCGCCGCCTCTTCGCCTATATAAAGCCTCCGTCGCAAAAACCCTGATGCGTTCGGCGAAAACCACAGAAACCTTCCAGAGCCGCCGCCATCGCGACGCCAAGATCTGGGGGACAGGAGTCTCTGTTCCGGCACCCTGCCGGAGCGGGGAAGTGCCCCCGGAAGGCTTCTCCATCGACACCGCTGCCATCTTCACCGCCATCTTCATCACCGCTGCTGCTCCCATGAGGAGGGAGTAGTTCTCCATCGAGGCTCGGGGCTGTACCGGTAGCTATGTGGTTCATCTCTCTTCCATGTACCTCAATACAATAATCTCATGAGCTGCTTTACATGATTGAGATTCATATGAGTTTTGTATCACTACTATCTATGTGCTACTCTAGCAAAGTTATTAAAGTAGTCCTATTCCTCCTGCACGTGTGTAAAGGTGACAGTGTGTGCACCGTGTTAGTACTTGGTTTATGCTATGATCATGATCTCTTGTAGATTGCGAAGTTAACTATTGCTATGATAATATTGATGTGATCTATTCCTCCTACATATGCATGAAGGTGACAGTGTGCATGCTATGCTAGTACTTGGTTTAGTCTTTTGATCTATCTTACACTAAAGGTTACTAAAATATGAGCATTATTGTGGAGCTTGTTAACTCCGGCATTGAGGGTTCGTGTAATCCTACGCAATGTGTTCATCATCCAACAAAAGTGTAGAGTATGCATTTATCTATTCTGTTATGTGATCAATGTTGAGAGTGTCCACTAGTGAAAGTGTAATCCCTAGGCCTTGTTCCTAAATACTGCTATCGCTGCTTGTTTACTGTTTTACTGTGTTACTACTGCTGCAATTCTACCACCATCGACTACACGCCAGCGAGCTATTTTCTGGCACCGTTGCTACTGCTCATACTTATTCATACCACCTGTATTTCACTATCTCTTCGCCGAACTAGTGCACCTATTTGGTGTGTTGGGGACACAAGAGACTTCTTGCTTTGTGGTTGCAGGGTTGCATGAGAGGGATATCTTTGACCTCTTCCTCCCTGAGTTCGATAAACCTTGGGTGATCCACTTAAGGGAAAACTTGCTGCTGTTCTACAAACCTCTGCTCTTGGAGGCCCAACACTGTCTACAGGAAAGGAGGGGGAACGTAGACATCAGTGATCCTCAGATATGTACGCAACTTTCATTCAATTTGGGAATTTTCATTTGAGCAAGTCTGGTGCCATTTTAAAATTCGTCAATACGAACTGTTCTGTTTTGACAGATTCTGCCTTTTATTTCGCATTGCCTCTTTTGCTATGTTGGATGAATTTCTTTGATCCACTAATGTCCAGTAGCATTATGCAATGTCCAGAAGTGTTAAGAATGATTGTGTCACCTCTGAATATGTTAATTTTTATTGTGTACTAACCCTCTAATGAGTTGTTTCGAGTTTGGTGTGGAGGAAGTTTTCAAGGATCAAGAGAGGAGTATGATGCAACATGATCAAGGAGAGTGAAAGCTCTAAGCTTGGGGATGCCCCGGTGGTTCACCCCTGCATATATTAAGAAGACTCAAGCGTCTAAGCTTGGGGATGCCCAAGGCATCCCCTTCTTCATCGACAACATTATCAGGTTCCTCCCCTGAAACTATATTTTTATTCCATCACATCTTATGTGCTTTGCTTGGAGCGTCGGTTTGTTTTTGTTTTTGTTTTGTTTGAATAAAATGGATCCTAGCATTCACTTTATGGGAGAGAGACACGCTCCGCTGTAGCATATGGACAAGTATGTCCTTAGCTTCTACTCATAGTATTCATGGCGAAGTTTCTTCTTCGTTAAATTGTTATATGGTTGGAATTGGAAAATGATACATGTAGTAATTGCTATAAATGTCTTGGGTAATGTGATACTTGGCAATTGTTGTGCTCATGATTAAGCTCTTGCATCATATGCTTTGCACCCATTAATGAAGAAATACATAGAGCATGCTAAAATTTGGTTTGCATATTTGGTTTCTCTAAGGTCTAGATAATTTCTAGTATTGAGTTTGAACAACAAGGAAGACGGTGTAGAGTCTTATAATGTTTACAATATGTCTTTTATGTGAGTTTTGCTGCACCGGTTCATCCTTGTGTTTGTTTCAAATAAGCCTTGCTAGCCTAAACCTTGTATCGAGAGGGAATACTTCTCATGCATCCAAAATACTTGAGCCAACCACTATGCCATTTGTGTCCACCATACCTACCTACTACATGGTATTTTCCGCCATTCCAAAGTAAATTGCTTGAGTGCTACCTTTAAAACTCCATCATTCGCCTTTGCAATATATAGCTCATGGGACAAATAGCTTAAAAACTATTGTGGTATTGAATATGTAATTATGCACTTTATCTCTTATTAAGTTGCTTGTTGTGCGATAACCATGTTCCTGGGGACGCCATCAACTATTCATTGTTGAATTTCATGTGAGTTGCTATGCATGTTCGTCTTGTCTGAAGTAAGAGCGATCTACCACCTTATGGTTAAGCATGCATATTGTTAGAGAAGAACATTGGGCCGCTAACTAAAGCCATGATCCATGGTGGAAGTTTCAGTTTTGGACATATATCCTCAATCTCAAATGAGAAATTTATTAATTGTTGTTACATGCTTATGCATAAAAGAGGAGTCCATTATCTGTTCTCTATGTTGTCCCGGTATGGATGTCTAAGTTGAAGAATAATCAATAGCGAGAAATCCAATGCGAGCTTTCTCCTTAGACCTTTGTACAGGCGGCATAGAGGTACCCCATTGTGACACTTGGTCAAAACATGTGCATTGTGATGATCCGGTAGTCCAAGCTAATTAGGACAAGGTGCGGGCACTATTAGTATACTATGCATGAGGCTTGCAACTTGTAAGATATAATTTACATGATACATATGCTTTATTACTACCGTTGACAAAATTGTTTCATGTTTTCAAAATCAAAGCTCTAGCACAAATATAGCAATCGATGCTTTTCCTCTATGAGGACCATTCTTTTACTTTCAATGTTGAGTCAGTTCACCTATTTCTCTCCACCTCAAGAAGCAAACACTTATGTGAACTGTGCATTGATTCCTACATACTTGCTTATTGCACTTATTATATTACTCTATGTTGACAATATCCATGAGATATACATGTTATAAGTTGAAAGCAACCGCTGAAACTTAATCTTCTTTTGTGTTGCTTCAATGCCTTTACTTTGAATTATTGCTTTATGAGTTAACTCTTATGCAAGACTTATTGATGCTTGTCTTGAAGTGCTATTCATGAAAAGTCTTTGCTATATGATTCACTTGTTTACTCATGTCATATACATTGTTTTGATCGCTGCATTCACTACATATGCTTTACAAATAGTATGATCAAGATTATGATGGCATGTCACTCCAGAAATTATCTGTGTTATCGTTTTACCTGCTCGGGACGAGCAGAACTAAGCTTGGGGATGCTGATACGTCTCCGACGTATCGATAATTTCTTATGTTCCATGCCACATTATTGATGTTATCTACATGTTTTATGCACACTTTATGTCATATTCGTGCATTTTCTGGAACTAACCTATTAACAAGATGCCGAAGTGCCGATTCTTTGTTTCTGCTGTTTTTGGTTTCAGAAATCCTAGTAACGAAATATTCTCGGAATTGGACGAAATCAACGCCCAGGGGCCTATTTTTCCACGAAGCTTCCAGAAGTCCGAAGACGAAACGAAGTGGGGCCACGAGGTGGCGACACCATAGGGCGGCGCGGCCCAAGCCCTGGCCGCGCCGACCTAGGGTGTGGGCCCCTCGTGCCCCATCCTGACCTGCCCTTCCGCCTACTTAAAGCCTCCGTGACGAAACCCCCAGTACCGAGAGCCACGATACGGAAAACCTTCCAGAGACGCCGCCAACGCCGATCCCATCTCGGGGGATCCAGGAGATCGCCTCCGGCACCCTGCCGGAGAGGGGAATCATCTCCCGGAGGACTCTACGCCGCCATGGTCGCCTCCGGTGTGATGTGTGAGTAGTCTACCCCTGGACTATGGGTCCATAGCAGTAGCTAGATGGTTGTCTTCTCCCCATTGTGCTATCATTGTCGGATCTTGTGAGCTGCCTAACATGATCAAGATCATCTATCTGTAATTCTATATGTTGCGTTTGTTGGGATCCGATGAATAGAGAATACTTGTTATGTTGATTATCAAAGCTATGTCTATGTGTTGTTTATGATCTTGCATGCTCTCCGTTATTAGTAGATGCTCTGGCCAAGTTGATGCTAGTAACTCCAAGAGGGAGTATTTATGCTCGATAGTGGGTTCATGTCTCCGTGAATCTGGAGGGGTGACAAGAACCTCTAAGGTTATGGATGTGCTGTTGCCACTAGGGATAAAACATTGGTGCTATGTTCAAGGATGTAGTCACTAGTTACATTACGCGCAATACTTAATGCAATTGTCTGTTGTTAGCAACTTAATACTGGAGGGGGTTCGGATGATAACCTGAAGGTGGACTTTTTAGGCATAGATGCATGCTGGATGGCGGTCTATGTACTTTGTCGTAATGCCCAATTAAATCTCACTATACTCATCATAATATGTATGTGCATGGTCATGCCCTCTTTATTTGTCAATTGCCCAACTGTAATTTGTTCACCCAACATGCTGTTTGTCTTATGGGAGAGACACCTCTAGTGAACTGTGGACCCCGGTCCAACTCTCTTTACTGAAATACAATCTACTGCAATACTGTTCTACTGTTTTCTGCAAACAATCATCTTCCACACAATACGGTTAATCCTTTGTTACAGCAAGCCGGTGAGATTGACAACCTCACTGTTTCGTTGGGGCAAAGTACTTTGGTTGTGTTGTGCAGGTTCCACGTTGGCGCCGGAATCCCTGGTGTTGCGCCGCACTACATCCCGCCGCCATCAACCTTCAACGTGCTTCTTGGCTCCTACTGGTTCGATAAACCTTGGTTTCTTTCTGAGGGAAATCTTGCTGCTGTGCGCATCATACCTTCCTCTTGGGGTTCCCAACGAACGTGTGAATTACACGCCATCAGCCACCCGAAGCCCGGAGGCCACAACAACAACAACAGCAACCACAACAACAACAACAACCACCCCAATGGTAACAACAACAACCCCAACACTGGCCCGAGGACTAGAAGCAACACTGTCCCCGTCACCCCAAAGGATAAGTCAACGGTAACCTGCTATGAATGTGGAACTGTGGGTCACTACTCCAATGAGTGCCCCAAGAAGCTTGCCAAGACTGCCACTAATACTGCTGCACCTGCCCAGCAACAGCGCCGCTTCGCAGCTAGAAGGAACCCGAACAACCGCAACGGCCGTCTCTACCACATGAGTGCCACCGAAGCTCAGGAAGCACCCAATGCAATTCCAAGTATGTCTCCTGTTAACCCAATTGCCCAATCTCTCTTAGGAACCTAACTTTTCTTAAAATCTCGGGACGAGATTTGTTTAAGGGGGAAGGGTTTGTAACATCCCAAATTTTCAAACAAATAAGAGAAAATAAATTTCCCTATTTCCAAAATTTGGAACCAACAAAAACTTTTATTAATCTAAGTAATATGCATAGTATTCAAGCATGCAGGTGTGATCCTTTCCATGGTAGTTGCTTGATGTTTTGGAACATGTTTCTAAACCCTAAACCTCACTCTTCTTTTCATCCTCCAAGATAAAAGAAATTAAATTAAAAAGAAAGGCCTATGTAAGCCTATGGCTATTATTGCAAATAATGAACTAGGCCATGTTCTACCTTGTTGGATGATTTGAAAAATCTCAACAAACCCAACCTATCACTCACCAACTAAATCCAATGTGAAACAAAAAGACAATAAAAGTATACATAGAGGCATATGTGGCATATAGCCATAATGGCAAATCTTGACCTATGCCCTCATACCTTACCCAAATGGTTTGAAACCATTGCTAAACACAATCTAACACTAAATAAACAGTAAACCATGCGTAAGTGAAGCAAAGAGAAACAAATGAAAAGAAAAGAAAATTGGAACATCACCTCATATGAGGCTATGGCCATTTTTTCAAATCTTCACCCAAGGCCATATTGAATTGTGCCAATGGTTGGGAAACATAAATAAACCAATAACAAACACTTTTGAACCAAAGAAACTCAAATCAAATCAAAGAAAAGTTCAAATTCAAGTGACATGTGATAATGGTCATTTGTGCCAATTTTAACACCTTGCCCACTTTGAGCCTTGTTATTAAGATATTTCTAAACTAAAACCTCTCAACTCTTTGCACCTCATCCAAGACCTCATCAAGGTGAACACTTTTGATGTTGACCACCTTGGCTAATTCCTTTTCTATTTCTTAATCTCATCAAGCTAAGTAGCAACCTCAAATCAGATTCTAGATTCTACACTTTTTGGATTTTCACAAAACCACTCAATTTTGCACACCACCACCACCATTGTGTGCCAAATAATACATGAATCAACTCCACCAAAATTCATTTCAAATTTCCAAAATAAAGCTCTTGCGGCCATTTGGTCGAGCACCTTGTGTGCAATAATCTGTAAAGATCATACACCCTATTACCCATCGGATTTTGGACTAAACCAGTGCTAAAATGTGATCATAGTGGTCCTGGTACCTCCTCTGCATCAAACCATGCCCTGCAGCACTGATTAAAGTGGAGACATGATCACTTTTTAACCATGCCGAGAACTTTGACATCACCATGCCACTCCTCCTCTCTAACCTTCCCTGGTCCCCTCCACCATGTCAACGAGGTAGCCCTCACTCTACCACGCACGCTGGTACCATCCTTGGCCAAAGAAGAGCACGCCCACGCCTGGAAAGCGACGTGTCCAGACGCGCCAGGACATACCAGAGCGCGCCCAGACACGACACTGGACGCGCCAGTACGCCGCTTCGCCCCATCGCGTCCGTCCTCCCCTCGCCTTCTCCTTACGCATGCACACTCCCCTCACCACTAGCTAGCGCCTGAACATGATCACTTGCACGCGGAGGCACTGTCGCCGTCGTCCTCCACCAAAGTTTGCCGCCAGTACCACCGCAGACATCACCATCACCAGACCTGTCCCGTCCCCCTTTCGCCACGCCAGCAAGCACGTTAGCATCTCCATGATGCCAGCCCTCTCACGCGCCCACTCTCTTGCCCTTTCACGACCCAGAGACGCCGCGCCATGAACGACCCGAAGCTCACCCCCGCAGCACCTCCCGCAGCTATAAAAGTGAGCCCCCCCTCCTCAAATATTCACACCAACAGCTTCCCCTCTCCTCTCTGATCATCCTCGAGTTCTCCCTCTGCCACATTGTCCACCACAGTCCTCCAATTGCACGCCGGAGCCCCGTGGAGCCGCCGCAGACGCCGCCGTGGATTGGAGCCACCTCCGGCGACGCCACCGGTACCAGACGCTTCGTCGTCCTCGACAACCTTCTCCTGCACCTCGCCGACCATCGCCGGAGCGCCGGTGAGCTCGTCCACCCCCTAGCCTCGTCGCGCCAGTAACCTCTTCTCACCAGAGACGACGACTCCGCTAGTCCGTCAAATCTGGTTCTAATCGTGCGGCCACCGTTTCACATACCGATTCGGTGCGTTAAGTGTCGCTGACACGTAGGTCCCAGTGTCAGGTGGCCCGCGGCGTGCGAGACGCGCTAGCTGGCCTGGCCCAGTTCTTTTTCTCCCTTTGGCCCAATTTCTTTTCCCGCGCAGGCCCAACGATTAAAATTTGAATAATTCGATTTAGTTCCAATTCCTTACCGATGCTATGTTCAAAATTCAATAAGATCAATTCCACTGAGCCAAAATTAAGGAATGTTATATATTTGGAAATCTTATGAAAATCTCTATCAAACCCCACTGGTCTCAACCCTAGATTCTTTGTAGAATTTATGTGATAAAAATAACAAGGCAGTAGGTTTTCAAACTTCAAATAATTATTAAAAATCAACTATAATGAATTTTGAGGTGATTCAAATTCTCATAATTCACATTTCAAATACTATAATTGTTTATGTAAAAATATGACATGGTTGCTTCATATGATCATGAGCTAGATTCAAATAATGGCTATGTAGTCATTTCTATCTCATTTAAATCATTTCAAATTTGGAATTTCGAATCTATGAGATGTAGCATCTCATTTAAATCATCTTCCCAAGTAATGTGAAGTAAAGTGATGACCTTAGTTGCATGGTCTCATCGTTGCTTACTTGAGGATATTAAATCAAAGTAGGATTTAAATTGCATGAGGTATAGTACCTCATTTAAATCATTTGTCTCAAATGATAAAGGTGAAGTATTGACCTTGGTAAACATGATCCCACACTTATTATTTGAGGAAATTAAAGCTTAAGAAGATTCAATGAGAGGAAATTATTTCTCCAAAGAACTAAATGGAAACCCTAATAGAATTTTTCAATGAGAGGAAGTTATTTTCCAAACACTAAAGAAGAAACCCTAGTATGATGTCGAGGGATGATTGGGATGATGCTAGATCATCTTGTGTGAACCATTTGTGTGCTTAGTCTAGCCTTAAGATTTGTTTGGTGATTGTATACCTCGTATTCGTTTACAGACGCTAGTACCAAGGAGCACCAGGAGGAGGAGGTCTACTTTGAAGAAGAGGAAGAGAACTTTGATCACTACACCAACCAAGGCAAGCTAATATTCTTGCAAGTTGCCCTAGTGCAAGGCTCTACAAGAGTAAGGCACCATTACCTTCTACTTTATGCTTAATGATCCCATCCCAAGTTTTTAACTTACAAGCTTTTGACTTTGGTCTATCAAAGTTTATTTTTGATTCATGATTTACTTGATCTAGATATAGAGTAGTACGAGAGCATCACACTTAGCCTAAAGGGCTACAAGTTAAATAGTACCCATCATGACTAGTTGCTAGTGCTAAAACTAAAAATAACTACTCTAGATGGGAACATGTGAAAACCAATGACTTTGAAAACCTTGGACTGATGAGTCATTCTACTGAAAGATTTTGAAGGTGAATGTGACTTGTGAATGACATGGTGAACTTTACAAAAACTGATGGTTGGGTTCGGATGCGATACCATTCCAATTCTTAAGTACCCCCACAATACCTGAATCTGGGTAGGGCTTAACTAGAAACTTGTGTATTTTAGTATGGGTTCCCTCTGAACAAGCGTCATAGGGGTTATGCCGAGGCTGCCTCCGTTGAAAGTGAAATGACGAGAAATGAGGTGAATGTCCTACCCAAGCCCTGTGCAGTTCCCGGGTTGGCGGTTTGCTATCACCGGGAGGCCAAGCTCATGGGGAGAGGTGCCTATACTAGGGTATGTAAATGAAAGGTTATGATTGGTAGTTCGCGCACTGAGTGTGATAAATCAGAGCCAGTTACCCCTGACGGATTATTGCAATTATTGTGGCACAAGTGTACGACCTCTACAGAGTGTAAACCTATTCAAATAGCCGCGTCCGCGGTCATGGACAGTTGGAAAGGCCATACTGTTCCGTCATCAGAACTTTTCGAAATATGATATGTGACTTGTGACTTGAAAGAGAAATGTGACTTTGACTTTTGAATCACAACCGAGTTGGGGAACGACACTAATGTTCCCACTTGAGTTAAGTTAGGCAAATGAAGAGTCTTGTTTACTAAATGCTTATGAAATAAAACTGGCTTTATGCAAATGAACCTAGAGTTTAGAATTCCATTGATATAGTTGAGAGTGCTTACCTTAGTATTAGTTTGCGGGTACTTTAAAGTACTCATGGTTGTGTCCCTGACTATTCAAATGGCCAGACTTTGAAGAAGAGCCCCAGTACCAGGATGATGTACAGCAGGACATCTACGATAACTAGGACCACTCCTGACGTCAACAGTTGCATGTGGAGCAGATGGACCTCTACTAGGTATTTCCTCTATTATGTTATGTATTTGATCCTTAGATCAATTGTTGTAATGAGACTGGATCATGTGATCCTTTTGATGTAAGACTATTATGGTGTTGTAATGAATGATGTTCTGTGATATCAATCTATTATATCTCACAAAAATAATATTCCTGAGATTGCGATGTATGACATAATAGGCATCTGGACTTAAAAATCCGGGTGTTCACATGATACCACTTGATAGGGCAAAGGTGGCCGAACTTTCGATGAGACGAGGATAGATTGATTTGTTGGTGGAGTTCGTGCTTGACAATTCAACTACACGTGCAAAGCTCGTGTGCCAATGCAATCGCTAGGACAATCTTCGGGAGTTACTGATCCTGCGGATGCACGATCAGCCTGACCAGCGAGGGTCTTAATTCTTACCTGAAATCGAGAACAAGTAAGAACTAATAATGCAATCATAATATTGCGGATGATGATGAAAGCTTTATTGAATAAGGTGGGATTCCAAATAGTCGGTCTTGTTCTGGTCGTTGGCCTCAAAAGAAGTACACGGAGTTGCATCAATTAGCTAATTTTTAATCTAATCAAAATCCGAGACTAAACGTGACGGCTATGGGGATATTTAAAGGAGGAAAAGGTGGTGTTTTGGCCAGCCATACATATGGTGGCCGAACCAAACCCTAGAAGGCCTTTACCCCTTTAATACAGACTCTAAAAAGTGACTGACTTAATTCCTGCAAAAATAACATGGACATGGCCCAAAACTAAAGGTGACGCAGCACCATGTAATCATATGGACGAAATTATGAAGTGGAAAACTCTATATTCCGTCCATGTCTTCATCTCCAATTATGGTGGCTTCAAAGTTCCGAAATCTCCACTTGCAGCTTCCTCTTCAATCCTCACATGTTTGCTGTCATCTCCTCCATGTGTGATCATGCTCCAATGATTGTCCTTCTCATCCATGTTAGGTCTATCATTTCTAACAGTAACAAACACATCTGATTTAGGCATCATCATATTCTCATGTATGTGAGGAATAGTTCTAAGAAACGAAAGTACCTAATAGTTAAAATGTTTGGCACGAGCTCGAGTGATTGGTCCTTGTATTTGTGTGGTTGTAGGTACATCGGTTGTATCAATAGATGGGATGTACTCATCAATGAGACTATGTCCGTTGGTGTACTCATTTAGTATACCCTAACAACAATCTTGTTAAAAGATGGGTGAACTAAATGTGTGTTTTGTGACTCACATCACATGAAACAACTGACCATCTTTTTATTTCTTGAACTTCTCCTGTCTAGTTTGGAGAGTAGTAAACTTCACATATAACATTCCTTCTCCGGCTAATGTTACTAATTTGTTTGGGAACTGGCTAAATGAGATTGATAAAAGGAAACTAAAGCTAGAATCCAAGTAGGAGTGTGTGCTTTGATTTTAGCAATATGGAATTGCCAAAATGATGTAATTTTTAACAGGGCTGCAAATTCAAATTTTCTTCAGGTTATAGTGTTATACATGGAGTTTCCTCATCGATTTACATGTGGTCCTACCTCCTTTCCGCGGAGCAATAGGGACCTATGACCCTTGGTGCAATCAGCTGATGACGGTTGTCCATGTTATATGTTGAGATATACATATATTGCCTAGTCCATTTCTATCAGTTAAGACTTTTAAAATAGTTGGCTCGTGAATCAATACTATATGGTATCAGAGTCAAGAGTCCTCAAGGTCAATACCATGCTCATGCAATATTAAAATAAATATATAAAGATAACGCAGCTAAGGGTTGGGTTCCCATTTTGAAATAAAAAAAACAATTGAAACTGCATAAATATAAAATGCATGCCCAAGTCCTAGTGCATCTGCCACTTCGTTGTCTTCTCCAGTCCCTTTCCCTTGGAGGATCGCGTGCTTGCATCCTCCGGTTCTTCGCACGCACACGTGTCCTCAGGGGCCACCAGGCACCACCGCTTTATTATCCCACCGATAGCATTCCCCACAACTCATTCTTCCCCTTCGTACGGATTAATGCCCCACACTGCTTCCCTCCTTCCGCAATGCGAGCTTGTGTCGCTGCCGCTTTTTAATTTGCACTGTTGTTGCATCTGAGCTGCCCCACCACCGTGAGCAGTGTCCAACTCCCAATCCCACGTCAGGAGGTATCATCCTTGCACCACCCTTCGCATGCTCTCCCAACCCCATAATTTCCCTACTCCCAGTGCCAGCTCCGTCGCTCGGTGTGGTGGATCTCAAGATGCCACCACACTGCCACCCCTCTAGTTGTGGCCAAACCTGGCGCGGCGGCTACCATCCTCACTCGACTTCGCCCTGCCTCTTCCTCTCTACTGCAATAAAATGTTGTGGCATGTGGTTCATGGGCCTATACATACTAGATGACACCCCACGCGTTGTTGCGGGACCATGCATAAAAAATCCAATAATACAACAGATAAGATCAAGAAAACATAATAAGGTTCTTTTGATTAGAGAGACCCCAAGATGGAGAATTTTTTTGGTGGCCATTTTAGCTCTAATAATATAATTTTAGGTTCGTAGTTCGACTACATGGTTCGAGAGAAACTAGGTTATAATATAAAATCAACATTAGAGAATCATTTTATGACACATAGGATGTGGCTATTGCGTCTGCGGTTCACGGCACCATCACGGCAACCGCCTTTTATGACTATCTCCATAACAACACTCGGAAAACTTTTCCCGTCGTTCTCGTCCCGCGAGGTGTGGAGTTTCCCACCTAATATTTGCCGAGTGTTTCATCAAAAACACTTGGCAAAGACTCACCAAGGTTTTCCCTCTCTTCCCGCACGCACGGCTGAACCCTTCCCTCGAATTCTTTACCAAGTGTTATTCGTTAAAATAAACTCGGCAAACACTACTTCCCACCTTCGTTGCTCGCCCTTTCCTTCTCTTCTTTGTTTCCGCCATTTCCTTCCCGCCATCTTTCAGCCCTCTCCTTCCCCTATATATAGCTTATCCCTATGACTTAGAATTCACAACTCACTCGGTGGTGTTCTTTCTCCTCTCCTCTACATGTTCTTTCTATTCGTAGAATACAAATCATCCAGGTGAAGCTGGGTATATCCATCGGAGCATGTGATATCCAACATACATGGCCTTTCCAGAGCCACCTTTGGATATATCCAGTTTCAATCGTGGGCGTTATTAGATCCCACTCTCCGTTCTTTGGATCTCGTAAGCTGGCGTTAGAGAAACTCTAACAGAGCTCGTAAATCCCGCCGGAACCGAACTTTTCCGGCGGATTTACGGGTTCGGGCCGAAACTGGCGCAGATCAGCGCCCGAAAAAGTGGGCCGGCCCGAATACGGAGTTATGGGGCCCGAACATTTCCCCGCACGGCCCCTATTAAAAGGGATCGCGGAGGGGAGTTCGGTTCGCAAACCCTACTCCCCTCTGCCGTCTCCTCTCCCTCCGCCGCCGCCAGACCCCCGCTCCGACGAGCAATCGACGCCAGAACAGCCACCAATCATCCACCAACCACCGCGCGATGGCCTCCCGTGGAGGAGCCGCATGTTTGGGCGGCGGCGATTCGCCGCTGCGTCCGCCCTTCTTCCGCAGCGAGGCGGAGTGGCGGAAGTGGAACCGCAGCGAGGGCGCGCGCAAGCGTAGCGCTCGCTGGTGGACCAACTGGGGGCTCACGCACCCAGGGAAGCTCGCCCGCTACGGCAACCAGGCGGAGAGCTCCTCTTCCGGGCAGTCCAGCCGCGCTCCGCGGCTGCCCGTGGCGCCGAGCGACGAGGAGGACGAACTCGTCCCCGCGCGCTCTCCAACCTTGTCGGCCGGGGACTACGTCCACGGTAGCGACGAGGAGGACACGGTGATGGCGCAGACAATCGCCATCGGCGAGGCGGAGGCGAGGGCCCGCTTCCGCCGTGAAGAAGCCGACGCCGTCCGCCAGGTACGGGAGTACGAGGCGACCCGCCGGGAGGCCCGCGTCCGCAAGGTCAAGCTCGAAATAGTCGAGCTTGACAGGGACGAGGTGTGAAGACTTCACGTCGCCGACGATCTCCGCCAGCACCGGCACCGCCGCGCGCGCCATAGCTAGTAGGCCGTATTTTGCTCATTTTAGCTAGGTTAGGTTACCAGGGTACTAGTATAATGTCAATTCCCGCAGTACGTATGTATCGATGCGCAATTGACGCATCTATTTCATGTATGAACTATGATCACCGCCTTCAACTTACCCGCGCCAATTCGAATTCCAGTTTTCAGTTTCGTTTTACGGGTTCTATTCTGCGGCAGTGCGAAATTGGACAGAACTTGCGTTTTCGGTGAACTGAACTCGCGCTTTTCAGTTTGCGTTTTTACGGGCTCTGTTAGAGTTGCTCTTACAGGGACACGGCACGCCCCTTAATCGATTTGACAGACGGAAAACCGGGGTATGCTGGAGCAAAAAGGCGAGCTTTTTTAGGTCAAGGGTTAATTGGAAACAAATTTTCTTGGCATGCAAATGTACGATTGTTACTACCCCATTTCCAAAGTAATTGTCGTAGTTTTATTTTCAAAATAAGCGGACCTACAAATTGAAGCGTGTCTAGATACGAAGATACGAGGTTCGTATCTAAACTAAATTTGCCCCACTTAACTTAGAACTCCAGAGCTGTGAGAGCTGTGGTTGGATGGTTAGGAGAGAGTGGCACCTCCAGTCCACCAAAGTTTAAATCTCAGATTTAACACTTTGACGTCTCATTAAAAATACAGAATTTTCAGTGAGAGATGGCGTTCCCATTAACAGCGAGACGTTTGTAGTGACTTCGTCAATCTCAAGATCTGCCGGATCAGTTTCTTGGACATAGTCTCTCGGAGGTACTCATAGAAGTAGGACGTGCGTGCGTTCATGGGGTGAGTGTATGTGCATATGTTTGAACGTTGCATATGGACTGCGTTTCGTAAAAAAATCGGAACTCCAGAAATAAAACGTATTACCCCCTCCGTTCAAAATTACTTCGTGTTCTAAATTTAGTCAAAGTCAAACTTTATTAATTTTGAATAAATATTTACGAAAAGATATCAACTTCTACAACATAAAATCAATAATATTAGAATCTTCATAAAGTATATTTTCAAATATCATATATTTGGTATTACAGATATCAATTTTTTTTTATTCGTTAAACTTTGCAAAATTTGACTTTAAATATTATAATGAGAACGCAATCTATATATATATATATATATATATATATATATATATATATATATATATATATATATATACAACTTAAAAAGTAGGAACATGTTCCTTATTCTGCCACTACCACGATACGCGTTCGTCGTCGTCCATCCTCCACTCGACCGCCCGACGCCACATGGGCCAGGCCCATCATATCCCACCCACCACATCTCGTCACCAAGTCAGGCACTGAAACGTAATCCCTAATAACTGCCCCCCATCTTTCCACCCACGCCATCAGCGGCGGCGGGAGGAGGCACACATCCAACTGCCGTCTCCCGTCGGGGGCAGCACTGCGCCAAAACGAGGAGGAGGGAGGCGGCCGGGTCCGCTCCGGAGGGCGACGAGGCGACCGTCTACGAGGAGGGAATCTTCAAGCTGAAGGTCTACCCAATCTTAGCATCGTCGGGAGGAGGATGGCTACGAGCAGGCTTCCCGGTCCAAGCGGCAGCGTCGCGGCAGCAGGTCTCTGACCTCCATCCCATCTGCCCCGGTTCCGGCGATCCAACATCAACACTGCATGCCGCCAGATTCTTGCTGCCTTTTGTTTACATTCACAAGATGGTAATCCTGCGCATTTCTGTTGCATGCCAGATTCTTGCTGCATTTTTGTTTAATAGTGAGTCTAGCAAATACATGCTTAACTGAATTATGCTAATTGAAGATGGAATTCGGAATAATGTGGTTATTCTGTGGTTAGTTTGTGGTTATTTCTTTCCTGTAACTTTTACTCTTATTTTCTTTTAATGTACCGATGGCAGTTGATTTGTACAAGAAAATGGCTTTAGTTTCTCACAGTAGCTGATGCAGATCAGCGGAAACACAATTTAACGGAAATACCTCCATAGTATGATTCTTACCTTAGAGCAGGTGGCACGCAGCTATGATTCTTCAATTGTGGTGGGGGTCGTTGCATGCAGGTGGGAGGAAGGCAAGCACACGATCGGAGGAAGGCAAGCACACGATCCTGCTGCCAGGTCAGGTTGCAAGCGGGGCGGGATATGCCGCTAGGCCGCTGGGCCGCCCCGCAAAATACACCCGCGAAACTCCGTTGGGCCGACCGCGTCGTTTCTAGCGGGATGAAGCGGTCACTCCGCATTGTCCACCGACAGGCCGCAAATACCGCAAAACCCGCGTAGCTCTCAGATCTCACTGAAGCTCCCATCTCCCCGACGGCTAGAGCCCGGGACCTCCCGCTCTCGCGGACGCCGCCTCCACACCCGGGGCCCCAACCTGCTCTTTCCTCTCCCCTCCCTCTCCGAGAACCTTCTCGGAGTTCCTGAAGCTAGGGTCAACTTCCGCGAGGCCTGCATCCTCTCTCTGCCCTTTCCTCTCCTCCAAGCACAAAGTGCATCTGGAGGAGTCGCTGAAGCTACAAACGGAAGTACCCAACATCTGTCCAAGGTACATGCTTGATTCTCCAGATTTTGTGCATGCGTCTAGATGATGCATGTGCATCACAACCCTGCTAGATCTAACTTGTATTCCTGTTGTGGTTATTACTGGTTAGTAGGTACAGTACATTTAGCAGGATTCATTAGGACCGGTTCTTGATCAAAAAAAATTAGGATATGTTCAGTTGTACCGAACGCATGCACATGGAGTTGTGGAACCAATGGAAGGTTGCTAACTGATGGCAGCACATGATGTATCACATGATGTATTGCTGTCCCTAAATCTTTTGTTTACTCGTGTTTTTTCGTAGCTACAATGATATGACCTTTTGAAGCATGGAGATATCACTCTTTTGGAAACTAAGATATGATTCTGTTATTCTGAAATCTGAATATCATATTCGAATCTTATGACTATTCAGCTACACCAAGATAACAACTTATGCTCCTGAAAATTATTTCATAATTCTTCTCTTCCGTATTTTGGTTACAAGTGTTCCCTCAAACTTCTAGCATACAGCTGCATCTGCGGTAGTAAAATGTGGATCCAGTAGTTTAATGCTTCTTATATGTAGATTGTAGCAAATAATTATTTCTCTGTGTGAGTACCTTTGTCCTACCTTCTTCTTAGTCTGAAGTTGTATTTTCTCTTAACTTCTACCTAATTCCCAAGATGGGAAAAACTTATCTTTAACATACCAGATGAATTTAAACTAGATTGAATAACCATTTTAGCTATGCATCAAAATTAACATTTCAGACTATGGCCCAATGTATTTTCAAGACTATGCATTATTAACTCCTTTGCTGCTTGTATGCTTTTCAATGTGGTAGCGGAGTCGTCGGTGGATGGTTTTCCTCAGGTTTTGGATGCGCCTTGTGTGTTGGGATGATGCCTAATGTATTTTCAAGACTATCAATTATTAACTGATAAAGTGATAATTCATGCTGCTTGTTGTGAAATGTCATGTTTATCTTCACATTTTAAGTGTGGCACATCATGTAAACTAATACAACTCATATCTCTTAATTTTACAGGAATGGATAACTTCCTAATGACCCTAAAGATCAACTTCCCAGGATGATATCCAATGCTCGGAATGAAGCTCATCCTAGCATGCAAGGGCTCGGAAAGGGCACCTGGGGAGAACTCGCCGATTGGGCCACAGACGCGACGAGTTGGTGAAGGAAGCAGGGGTGGGGTGGCGTTGCTGGAGCGGTGCCCTTAAAGCGCACCACCATGAGCCACCCATTAACGGGGTAGGCTCTGAGCCTCCGACCTGAAGGAGGCGAGAGCAGTTGTGGCCAGAGAGGAGGCGGACGACAGTATGGCCATGGAGGCCGCTGACAGAGGCTTGGGGAGGGGTACGGAAGCTTTGGGGATGGAGGCACAGGCTTGGGGAGGGGTACGGAAGCTTTGGGGATGGCGGCACGACGGCGTCGGCAGCCCCAACTCCTACATGACAAACAGAGGGGTGGGAATAGGGCGACGAAGGTAGGCCGGATCTGGCTTCAGCGGTTGGAGAGGACGTCGGGGAAAGGAGATCAGGCCACTCATTAAGTAGAAATCATGGTGTTGTCATGTTGTAGCGACTGAACATAAAAGCAAGCTGTGTGGTATTGATTCAGGTTCAGGTCCAGGTCCCTCCCTCTGGTCTAAAAACTTATAGTTACCTAAATATTGTAAATGTATGAACTGCCAAACGAAGCGGCCATTTTCTTGTTCAAACTAACCACAGACAGCAGCACAAGTTACTGTTAGCACTGACGCCCGCGTTTGCTGATCGATCAGTTAGCAAGGTAGTTACAATTGTACGTACGCGGGATGGTGCGGGATAATGCGGCCTGACGCACTGTCCCGCGCTAAGTCTAGCGCTCTGTAGCAACAAGCCGCGATAGTCCGCAAACATTGAGTTGTCCCGCTTTGGTGCTTAGCGGCCAGCCGCAACCCCGCCCCGCCTGCAACCTTGCCAGGCATTAGATCTTGAACAATAGTAGAATCCCATCGTTGTGCCAATAGAATGAAATTTCATATTTCAGCAAACATAAAGAACAGATCTTAGCATGCTGAAAGAACCAAAGACAAAAGCAAGATTGACCATCAGTGGCTCAAGAAAGAGGAGCACACCTGGCAGCTTCGTCCTCACTGCGTCGTTTGCGTCTCCGAGTCATTGCTCTGCTGCTGGCACCGCGACTTTCGACACTGCTGCTGCCCTCCTCCCGTCGAAGGCCAAAGGCGTGTCCCGCGCAAAAGCGCCGACGGCCGAAGACGTCTCCCGCGTGGTGGCAAATAGCTCTACCAAGGAGACACATAGACAAAACAGGCCCAACGCCGCCCCACAAAGGCATCACTGACGCCCCCGCGGCTTGCCTTCTGCCCGCACAGCCCCTTCATACCCCTTCTGGCTTCCTCCATGGTGCAGGGGAGAGCACGCGGGAGTTGGTGGCCAGGTGTCGAGTTGTACCCGTGGACGACGGGTGGGGAGAAGAGCCCGCGGCGTTCTTGCTTGCAGACGAGGCGTTGCGAGGCGAGGCGGAAGGGAGGAGATGTTGGTAACCTGCCTGAGGCTGGATTGGACAGGAAGTGGGGAGGCGGAGCAGAGCCAGTGTAGTGAGGAGGGGGGGCGAATCGACAGATTTGGGAACAAAGGAGAGGAACTGTCTACTTACATCACTTCTTAGCAGACACAAATGCCAATTATACTAGCTAAGACAGTAATCAACAAGAATAGATAAATCCATGTCTGTAATAATTTACAAGCGACTGATCAAAACGATTGGAATTCACATCCTTGCAAAAGAGAGATATGCTATTTCTTAACAGCTCATACAAGTATCAAAACGTGAATAACTCAGCACAAGCATTCTTTATCGAAAAAACTCATACTGGCTTTTCAATAAAAAAAATACCAAGACGAAAGATTAGATAGCGCCATGGCTTTAAAATTCAGTTTCAGAATTTTTTTGTCAAGTGATGAAATCACTACAATTCATACATGTATCAAAACGTGAACAACTCGCACAAGCATTCTTTATCGAAAAAACTCATACGGGATTAGAGTGGATAGTGCCATGGCTTTAAAATTCAGTTTCAGAAATCACTACAATTCATACAAGTGTCAAAACGTGAACAACTCAGCACATGCATTTTTATCGAAAAAACTCATACATGTATCTCTTTCACGGTAAGAAATAAAATTTGAGGACCCGTGGCAACGCACGGGCATTTGTACTAATACAACTTAAAAAGTAAGAACATGTTCCTTATTCTGCCACTACCACGATACGCGTTCGTCGTCGTCCATCCTCCACTCGACCGCCCGACGCCACATGGGCCAGGCCCATCATATCCCACCCACCACATCTCGTCACCAAGTCAGGCACTGAAACGTAATCCCTAATAACTGCCCCCCATCTTTCCACCCACGCCATCAGCGGCGGCGGGAGGAGGCACACATCCAACTGCCGTCTCCCGTCGGGGGCAGCACTGCGCCAAAACGAGGAGGAGGGAGGCGGCCGGGTCCGCTCCGGAGGGCGACGAGGCGACCGTCTACGAGGAGGGAATCTTCAAGCTGAAGGTCTACCCAATCTTAGCATCGTCGGGAGGAGGATGGCTATGAGCAGGCTTCCCGGTCCAAGCGGCAGCATCGCGGCAGCAGGTCTCTGACCTCCATCCCATCTGCCCCGGTTCCGGCGATCCAACATCAACCGTCGACCAATCTTCAGGCTGGGAGACATGGCCTGGTACAACACGGTATGCTAGCCACTGTGCTATAATTCCATCGACGCATACTACACCCAGGTATGGGATTACAATCATACATGTCCTTCTTTAGATGAGCTGACGAGACCTGCTCCGTTATGCAAGTATTTTCCAGTGTTGATTGAACAAACATACGTGCTAAGGTATACTTTAGAGAGAAAAGCAATCAAATTAATAATTTAATTAAAAGAATTACATGAAATAGCCAGGTTTTTTTTGCACTTCGCTCTGTTTGTAGATAAACCATATTTACCTATTAGGTATACTTTATTTTTGGGGAAGAAAAGGAGAATGCCATTTTATCATGTAGCAAGAGGAAGACACTTGAGCATGATTCCCTGCTCAAAATTGTAAGTTGTATACAACATTATGGTTCTCTGGTACACTACTCAAGGTGCAATGGCGACTATGCCGTTCGCCGGTGCAGATGTCTGGCATCGTCGATAGTCACTGCGAGTTTTTTGTGGCAGCCTCGGTGCGTTGAACATGGCCACGGGCAATGACGACGATGTTCTTCCCCAATGCGGATGCCTGGCACCGTCGACCGTCGTCGCGGGTTGTTTGTGGCGGCCTTGGCGCCGTGCCACCGCTATGCTCGCCATGGTCATCATCCTTTAACCTCGACAAGCTCGGGGTTGTCGAGAGGGTGCGGACTAGGTGCTACTTGACGCACAACACAGGCAAAGCGAAGCTCATCAACCTCATGGTATGCGACCATTAAAGGGGGCCAGAGGGTGAGAAAGCTTTTATGTTATGGATTGCGCTCAAAGTGTTCGAAGTTAATTTAGAAAACATCAACCCGATAATATGAAGAATTGGGGAAGTAAAGAAAAGTGGAGAAAATATTAAAATGGAAAGGGCCAGAACATGTATATATTGCAGTTAGTTGCATTATTTTAATCCTATAACTTATACATGTGACGGAAGGTGATTACACTTTGAACCGTGACTTCCTTTTAGTTATGATCTATGCCACACATACATATCTTAAGGAAACATATTATTTGTGTCATAGATTATTTGTTCGTATTATTCCATTAATCTTGCTAATTTTATAGAGTATGCTGAATTACTAAAGCAGTTAGTTTTGGCATTTCAATATTAAGCAAATTTTAATGCAGTAATTTTTATGTATCCTGCAACTTCAAAGGAGCTAATTGCTATGTACTGCTCTCTTTTTTGTAAGAAGGTTGTATCCCTGAAGCACCAATCTGTGCCCCATTCTTTTTCCTTGCAGGGCTTTCTGTCCCTTCTTCTGGACACAATACATGCTAGCTTGTAATTATGTCCTGTTGTTGAAGATGATACATGAGTATATAACCGAAGTAAAGAAAGCCTTTGTTGAAAGAAAAAGGAATCCAAAACTCTTTCATGTTCCTGCCTTGACAAGATTTATAAGAACTGCACGCAGTCGATCGTTAGCAGAATTGATTGTAATTTCTTGGCATGAAATGTACAATTATGAAACTTCGGGAAATTAAGAATTGCAAAAACTGATTATTGTTGCATCAAGCTACAATGTCTCCATAGGTAATACATTTCACGTCATTTTTTTTTCAAGCAACTGGCGCCATAAAAATATTGCATCAGGTGAGAATAATCGTCAATATGACAGCGTAATAACTTCATATGCATACACGTTCAGCCAAACAACCATCATTGCAAGAAAGCCTACATATGTAGAAGCAAAAACATGGTAGAGCTTAACAACAGGCTGTAGGTTGCCTGATTTTTGCTAGAGAGGAAGTGTTAGGCAGTCAATATTAGATATCTTTTTAATTTGTTGCCCAAAGCGTATTTATCTGCAGTGCTCTATTTATCAGCTCTCCATGGCATATGTCTCCCCTAATTGATGGCCAGCGGAATAAGGATCTGACTTCTTGTACTATTTTCATAATGGCAGTGGCTAATCGGGGGTAGAAGATTCAATCCTTATTTGATGGTTGCTGACAGGGAGCTGCAGTACTGCATACATCATGATTCCATGGAACATGTGCGATTCCTCTTCTTAGCTTATCCAACAGCTTCCTCCCCTCAAATGACTAAATGAGGTGAGCTTACTGGTGGCCTACAACAGCAGTAGTTTTGTTCTTATCCTTCATATTTATTTTACATCTTTTCTCATTGTAGTTCATGTACCTCTCCGAATCTCCATGGATCACTAAGTTGTAATAACTTTTTGAGAATAGATCAACTGTAGCTTGTCAGTATATAGTTTCAAAAGGTCACATAAATACTACTTACATGCATGAAAATGGTATATATACTGATAAGCACCAATGATGCCCCTAATGTAGCTTAAGCTGTCGCTGTTATTTAGAATTGGATATATGTGAAATAAGATCTATAAAATTTTCATATCTTAAGGAAACATTTTCTTAATCCTATAAATTATTTGTTCATATTATTTTTGTGCGTGCGCACCCGTGCCCGCTTGCGCGCATGCCATTTCTTGTGCACTTGCTCACTTGCACTGAGTTGTTATGTTTCGTGAATTTGTTTTCCGAGAGAGATGCTAAAGTGATTCGATTGTAATAGTATAGGTTTGACCACTGGTCCATTGTAGTGTGGAGCACACCAGAGCGGTCAGGGAGGGCTAGAAACATGCCTATTTGGTTCGGCTCCTTCACAAAACAGTTGCAATGTTGACCACTTCACTTCCAGTAACCTAAACTTTTGCATTTCAGCAATAGCTCTTACTCTGGCATTATATGTAGAGATGCTATGGTGATGGCAAAAAACAGAGGCGAGGCTAAGATCGATCGGGGATCGGGGATCCGATGGCGTGTTTTCAAGGAAGGGAGGAAATTAAAAAAATGTTTCGAACTACACATCCGACACCTAAAACGTGACGGAGGGAGCAGTATTGTTTAGTTGGTTGTTATGAAAGATTCTGCAGAAACGCTCATGTATTCCACAATTTCAGGATTTTAAATTTGTTGATGTTTACCAGAAATTTGTCCTATGCAACATATAGTTAACACCGTTCTTTTTTTCCACTTTTATTAATGATGCACTAAGGTGAAACAAGTGCAAATTTGAGTGTACACTTCCTGTTGATTTGCCACGTAGATTTTGTTAGTATGTCACAAAATTTAATATCACTATTTGATGATCCATCAGGTTACGTGAGATGGCAGACTTTTTAAAGCGATGGCAATGCCAAACCAAGGGTAAGTGAAGTGGTGGAGATGATAATGCTAAACCAAGGGCAAATGAATGGGGTAGAGACTAGAGAGGAAGAAGAGGCTGCGAGACATGAGAGGAAAAGAAGAGAATTGATATTCATCCATATATGAACGCGTTCAGCGGAGACAGGGGCCCTGCATCTCTTCCCTGGCCCGCCCGATGAGGTGTTCAGCGGAGACTCCGAATATACTGAAGCTGAGTTCCACATGATCCCCTCCGAAGCGGACGACCGGTCGTTTCGCGTGCTCTGCGTCCCCAAACACAGGGGAAAGCAGATCGCCATCTTGTCACCGGACAACATGGAGTGGCAGATTTCCCCAACACCGTGGAGCCTCCAGGATGCACACAATGTTAAGCTAGTTAGGAACAGGCTTGTTTACTGGGCATCTTCAGGCCGCCAAGACTATATCCCTGTGCTGGACACTGCATCAATGCAATTCTCTCAAGCTCGCATGCCGCCGACTCGGCTTTCCGGTGTCTTAGGTGAGACCAACGATGGGAAGCTCTGTTTGGTTTGCGTGTCTAACCTTCTGATTGATGTTTGGGTCCCAAGAGCTGGTGACGACGGTGTCGATAAATGGATGCGGAACAGGACATTTCATATGTTGGATGCGTTTGACGATCTTGCTCTAAACATGATCGATGAAGTTCCTTTGCTCAATGTTAGGGTCGTGGCGATTGTCGGTGGCTTTGTGTATTTGACTATTTGTCAGAAAGAGCCTCCTAACTGGCTCCTATCATTTTGCATTGAAACAAGGGAAATGCAAAGGCTGTGCCAAATCACTAGATCCGTGTTCTACTATCCCTACATCATGGCGTGGCCTCCCTCTTTGCTACGCAACAAGGTGAGCGCTCGACTTAAACTACTCTGGATAATTTTATTTGTACTCTCTGCATAATACTTTTTATTAACTGCTGATGATATCTTGCCATGGGTATATATAGATTTTGTCACTGCTGGTATAAGTCATTGCAGGTTACTCTAGCATGTTATAGCATTGAATATTTGAATGACGTTAACGGTGCAATCACTTGCAGGCGGGATCAGCTTAGTCCATCACCTCTCAAAATAAATAAATGACAGGCAACTAAGTTTGGCAGGAGCTACCAGATGCGGTAATGTACTATGACCCTCGAAATGTATTCTGCCAACATGGATTAGCTGACGCTCCTTCCTTTTGCGTTTGTACTCTGCATATTACTTTTTGTTAATTGGTTATGACATCTTGCCATGGCTATATAGATTTCGTCTTGGTTAGATTTATTCACTATTTTAGACTACCCTTGATATTATAGTTTATGATGGATCCATAGATTAGTTTTTTATGAAATTGGATTCTGTGAAATCCCAGATTTATACTAAGTTAAGTTCTCATGCTATAATAATGAGTTCAGAAAAATATAGGTTAGAAATTTTGTTAATACTTAAGCGAGACTGATATGTTGCTAGGTTTAACCATACTATTGGTGAGATCACACTGGCTGCGGAGCAGTGTATATCGAACCATAGTTTTGGTGATAACCATATATGTGTGAACTACTGATTGTTAAGGCTTGCATGCATTTCATAACTGCAAAAGAAATTTGAGCTCAAGTAATTCAGAAAAATACAATAAGAAACAAATAAATAGGGTACATGAGTAATAAGAAATGCCACTAGTTGTCTGATACATGTGTGTGTCGCAATGTTTGAGTCATTCGAGCGGAGAAGATGTGACTTTGACCATGATAGGGAGTGTGCATTCAAGGCCACCAGGTTCCCCAAAATATTATCTTCTATTCTCAATATTATTAATTCCGTTGATATAATTTCGCCCTAACTCGCAAAAACAGTCGTGAGGGCAATCGGATGCCGAATATGGAACCGAACAAATTTAATTTTCATATGTAAACAATAAATTATCTAAGACGTTAGGCACCTCAGTGCTTATGAGATTTAGTGTTTGAGATGCTGCGGGGAATATATCAGGGTTGTGTCATGTACATCTCTGGAAAATATGATAGAGACTTATCGTTTGGAGTTCAGAACTGTTGTGGTGCTGTCCTACAAATGATGTCAGACTTTCTTATTAATTTGGTGTGTTCGTAAGAGCTAAACTGAATTGTGGTAACCGATCCGGAGTGTCTTGTCGCAGCAGACTGTCCTGAGTCACATCTCTGAATTTGCAAACTGCAGTGTATAAATGCCAACTAAGATTTGTGTGTTACTACTCTGAATATGGGTGTCTTGTTGCTCACTTGACTGAATAAAGTTCAGAGATGAAGGTTACTTGAAGAACACTGTTCCAAAATCAGAAAACAAGTAAACTTCAGTTATAGTTCCAGTCAGCAGTAGTTGTTCCTCGGTACCACATCTCAGTTTACACTTGACAACTAATTCTCAGAGAGTCCTGTAGCATATGTTCAGGTTTGAGATAAAAGAACTGTGTCCAGGACACGTGCATGCAATATTTAGGAAACCGCAACTGTCCCCAGTACTAGAACTACATTGCAATTGTTTCAGAAAAAGGAAACTGTCGCTTAGATGCAATGACCTTGTTAGTTTGGGCTTTGTTCAGTGTATGACACTAGTACTGTAACATATATTCAGTTTTCGACAATGAAACTTGGATCCACGACACCTTCAGGCCACCCAGGTTCAGAGTAGTTCGTCTATCAGTGAACATGTAGTCGCGGGTGTTGTGAGCGTTTAGTATGGCATCAGAACTATACTAGGCATGTCCTGTACTTGTACTCGTAGCTCCAGGTTCACAACCTAGCATCACTTTGCTGTAACCTGTAGTTCTGGAGAGGCAAATTAATACTTCACCACGATCAATATAACATGTACTGCTCGGTTTACTCACATGAGTTACCTAGCAGGTAATTTCCTCTACTTTACAGTAGCATCTAGCTGGACCTACTTAACTATTTTCTTCCATATTCGCACTAGAAATCCACATGACCATTGTCAAATAAATACTACTGTCACGGTAGCATATCTTGAGGTTCCAGTAGATGAACTAGCCCATTAAACCATCAGGTTACACCTAAGATAGATAAGCTAGCTTGGCTGATGTTTGAAATTTAATTATTACATTCCTGTTATAATTTTCTAGTAGTGTTGCCTAAAGACTTAAAACTATTTTTACCAGTGAGATATTAGATGAGACTATTCCGGTATTTAAAATGATCAACTCAGTGGCTTCACTATGTTGGTTCAGATTTAGAATCATGCAGGATCAAAGAACCATAGGTGACAAGGACCTTCAGTTTAACACACTTAGAACCAAGAAAAACGGATTGTTTAGTTTTACTCCAATGTTTTGGAACAACAGAAGCACTCATAAACGTTGACCAATGGGGGAAGATTCTCTCCCTTGGCTATACGTTGTTAGATAGATGAACACCCCATTTAATTCGGGCACTCGCAAACCTTGCCACCGAGCTAGCACTCAGTTCTCACAACAGAAGCACTCATACACTGGAGTAAAGCACACATAGTTCCAGGGACTTGTTCGGGGTTTCTTAATCATTCTTGTGAACAAATAAATAACTTAAAGACAGCTTAAACACTATTTGTACTAATAAATCTGAAACATAAGCATCATATGTCAATCAAACCTTGTTTGTACAAATTTACTTAGGGGGAGTTTACATGAAATAATTACTCTTGTTTGATGTAATGTCATATGCAAGATACAACGAACCATCAAGACTGATATGAGTTCACCATCCAGACTTGAGTACTACAGCTGATGTAAAATACATTTACATCATACCCTGTGATTATGAACCCAAGCTCTTATGAGATTTAGTGTTCATAATCAAGACGTTAGGCACCTCAGTTCTTATGAGATTTAGTGTTCATAATAAAGACGTTACGCACCTCAGTTCTTATGAAATGTATTTATGAAGCAGTTACAGCGTGAAACTGAGAACTAATGCTCTTGTATGGATGCCTGAAGAAACTTGATGGCCATGTTAATATTTTGTTTCTTGCACAAGCAGCTTATTTAGGGTGACTGATTTCTCAACATTTGTTTTGCAGACAACCGATTTATCCAGTTAATGTCCGACTGAGCTGCCCGAAACTATTGAGGCCAGAATGAGAAGCATATGTTCCATTCAATACATGCTGCAGAAGTTCTTTCAAGCTCCGTAGCTTGGCTGGTTAGAAACCGGAATTGCAAGTTTACTGTAGGTGCTACAGCATGCTGGTCTTTGTTGATCCACAAGGAGAATCTGAGCTACCTTCAGCTATAACTTGTATCTGTTTGTGAAACTTCGTTAGAACTGTCAAGCGGCAAGCAACTATGTAATGATACCATGATGTAATGAAACAACGGATGATGATGCTGAAGCTCTTTACTTCCTTCTATAACCCTCGCTTAAGTGCTACCTTCTTGTCGAGCTAACAAATTATGTCCATCATACATTACACTAGGGCTTCTATTTTCTTTCGGATGGCCGGTTTTTTACAGGACAAGATGAGTTATCTTTTTTTTTTGAAGAACCGAATACCTCTAGCAAAAATTGCGCAAGTATTCTGGGATATGTATCAATTACTAGCAGCCTGGATGAAAATTTGGCATGGTTTTCGGACTGAATGGAAGTTAAGTTTAAGTTTAAGTTCTGGAGAGTGACTCACAAGTAATGACCAATATGTGGCATGATGACAACTTTCACCGCTCTGAAATCCCTTCTATCATCATCCTCGAAATAGGCTTTCGCCCCGCTATATTAATATAGCAACCAACCGATACAACGAAACAGCTGGGGCCGCAGCACAACCCAGCCCAAAGGACAAAAAGAAAGGAAAAAGAAACTAATACCGACACCGGCAGATTGACGAAAACAATGATGACTCCGCAACCGATGCGCCCTCCGAAGAAGTACCACCACGCTCCTAGCACGCCGAGACGCCGTATACCAAGCAACACCTTCAAAAAGGGAACGACGACGCCGCTGCTGCCCGGCCTCGGCCTAAGGTTTCCCCCGGTACGCGGAAGGGATTAGGGAGGGATACATCCGACGCCCTTCAGGAAGGGAGGCGGCACCCGCAGGCGTCGCCGCGTCGGAGTCGGACATGCCGACACGGATTTCTCCCGACCACCAAACCCACCACCCCGAACGCTCCGATGTGCTCCACCAAACATGTCACCCACCACCAGCACACGCCACCACGGTCTTGTAGTTGCCCTCGCCGTCGCACTGTGGTCACCGGAACAAGACCTAGAGGAAGAGACGACATGGGCAGGGATGGGGGTAGCGGCACCCCAACCGGGCGGGAGGGAACTACCTCCACCGGCTTCGCGGTCGCCGACCGGACATGGCAAAGGGGGCAAACCAGGCCCAAGCTGGCCCGGCCGGGCCCAACCAGGCCCGTAAATCCCCACTGCCAGGCTGCAGCAGGCCGACCGAAACGCCGCCGCCACCCATCACCCGCCCCCGCACCATCTCCGCCGCCAGGGAGCTCTGTCGGCGCGCCGAAACGCAGGAAACCCGCCCAGCCGATCTGGGGGCCGAACTGGGCCAGATCTGAGCCGAGCAAGTCCCGTTCGCGCCGCCCGCCGTCGGCCGCTCCGCTTTCCAATCGGCCGCGCCGCCGTTCCTCCTCCCAGCGCGCGGGTCTCACGCCGCCGCGCGCCGGACCGCCGTCGACCCGAAGTGCAGCGCCGCCAAGGGGCCCCCGCGCCCCGCCGCGCGCGGGAAGGTCAACCCCGCCCCGCCGGCACCAGCGCGAACAGCGCCCGCCGGCCCACGCGGCGGCGGCGAGGAAGAGGAGGGGGAGGACTAGGGGAGGCAGCGGCTAGGGTTCGCCCGTCGCCCGCGGGGGGGGGGGGGGGGGGGAGCGAGCGAACGGTCTGCTTCTCTTTCGACTTTTTCCCCTTCTATCATCATAGGTGAAACCAATGAGATTAGTAGGAGTTTTACTAGCTTTTCTTTTCATTTTCTTTGCAGATTTGCTAATATTGCAGCTCAATTTGTGTGCATAAAATGCTTCTCATAGTAGGCAAGGGAACTAGTGGCTGAGTATCCCTCCTGACTTTATCTGTAACTGCATGCATGTATCAGTAATTCAGAATTGTAACCGCTAAAACAGCAATAGTACTCCTGTTGGTCGATTACGCGCTTTTGGACGGCCTCACTAGGAGTCCATTGTTGCATACTGGGCTGGTTGCTTGCTTTCTTATGGGCTGCCTTGAAACAATGACGCCGCCTTCCTTTCCTCATTTCCAGTGTCGCGACATGGCCTCTCAGCAACCACGGCTGCCACCGCCGCCGCCGCCGCTGAAGAAGAAATCCCCGCCAGCCGCTCCCACCACCATAAGCGACCTCGGCGACGACCTCCTGCGCGAGGTATTTCTCCGTCTCCCCTCCCTCCCGAGCCTCGTCCGCGCGGCACTCGCCTGCCCCGCCTTCCTCCGCGCCGTCCGCTCGTCGCCCGCCTTCCGCCGCCGCTTCCGCGATCTCCACCCTCCACCGCTCCTCGGCGTATTCCTCGACATACACGATCCATCCATACCCGTCTTCGCCCCCATCCGCCGCCACTCCGACCGGGACCACGCCGCCGCCATCCGCGGCGCGGACGTCTTCTTTACCCTGCTCCCCGAAGACGATAATGGCCCCGATCCCCAATGGTCAATGGAATACTGCCATGAAGGATCCGCTCTTCTCGTCAACTGGGAAATCAAGAAAATGGCCGTCTACGATCCCCTCACACGGTCCCTGGATCTCTTCCCTGTGCCGCCGGACGAGATCTGCTGCGACATGTACGTTGAGTTCCACATGCTCGCCTCCGAAGAAAACCACAGGTCCTTCCAAGTTGTCTCTGTCTCTCACGAAAAATGGGGGGCGCAAGCCGCCATCTTCTCATCAGACACCAGAGAGTGGAAGGTTTTCCCATTTTCGGAGGACGGATATAGCTCTCTGAATGGTACGCTGGTGAACGGCTCTGTTTATTGGACATTACCGAGCGGGGCCAACATCCGCGTGCTGAACACGGCCACGCTGCAATTCTCTCAAATCGAGCCGCCGCTGCATACTCAAGGGCACGATGAATTTAAGCATGGCGAGACTAAGGATGGGAAGCTCTGTCTGGTTTGCGCAGTTCAACTTCAACTCATGCTTGTTGTTTGGGTCCGGAGACCCGACAACAACAACGGTGAGGACAGATGGGTGCTGGATAAGACATTCTCTCTGCAGGATGATACGGATAACATCTCCCGGTATTGTCTGGATGATGATGTTTCGCTCAATGTTGTGGCGATTATTGGTGGCTTTGTTTATTTCTACACCTTCTGTGAGTGGCGTCCAAATTCTTGTCACTTCATGTGCTTCTGCCTTGAAACAGAGGAGCTGAGTAAGCTCTGCACTGTCAGCCACTCCGATATTTCCTATCCCTATATCATGGCGTTCCCTCCTTCATTGGTATGCAATAAGGTGATCCCTCAACTCGAAGGGGCTTGACTAGGCGGAAGAAGAAAACTTGAACCAGGGAATGTTATTTCTGCTATGTATGTTGTTTTCTCACTGTAGAATTAATAAACCAAGATGTTCATTGCTGTTGGGAATGTTTAGTCATTTTTGTAACCTCGTCATCTATCATTAATAGCTGACATGATAGTGCTTTTTGTAGCTAGAAAATGGCTGAAGTTTAGTTCTATGCTTGGGAAAAGTGTTCTATGTGATTGACAATATTTCCTGAATGTCAACAAGGACGGCCCCCATTTACTCTTTTAGCAAGATTTCTTAAGTTCTCTTGAACCCTTACACTAATCTCTTCAGTTTATCTTTGTCGTATTCTCAGAAATGTTAGCTCTCTGTCCTTAATTTTAAGCAACGTGTTGACCTAACTATGTATTTGTAACCTTTAGAGTGTAAAATTTAACCAAATATACAACTTGCAAGATCTGTTGCGTTACTTTTCTAAAGTATACATACTACTTGGTATTGCTCTATGAGGAATGCTATTACAGCATGAAATACACATTCTGAAATTTGCTCCAGCTACTACTGCCCCCATCACCCTCAAGGACTCCGCCTCTGCCTTTCAAGCGTTTGGCATATGATTGTGTTATGTTTTGTAGATTGAATTCGTATAGAATGCTGTGACAATGAGGTTTCTAATTGCAGCACTAATGCCCCATTTGATTTCCAATTGCATGCTGTGCAATGGTTTTCTCACCAAGGGCAGTGCCCTCTCCCCTGAGGGGAATCATTTTGTACTATACCAGTTTTATCTTGGCCTAATTTCAAGAACTTGAAAAACTCGTCGAATGGTCGACCATAGTTAAATGTTCTTTCAGGTCAATACACATTTTATAGAAATATTTTCCCAGTGATGTAGATTATTGATAGATGGAGTGACTATGGCTCTGCAATGTGCGTGTGCTGAGCACCATGACACTGCAATTCTCTTAAACCGAGTTGCTTGTCCGCCTCAAAGGGAAAAGGGAAATTTATGGCTGGTGAGACCAAGGATGGGAAGCTCTGTAATGTTTGTGTTGTTCAACCCATGTTGTCTGCTTTTGGAAAGCCACGATGACAAGATTAATATGTGACTATTCATTGTCCGTAGTGGTAGTGGATCTTTTTGCACTGAAGATTGTGGCAATTTATTGATGGATTTGTGTACTTGTCTACTTACTATGAGACGGATCATAGTAAAACCTTGTTTGGTTCCTATCCTTGTGCCGAGAATCAGCGTAGCTGAATCCTATCCTTCATGTTAGTGTTGGCACTTCATATCCCTACTTGATGAGATGGCCTCCTTCCTTGCTACGCAACCAGGTGAACCCTTGACTCTTCTAAGTTGCATTACTTGGATGAAGAAGACTAGAACTGCATTTCTTTAACATTATCCCTACGTTTGTACTGATGTCTTGCTATGATTTTGTCGATGCACTCCTAGTTACATTTACTCATGTATAGAATGAATCAACATGCCGAGGTCCTTCTTTTTACCATAACATGACATGTCTTGTTGGGAATTGCATGTTATTAGTGTGCTTTGTGGATACTAATGACTGGACTTCTAGTGTGTTGGAAGTACTCACTCCATCCTTTTCCGGACGGAGGGAGTATGTTATTTATAACCTCTCAGGAGAATAAAAAAAAGGAGTAACTACTAGTAACTTTTTTCTGGACCAAACATCACTATTCACTAGGCCCCTGGTTCATATTGCAATGGAAGAAACATAATATTAGCGGGCAAGATTCCCAGATCATGTAATAATTAGAAAATTTCATCTTGCCTGCAGTTTGATCGCTGCCAACTTGTTCCATAATCCACAGCATTGCCGTAGACTATTTTGAAATTCAATCCTGTGGATCACCATATTCTAGCACTTCGCATAAATCTACTATGTAGTTGGCTAGTTGCAAAACCAAATAATGAGTTTCAACCTTCTCGGTTCTCTTGATCGCATTGCTGCATAAACAATGTAAAAGATAAGGTCAGTTGTTTTTTCAGCACTAAAAAAATTGATCGCGTTTCAACCTTCCTGGTTCTCTTGATTGCATTGATGCATAAACAATGTAAAAGATACGGTCAGTTGTTTCTTCAGCATTCAAAAAATCGTGGTGTTCCTCTATTGGACATTTTCTTCTTTTCACACTAACTACAGATAAAGCAAACTGTAGGTGTGTGAGCTAATTTAGTACAATCACTACCACATACACTGCATTGGTGATACTGGGAACAGGTTGTACATAAACTTTTTAGTTACATTGCCTAGATTTTTCTCAGGGCCATCTCTGGCAGTAATATCACTTTATTTTTGCACTCGTACCTAGCCTCACATGGTTCCAAAGTTCTGCACAAATCAAGATGCAGCTGCTCTCCTGCACAAGTATGTTGATTCATATTGCTCGTGACAGTTTATATGAAACTCAAGAAAGGCTACTTTGCTTCCATACCCCCAGGAAATATTCTCTAACGAGAATTCTAAATTGTCACATGAGTCTGACGTTTTCTCATTTGATTTTATTGGCAATGTTTTGTAAGTTATTCTGATTGTCATGCATGTATGTAAGCAATTATAATCGAATAGCTTTCCTTCCATCTGTGAAAAATGGTAATTATTGTAAATGTAAAAAGCATGGTATCGTAGTATATGTGTAATCTCCACTATACCAGCTAAGGAAAAAAATGAACAAATCGTATGATTACTTGACAATTAGGTAGCTAAGAATAACGATGCAATTGTTTACACTGTAATATGTTGGCCAATATTCTAGAGCAATTTGGATGTGTGATGTGAGGTACGGTGTGAAACTGAAGTAATGCTCATATATTCCAGAAGAAAGCTAATCCCATGCTTAGATTCCCCCCCCTAAATTTAGATCTAGCTTATCCATGTTTTCTGATTGCAACAGTATCTGTTTTGCAGCCAAGCAATCAGCTTATCCATATCCAGTTAAAGTTCTCGTGAGCTCCCGAAACTGTTGAGGTGATATGTGCTCATTGAACTCACAGGCCTCCTGATGCTCTGAAAGAATATCATGTGTTCCATTCGATGCAAGTAGCAAACGTTCTTTCAAACTATGAAGCTACACAGGGTAGAAACTGGAGTTGCAAGCTTGCAGGCTGGTGCAGCATAATGTATCCTGTATAGTTGTTTCATACTTTCATAGGCAAATCTCTTTCAGTGAACTTTATTTTAACTGTCAGGTGGCAAGCAAATACTCCGTATATAGTTGAGGGAAGGAAATGATGGACAATCACAGTGAAGCTAAATACTTGCGACTACTGACGTGCTCTATCATCGTCCAAAATATTTTATAGCAGTCTGAACAGTGTGAGAATCATTGCTCAATGTTTTTTTACTAATGAGATGTCGATCAAATCGTAGCGCTGAATTTTGGGCAAGTGTCCGCCACTCCCTCGCCCTCCTCTGAAAGGCTCCCCCTCCTCTGAAAAAACCCTAGGCTCCCACCCCCCGCTCCCCCTCCTCCGCCGCCGCCAGAGGTCCCGCCGGGCAAAGCCCGGGCGGTGACGGCGGTGGCGGGGCCTCTCCCTCGCGCGGTGGCGGCTTCCTCTTCCGGCGGCGGCGGTGCGGGACGCGGCGGCGGCGCTCTGGCGGCGAGGTGCTGCAGGAGGCCGGCGACCGGCGCATCCCGGGTCGGCGGAGGTGCTGCTCTCCCCCGCGAGGGAGGCGTCCCCTGCGGCAGCGGCCGGGATCTCAGAGCCCGCCGTGGCTGCAGGCCGGCGCGTGGACGCCTGTAGGCGTCGGCTGCTGGGCACCATGGAGGTGTCGGCGGCCGGCCGGGCGGCGGCGGGCTGGAGCCTCACCCTCCAGTCCCCGTTCTTCGTGCGGTGAGACAGAGGTCAGCACCTCCCTCTCCGACGACGGCAGCATCGCTTCTCGACGGCGGTGTGGCCAAAAGGCGGCTCCTTGCGGCGCTTCTTCGACGGGCTTGGGTTTGGCGGCAGGACCGGGGAGAAATCCCTGCGTAAGCTGGCGACGGCGACGCCCGCGGGCGCCGTCACCTCGTTGGAGGCGTCGCCATGGTGTTGCTCGCTCTTCCCCGCATCGAACATCGGGGGAAACCTTGATCCGGTCTTCGGATCGGGCGGCGGCGGCACGGCTGTGTCGTTTTCCTTCTTGGAGGCGTCGCCTAGATGATTCGGGAGTCCTCGGTGCGCCATTTGGAGTCGGTGGTGGCCGCCGCTCAGAGCTTGGGCTTCCGGGGCGCTATGTACACCGTCGGCGGTTCTTCTTCGTGGTCGACGCCTCCCTCGATCTGGTTCAACCCCGCCGTTCGCTCGCCGTTCCTGGGCACTTTTGGGTGGGCGGTGCGTTGGCTTGTGCCATCTTGAAGTTGGAGTTGGCTTTCCGGAGTTCCTTTCTTCGGTCGTGACGCGGCCCAGTAGCTTAGTGTTTCGTCTCCTCTGGACGGTGCAAGGCGAGTTTGTCGTTCGGCTGGTGTGGGTTGTGGTGTAATCCGTGTGGCGTCGTGTTTGTATCGGGTTGCTTTTGTTGGCGTTGTCGGCCGTCTTGGCCTCTTCTTCTATGAAACTTGATGCACCTTCCAGGGTGTATCCTTGAAAAAAACTAATGAGATGTCGTATTTGGAAGTCCATGTAGAACAACAGAGGTGATCTTTGTTTTGAAGAAGGAAGAACATGTTGACGAAATTACATGCAAATACCCTGAACTATATCTTTCTATTTCAGATGTATTGAATTAAAACCTGGCTTTCAAAGTGTAACATAATTTTAGGGTATAATATGTGTGGTTTGCATGTCGCTAAAGTTTGGCTATCCAATGTTTTTGTCGAACCAGTGTCCGAAGAATTAGCAACAACTTTGGATGTTGTGAAGACAATTTGGTAACCTGTTTTTTTTGCATCAAACCATGTAGCCTTGTTCAGTCTGAAATGTCACTGCAAAATACTCCTACGAAGAAAACAATTTTGCTTTCGAGATCAACGATTTTCTTAATTAAGCAAAGACGTTATGACAGAAACCTAAATAAAAGCATCTAAAAGAAAGTACTGACTTTTTTTAACGAACAACAGAGAGCACTGGCAAACTCTAACATTGCGTACTGGGCGCCAGCCCGTGTTACTTAGAGCATCTCCACTCGTCTCCCCACAGAGCCCCCCACGGCCACTTTTTTTCATCCGGACGGCGAAAAACGGCCCAGTCAGGCCCCCGGTTCCTCGTTTTGGTCCGGATTTGAGCCTATTTTCGTCCGGACTCCCCATGCCATCCTCGGTTTCCCGGGGGTCTCCCGGGGACTCCGGATGAAGCTAAACCAACCGCCCACGCCCACGTGTCTCCTCTTTCGTCCGGATTCCCCGAGCCATCCTCTTTTTCCCCGAGAAACGTCGCTTGGGGAGCACACGACTGGGAAACTACTCCTCCCCACGCCAAATCTTCCTCCAATCCGGACGAAAATTTCGCCGGATTTGGGCGTGGGGAGCGCCAACGAGTGGGGATGCTCTTACTCCCTATTCCACGGCCCTTTGCTTTTTTTTTTCTTCTTCTTGGTGGAAACTACTCATTCGCTGTGTCGCGCCATGACATGCGAGCCGCCGCCGCCGCTGCCGAAGAAGCCGAGATCCCCACCAGCCGCTCCGACCACCATATCCGCCCTCGGCGACGACCTCCTGCGAGAGATATTCCTCCGCCTCCCCTCACTACCTACTCTCGTCCGCGCCGCCCTCACCTGCCGCGCCTCCCTCCGCGCCGTCCGCTCATCCCCCGCCTTCCGCCGCCGCTTCCGCGAGCTCCATTCGCCCCCACTCCTCGGCATATTCCTCCACATCTTCGAGTCCGACACCCCTGCTTTCCGCCCGCTTCGCCCGCGCTCCGACCCGGGCCTCACCGCGGCCATCTGCCGCTCCGATTTCTTCCTCACCCGCCTTCCAGGGGGCGACAATGCCTCCGTCCCCGCCTGGTTAATCAGGGACTGCCACGATGGGTACGTCCTTCTCCTTGGCTGTAACAGCGATCACATAGCCGCCTACAACCCCCTCACACGTGCCTTGCATCTCTTCCCCAAGCCGCCCGAGGAGATCTGCCAAGACATGTGCGTTGAGTACCATGTCCTTTCCCCCGAAGAAGACCAATGTCCGTTCCGCGTTATCTGCGTCTGTCACGAAGACTACGGAGCGCAAGCCGCTGTCCTCTCGTCAGAAACCAGAGAGTGGCAGATTTTACCATGGGTGGACGCTGCAAGTATGCTGCAGCCTGCGTTGCAGCCTGGCTATAACGAGAAGTATAGCCCTGACGACGGAAAGCTGGTAAATGGCTCCATCTATTGGATAGCAGAGAGTCTAGCCACAGCGCGCGTGCTCAACATCGCTACATTGCACTTCTCTCGTATCGATCTGCCTCATGTAGAAGGGCAAGAAGCACTTACCGCCGGCAAGGCCAGCAGGGACGGGAAGCTCTGTATCGTGTGCACCATTAAACTCACGCTGGTTGTTTGGCTCTGGGGAACCGATGGTGATGGTTTGGAGAGATGGATGCTGGACAAGAGATATCCGCTGGAGCAGGCGATTGATGAGCTCAGGCACCGTTTCACGGGTGATGATGTTATTCTGAAGGTTATGGCGGTTGAAAATGGATTTGTCTACTTGTCTGCTTACTGTGAGGTGGATCCCAAGTTACCTGGCTGGTTCCTATCCTTCTGCCTTGACACGGAAGAGCTTAATTGGCTATGTCCCATCCTTCACGCTGACGATATGTATCCCTACATCATGGCGTGGCCTCCTTCTTTGGTACTCAACGAGGTGAGCCCTCGACTCAAAGGTTGTTCACCGGTAGTCTTTTGCAGATATGTACAAATTTCCCTACTTTTATTGTCGCATTATATCTGATAAAAATCTTACATGATAGTAGTATTTGTGGAAACTAGAAATAAAATTGAGCTTCCTTCCATGTGTTGAAGAAAGTACGTGTTTAGTGGGAATCGGCTCAAGTGGGAATTTACTTGTTTCTCGTGTAGCTTCAGCAAATACCATTGATTACCTCTCTCTCCTATGCAGAAAATGGATTCTAGTACAGATGTTAAGCTGCACATTTACCCTGACAACATATCTGTATTCTCCACACGGTGTCAGTAAAATAGACCGTGTACAAGATTAGTTGACAACTGATGATTATTTTTCTCTAGAAAACATAAAAGCTGGACGCACTTATGTACAATTTACGGGGATGAAATTAAATTAATTAGCTAGATTCTGTTTTCTATCTTCTGTGCAATTGGGCTGCTGGGGGATCTTTAGATGGATAAGTACATTGTAACATGTTGCCAAGTTGGCACAGAATCTCTATAGCTCATTCAGATTTTGACTTGCGATAATGAAGCAGGCAGGACGGGAAACTGAGAACTAATGCTCTTATATGGATTGCCCAAAAGAAAGCTAAATTCCATGTTAATATACTCCCTCCGTTTCATAATTCTTGTCATGATTGTAGTTCAAATTTGATCTAAAATACTAAAACCACGGCAAGAATTATGGAATGGAGGGAGTACTATTTTCTTTTTTTGCAACACCAGTTGAACTAAAACCACGACAAGAATTATGTAACGAGGAACTAGTTTTGTTTTGTTTGCAACACCAGCTTATCTAGGGTGGCTGATTGCATCAGTATCTGTTTTGCAGCCCAGCAGCTCGAGTTAAAGTCTGAGTGAGCTACCAGAAACTACTGAAGTGATATCTGTTCAATGTGCGCCATCATTCATATGCCTTACGAGGAGTGCCGAGCAGTAGAAGAAACTGCTTTTCAAGTTCTTTCAGGCTGCAGAGCTTGATAAAACTACTGAAGTGATATATTCTCATGGGGCTTTAATCATTGATATGCCTCCAGAGGCGCATGTGAAGAAAATATGTTCGAGTTCTTTTATGCTACGGAGTTTGATTGGGGAGATTGGGTTGATTCGTATCGATAATATAAATTATGTTTTAGAAATTTTAATGTATCTTGAAAACTTTCACATATCTGTAACGAAGTAATGAATGATCGCAAGCACTGGGGTTGACACAATTGCTCAGTTTTCCGGTTGGAGAAGTAGAAATATGTTGTGTTTGGAGGTCATGCAGAAAAGAGAGATTTAAGTCTTGATGAATGTTATGTGAAACCGGAAGTGGAAGCACCAGACATATTTCTTTCCTCTAGAGCCAACCGTTTTTCTTGTTTGTGACATGATTTATTAGTTTCTCAACTTTGTACAAATCACATGATTACTAAACAACGAAGGTAGCTGAAAGTATCTACAGTATGAAATTGTAATTTACATTGTAATATTTAACCAACAATCTGGAGCAGTTTCAGATTTGGGTGCTGTGCACGGTGAGTACTAATGCTCCTATATGAGCATTCCAGCAGAAAGCTAGATCCCATGCTAAAATCCCCTTTCTCCTAAATAGTAGTAGATTAAGATCCAGCTTATCCACGTTTTCTGATTGCATCATTATCTGTTTTGCAGCAACTAATACAATAAAATTCCCAATACTATGTGCTCAGTGAACTATATCATAGGCCTCCTGGTCCCTGAAGGAGAATCATGTGTTTCATTTAATTCAAGTTGCAAAAGTTCTTGCAGTCTATGGAGATATAATACTACGACCAGAGGTACAAATTTGCAAGTTGGTGCAGCGTTTCGTATAGTTTATCCACAGGAAGAATCTCTTACATATCCTTTTTTTTTTCTTCGAAATGGGAGCATCACCCCGTGAGGTGGCAAGCAAACATGTAATTGAGGCAGAACCTCCATACTTGCATCTATTGACATACTCTATCGTCATCCCAAATGTTATATAACTTTCTAATAAGAAGTTTGAGCATCATTGCTGAATTTTCCCTGAAGGCCCGTCATCTTGGAAGTTCATGTAAAACAACATGAATTATCTTTGTTTTGAGGAAGGAGGAACTTGTTGACGAAATTACACGTAAATACCCTTACTTTCTTATTTTGCATATGTTCATATTTTGCTAGACGTATGATTCTATTGGTTCAATTGAATTTAATACTGGCTTTCAAAGTGTAAGTTTGTAAGAGAAATTCTAATAGATACCATCAAACTCACCCCTTGAAAATGTGGATAAGGGCGGGTTTCCGCCGAACAAATCCTGCATAAAACCTCGTGTGAAACTGTAAATCAGGATTTTTGAAAATTCTGAGCAAATATGATAATGGCTAGCTAGTCTATAGTTTTTAGAGCATCTCCACCGGCTCCCCCTATAGTGGCCCCGATAGTATTTTGGGGGCCGGCAGCGAAAATGGGCTCGCACCGGCGCGCCCCAAACGGTGCCGGCCAATTTTGGAGCCCAATAGAATCGCCGACAACCCGTGCTGGCCCCTTCGCGAAGGGCGCGAATCGGGCACGCTGGCGCCTCGCGGCACGTCTGAAAATGAGTGTGGGCTCCGCCTGGCAGCCAGACACGCCGTTTTCCCACCTCCTACACACGCCCGAGCCGACTCCCACCCTTCTAGATCGCCACCGTCCCTGTCGCCGCCGCGCCCACCCTGCTTGCAATAGACACCGCCGACTGTCTAGGAACCGCCGTCCAACGACACGGCCGCCACCCACTCGACCAGCGGCCACTGTTTCGCCCGGAACAGAGCTCGCCGCCACCGCGATAGTATCGCCCCGCCCGCAAGGTGTTCGTCCGATTGCCGCGATGGACAGCGACGACGAGATGATGGTGCAACTGTTCACGGAGGAGCAGAACGCTCAGGCTGTTCGGCGGCAACAGCAGTAGCTGATTCTGACGAACATGTTGCGCGTTCACCAGCCTTTCTTCGTCGTGCCTCGGCGCGGAGGCTCAAAGCCAGGCAAGAGGAGGAACATCAACCGGCATCGTGAAGCCGGCGCAATGCTGCTTAACGCCGACTACTTCAACGACGACGCGACTCATTCGCCGAAGGAATTTCAGCGCCGGTTTAGGATGAACAAGGACCTGTTCTTGAAGATTATCCACGGCGTCAGGGAGTACGACACGTACTTCATGGCCAAGCAAGATTGCACAGGTTTGTGGGGCTTTACCTCAATTCAGAAATGCACTGCTGCAATGCGCTGTCTTTGGTTCATCTATTTCGAGTAATTTTTTGTGCCAAAACCATAAAAGAGCAGTTATTTAAGGTTCTGGCGGTTTTACGGTTTAGTGTATATGCTTGGTCTTCATGTAGCTAAAAGTTGGACAACCAGTGCTTTAAGAATTAAGAGTGGCAACTTCTATGTTGTGAAGACAGTTTGGTAGCCGATTTTACCATCAAGCTAAGTAGCCTTGTTTCATTTTGAATGTCATCATTGCAATACTTATACGAAGAGAAGCATAGCATATAAAATCACATTTTGTTTGCTCTAAAAAAATCACATTTTGTTTTTTGTGAACAGCATATGTTTTTTTTAGCTTAAGATCCTTCTTTAGTAATCAAAGATATTTGGAGGTACAAGAATAGGATCAAATCACATGTATCTCACCTAGCAGGCCCTTTTACCATACTGGGCCCGTGAGCTAGCTACTCCCTTTTCCACAGGCTTTCTTAGGCCCACGGCACTCTTCCTTCTTCTTAGCTTGCGGTGGTCCGTCGCGCCGATTTCTTCCTCACCCGCCTCCCCAACAACGACGAGGGCTCCGCCCCCAAGTGGTTAATCCGGGACTGCCGCGATGGGTACCTCGTTCTCATCAGCCAGAACACCGACCACATGGCCGTCTACAACCCCCTCACACTTGCCCTGCGTCTCCTCCCCAAGCCGCCCCGCAAGATCTGCAAGGAGATGTACGTCGAGTTCCATGTCCTCTCCTCCCAAGAAGACCCGGGTCCGTTCCGCGTCATCTGTGTCTGTCACGAAGTTTACGGAGCGCAAGCCGCCGTCATCTCATCAGAAACCACGGAGTGGCAGATCTTCCCGTGGGTGGAGGCTTCAAGCATTGAGCCTGACTTGCAGCCTGAGCACAAGGACTATACTGCCCATGATGGAACCCTAGTGATTGGGCACCATCTATTGGACACAGGCGAGCCGAGCCAGTGCGCGCGTGCTGAACACCGCTACATTGCACTTCTCCCGAATCGATCTGCCTCTGCACTTTGGAGGGCAAGGAGCACCTACTGCTGGCGAGACCAGGGATGGTAAGCTCTGCGTCATCTGTGCTATCAGACTCACGCTTGTTGTCTGGTCCTGGATAGCCGACGATGACGGCATCGAGCGATGGATGCTGGACAAGACATTCCCGTTGTTGCCGGCGATCCATGCGCTCACTGGCAGTCGCCCAGTCGATGACCATGAGCTGAAGATTTTAGCCATCGTCAATGGCGTTGTATACTTGTCTATGTTCTATGAGCCGGAACCCAATTTATCAGGCTGGTTCCTATCATTCTGCTTAGAAACAGGGAAGCTGAATAAGCTCTGTCATGTGCTTCACTCGGACAGTTTGTATCCCTACATCATGGCATGGCCTCCTTCTTTGGTACTTGACAAGGTGAACCCTTGACTTGAAAGCCATTGGCTAGTTTCTTTCTACTCCCTCCGGTTCATATTAATTGACTCTAATATGGATGTATCTAGAACTAAAATGTGTCTAGATACATCCATATTGAAGTCAATTAATATGAATCGGAGGGATTAGTGTATTTTGAACAACTATCATTAGTTAACTTTCTCCCTATGTAGAAAAGAAAATGGTATCGAGTAAGCAGTACGTTGACCCTGACCTTAATCTCCACACCTTGTCAGTACAAGATCGACGCCGGCTGCAAAGACTCGCCGACGGGAGGCATGGCGCGGCTCAGACCACGCCGACGCGGCCGGTTTTCTCGCCGGAGCCCGCGTGCATCCATGCGCGCGGCGCCGTCGAGCTGACCGGACAGGGTCGCACAGCGTGGCCGAGGGTTTTGGGGGATGCTCCACGCCGGCGAGGTGCCTCCGGCCGCCAGGACGCGCTGCGGTCCACGACGCGCTGTGAGGAGCCAGTGGAGGAGGTGATGCTAGTGGTCGCTGGTCTCGGCCTGGCCGTCGATTCTTGCAGGCTATGCTCACCACACTCCTCCACCTCTCCTGTCCCTGACGGCAATCGTCTTTACAGGAGGTCGTGGTCGAACCACGTCCACCGCTGCGACCTCGACGCCGCCATTCATGACCTCCTGGACATCGAAAGGTCGAATCTTTGCTATTTGTTCTACAACAGTAGCCTTCTGTTAATGTGGACGCACCTATTTTGTTTATCGTTTGCGTTTAATTAGACAGCATTTAGGCCACAGTAATTGTATTGTTGTTCATGCCGGTAAAGTATGTTAACGTTTTTTAATCTCCCATGTATCCTGAAACTTGAAGATGCCATACGCAATTTGAAGGGCAATTTTATTAGAGGGCAGCAACTTTCCTTTTGCAATTTGATTGAAGGGCAGCAACTTGCTTTCTGCAATTTGAAGTGTACCATGAAATAGGACTCATGTCATGATTACTCATCTTTGAGTTTAGTTAAAAGGCAACAACTTTCTTAGAGCAATTTGAAGCCACTGATTAGTAATGAAAGCTGCTGCATTTTCATGATTAGCAATGGAAGCTGTTGTTGTTAACAGTCAGTACTATATGGTTTCTGATACACTTGTATATTGTTACAATGAGGGTGGAAAGCCCTACTTCATTTTTATTTTAAAATGGGAGAAACTCAACTTCCTCGCAGATGCTAATGCCTATTTAGTTGCTCTGAGTTATAGTGGTTTGCGCTGATGATGTCTATTTAGTTGCTAGGTTTTAACTTAGTAAGAATTTGATACCTGCTCCAGCAAGGCGATAGTACTATAGTATTCATTGTAATTCATGAATTTTTTTCTGTCAAAGGGCTCTTCTTGCTCTTACTGTAATCTTGATCATTTTGTTTAGGTAGAATAGCTCCTTTGCTTGCTGTGGTTTAATTCTGATTATAGCATGGATATCAATGTACTCTTGTTATAGATCACAAGTTAGGATACCTGCTTCCAATTGGTTTGACTCTAATTTTCTATGGTGTTCCATAGGCAATGGGCGCAGCCATATGGGACCTCCTCCATGCACTGCATCTGAAGACCGTGTAGGGTCGCGTCCACGGCGTGCAGGAGGTTGCCCCCAAGGACCACTGCTGCGACCTTGTTGACGTCGCTGTTCAGGACCTCGTCGACATCGAAAGGTCGATATTTTTTATTTGTTACGTCAGCATTAGGTCTCCATTATTTAGTGAAGCATCTCATTGTTTTATTAACGTGGAGCTGACTCCCTTGTATTTATCATGTCGGTTGCTGTCGGTTCCTAGTTTGTATTTGCCTCTAATGTCTAAAATGATTAAGGGTCCTCCTGTTGGTGTCTTCTTAGAGCTAATACTCATGTTTGATACTACTTTTTGTTTTGATCAAGTCTTGCTCTATTGGTTGTGGTTTAATCCTGATGGTGGCATGCGATTTAATTGCATCCATCCATGTATGTGTGTGTGCTGTGCTATCTGTGAGTCCTTTCCTTTTGATGCACATGAATTTCTTCTTGATTACTGCCACTTGGTATTTGGCCGAGGCCCCAGTATACTTTTTTGTTCGTCTCCACAGTCTTGAGTTCATTAGTTTCTAGATACTTAATTGCATCTCCACAGTCTTGAGTTCATTAGTTTCTAGATACTAATTGCATCTCCATAATCTTGTTGTTTGTAGAGCACCTAGTTTCTTGTTTGGGCTGGCTGTTGCGGCGAGTTCACTGCGCCTCAGAAGTGACATTGTTAATTGAATCATGGCTGTGTGTATGGCATGGCTTGAATCATGGCTGTGTTAATTGAATCATGCACGTGCTCTGTTGTGATATTATTTATAACAGGGCCACTTAGCGCCGTTGGCTGTGAAGTGGCAATGGAGCTGATGGCGATGCTAGTTTAGGTTTGAGCTAGCTGCAGTTTTAAAATTCGGATGATGCGTTTGTCATTTTTGTGCTTAAACTGTAGCTAGATTTGGTTTTGCTGAACATGATCGATTTTTGTTCTTGTTGCTGTTGAAGCAGGAGTGGATGCGGGCGCTAGCCATTGGAGCAGCTGGAGCCGCATGTAGGACGAAGGGAAGCCAAAGAGACGTGATGCAATGTGAAGCGAGCCAGAGCCAGGCATCCTTCGTTCCCCCAACCGATAGTAGTACTTGAAAATCCATCCATCGCGAGACAGGCTGGCAGCAGGAGGTGTGAGCGTTCCCCCAACCGGCATCGCGCCCCGTTCCCGTAGCGAGCGAGGGAGTACGAATTTGGAGAGCATGGTCGGTCGGTATCCCGGCCGATTCGACTTTTTTTTTTTTTTTTTGAAAGCTCCCGGCCGATTCGACTTTAACACACACACGCGCGCGGCTCCTCGCAGCAGGCGTCCGTCGCTTCGATTTCTTCCTCACCCGCACAGAAGCAACATGATTAGAATAAATGGGCCAGCCCATTGGCATTGGGATTTTGCCGAAAGCTGACAGCCCTTGTTCCTTGCTTCTCCTAGCTTTCGTTGAAACCAGGTAGCCTACTTTACTCATTCGCCGTGTCGCGCCATGGCATCTGACCTGCCGCCGCCGCCGCTGCCGAAGAAGCCGAGATCCCCACCAGCCGCTCCGACCACCATATGCGCCCTCGGCGGCGACCTCCTTCGAGAGATACTCCTCCGCCTCCCCTCCCTCCCGACCCTCGTCCGCGCCGCCCTCACCTGCCGCTCCTCCCTCCGCGCCGTCCGCTCATCCCCCGCCTTCCGCCGCCGCTTCCGCGAGCTCCATTCGCCCCCACTCCTCGGCATATTCCTCCACATCTTCGAGTCCGACACCCCTGCTTTCCGCCCGCTTCGCCCGCGCTCCGATCCGGGCCTCACCGCGGCCATCTGCGGCTCTGATTTCTTCCTCACCCGCCTTCCAGGCGGCGACAATGCCTCCGCCCCCGCCTGGTTAATCAGGGACTGCCACGATGGGTACGTCCTTCTCCTTGGCTGTAACAGCGATCACATAGCCGTCTACAACCCCCTCACACGTGCCTTGCATCTCTTCCCCAAGCCGCCCGAGGAGATCTGCCAAGACATGCGCGTTGAGTACCATGTCCTCTCCCCCGAAGAAGACCAAGGTCCGTTCCGCGTTATCTGCGTCTGTCACGAAGACTACGGAGCGCAAGCCGCTGTCCTCTCGTCAGAAACCAGAGAGTGGCAGATTTTACCGTGGGTGGACGCTGCAAGTATGCTGCAGCCTGCGTTGCAGCCTTGGTATGACGAGAAGTATAGCCCTGACGACGGAAAGCTGGTAAATGGCTCCATCTATTGGATAGCAGAGAGTCTAGCCACAGCGCGTGTGCTCAACATCGCTACATTGCACTTCTCTCGGATCGATCTGCCTCATGTAGAAGGGCAAGAAGCACTTACCGCCGGCGAGGCCAGGGATGGGAAGCTCTGTATCGTGTGCACCGTTAAACTCACGCTGGTTGTTTGGCTCTGGGGAACCGATGGTGATGATTTGGAGAGATGGATGCTGGACAAGACATATCCGCTGGAGCAGGCGATTGATGAGCTCAGGCACCGTTTCACGGGTGATGATGTTATTCTGAAGGTTATGGCGATTGAAAATGGATTCGTCTACTTGTCTGCTTACTGTGAGGTGGATCCCAAGTTACCTGGCTGGTTCCTATCCTTCTGCCTTGACACGGAAGAGCTTAATTGGCTCTGTCCCATCCTTCACGCTGACGATATGTATCCCTACATCATGGCGTGGCCTCCTTCTTTGGTACTCGACAAGGTGAACCCTCAACTCTAAGCTTGTTCTTCTGTTGTCTTTTGTTGATATATACAGATTTCCCTATTTTTATTGTCGCATTATATCTGATAAAAATCTTACATGATAGTAGTATTTGTGGAAACTAGAAATAAAATTGAGCTTCCTTCCATGTGTTGAAGAAAGTACGTGTTTAGTGGGAATCGGCTCAAGTGGGAATTTACTTGTTTCTCGTTTACCTTCAGCAAATACCATTGATTACCTCTCTCTCCTATGCAGAAAATGGATTCTAGTACAGATGTTAAGCTGCACATTTACCCTGACAACTTATCTGTAATCTCCACACGGTGTCAGTAAAATAGACCGTGTACAAGATTAGTTGACAACTGATGATTATTTTTCTCTAGAAAACATAAAAGCTGGATGCACTTATGTACAATTTACGGGGATGAAATTAAATTAATTAGCTAGATTCTGTTTTCCATCTTCTGTGCAATTGGGCTGCTGGGGGATCTTTAGATGGATAAGTACATTGTAACATGTTGCCAAGTTGGCACAGAATCTCTAGAGCTCATTCAGATTTTGACTTGCGATAATGAAGCAGGCAGGATGGGAAACTGAGAACTAATGCTCTTATATGGATTGCCCAAAAGAAAGCTAAATTCCATGTTAATATACTCCCTCCGTTTCATAACTCTTGTCATGATTGTAGTTCAAATTTGATCTAAAATACTAAAACCACGGCAAGAATTATGGAATGGAGGGAGTACTTTTTTTTTTTTGCAACACCAGTTGAACTAAAACCACGACAAGAATTATGTAACGAGGAACTAGTTTTGTTTTGTTTGCAACACCAGCTTATCTAGGGTGGCTGATTGCATCAGTATCTGTTTTGCAGCCCAGCAGCTCGAGTTAAAGTCTGAGTGAGCTACCAGAAACTACTGAAGTGATATCTGTTCAATGTGCTCCATCATTCATATGCCTTCCGAGGAGTGCCGAGCAGTAGAAGAAACTGCTTTTCAAGTTCTTTCAGGCTGCAGAGCTTGATAAAACTACTGAAGTGATATATTCTCATGGGGCTTTAATCATTGATATGCCTCCAGAGGCGCATGTGAAGAAAATATGTTCGAGTTCTTTCATGCTACGGAGTTTGATTGGGGCAGACTGGGTTGATTCGTAGTGATGATATAAATTATTTTTTATAAATTTTAATATATCTTGAAAACTTCCACATATCTGTAACGAAGTAATGAATGATCGCAAGCACTGGGGTTGACACAATTGCTCAGTTTTCCGGTTGGAGAAGTAGAAATATGTTGTGTTTGGAGGTCATGCAGAAAAGAGAGATTTAAGTCTTGATGAATGTTATGTGAAACCGGAAGTGGAAGCACCAGACATATTTCTTTCTGCCAACCGCTTTTCTTGTTTGTGACATGATTTATTAGTTTCTCAACTTTGTACAAATCACATGATTACTAAACAACGAAGGTAGCTGAAAGTATCTACAGTATGAAATTGTAATTTACATTGTAATATTTAACCAACAATCTGGAGCAGTTTCAGATTTGGGTGCTGTGCACGGTGAGTACTATTGCTCCTATATGAGCATTCCAGCAGAAAGCTAGATCCCATGCTAAAATCCCCTTTCTCCTAAATAGTAGATTAAGATCTAGCTTATCCACGTTTTCTGATTGCATCATTATCTGTTTTGCAGCAACCAATACAATAAAATTCTCAATACTATGTGCTCAGTGAACTATATCATAGGCCTCCTGGTCCCTGAAAGAGAATCATGTGTTCCATTTAATTCAAGTTGCAAAAGTTCCTGCAATCTATGGAGATATAATACTACGACCAGAGGTACAAATTTGCAAGTTGGTGCAGCGTTTTGTATAGTTTATCCACAGGAAGAATCTCCTACAGATCCTTTTTTTTTCTTCGAAATGGGAGCATCACCCCGTGAGGTGGCAAGCAAACATGTAATTGTTGGAGATATGCCCAAGAGACAATAATAAAATGGTTATTATAATATATCTTTGTGTTTATGATAAATGTTTGCATACCATGCTATCATTGTATTAACCGAAACATTGATACATGTGTGTTATGTAAACAACAAGGAGTCCCTAGTAAGCTTCTTGTATAACTAGCTTGTTGATTAATAGATGATCATGGTTTCGTGATCATGAACATTGGATGTTATTAATAACAAGGTTATGTCATTGAATGAATGATATAATGAACATACACCCAAATAAGCGTAGCATAAGATCACGTCATTAAGTTCAATTTGCTATAAGCTTCCGATACATAGTTACCTAGTCCTTCGACCATGAGGTCATGTAAATCACTTATACCGGAAGGGTACTTTGATTACATCAAACACCACTGCGTAAATGGGTGGTTATAAAGATGGGATTAAGTATTCGGAAAGTGTGAGTTGAGGCATATGGATCAAGAGTGGGATTTGTCCATCCCGATGACGGATAGATATACTCTGGGCCCTCTCGGTGGAATATCGTCTGATTAGCTTGCAAGCATGTGACTGGTTCACAAGAGATGATATGCCACGGTACGAGTAAAGATTACTTGTCGGTGATGAGGTTGAACAAGGTATCGTGATACCGATGATCGAACCTCGGACAAGTAAAATATCGCGTGACAAAAGGAATCGGTATCGTATGTAAATGGTTCAATCGATCACTAAGTTATCGTTGAATGTGTGGGAGCCATTATGGATCTCCAGATCCCGCTATTGGTTATTGGTCGGAGAGGAGTCTCTACCATGTCTGCATAGTTCACGAACCGTAGGGTGACACACTTAAGGTTTGATGTCGTTTTAAGTAGATATGGAATATGGAATGGAGTTCAAATTTTGTTCGGAGTCTTGGATGGGATCCGGGACATCACGAGGAGGTCCGGAATGGTCCGGAGAATAAGATTCATATATAGGAAGTCACTTTCCAAGTTTGGGAATGGTCCGGTGATTTTATGGAAGGTTGTTTCTGGAATCATCTGGAATAAATCACTATGGAAGGAGGAGTCCCGGAGGGACTCCACCAACCCTAGCCAACCCACAAAGTGGGAAAGGTGGAGTCCATGGTGGACTCCACCTAGTTGGCCGGCCAAGGAGGCAAGGAAAGGGAGCAATCCCACTTGACCTAGGTTTCGCCAATTTGGTAAGTTTTGGAGTTGGACTCCAATGTGGTTTTGGGGCAAACCCTAGGGATTTCCACCTATTTAAAGGGGAGGAGAGGGGAGGGGTAGCAACTCTTGGCCGCACCACCAAAGGGGCCCCCCTGGACGGCGCCCCAAGTCCCTCCCTCTCTCCCAAATCCTAGCTTCTACCTCCTCCTTCTTCTTCCGCAGTGCTTACGGAGAAGCCCTGCCAGAGATCTCCACCACCACCGCCACCACGCCGTCGTGCTGTCGGGATTCCGAGGAGGATCTACTACATCCGCTGCCTGCTGGAACAGGGAGAAGGACGTCGTCATCAACACCGAAAGTGTGACCGAGTACGGAGGTCACTACAAGAAAAGATGCCATGGCCGACGAAGTTGAAGTCGTGCCGTGGTTGCTGGTGTACCATGGCCGACGATTTTGGGTCTGTCTGTTGTGCATGTCAAAACATTTTTTTTCTCGTATTTGAGGCCACCTAGCCCGACGAAACCGGCCAAAACGTTGCGTATGGTGGCCCGGGACGTGGTGCATCTCGAATTCTCGGGTTCGCCGGCCGAGTCAACGCAAATCCGCACCGCCGAGGGATGTAGGGCCCAGATGGCAGCCTCTCTAGCATTGTTTTTTTTCTCGATCGCGCCATCTCATTCAACACTCTCCGATCGAGCCGTTTACGATGCAGGATCATGGGTCCCGCATGTCATCCTCTATGAACCAAAATTCTTTCTATTCTTGGATTTTTTTTTGACCCCCTGATTTCTGGCTACTTCCTTTTTCTTTTGATCCCTTGCCGCCTTAGAAACGTTGAGACCGCTGCTGCTAAATGGGACCCGCATATCATCCTCTATGTACTATAAAACTTTCTTTTCTTGGAGTTTTTTTGGCACCTCAAATTTGGTCACTTGCCTTTTTCTTTCGATCCCCTGCCGCCTCTCAAACGGTGATACCGCTGCTGCTAAATGGGACCCGCATGTCATCCTCTATGTACTATAAAACTTTCTTTTCTTGGATTTTTTTGGCACCTCATATTTGGTCACTTACCTTTTTCTTTCGATCCCCTACCGCCTCTCAAACGGTGATACCGCTGCTGCTAAATGGGACCCGCATGTCATCCTCTATGTACTATAAAACTTTCTTTTCTTGGATTTTTTTGGCACCTCATATTTGGTCACTTACCTTTTTCTTTCGGTCCCCTGCCGCCTCTCAAACGGTGATACCGCTGCTGCTAAATGGGACCCGCATGTCATCCTCTATGTACTATAAAACTTTCTTTTCTTGGAATTTTTTTGGCACCTCATATTTGGTCACTTACCTTTTTCTTTCGATCCCATGCCGCCTCTCAAACGGTGAGACCGCTGCTGCTAATTCGGACCCGCATGTCATCCTCTATGTACTATAAAACTTTCTTTTCTTGAATTATTTTTGGATCCTGATATTTGGTCACTTGCCTATTTCTTTCGATCCCGTGCAGCCTCTCAAACGGTGATACCGCTGCTGCTAAATGGGACCCGCATGTCATCCTCTATGTACAATCAAGTTTCTTTTCTTGAATTATTTTTGGATCCTGATATTTGGTCACTTGCCTTTTTCTTTCGATCTCATGCCACGTTTGAAACGTTGAGTAAGCTGCTGGATCATGGGACCCGCATGTCATCCTCTATGTACTATAAAAGTTCATTTTCTTGGTTTTTTTTTCACCCTCTGATTTTTGGCTATTTCCTTTTTCTTTTGATCCCCTGCTGCCTTTGAAACGTTGAGGACTCTACTGGCTCATAGGTCCCACATGTCAGCCTCTATGAACGATAAAACTTTCCTTTCTTGGAGTTTTTTGTACCCCCTAATTTCTGGCTACTTTCTTTTTTCTTTTGATCTCAAGCCGCATTTGAAACGTTGGGACCGCTGCTGAAAAATGGGACCCGCATGTCATTCTCTATGTACAATAAAGTTTCTTTTCTTGGATTATCTTTGGCTCCTGATATTTTGTCACGTGCCTTTTTATTTCGATCTCATGCCGCCTTTGAAACGTTGACTAAGCTGCTGGCTCATGGGTCCCGCATGTCATCCTCTACGAACAATAAAAGTTTCCTTTATTGGAGTTATTTTTTGACCCCTAATTTCTGGCTATTTGCCTTTTTCTTTTGATCCCCTGTGATACGTCTGCGACGTATCGATAATTTCTTATGTTCCATGCCACATTATTGATGATATCTACATGTTTTATGCACACTTTATGTCATATTTGTGCATTTTCTGGAACTAACCTATTAACAAGATGCCGAAGTGCCAGTTGCTGTTTTCTGCTGTTTTTGGTTTCAGAAATCCTAGTAAGGAAATATTCTCGGAATTGGACGAAATCAACGCCAGGGTCCTATTTTGCCACGAAGCTTCCAGAAGACCGAAGAGTCAACGAAGTGGGGCCACGAGGTGGCCAGGAGGGCAGGCGGCGCGGCCCCACCCTTGGCCGCGCCGACCTGTCTCCTGGGCCCCTCGCGATGCCCCCTGACCTACCCTTCTGCCTACTTAAAGCCTTCGTCGTGAAACCCCCAGTACCGAGAGCCACGATACGGAAAACCTTCCAGAGACGCCGCCGCCGCCAATCCCATCTCGGGGGATTCAGGAGATCGCCTCCGGCACCCTGCCGGAGAGGGGAATCATCTCCCGGAGGACTCTACGCCGCCATGGTCACCTCCGGAGTGATGTGTGAGTAGTCTACCCCTGGACTATGGGTCCATAGCAGTAGATAGATGGTTATCTTCTCCTCATTGTGCTTAATTGTCGGGTCTTGTGAGCTGCCGAACATGATCAAGATCATCTATCTGTAATTCTATATGTTGTGTTTGTTGGGATCCGATGAATAGAGAATACTATGTTATGTTGATTATCAATTTATATCTATGTGTTGTTTATGATCTTGCATGCTCTCCGTTATTAGTAGAGGCTCTGGCCAAGTTTTTGCTATTAACTCCAAGAGGGGGTATTTATGCTCGATAGTGGGTTCATGTCTCCGTGAATCTGGAGAAGTGACAGAAATCTCTAAGATTATGGATGTGCTGTTGCCACTAGGGATAAAACATTGGTGCTATGTTCGAGGATGTAGTTACTGATTACATTACGCGCAATACTTAATGCAATTGTCTGTTGTTAGCAACTTAATGCGGAGGGTTCGGATGATAACCTGAAGGTGGACTTTTTAGGCATAGATGCATGCTGGATAGCGGTCTATGTACTTTGTCGTAATGCCCAATTAAATCTCACTATACTCATCATAATATGTATGTGCATGGTCATGCCCTCTTTATTTGTCAATTGCCCAACTGTAATTTGTTCACCCAACATGCTGTTTATCTTATGGGAGAGACACCTCTAGTGAACTGTGGACCCCGGTCCAATTCTCTATACTGAAATACAATCTACTGCAATACTTGTTCTACTGTTTTCTGCAAAAAATCATCATCCACCCTATACATCTAATCCTTTGTTACAGCAAGCCGGTGAGATTGACAACCTCGCTGTTTCGTTGGGGCAAAGTACTTGGTTTGTGTTGTGCAGGTTCCACGTTGGCGCCGGAATCCCTGGTGTTGCGCCGCACTACATCTCACCGCCATCAACCTTCAACGTGCTTCTTGACTCCTACTGGTTCGATAAACCTTGGTTTCTACTGAGGGAAACTTGCCGCTGTGCGCATCACACCTTCCTCTTGGGGTTCCCAACGGACGCGTGTCGAACGAAAAGACAATACGTCAACCACGCGCATCAAGCAGAATTTCTGGCGCCGTTGCCGGGGAGATCAAGACACGCTGCAAGGGGAGTCTCCACAATCCAATCTCTTTACTTTGTTTTTGTCTTGCTTAGTTTTATTTACTACTTTGTTTGCTGCACTAAATCAAAATACAAAAAAATTAGTTGCTAGTTTTACTTTATTTGCTATCTTGTTTGCTATATCAAAAACACAAAAAAATTAGTTACTTGCATTTACTTTATCTAGTTTGCTTTATTTACTATTGCTAAAATGGGTACTCCTGAAAATACTAAGTTGTGTGACTTCACAACCACAAATAATAATAATTTCTTATGCACACCTATTGCTCCACCTGCTACTACAGCAGAATTCTTTGAAATTAAACCTGCTTTACTAAATCTTGTTATGCGAGAGCAATTTTCTGGTGTTAGTTCTGATGATGCTGCTGCCCATCTCAACAATTTTGTTGAATTATGTGAAATGCAAAAGTATAAAGATGTAGATGGTGACATTATAAAATTAAAATTGTTCCCTTTCTCATTAAGAGGAAGAGCTAAAGATTGGTTGCTATCTCTACCTAAGAATAGTATTGATTCATGGACTAAATGCAAGGATGCTTTTATTGGTAGATATTATCCTCCTGCTAAAATTATATCTTTGAGGAGTAGCATAATGAATTTTAAACAATTAGATACTGAGCATGTTGCACAAGCATGGGAAAGAATGAAATCTTTGGTTAAAAATTGCCCAACCCATGGACTGACTACTTGGATGATCATCCAAACCTTTTATGCAGGACTGAATTTTTCTTCGCGGAACCTATTGGATTCAGCTGCTGGAGGTACCTTTATGTCCATCACTCTTGGTGAAGCAACAAAGCTTCTTGATAATATGATGATCAATTACTCTGAATGGCACACGGAAAGAGCTCCACAAGGTAAGAAAGTAAATTCTGTCGAAGAAACCTCTTCCTTGAGTGATAAGATTGATGCTATTATGTCTATGCTTGTGAATGATAGGACTAATGTTGATCCTAATAATGTTCCGTTAGCTTCATTGGTTGCTCAAGAAGAACATGTTGATGTAAACTTCATTAAAAATAATAATTTCAACAACAATGCTTACCGGAACAATTCTAGTAACAATTATAGGCCATATCCTTATAATAATGGCAACGGCTATGGTAATTCTTATGGGAATTCTTACAACAATAATAGGAACACACCCCCTGGACTTGAAGCCATGCTTAAAGAATTTATTAGTACACAAACTGCTTTTAACAAATCTGTTGAAGAAAAGCTTGGGAAAATTGATATACTTGCTTCTAAAGTTGATAGTCTTGCTGCTGATGTTGATCTTTTGAAATCGAAAGTTATGCCTAATGAAAATCATCATAATAAAATTACTACTACAGCAAATGCCATCCAAGTTAGAATTAATGAGAATATAAGATTGATGGCCGAATTGCGTGCTAGGTGGGAAAGAGAAGAAAATGAAAAAGAAGAGAATATAGCTAAAGTTTGGACTATAACCACCACTAGTAATGCTAATGCTACACAAGTTGCTGCACATCCTACTATTACTAATAAAAGAATTGGTGTTAGCAATGTTTCCACTTCTAATGCAAAGCGCGAGAAACTGCCTGAAACTGCTAAATCATTGAAATCGTCATGATAAAACTGCTGAAATTTTTTCCAACATTGGGGATGATGATCCCATTGCTTTAGATTATAATAGTTTGAATTTTGATAATTGCCACATCTCTGAAGTTATAAAGTTCTTACAAAAAATTGCTAAAAGTCCTAATGCTAGTGCTATAAATTTGGCTTTCACGAAACATATTACAAATGCTCTCATAAAAGCTAGAGAAGAGAAATTAGAGCGCGAAGCTTCTATTCCTAGAAAGCTAGAGGATGGTTGGGAGCCCATCATTAAGATGAAGGTAAATGATTTTGATTGTACTGCTTTATGTGATCTTGGTGCAAGTATTTCTGTTATGCCTAAGAAAATTTATAATATGCTTGACTTGCCACCGCTGAAAAATTGTTATTTGGATGTTAATCTTGCTGATCATTCTACAAAGAAACCTTTGTGGAAAGTTGATGATGTTCGCATTACCGTTAACAATAACCTTATCCCCGTTGATTTTGTTGTCTTGGATATTGAATGCAATGCATCTTGTCCCATTATATTGGGAAGACCTTTTCTTCGAACTGTTGGTGCTATCATTGATATGAAGGAAGGTAATATTAAATATCAATTTCCTCTCAAGAAAGGTATGGAACACATCCCTAGAAAGAGAATGAAGTTACCTTTTGATTCTATTATTAGAACAAATTATGATGTTGACACTTCGTCTCTTGATAATACTTGATGCACACTTTCTGCGCCTAGCTGAAAGGCGTTAAAGAAAAGCGCTTATGGGAGACAACCCATGTTTTTACTACAGTACTTTGTTTTATATTTGTGTCTTGGAAGTTGTTTACTACTGTAGCAACCTCTCCTTATCTTAGTTTAGTGTTTTATTGTGCCAAGTAAAGTCGTTGATAGCAAGGTTCATACTAGATTTGGATTACTGCGCAGAAACAGATTTCTTTGCTGTCATGAATCTGGGCAAAATTCTCTGTAGGTAACTCAGAAAATTATTCCATTTTACGTGAGTGATCCTCAGATATGTACGCAACTTTCATTCAATTTGGGCATTTTCATTTGAGCAAGTCTGGTGCCTCAATAAAATTCGTCAATACGAACTGTTCTGTTTTTGACAGATTCTGCCTTTTATTTCGCATTGCCTATTTTGATATATTCGATGGATATTTCGATTCCATTGACTTTCAGTAGCTTTGTGCAATGTCCAGAAGTGTTAAGAATGATTATGTCACCTCTAAACATGTATATTTTGATTGTGCACTAACCCTCTAATGAGTTGTTTTGAGTTTGGTGTGGAGGAAGTTTTCAAGGATCAAGAGAGGGAGATGATACAACATGATCAAGGAGAGTGAAAGCTCTAAGCTTGGGGATGCCCCGGTGGTTCACCCCTGCATATTTCAAGAAGACTCAAGCGTCTAAGCTTGGGGATGCCCAAGGCATCCCCTTCTTCATCGACAACATTATCAGGTTCCTCCCCTGAAACTATATTTGTATTCCATCACATCTTATGTGCTTTGCTTGGAGCGTCGGTTTGTTTTTGTTTTTGTTTTGTTTGAATAAAATGGATCCTAGCATTCTTTGTGTGGGAGAGAGACACGCTCCGCTGTAGCATATGGACAAGTATGTCCTTAGGCTCTACTCATAATATTCATGGCGAAGTTTCTTCTTCGTTAAATTGTTATATGGTTGGAATTGGAAAATGATACATGTAGTAATTGCTAAAATGTCTTGGATAATGTGATACTTGGCAATTGTTGTGCTCATGTTTAAGCTCTTGCATCATATACTTTGCACTTATTAATGAAGAAATACATAGAGCATGCTAAAATTTGGTTTGCATACTTGGTCTCTCTAAAGTCTAGATAATTTCTAGTATTGAGTTTGAACAACAAGGAAGACGGTGTAGAGTCTTATAATGTTTTCAATATGTCTTTTATGTAAGTTTTGCTGCACCGTTTCATCCTTGTGTTTGTTTGAAATAGCCTTGCTAGCCTAAACCTTGTATCGAGAGGGAATACTTCTCATGCATCCAAAATACTTGAGCCAACCACTATGCCATTTGTGTCCACCATACCTACCTACTACATGGTATTTCTCCGCCATTCCAAAGTAAATTGCTTGAGTGCTACCTTTAAATTTCTATTCCTCTACCTTTACAATATATAGCTCATGGGACAAATAGCCTAAAAACTATTGTGGTATTGAATATGTACTTATGCACTTTATCTCTTATTAAGTTGCTTGTTGTGCGATAACCATGTTCCTGGGGACGCCATCAACTACTCTTTGTTGAATATCATGTGAGTTGCTATGCATGTTCGTCTTGTCTGAAGTAAGGGAGATTTACCACCTTATGGTTAGAGCGTGCATATTGTTAGAGAAGAACATTGGGCCGCTAACTAAAGCCATGATCCATGGTGGAAGTTTCAGTTTTGGACAATATCCTCAATCTTATATGAGAAAATTAATTGTTGTTACATGCTTATGCATAAAAGAGGAGTCCATTATCTGTTGTCTATGTTGTCCCGGTATGGATGTCTAAGTTGAGAATAATCAATAGCGAGAAATCCGATGCGAGCTTTCTCCTTAGACCTTTGTACAGGCGGCATAGAGGTACCCCTTTGTGACACTTGGTTAAAACATGTGCATTGCGATAATCCCGGTAATCCAAGCTAATTAGGACAAGGTGCGGGCACTATTAGTATACTATGCATGAGGCTTGCAACTTGTAAGATATAATTTACATAACACATATGCTTTATTACTACCGTTGACAAAATTGTTTCTTGTTTTCAAAATCAAAGCTCTAGCACAAATATAGCAATCGATGCTTTCCTCTTTGAAGGACCTTTCTTTTACTTTTATTGTTGAGTCAGTTCACCTATTTCTCTCCACCTCAAGAAGCAAACACTTGTGTGAACTGTGCATTGATTCCTACATACTTGCATATTGCACTTGTTATATTACTTTGCATTGACAAATATCCATGAGATATACATGTTACAAGTTGAAAGCAACCGCTGAAACTTAATCTTCCTTTATGTTGCTTCAATACCTTTACTTTGAATTATTGCTTTATGAGTTAACTCTTATGCAAGACTTATTGATGCTTGTCTTGAAAGTACTATTCATGAAAAGTCTTTGCTATATGATTCACTTGTTTACTCATGTCATATACATTGTTTTGATCGCTGCATTCACTACATATGATTACAAATAGTATGATCAAGGTTATGATGGCATGTCACTCTAGAAATTATCTTTGTTTATCGTTTACCTGCTCGGGACGAGCAGAAACTAAGCTTGGGGATGCTGATACGTCTCCGACGTATCGATAATTTCTTATGTTCCATGCCACATTATTGATGATATCTACATGTTTTATGCACACTTTATGTCATATTTGTGCATTTTCTGGAACTAACCTATTAACAAGATGCCGAAGTGCCGATTCTTTGTCTGCTGTTTTTGGTTTCAGAAATCCTAGTAAGGAAATATTCTCGGAATTGGACGAAATCAACGCCGAGGGTCCTATTTTGCCACGAAGCTTCCAGAAGACCGAAGAGTCAACGAAGTGGGGCCACGAGGTGGCCAGGAGGGCAGGCGGCGTGGCCCCACCCTTGGCCGCGCCGACCTGTCTCCTGGGCCCCTCACGACGCCCCCTGACCTACCCTTCCGCCTACTTAAAGCCTTCGTCGCGAAACCCCCAGTACCGAGAGCCACGATACGGAAAACCTTCCAGAGACGCCGCCGCCGCCAATCCCATCTCGGGGGATTCAGGAGATCGCCTCCGGCACCCTGCCGGAGAGGGGAATCATCTCCCGGAGGACTCTACGCCGCCATGGTCGCCTCCGGAGTGATGTGTGAGTAGTCTACCCCTGGACTATGGGTCCATAGCAGTAGCTAGATGGTTGTCTTCTCCTCATTGTGCTTAATTGTCGGGTCTTGTGAGCTGCCGAACATGATCAAGATCATCTATCTGTAATTCTATATGTTGTGTTTGTTGGGATCCGATGAATAGAGAATACTATGTTATGTTGATTATCAATTTATATCTATGTGTTGTTTATGATCTTGCATGCTCTCCGTTATTAGTAGAGGCTCTGGCCAAGTTTTTGCTATTAACTCCAAGAGGGGGTATTTATGCTCGATAGTGGGTTCATGTCTCCGTGAATCTGGGGAAGTGACAGAAATCTCTAAGATTATGGATGTGCTGTTGCCACTAGGGATAAAACATTGGTGCTATGTTCGAGGATGTAGTTACTGATTACATTACGCGCAATACTTAATGCAATTGTCTGTTGTTAGCAACTTAATACTGGAGGGGGTTCGGATGATAACCTGAAGGTGGACTTTTTAGGCATAGATGCATGCTGGATAGCGGTCTATGTACTTTGTCGTAATGCCCAATTAAATCTCACTATACTCATCATAATATGTATGTGCATGGTCATGCCCTCTTTATTTGTCAATTGCCCAACTGTAATTTGTTCACCCAACATGCTGTTTATCTTATGGGAGAGACACCTCTAGTGAACTGTGGACCCCGGTCCAATTCTCTATACTGAAATACAATCTACTGCAATACTTGTTCTACAGTTTTCTGCAAACAATCATCATCCACACTATACATCTAATCCTTTGTTACAGCAAGCCGGTGAGATTGACAACCTCGCTGTTTTGTTGGGGCAAAGTACTTGGTTTGTGTTGTGCAGGTTTCACGTTGGCGCCGGAATCCCTGGTGTTGCGCCGCACTACATCTCGCCGCCATCAACCTTCAACGTGCTTCTTGACTCCTACTGGTTCGATAAACCTTGGTTTCTACTGAGGGAAACTTGCCGCTGTGCGCATCACACCTTCCTCTTGGGGTTCCCAACGGACGCGTGTCGAACGAAAAGATAATACGTCAACCACGCGCATCACCCTGCCCCTTTGAAACGATGAGGACGTTGTTGGCAGGTTGGTCCCACATGTCATCCTCTATGAACAATAAAAGTTTCCTTTGGTGGATTTATTTTTGACCCCTAATTAATTTCTAGCTATTTCCTTTTTTTTCTTTTGATCCCCTGCCGCCTTTTTTTGCGATTTCTTTTTGCGAATTATCCCCTGCCGCCTTGGAATCGTTGACGATGCTGCTGCCTCATGGGTCCTGCATGTCATCCTCTCAGAACGGTAAATATTTCTTTACTTGGATTTCGTTTACCAACTGATTTTTGTCTTATTTTTCCTTTCGATCTCCTGCCGCCTTTAAAACGTTGTCGAGAGGCTGCTGGCTCACGGGTCCCACATGTCCACCTCTATAAACAATAAACGTTGAGGATGCTGCCTCATGGGTCCCGCATGCCATCCTCTCAGAACGATAAATGTTTTCTTTTCTTCGATTTTTTTACCAACTGATTTTTGGTTTTTTTTATCCCCTGCCGCCTTTAAAACGTTGACGACGCTGCTGGCTCATGGGTCCCCGATGTCAGCCTCCCCGTACAAGAAACATGTGATATCTTGATTATTTTGCAGACAATAAACATTGTATTTCGCTCTGAGCTATTGCAAACGGAAAAATTAAATATTTATTTTTACATAAACAAACTTATATGTTGAATCTCCTTGTTTTGTGTTTTTGCGAAGCATAGGACTTTCCTGTTTTTTTAGATAAATCCGAACTTTCCTGTTTTGGAGTGGGCTGAAATTGTACGAGTCAAAAGGCCCAGCAGGATAGTTCGAAGGCCCAGATGTCCAGATGCAGACCAATTGAAATCTTTCTGTTCTTGGATTTTTTTCACCCCCTGATTTCTGGCTACTTCATTTTTCTTTTGGTCCTGTGCCGCCTTGGAAACGTTGAGACCGCTGCTGCAAAATGGGACCCGCATGTCATCCTCTATGTACAATAAAATTTCTTTTCTTGGATTATTTTTTGCTCCTGATATTTGGTCACTTGCCTTTTTCTTTCAATCTCATGCCGAGTTTGAAACGTTGAGGAACCTGCTGGCTCATGGGTCCCGCATGTCATCCTCTATGAACAATAAAAGTTTCCTTTGTTGGATTTATTTTTTACCCCTAATTTCTGGCTATTTGCCTTTTTCTTTTGATCCCCTGCCCCCTTTGAAACGATGACGACGCAGCTGGCAGGTCGGTCCCACATGTCATCCTCTATGAACAATAAAGGTTTCCTTTGATAGATTTATTTTTTACCCTAATTAATTTCTGGCTATTTCCTTTTTTATTTTGATCCCCTGCCGCCTTGGAATAGTTGAGGATGCTGCTGCCTCATGGGTCCCGCATGTCATCCTCTCAGAAAGGTAAATGTTTCATTTCTTGGATTTTGTTTACCAACTGATTTTTGGCTTATTTTTTTTTGTTTCGATCTCCTGCCGCCTTTAAAACGTTGACGACGCTGCTGGCTCATGGGTCCCCAATGTCAGCCTCCCCGTACTGCAAATCCTCTTTCTGCAAAGGTTGTATTTCTAGCTAGATAGCTAAGGTGGATTCGAATCTGCCGTGGTTCAGGCAGCTCAGGTAAGCCTTCTTGCACTGATTAATGGAACTAGTGTATAGCAAGGTCAAGACATGTGGCTCGGTGTAATGAATCTATTTGAATCATGTTGTGGATTCAATCTGATAGTTCTCTAACAGGTCAGCCAAAATAGAAATTAAGTTTTTTTCTAAAACGGAAATGCAAATTAAGATGAACACAAACATTAGTTATCATAATAGCTGATCATACATACATACTTGCTAAGAGCAAAAGCTTGCCAGAGTTTTACCACCCATACAATTAATTAGCAGTTCAGATAAGATAACCTTATATAAGTATAACTACAAATGCATTTGCTAAGGGCTCATGGGACAACAGAACTAGACAACTGCAAACTTTATGACCAGTATGTCACAGTGGCATCGAAAGATCTTGACCTTCAAATTTGATCCAATGCGAAGTTTGGCACTGCCAATGAACTTTTTCCACCTGGAAGTAACAGCCAAGCGGCCATCTGTGGGACTGACGGAGTACCGTCCCTCCACGGTGAGACCTTCACTCTCCATGACGAGGGAAATCTTGCCCCTTCGGCCAACATTGAGATCCTTGGAGATACTTTTAGGCAATTTATGATTCAAAGCAAGAGATACCACCAAAAAATAGTCAATGGCACCAATGCACTAAAGACTGAACCATGTGAGACTTTGAGCAGAGAAGACATCAAGATAAGAGCAGTTATGCTGTCATATACTCACGAACATAGCCTTCAGATGCGTCCTGGTCACCACACGGGTGGCCACAGCAATGAGCTGAGACCTCGGTGATCTGGCTGGGGCAGGTGCAGGAGCAAGGGCTGGTACATGAGCTAGTGCTGATGCAGGAGACTGCTGGGCAGATGCAATAAACGGTGCCTCTAGAGGAACCGGTGCTGATGCAGGAGACTATTGGGCAGGTGCAGTAAACGGTGCAGCTAGAGGAACCAGTGCTGATGCAGGAGCCTGCTGGGCAGGTGTAGTATATGGGGCCTCGACAGGAACCAATGCTGATGTAGGGGCCTGCTGGGTAGATGCAGTAAACGGAGCTGGTACAGGAACCGGTGCTGATGCAGGAGAGTGGGAAGCTGGTGCCGGTGCTGGTGTGGGTGCCCTTTGTGATATCCGCTCCTGTTCCATCAGGGGATCTGCAGCTTTGATCATGTTAAACCCAGCAAGCTAGAACAGAGGGAATGGTTTAGAACAACTGCTCAGAATGCAGTAATCAAAGGATATGAGTACAAAAAAGTTACATATTATATATTTGGAAGTGTCTCCAACTCTGTAAGCAGTTACGTATATCTGCCCGTTTGAGTTTCTGATCCTCAGCTCATCGCCCTTCTTCAGATCGTAGTCAAAAGCAAACTTTCTCCAATCATGTCCATACAAATATGTGATGGCCTGCGTCTTGTAGACATACACCTCATAGACCGTGTAGGTGTTCATCAATTTGCCATTGCCATGCATAGTGAAAGACCCTTCATGCGGACATGATGACCCACAAGTATAGGGGGTGTATCGTAGTATCTTCGATAAGTAAGAATGTCGATCCCAACGAGGAGCAGAAGGTGTTGACAAGCAGTTTTGATGAAGGATTCACTGTAAATGCTCACAGACAAGTATTCAGGGGGTTTTGATGTAACAAGCGAATAAAGTACGAGTAAGTAAAGTGCAAGAGTAATAATTCCAGCGAGTGGCCCAATCCTTTTTAGCACAAAGGACAAGCCGGGTTGTTTACTTATAATGACCAAACGTTCTCGAGGACACACGGGATTTTAGTCTAGTGCTTTCGCTACATACGGCTAAATAATCTTCATTGTTATGATAAGTGTTGTGTGGGTGAACCTATGCTAATGTACCGCCCTTCCTAGGACTAATACATACTTGTGATTATACCCCTTGCAAGCATCCGCAACTACAAGAAAGTAATTAAGAATAAATCTAACCACAGCCTTAAACTCTGAGATCCTGCTATCCCTCCTGCATCGATATACCAACGGGGGTTTAGGTTTCTGTCACTCCGGCAACCCCGCAATTGGCAAACGAGTACAAGATGCATTCCCCTAGGCCCATAAAGGTGAAGTGTCATGTAGTCGACGTTCACATGACACCACTAGAAGAATAACACCACAACTTAAATATCATAACATTGAATATTACTCAACCATAGTTCACTACTAACATTTAGACTTCACCCATGTCCTCAAGAACTAAACGAACTACTCACGAGACATCATATGGAACATGATCAGAGGTGATATGATGACAAATAACAATCTGAACATAAACCTTGGTCCAATGGTTTCACTCAATAGCATCAACAACAAGTAGAAATCGATACTGGGAGAGTTTCCCCTATCAAACAATCAAGATCAAACCCAAATTGCTACGGCGGTGACGATGTCCAGCGGTGGAGACGGCGGTGATGATGGTGGAGATGATGATGATGGTGATGGAGATGATGTCCAGCTCGATGACGGTGACGGTGGCGTCGATTTCCCCCTCCCGGAGGGAATTTCCCCGGCGGATCTCAGCCCGCCGGAGAGCTCTTTTCTCTCTGGTGTTCTCCGCCCCGCAGAGGCGGCTGTAACTCTTCGCGAGGTACCCTCTGTGGCTTAGGTCTTCGGGACGAAGGATTTCGCGAAGAAAAGGAGGCGAAAGGGGCTGTGGGGCCCCCTCACCACCAGGTGGCGCGGCCAGGCCATGGGCCGCGCCGCCCTGTGGTCTGGGCCTACCTTGGGTCCAGCTGGCTCCCCCTTCTGGCTTCCTTCGTCATCTGGAAAAATAGGATTTTTGGTATAATTTCCTTCCACAGTTGATCTTCCGAAATATTGCGTTCTGACGGTGCTTTTTCCAGCAGAATCCTGGCTCCGGTGCTCGATCCTCCAATAATGACGAAACATGCAAAATAGATGAAATAACATAAGTATTGTGTCCAAATATGAAATATATCAATGAATAACAGCAAATTATGATATAAAATAGTGATGCAAATTGGACGTATCAACTCCCCCCAAGATTAGACTTCGCTTGTCCCCAAGCGAAACTGAACTCAGTAAACAGGACCACATGTTTATGGAGTGAAGAGTCAATAAATAAAATACGGACAAGAAGCATCATATTCATTCACACAAGACATTCTAGTAAACAACTTCCTCATATAACTCAACTTGAAACAAGTATAAAGTAATCACAAATAAAGGTGCATAAGAAATCATTAGTTGGTGATGGCAAACTTCGTTCTTGGTCAGAGAACAATTAACAGATTATACTTATCTCATTGAGCAGCGCTCTCATGTTAAAGTTTATATGGCACAACTTGCATACTCAATCATAATAGTCTCCTCATGATCATTGATAACTTGCAAAGCTATATTCATTCAGATAAAACTTGTACTAAACAAGGAAGAATAAAAGACATGATGAAGCAAATCACAATATAATGGTTTGATCACAACTACTCAAATGCTTGCTTGAGATGGAGGGAAATAGGTTTACTGACTCAACATAAAGTAAAAGACAGGCCCTTCGCAGAGGGAAGCAGGGATTAAATCATGTGCTAGAGCTTTTTCAGTTTTGAAATCATATAAAGAGAATAAAAGTAGTATTTTGAGAGGTGTTTGTTGTTGTCAACGACTGGTAACGGGTACTCTAACCCCCTTGCCAGACAACCTTCAAAGAGCGGCTCCCATTTTATTTTTATTTTGTGCGGCACTCCTTCCAACCTTTCTTTCACAAACCATGGCTAACCGAATCCTTCGGGTGCCTGCCAACAATCTCATACCATGAAGGAGTGCCTTTTTATTTTGGTTTTATTATGATGATGACACTCCCCCCAACCTTTGCTTACACAAGCCATGGCTAACCGAATCCTTCGGGTGCCGTCCATCAATCACATACCATGGAGAAGTGTCTATTTAGTTTAATTAATTTGGGACTGGGAATCCCATTGCCAGCTCTTTTTGCAAAATTATTGGATAAGCGGATGAAGCCACTAGTCCATTGGTGAAAGTTGCCCAACAAGATTGAAAGATAAAACACCACATACTTCCTCATGAGCTATAAAACATTGACACAAATAAGAGATAGTAAATTTTGAATTGTTTAAAGGTAGCACATGAAGTATTTACTTGGAATGGCAGAAAATACCATGTAGTAGGTAGATATGGTGGACACAAATGGCATAGGTTTTGGTTAAGGTTTGGATGCACGAGAAGTATTCCCTCTCAGTACAGGTCTTTGGCTAGCAAGGTTAATTAGCAAACATAAGAGTCGAAGGAAACAAACAAATATACATGTGATAGAAACAATCATGCATCTTCCTTATAAGCACAAACAATTTTAACTTCAGAATAACAAGCTATGAGCTAACAAGAAAGAAAGACAATGAAACAACTACACGTATTTCTCTTTTCTACTTAAACCTCAAAGTGTTGTTGCTATTGACCAATGCTAAGTTTGCCAAAACCAAATAGATTTATTCAATGGTCCCAAAGTGATACCAATACTAACAACAAGGTAAATCATATAATAGAGCTTGCAAACTAAAATAAGGTGTGCAATATGTAAATGATAAGACTTCTCATTAATATTCCATAATGATAACTCACACCAAGGGATACATAGACAACCAACTAAAGGAGAAATACTTCCAAACTGCAACCCATCTTATATGATAACTTCCCTACTCATGATATGACACTACTTGACAGTAAAAAGTAAAAGGTAGTGATGATGTGATACCGCGGCACTCCCCCAAGCTTGGAACAAACCAAGGGGATGCCAATACCGATGATGAATTACTCCTTCGGCGATGGTGGTGATGAACTCCTCCCGCGCTTCTTACAGATCTCCTTCAGCTTCAGTTTCTCAGCTTGGCAATTCTGCACTAAGACTCGAAGAGATTCATTGTTATCTGAAGTTGGCGATGATGACCTTGTGATGTGAATCGAGTGGTATTCCAGCATTCTACGGAGACGGCAATTCTCCTCCTGGAGTATCTCCACTTCTCTTCTTAGAGCCCGATATTGATCACAAAACTCATCGGTAGTCCGTAGAGCTTCTTCCAACACAGGGAAGGAGTCGAGGCTAAGAGCGGGTGGTAAGGGTCCCTGCAAGTTATGAGAAAAAGAACGTCGAGTGTCAACAGATCCCACCAAGATTTGCTTGCTCCCAACGGCTTGCTGCTCTTGTTTTGATGGCACCCTCTTCACTTCTTCCTCCGAAAGCCCCTTGCCCTTGTTGTTGGAGGCCATGGTGCTTCTAGACCGAAAACAGATCCTGGCAGAAACAGCTCGAAACAAAACACGTCGAGAAAACGATATACGGACCTCCAAGGGTCCGGGGGATTATATAGCAAAAATTTTCACGACAAAAGGAAAGTACCAGATCGAACCAGAGTCGGAAAGGGGCGACGAGGCGGCCAGCTCATAGGGCGGCGCGGGCCTAGGCCAGGCCGCGCCGGCCTATGGTGGCACGCCCTCGTGCGTCTTTTCCACTCCGTTTCGATCTCGTAATTTTTCATATTTTCCAAAAACAGCAAAAATATTGTTCGGAAAGTAAATTGCAAACTTTTTATTACCAGTACTGTTACCTATTCAAAGTCGAGTTCTGGCGGACTGTCAATTTGTCCTTTGATGAAAGCCTCCGGTGTTTCCACTCGAATAATATCAACATCAACATTATAAGAATCTCCTGAGATATAATGCTTGAGTCTTTGTCCATTCACCACTTGCGTAGCATTGCCTTGGAGAGAACTAATTTTAATTGCTCCTGAACGATACACCTCCTCAACAACATATGGTCCTTCCCATTTCGAGAGTAATTTCCCTGCAAAGAATCTGAGACGAGACCGATACAATAGGACTTTATCCCCAATATTAAATTCTCTTTTGATAATCCTTCTATCATGCCATTTTTTTAACTTTCTCTTTAAAGAGTTTAGCATTTTCATAAGCTTCACTTCTCCATTCATCTAGAGAACTCAATTGCAACAACCTCTTATTACCGGCAAGTTTAGGATCTTTATTTAATTCTCTAACAGCCCAATAAGCTTTGTGCTCTAGTTCTAAAGGTAAATGACAAGCTTTCCCATAAACCATTTTATAAGGTGACATTCCCATGGGATTTTTATAAGCAGTTCTATAAGCCCATAGTGCATCCTTCAATTTACTAGCCCAATTCTTTCTAGTTTTATTAACAGTCTTTTGCAAGATAGATTTAGTTTCTCTATTTGATAATTCTACTTGCCCACTAGTTTGAGGATGATAAGCGGAAGCAATTCTATGATTAATACCATATTTAGCAAGAGTTTTTCTAAAACCACCATGAATAAAATGAGAACCTCCATCAGTCATAATATATCTAGGAACTCCAAATCTAGGAAAAATAATATCTAAGAGCATTCTTAAAGAGGTCTCACCATCAGCACTTTTTGTAGGTATGGCTTCCACCCATTTAGTAACATAATCAACAGCAACAAGTATATGAGTGTTACCTTCTGAAGAGGGAAAAGGTCCCATGAAGTCAAATCCCCAACAATCGAACGGTTCAATAACAAGAGTATAATTCATAGGCATTTCATTGCGTCTGGAGATATTACCAACCCTTTGGCATTCATCACAAGATAAAATAAACTTCCTTGCATCTTTGAAGAGAGTTGGCCAATAAAAACCTGATTGTAGAACCTTTTGAGCGGTTCTTTCTCCGGCGTGATGTCCTCCATAAGCACTACCATGACATTTACTCAATATCTCCTGTTGTTCATATTCGGGAACACATCTTCGCAGAATACCATCCACTCCTTCTTTATATAAGTGTGGGTCATCCCAGAAATAATGCCTCAAATCATAAAAGAATTTCCTCCTTTGCTGAGCTGAAAAGGTTGGAGGCAAGTACTTGGAAACAATAAAGTTAGCATAATCAGCATACCAAGGACTGTCTCGCGAACTCACCTTTATTGCAGCCAATTGTTCATTTGGAAAACTATCATTAACAGGAACATGATCATAAGCAATATTTTCCAATCTAGACAAATTATCAGCAACAGGATTATCAGCACCTTTCCTATCTACAATATGTAAATCAAATTCTTGCAACAGAAGTACCCATCTAATAAGCCTTGGCTTAGCATCTTTCTTTTGCATAAGGTATCTGATTGCAGCATGATCAGTATGTATAGTAACTTTTGAATCAACAATATAAGATCTAAACTTATCACAAGCAAAGACTACAGCTAACAATTCCTTTTCAGTAGTAGCATATTTTCTTTGAGCAGCATCAAGAGTTTTACTAGCATAATGAATAACATTCAATTTTTTATTTACCCGCTGTCCAAGAACAGCGCCTACAGCAAAATCACTAGCATCACACATAATTTCAAATGGTAAGTTCCAATCAGGAGGTTCAACTATAGGAGCAGTTGTTAAGGCTTTCTTTAGAGTTTCAAAAGCTTCCTTACAATCATCATCAAAAACAAAAGGTACATCTTTTTGAAGAAGATTAGTAAGAGGCTTTGAAATCTTGGAGAAGTCTTTAATAAACCTCCTATAAAACCCAGCATGACCAAGAACACTACGAATACCTTTAACATCCCTAGGATAGGGCATCTTCTCAATTGCTTCAACTTTAGCTCTATCAACTTCAATACCTCTCTCGGAAATTTTATGTCCCAATACAATTCCTTCATTAACCATAAAGTGGCATTTCTCCCAATTAAGAACAAGGTTAGTTTCTTCACATCTCTGCAAAACTTTGTCAAGGTTCCGCAAGCAATTATCAAAAGAATTCCCATAGACAGAAAAATCATCCATGAATACCTCTACAATACTCTCGCAAAAACCATGAAAAATAGCAGACATGCATCTTTGAAAAGTAGCAGGAGCATTACATAAACCAAAAGGCATACGTCTATAAGCATAAGTTCCATAGGGACAAGTGAAAGTGGTTTTCTCTTGATCCTTAGTTTTAACAGCAATTTGTGAAAACCCAGAATAACCATCAAGAAAACAAAAATGAGTATTTTTAGATAACCTTTCTAACATTTGATCAATAAAAGGCAAAGGGTAATGATCTTTTTTAGTAACCTTATTAAATTTTCGATAATCAATGCACATTCTATACCCTACAACAACTCTTTGGGGTATGAGCTCATCATTATCATTAGGCACAATAGTCATTCCTCCTTTCTTAGGAACACAATGCACAGGACTAACACATCTACTATCAGCAATAGGATATATAATACCAGCTTCAAGAAGTCTTAATACCTCATTTCTTACCACGTCCTTCATCTTAGGAATTAGACGACGCTGGGGTTCAACAACAGGCTTCGCATCATCTTCCATATTAATGGCATGTTGGCAAATAGAGGGAGAAATCCCCTTCAAGTCATCAAGAGTGTAGCCAATAGCTCCTCGGTGTTTCTTCAATATTTCCAATAACCTTTCTTCTTCAAACTCTGTAAGCTTAGAACTAATAATAACAGGATATATTTTCTTATCATCAATATGAGCATATTTAAGATTATCAGGCAAAGGTTTTAAATCAAAGACAGGATCTTCCTTTGGTGGCGGTGTTGTACCCAGATCTTCCACCGGTAAATCATGCTTAAGAATAGGTTGGCGGAGAAAAATTTCCTCAAGCTCATCTCTTTCTTTCCTAAAAACTTCACTCTCGCTATTCTCCAAATGTTGCTGCAAAGGATTATTAGGAACAAGAACAATAGATGCACACTGTTCCATTTTAAAATCATTACTAGGCAAATCAGCTTTATAAGGAGTTTTGGTAAATTTAGAGAAGTTAAACTCATAAGATTCACCAGCAAATTTAGTCAAAATTTTCTCTTTCTTGCAATCTATAATAGCTCCACAAGTATTTAGAAAAGGTCTACCAAAAATGATAGGACAATAATCACTAGCGTGAGAACCAAGTACCAAAAAGTCAAGAGGATATTTAATCTTACCACATAGAACTTCCACATCTCGAACAATACCAATTGGAGAAATAGTTTCTCTATTAGCCAGCTGAATAACCACATCAATATCTTCAAGTTCACAAGAACCAATTTCGTGCATAATCTCCGTATAAAGCTCATAAGGAATAGCACTAATACTTGCACCAATATCACATAAACCATAATAGCAATGATCACCAATTCTAACAGATAGCATAGGAACACTAGCTTGCTTGGGTTTATTAGGATGTGAAACAATATTAGAAGCATCTTCACAGAAAATAATATGACCTTCCTCCAAATTTTCAGTCACAAGATCTTTAACTATTGCAATAGCAGGTTCAACTTTTATTTGTTCTTCAGGTTCTATAGGTTTCTTTTCACTTTTATGAACCGCACTATTTATAACAGAGTACCCCTTCATTTTAGCAAGGAAAGGAGTTTTTTCAATATAAGCTTCAGGAATAACATGATCAACAGTTTCAACTACAACGCATTTATTAATAGATGAATCAATTTTATCTTTATACGGTTCATGATACTTATCAAAATTCTTCTTAGGCAATTCATAATGAGAGGCAAAAGCTTTATAAAGATTTGCAGCAACTTGAGAATCAAGACCATAAGTAGCACTCATATTACGAAATTTATCAGTATCCATAAAAGCTTCAATGCATTTGTAATCATAATTTATACCTGATTCTCGATCTTTGTCGATCTCCCATCCTTCAGTATTTTCCTGGATTCGATTAAGAAGGTCCCTTTTAAACTCTTCCTTATTGCGCGTGAATGATCCAGAACAAGAAGTATCCAGCAAGGTCTTGTCTTCAAAAGAAAGTCTTGCATAGAAATTATCAATAATAACATTACCAGGAAGCTCATGAATGGGGCATTTGAGCATTAAAGACTTCAATCTCCCCCAAGCTTGGGCAATACTCTCTCCATCATGAGGCCAAAAATTATATATGCGATTCCGATCCTTGTGAATTTCACTTGGAGGATAGAACTTAGAATAAAACCGGGGCACAATATCATTCCATTCAAGAGAATCCCCATTATCCAGTAATTTATACCAATGCGCCGCTTTACCAGACAGCGATATAGAGAATAGTTTCTTCCTCACTTCATCCATAGCAATACCTGCACACTTGAATAAACCGCATAATTCATGCAAGAACAGTAAATGATCTCCAGGGTGGACAGTTCCATCCCCTGTATAACGGTTATTCACTACGCGTTCAATAATTTTCATAGGTATTTTGTATGGTATCTCTTCTTTACCTGGCGCCTCATCCACTACCTTTGCAGTAGTAGCAGATTTTCCAAATAAACATTCGAGAGAAGATCTCTCCATAATGAATTATGGCAGCAGGCAGAAATAAAATCAGCACAAACAGTAGATATTTCCCTTACCAATTCCACTTACCAATAGCGCTTCACTCCCCGGCAACGGCGCCAGAAAATAGTCTTGATGACCCACAAGTATAGGGGGTGTATCGTAGTATCTTCGATAAGTAAGAATGTCGATCCCAACGAGGAGCAGAACGTGTTGACAAGCAGTTTTGATGAAGGATTCACTGTAAATGCGCACAGACAAGTATTCAGGGGGTTTTGATGTAACAAGCGAATAAAGTACGAGTAAGTAAAGTGCGAGAGTAATAATTGCAGCGAGTGGCCCAATCCTTTTTAGCACAAAGGAAGAGCCGGGTTGTTTACTTATAATGACCAAACGTTCTCGAGGACACACGGGATTTTAGTCTAGTGCTTTCGCTACATACGGCTAAATAATCTTCATTGTTATGATAAGTGTTGTGTGGGTGAACCTATGCTAATGTACCGCCCTTCCTAGGACTAATACATACTTGTGATTATACCCCTTGCAAGCATCCGCAACTACAAGAAAGTAATTAAGAATAAATCTAACCACAGCCTTAAACTCTGAGATCCTGCTATCCCTCCTGCATCGATATACCAACGGGGGTTTAGGTTTCTGTCACTCCGGCAACCCCGCAATTGGCAAACGAGTACAAGATGCATTCCCCTAGGCCCATAAAGGTGAAGTGTCATGTAGTCGACGTTCACATGACACCACTAGAAGAATAACACCACAACTTAAATATCATAACATTGAATATTACTCAACCATAGTTCACTACTAACATTTAGACTTCACCCATGTCCTCAAGAACTAAACGAACTACTCACGAGACATCATATGGAACATGATCAGAGGTGATATGATGACAAATAACAATCTGAACATAAACCTTGGTCCAATGGTTTCACTCAATAGCATCAACAACAAGTAGAAATCGATACTGGGAGAGTTTCCCCTATCAAACAATCAAGATCAAACCCAAATTGCTACGGCGGTGACGATGTCCAGCGGTGGAGACGGCGGTGATGATGGTGGAGATGATGATGATGGTGATGGAGATGATGTCCAGCTCGATGACGGTGACGATGGCGTCGATTTCCCCCTCCCGGAGGGAATTTCCCCGGCGGATCTCAGCCCGCCGGAGAGCTCTTTTCTCTCTGGTGTTCTCCGCCCCGCAGAGGCGGCTGTAACTCTTCGCGAGGTACCCTCTGTGGCTTAGGTCTTCGGGACGAAGGATTTCATGAAGAAAAGGAGGCGAAAGGGGCTGTGGGGCCCCCTCACCACCAGGTGGCGCGGCCAGGCCATGGGCCGCGCCGCCCTATGGTCTGGGCCCACCTTGGGTCCAGCTGGCTCCCCCTTCTGGCTTCCTTCGTCATCTGGAAAAATAGGATTTTTGGTATAATTTCCTTCCACAGTTGATCTTCCGAAATATTGCGTTCTGACGGTGCTTTTTCCAGCAGAATCCTGGCTCCGATGCTCGATCCTCCAATAATGATGAAACATGCAAAATAGATGAAATAACATAAGTATTGTGTCCAAATATGAAATATATCAATGAATAACAGCAAATTATGATATAAAATAGTGATGCAAATTGGACGTATCAGGACACATCTGGTTAATCATTGGACGAAGTTCACAAGGTACAGTCTGCAGGTGAAAATTGATACTAATGTAAGAAGCAGGAAGACTAAAAACAAGACTTTACTATATGCCAATTCATGCTAAACCACTGAGAATACATACCTGTAACTCTGTGAAGGAGTTATTAGAAAGGTAGATAGAGCCATAGGAGGTGTTATATGCGGGGTATGTACATGGGCCCGCCATATTCCCGCAAGCTCGGCATCGGGATGGTGAAGGAAACATGGGAGGTACTACTGGTGCGTAGCGCTGAATGTAAGTGGAAGAATTAGGTTGTGTAAAGTGCATAGTTCATAGCAATGCAAATGTTGACAAGCGAGTCCATAACACTATGTTACAAACTGAACAGTCAAAATTTAGTGTATGATGAATATAAGCATGCTAATTTGGCGTTTCCGAATTCCAAAAAGCATTAGACAGAGCCGGTGGTAATATCAGACATAAATCATGGCATGTATATGTGGCTTAAGAAAATATACCCGAACCCTTGAATGATTACGGCCCGGCTGGTCCTTGGACTTGAGCTTATATAAGCATCCAGAAGGTGGGGCTGACAGTAACTTGGTGGCAGCCTCTGCAGATGCCTCATCAGCAGTAGTTGCAATCCTTTTGACCAATGAAGGCTTAGCAGTTTGATGCATATGAAAATTGAAGAGCAACAGACATCAGCAGTGATATATAAAATGAATCTATGATACACTGATGCATATAGTGCTGGATGTAAGTGGAAGAATAGGGTTGTGTGTGTTTCTGAACTATTGGTAAGCATTAGACGAAGCCGGCAATAAACAGACAAATCAAATCATGTATGAGGATTAAGAAAATATACCTGCTTACTGAAAAGGATACCACCCAGCTGGCCCGTGGCCTTGTTCTTGAGGAGGTTTTCAGAAGATGGTGGCGGCACCATCGTCTTCACAGCAACCTCATTAGGATCATTTTTTTCCATTTGAGTAGAGGCACAGAAGCTTCATCCTGCATATGAATAGCAACAGAACTCATCATTGATATTTAATAAATCTATGAGATAGACTGATGCAAGTAGTGCGGGATGTAAGTGGAAGAATAGGGTTGTGCATAGACAACAGTTGACAACAATGCAAATGATTACAAAAGAAGCCAACGGAACTCAACAGTTTATATACTGGATGAGACAAACTGAAAAGTGAAAAATTAGTGTATGATGATTGTAAGCAAACGCAGTGTTTCTGAACCTTTGCTAAGCATTAGGCAAAGCCAACAGTAATTAAACAGATAATAATAAAATCATGTATGTGGATTAAGAAAATATACCAGATTCATTAAAAGGTCGCCACCCAGCTGGCCCATGGCCTCGTGCTTGTAGAGGTTTTCGGATGATGGTGCCGACACCATCGTCCTCACAGCAGCCTCATCAGCCTCATTTTGCATCCATTTGAGTAAAGGCGCAGCAGTTTCAGCCTGCATAAGAATGGGAACAGATCTCAGCAGTGATATTGAATGACTCTGAGACAGACTGATGCATATAGTGCTGGATGTAAGTGGAAGGGTATGGCTGTGTATGGACAACAGTTCACAACAATGCAAGGGTGTGTTCAGTTCTGAAACAGCGTGGAATGGAATGGAATGGTTCCATTTCAGAGGAATGGAATGGTTACATTCTTTCGGTTGGGAAAATGGAGAGCAGAACAGATCGAGGTTAAACTAATCATTTGTCTCAAAATTGTAATTAGTAATTGCAAATGATATTTTAATCTCAAAGTCGTAATTAACAGAGCCTAATGGTGCTCTTTTAATCTAAAAATCGTAATTAACATCATTTTTTGTTGGGTTAGGGGAACTGGAGAGTAGATGAACATTACTGTATGATGATTGTAAGCAAACGAATTTGGTGTTTCTAAACTTTTGGCTTCGAGATCTTATGGGCTTCAACTCTAGCCTACCCCAGCTTGTTTGGGATTGAAAGGCTTGGTTGTTGTTGTTGTTGTAAACTTTTGGCAAGCATTAGAAAAAACCGACAATAAACAGACAAAAATCAAGGCATGTTTTGTGGATTAAGAAAATATACCATATTCATTAAAAGATCACCACCCAGCGGACGCGTGGCCTTGTGCTTGTAGAGGCATTTATAAGATGGGGGCGGCATCAACATACTGGCAGCCTGATCAGCCGCAGTTTTGATCTTCCTTTTGAGTAAAGGCCCTAAAGTTTGAGTCTGCATATGAATAGCAAAACAGAAGGCAGACCTCAGCAGTGATATTGAATTACTGTATGAGATAGACTGATGCATATAGTGGATGCTCTTAGCTTTTTGCACCATGAACACTAGCTATGGACAGACAAAAAAAAACTAGTTGACTCAGCTTTGTCTAGATACCTCCATCCCAAAGCTTAAGGCTTATTTATTTTTGTGAAATCAAAACAAGTAAAGTTTGACCAAAATTTTAGAACATTCTATCAACAAATATAATATTGTGTAGATACCGTAGGAAAATATATTTCACAACCTATTTAATGATATTAATTTTGTATTTTGCATGTTAATGATTTTTGGTAAAAGCTTAGTCAAATATGGTATAGTTTGACTTTCTAAAAATAATATAAGCCCTAAGCTTTGGGATGGAGGTAGTAGTATCTAGAGCTAAAACACATCTAGATACATCCGTATCTACAGATAGTTGAGTCAATTAATTTGGATCTGAGGGAGTATCAGATTCAGACTACATCATGGTAAGTTGGTTAAAAAAAATTACCCCTGGGCGGTCCCTGCCCAGCTCGGCAGTGGCATTTCGCTTCTTGTGCTGCAGATCTGGCCATGCTCCTGCAGTAGGTGGGGCGCTATCGTTCCCCATAGCCTCAGCACGGAACTTGGAGGTACCAACCTGATACAAGGAATATAGAGCATGGTGTCACAGAGGCTTTACGCACAAACAGCTAAAGACATGTGCTACTTTAAGCATTTTTCCAGAACGGGAACAGATTGAGGATGCAGACAGACAGAGTGGATAAGCAAACGGAGTACCTGCTTTCCGGGGCTGGGGACGCAGCTCAGGCTCAGCCAACTGCCCACATGCGTGGTGGCCTTACGCTCCATTGCCCCCCCACCACCACCGAGGTCTTCCCTTTCCTGTACAAGCTGACAAAAGATACATTGAGGATCAGCAAAAACTACAAAGATTGCAAATGTCGACAAATAAAGGAAGAACACCCCAATCCAAGCAAAGGTAGCCCCTGCCCCCCATCCCCATCAATCACTCCCAACGCGAGGGTGACCAGAAAGACACCCCTTCACCCAGAATAGGAAATAGATGCGCAAGATATCGAGGTGAGGAAAAAAGAACCGATCTAGAGAAAGGAAAGAACATTACTAGTACTACCTAATCCGCTTGGTCTAGATGCAGCTTGCCCCTCCAAGCTGGATGCCTGGACGGTGGAGGCGAAAGGAGGGGATCGAGCTAGCGGCTTGCATCCATCGGCTGTCGGCACTCGATCGGGAGAGACAAGGGGGGCTACATAAAGGGGAGTGGTAACATATTTTATTACACAATGAACTTACTGATGTGACTAGTCATTACATGTCTCACTGAAACTGGGGCCCATAGTGTGGCACCCCAAATTCACTTGAACCTGCCCGCGGGACGCATTGGCGCGTCAAGAAAACCCCCGAATTGTAGCGGGGAAATGAAACATTTCACAAAAATTCGAAATTCAAGCACACTGCCACGCGCCAAGCACGCAGGCTGTTCCTTCCTCTTCCTCGGTTCCTCCTCCCCTATCCGAAAAAACCCCAAATCCCAAGCTCAAACAACAACAAAAAAAAAACCAAATCCCCCGGCCGCCATGCATGTCCTCGTTAACCCGCTGGAGATCGTTCCCGGACGAGGCGGACCCCCCGCCCTGAGATCCCGAGTTCGTCCGTTCCGTCCACCTCGAGGCACTGCGTGCTGTCTCGCAGCGGCGGCTTGAGGGCGCTGCAGAGGAAGTTCCACCGGAAAGTGCTCATGGCAACCATGCAAGCTCACCGGCGTGTTGTATCCCGAGAGGAACTGGTCAAAGCTTTGCTATTCGCAAAAAAAAGCGGGCCAAGATCTGGTCAAAGCTTCGTCGATGGCTTTCCGCGAGAGGCTTGGAGTCCAGAGTCAATAAACTAGCTGCTCGAGGACTTGGGCGGTTTACACCGATTCATATTAACTGACTCAAGTTTGTTAGTCTAGTTAACAAATACATCTAGATACATCCATATCTAGACAAAATTGAGTCAATTAATATGAATCAGAGGGGAGTACCTGAAAGTGTTTCATGCTACCAATTAATGCGCTGGCAGGACTGGTTGTAGAAGTAATTGTGCTACTACTCATACGATGAACTGATTGTGTGGGTGTCAAATTTTGCAACGCGATCATCCACTGAATGCTTAATTATAGTTCTAGCGCCAAAGGGGTACAAATCATAACAAAGATAGTACATACTACAGCACCAGAACATAAGAGTACGAATCATAAAGTAGGTCAACATTTTGCATCAGGGCTGGGTGGTCCTGAGACTACCGGGACGCCCCTGATGATCTCCGGGCGTGCATCCACTTCAACGCAAAGCTGTGTACTCGGTCCATGGCCTCCTTCTGTAGGCTGGATAATCTCAGGTGCAGGACCTTCGTCTATGAAAGGCTCGTCATCAGTACCATCCACAGGTGCATCAGGGCTGGGTGGTCTTGAGAATACCAGGACGCCCCTGATGATCTCTGGGCGTGCGTCCACTTCAACGCAAAGCTGTGTACTCAGTCCACGGCCTCCTTCTGTAGGCTGGATAATCTCAGGTGCAGGACCTTCGTCTATGAAAGGCTTGTCATCAATACCATCCACAGGTGCATCAAACTGAGATTCATCTTCAAATCTCCCATCAAACTGAGAGACCTCTTCAACTCTATGCTTCTGCAATTAGTACACCAATAGATTAGACAAACATCTAAGGGATGCAACCTGAACAAATGCCGTTTTACATATTTACCTTCTCATCTGGCACAGCACATGTCCCAGAGCTGAAACCCGTTTCCTGAAGCAAGCGCTTTTTCTCTCCTTCCCGTCCATCCATCTGCAACAAGTTAGATTTGAGTACAGAACTTTGCACAGCAATGCAAACTATTGATCGAAACAGCAGCAACATCAATATAAATAATTAACTACATATGCTAGCACACATACAGTGTGAGCAAGATCTGCTTCTCCCGCTGAAGGATCATTATATGGTTCACCATGATAAACCCACCTAACATATGCGCGGTCCATCCAAAAAATGTGTAAATGATCTTCCACTACATGGTGAGGCCTCTTCTCACCATTCATACATGTGCAGCGCGGGCAATACACGTCCAGGTTGTGACCTTCATGAGCTCTAATAAACCCCATAAAGGGTTGAACACCATTTATATATGAAGGGGAACATAAGTGTCCATGCAGTATCCAAGTTCTGTCCATCTGTTTAATTATGAGATACAATGGTTGGTGATTAATTTAAGGCGAAGTAGGAAATGTATATCCATCGAGTACAAAACTATACTAGTACATGATTATGCATTTCAGCAATCATGTTGAGTACAAAACAAAAATTTCCCATCGACATTTTAGCAAACAGATCGTGTACAAAACTTTGCCATGGCATTTCAGCAAATTAACGGATCGAGTGCAGAACTGACTCTATATGCCCATGCAAATGAACAAATTGATCGAGGACAAATCGAGCGGAAAACTATAAAGTGCCAATTAGTTCGAGCATACTAACGATTTTTTTAAGCAGCATCAAGAAAATATAAATCGTTAGGCCGTCTTGCCCGATGCATGATTGAGCTAGAGATAGCAGCCCTACCGTGGATCAACTTGACCGCCGGTGCGTCTCGAGAAGAACGACGGGGAGGGGAAGCTTCTTCTTCGCACGGACGGGACGGGGAGGGGAAGCTCTTCGCACGGACGGGGATAAGTTGTGTAGCGGTGGGTGGGGGGTCATGCGGCCGGGCCGCCCGGTAGGTGATGTTTAATGGAGTTGCGTGTGTAATTTTCCGTGCACAAGGTTGTGGAATAGGCGGTTCCCTTTGCCGCGCGCACAATTCAAACTATCCCGCCCATGTAGTTTAAATTCGCCCTATTTTCGTTAAATCGACATAAAGTCATGTGAGTGGGTGGAAATTAGCAAAGTTGCTTGAAAAATAGTAAAACTCTAGAATTATCCTTTAAATATGCTCTACTTCGTGTGAAAATCGGGGTGTGGAGTGATATCTACGGGTGCTTCTATTCTTGTAGACATTGTTGGGCCTCCAAGAGCAGAGGTTTGTAGAACAGCAGCAAGTTTCCCTTAAGTGGATCACCCAAGGTTTATCGATCTCAGGGAGGAAGAGGTCAAAGATATCCCTCTCATGCAACCCTGCAACCACAAAGCAAGAAGTCTCTTGTGTCTCCAACACACCTAATAGGTGCACTAGTTCGGCGAAGAGATAGTGAAATACAGGTGGTATGAATAAGTATGAGCAGTAGTAACGGCGCCAGAAAAGTGCTTGCTGGCGTGTGGTTGATGGTGGTAATATTGCGGGCAGTAGAGATGCAAAAGAAAAAGCTTGATAAACAAGCAGCGATAGCAGTATATAGGAACAAGGCCTAGGGATCATACTTTCACTAGTGGACACTCTCAACATTGATCACATAATAGAATAAATAGATAGATGCTAGACTCTACACCCTCTTGTTGGATGATGAACACTATTAACTGTGTAGGATTACACGAACCCTCAATGCCGGAGTTAACAAGCTCCACAATATTCGATGTTCATATTTAAATAACCTTAGAGTGCATGACAGATCAACATAACCAAACCAAGTACTAACATAGCATGCACACTGTCACCTTCACGCTACGAAAGGAGGCATAGATCACATCAATACTATCATAGCAATAGTTAACTTCATAATCTACAAGAGATCACAATCATAGCCTACGCCAAGTACTACACGATGCACACACTGTCACCATTACACCGTGCAGGAGGAATAAACTACTTTAATAACATCACTAGAGTAGCACACAGATAAATTGTGATACAAAACACATTGCAATCATAAAGAGATATAAATAAGCACTTCACTATGCCATTCATAACAGTGAATAAGTATTCTGTGAAATATAGCCTAAGAGACCCACACGGTGCACACACTGTCACCTTTACACACGTGGGACAAGGAGTCTCCGGAGATCACATAAGTAAAATTCACTTGACTAGCATAATGACATCTAGATTACAAGCATCATCATATGAATCTCAATCATGTAAGGCAGCTCATGAGATTATTGTATTGAAGTACATAGGAGAGAGATTAACCACATAGCTACCGGTACAGCCCTTAGCCTCGATGGAGAACTACTCCCTCCTCATGGGAGACAGCAGCGTTGATGAAGATGGTGGTGGTGTTGATGAAGAAGCCTTCCGGGGGCACTTCCCCGTCCCGGCGGCGTGCCGGAACAGAGAGTCATGTCCCCCAGATCTTGGCTTCGCGATGGCGGCGGCTCTGGATGGTTTTCCGTATTGTGGCTCTCGGTATCGAGGTTTTAGGTCGAGGGGGCTTAAATAGGCGAAGAGGCGGTGTCGGAGGGTCAACGAGGCGGCGACACCACAGGGGGGCACGGGCCACCCCTGGGCCGCGCCGACCTATCATCTGGGGGGCCTGTGTCCCCTCTCTGGCGGCTCTCGGGTGTTCTGGATGCTTCCGGGGATTCTAAGATGCTGGGCGTTGATTTCGTCCGATTCCGAGAATATTTCCTTACTAGGATTTCTGAAACCAAAAACAGCAGAAAACAACAACTGACCCTTCGGCATCTCGTCAATAGGTTAGTTCCGGAAAACGCATAAATATGACATAAAGTATGCATAAAACATGTAGATATCATCAATAATGTGGCATGGAACATAAGAAATTATCGATACGTCGGAGACGTATCAGTATCCCCAAGCTTAGTTTCTGCTCGTCCCGAGCAGGTAAACGATAACAAAGATAATTTCTGGAGTGATATGCCATCATAACCTTGATCATACTATTGTAAGCATATGTAATGAATGCAGCGATCAAAGCAATAGTAAATGACATGAGTAAACAACTGAATCATAAAGCAAAGACTTTTCATGAATAGTACTTTCAAGACAAGCATCAATAAGTCTTGCATAAGAGTTAACTCATAAAGCAATAATTCAAAGTAAAGGTATTGAAGCAACACAAAGGAAGATTAAGTTTCAGCGGTTGCTTTCAACTTATAACATGTATATCTCATGGATAGTTGTCAATGTAAAGTAATATAACAAGTGCAATATGCAAGTATGTAGGAATCAATGCACAGTTCACACAAGTGTTTGCTTCTTGAGATGGAGAGAAATAGGTGAACTGACTCAACATAAAAGTAAAAGAATGGCCCTTCGACGAGGGAAGCATTGATTGCTATATTTGTGCTAGAGCTTTGATTTTGAAAACATATAGAGAGCATAAAAGTAAAATTTTGAGAGGTGTTTGTTGTTGTCAACGAATGGTAGTGGGCACTCTAACCCCCTTGCCAGACAAACCTTCAAAGAGCGGCTCCCATTTTATTTTTATTTTTGGGTGGCACTCCTTCCAACCTTTACTTTCACAAACCATGGCTAACCGAATCCTCGGGTGCCTGCCAACAATCTCATACCATGAAGGAGTGCCTTTTTATTTTAGTTTTATTATGATGACACTCCTCCCCACCTTTGCTTTCTCAAGCCATGGCTAACCGAATCCTTCGGGTGCCGTCCAACAATCACATACCATGGAGGAGTGTCTATTTTTGTTAATTAATTTGGGACTGGGAATCCCATTGCCAGCTCTTTTTGCAAAATTATTGGATAAGCGGATGAAGCCACTAGTCCATTGGTGAAAGTTGCCCAACAAGATTGAAAGATAAACACCACATACTTCCTCATGAGCTATAAAACATTGACACAAATCAGAGGTGATAAATTTTGAATTGTTTAAAGGTAGCACTCAAGCAATTTACTTTGGAATGGCGGAGAAATACCATGTAGTAGGTAGGTATGGTGGACACAAATGGCATAGTGGTTGGCTCAAGGATTTTGGATGCATGAGAAGTATTCCCTCTCGATACAAGGCTTAGGCTAGCAAGGCTATTTGAAACAAACACAAGGATGAACTGGTGCAGCAAAACTCACATAAAAGACATATTGTAAACATTATAAGACTCTACACCGTCTTCCTTGTTGTTCAAACTCAATACTAGAAATTATCTAGACCTTAGAGAGACCAATTATGCAAACCAAATTTTAGCAAGCTCTTGTATTTCTTCATTAATGGGTGCAAAGTATATGATGCAAGAGCTTAAACATGAGCACAACAATTGCCAAGTATCACATTACCCAAGACATTTTACCAATTACTACATGTATCATTTTCCGATTCCAACCATATAACAATTTAACGAAGAAGATTCAACCTTCGCCATGAATACTATGAGTAAAGCCTAAGGACATACTTGTCCATATGCAACAGCGGAGCATGTCTCTCTCCCACACAATGAATGCTAGGATCCATTTTATTCAAACAAAACAAAAACAAAAACAAACCGACGCTCCAAGCAAAGCACATAAGATGTGATGGAATAAAAATATAGTTTCACTAGAGGAACCTGATAATGTTGTCGATGAAGAAGGGGATGCCTTGGGCATCCCCAAGCTTAGACGCTTGAGTCTTCTTGAAATATGCAGGGGTGAAAATATAGTTTCACTAGAGGAACCTGATAATGTTGTCGATGAAGAAGGGGATGCCTTGGGCATCCCCAAGCTTAGACGCTTGAGTCTTCTTGAAATATGCAGGGGTGAACCACCGGGGCATCCCCAAGCTTAGAGCTTTCACTCTCCTTGATCATGTTGTATCATCTCCCTCTCTTGATCCTTGAAAACTTCCTCCACACCAAACTCAAAACAACTCATTAGAGGGTTAGTGCACAATTAAAACTTACATGTTCAGAGGTGACATAATCATTCTTAACACTTCTGGACATTGCACAAAGCTACTGAAAGTCAATGGAATCGAAAAATCCATCAAGCATAGCAAAACGGGCAATGTGAAATAAAAGGCAGAATCTGTCAAAACAGAACAGTTCGTAAAGACGAATTTTATTGAGGCACCAGACTTTCTCAAATGAAAATGCTCAAATTGAATTAAAGTTGCGTACATATCTGAGGATCACTCACGTAAATTGGCATAATTTTCTGTGTTACCTACAGAGAATTAGACCCAGATTCGTGAGAGCAAGAAATCTGTTTCTGCGCAGTAATCCAAATCTAGTATGAACCTTACTATCAAAGACTTTACTTGGCACAACAATGCAACAAAACTAAGATAAGGAGAGGTTGTTACAGTAGTAACAACTTCCAAGACGCAAATAAAAAAAACAAAATTGCTGTAGTAAAATAAACACATGGGTTATCTCCCAAGAAGTTCTTTCTTTATAGCCATTAAGATGGGCTCAGCAGTTTTAATGATGCACTCGCAAGAAATAGTATTTGAAGCAAAAGAGAGCATCAAGAAGCACATTCAAAACACATTTAAGTCTAACATGCTTCCTATGAAAAGGAATCTTGTAAATAAATAAATTCAAGAAGCATAATGCAACAAGCATAGAAAGATAAAACAAGTGCAGCTTCAAGATTTTCAGCAAAAAGAGAGGTGTTTTAGTAACATGAAAATTTCTACAACTATATTTTCCTCTCTCATAATAACTTTCAGTAGCATCATGAGCAAACTCAACAATATAACTATCACATAAAGCATTCTTATCATGAGTCTCATGCATAAAATTATTACTCTCCACATAAGCATAGTCAATTTTATTAGTAATAGTGGGAGCAAATTCAACAAAGTAGCTATCATTATTATTCTCATCAAGTGTAGGAGGCATAGTATAATCATCATAAAATGTACTCTCCATAGTAGGTGGCACCAAAAGGCTACTATCATTATAATCATCATAAATAGGAGGCAAAGTATCATCAAAGAAAATTTTCTCCTCAATGCCCGGGGGACTAAAAATATCATGCTCATCAAAACCAGCTTCCCCAAGCTTAGAATTTTTCATATCATTAGCAACAATGGCGTTCAAAGTGTTCATACTAATATGTTCCATGGGTTTTTTAATTTTCGGATCAAACCATCCATGTCTTAACTCAGGAAATAGAATAAGAAGCTCATTGTTGTCCATTATGCCTTACTAGTGTAAACAAGAAATTGCAGGATCTAAAGGAAATAGCTTCGAGCACACACACAATGGCGCCAGAAAAAAATCTTTGTTACACAGGCCGGAGTATGAGTGCCTTTTACCTTTCCTCCCCCGGCAACGGCGCCGAGAAAAGTGCTTGATGTCTACGGGTGCTTCTATTCTTGTAGACAGTGTTGGGCCTCCAAGAGCAGAGGTTTGTAGAACAGCAGCAAGTTTCCCTTAAGTGGATCACCCAAGGTTTATCGATCTCAGGGAGGAAGAGGTCAAAGATATCCCTCTCATGCAACCCTGCAACCACAAAGCAAGAAGTCTCTTGTGTCTCCAACACACCTAATAGGTGCACTAGTTCGGCGAAGAGATAGTGAAATACAGGTGGTATGAATAAGTATGAGCAGTAGTAACGGCGCCAGAAAAGTGCTTGCTGGCGTGTGGTTGATGGTGGTAATATTGCGGGCAGTAGAGATGCAGTAAAACAGTAAACAAGCAGCGATAGCAGTATATAGGAACAAGGCCTAGGGATCATACTTTCACTAGTGGACACTCTCAACATTGATCACATAACAGAATAAATAGATAGATGCTAGACTCTACACCCTCTTGTTGGATGATGAACACTATTAACTGTGTAGGATTACACGAACCCTCAATGCCGGAGTTAACAAGCTCCACAATATTCGATGTTCATATTTAAATAACCTTAGAGTGCATGACAGATCAACATAACCAAACCAAGTACTAACATAGCATGCACACTGTCACCTTCACGCTACGAAAGGAGGCATAGATCACATCAATACTATCATAGCAATAGTTAACTTCATAATCTACAAGAGATCACAATCATAGCCTACGCCAAGTACTACACGATGCACACACTGTCACCATTACACCGTGCAGGAGGAATAAACTACTTTAATAACATCACTAGAGTAGCACACAGATAAATTGTGATACAAAACACATTGCAATCATAAAGAGATATAAATAAGCACTTCACTATGCCATTCATAACAGTGAATAAGTATTCTGTGAAATATAGCCTAAGAGACCCACACGGTGCACACACTGTCACCTTTACACACGTGGGACAAGGAGTCTCCGGAGATCACATAAGTAAAATTCACTTGACTAGCATAATGACATCTAGATTACAAGCATCATCATATGAATCTCAATCATGTAAGGCAGCTCATGAGATTATTGTATTGAAGTACATAGGAGAGAGATTAACCACATAGCTACCGGTACAGCCCTTAGCCTCGATGGAGAACTACTCCCTCCTCATGGGAGACAGCAGCGTTGATGAAGATGGTGGTGGTGTTGATGAAGAAGCCTTCCGGGGGCACTTCCCCGTCCCGGCGGCGTGCCGGAACAGAGAGTCATGTCCCCCAGATCTTGGCTTCGCGATGGCGGCGGCTCTGGATGGTTTTCCGTATTGTGGCTCTCGGTATCGAGGTTTTAGGTCGAGGGGGCTTAAATAGGCGAAGAGGCGGTGTCGGAGGGTCAACGAGGCGGCGGCACCACAGGGGGGCGCGGGCCACCCCTGGGCCGCGCCGGCCTATCATCTGGGGGGCCTGTGTCCCCTCTCTGGCGGCTCTCGGGTGTTCTGGATGCTTCCGGGGATTCTAAGATGCTGGGCGTTGATTTCGTCCGATTCCGAGAATATTTCCTTACTAGGATTTCTGAAACCAAAAACAGTAGAAAACAACAACTGACCCTTCGGCATCTCGTCAATAGGTTAGTTCCGGAAAACGCATAAATATGACATAAAGTATGCATAAAACATGTAGATATCATCAATAATGTGGCATGGAACATAAGAAATTATCGATACGTCGGAGACATATCAGTATCCCCAAGCTTAGTTTCTGCTCGTCCCGAGCAGGTAAACGATAACAAAGATAATTTCTGGAGTGATATGCCATCATAACCTTGATCATACTATTGTAAGCATATGTAATGAATGCAGCGATCAAAGCAATAGTAAATGACATGAGTAAACAACTGAATCATAAAGCAAAGACTTTTCATGAATAGTACTTTCAAGACAAGCATCAATAAGTCTTGCATAAGAGTTAACTCATAAAGCAATAATTCAAAGTAAAGGTATTGAAGCAACACAAAGGAAGATTAAGTTTCAGCGGTTGCTTTCAACTTATAACATGTATATCTCATGGATAGTTGTCAATGTAAAGTAATATAACAAGTGCAATATGCAAGTATGTAGGAATCAATGCACAGTTCACACAAGTGTTTGCTTCTTGAGATGGAGAGAAATAGGTGAACTGACTCAACATAAAAGTAAAAGAATGGCCCTTCGACGAGGGAAGCATTGATTGCTATATTTGTGCTAGAGCTTTGATTTTGAAAACATATAGAGAGCATAAAAGTAAAATTTTGAGAGGTGTTTGTTGTTGTCAACGAATGGTAGTGGGCACTCTAACCCCCTTGCCAGACAAACCTTCAAAGAGCGGCTCCCATTTTATTTTTATTTTTGGGTGGCACTCCTTCCAACCTTTACTTTCACAAACCATGGCTAACCGAATCCTCGGGTGCCTGCCAACAATCTCATACCATGAAGGAGTGCCTTTTTATTTTAGTTTTATTATGATGACACTCCTCCCCACCTTTGCTTTCTCAAGCCATGGCTAACCGAATCCTTCGGGTGCCGTCCAACAATCACATACCATGGAGGAGTGTCTATTTTTGTTAATTAATTTGGGACTGGGAATCCCATTGCCAGCTCTTTTTGCAAAATTATTGGATAAGCGGATGAAGCCACTAGTCCATTGGTGAAAGTTGCCCAACAAGATTGAAAGATAAACACCACATACTTCCTCATGAGCTATAAAACATTGACACAAATCAGAGGTGATAAATTTTGAATTGTTTAAAGGTAGCACTCAAGCAATTTACTTTGGAATGGCGGAGAAATACCATGTAGTAGGTAGGTATGGTGGACACAAATGGCATAGTGGTTGGCTCAAGGATTTTGGATGCATGAGAAGTATTCCCTCTCGATACAAGGCTTAGGCTAGCAAGGCTATTTGAAACAAACACAAGGATGAACTGGTGCAGCAAAACTCACATAAAAGACATATTGTAAACATTATAAGACTCTACACCGTCTTCCTTGTTGTTCAAACTCAATACTAGAAATTATCCAGACCTTAGAGAGACCAATTATGCAAACCAAATTTTAGCAAGCTCTTGTATTTCTTCATTAATGGGTGCAAAGTATATGATGCAAGAGCTTAAACATGAGCACAACAATTGCCAAGTATCACATTACCCAAGACATTTTACCAATTACTACATGTATCATTTTCCGATTCCAACCATATAACAATTTAACGAAGAAGATTCAACCTTCGCCATGAATACTATGAGTAAAGCCTAAGGACATACTTGTCCATATGCAACAGCGGATCATGTCTCTCTCCCACACAATGAATGCTAGGATCCATTTTATTCAAACAAAACAAAAACAAAAACAAACCGACGCTCCAAGCAAAGCACATAAGATGTGATGGAATAAAAATATAGTTTCACTAGAGGAACCTGATAATGTTGTCGATGAAGAAGGGGATGCCTTGGGCATCCCCAAGCTTAGATGCTTGAGTCTTCTTGAAATATGCAGGGGTGAAAATATAGTTTCACTAGAGGAACCTGATAATGTTGTCGATGAAGAAGGGGATGCCTTGGGCATCCCCAAGCTTAGACGCTTGAGTCTTCTTGAAATATGCAGGGGTGAACCACCGGGGCATCCCCAAGCTTAGAGCTTTCACTCTCCTTGATCATGTTGTATCATCTCCCTCTCTTGATCCTTGAAAACTTCCTCCACACCAAACTCAAAACAACTCATTAGAGGGTTAGTGCACAATTAAAACTTACATGTTCAGAGGTGACATAATCATTCTTAACACTTCTGGACATTGCACAAAGCTACTGAAAGTCAATGGAATCGAAAAATCCATCAAGCATAGCAAAACGGGCAATGCGAAATAAAAGGCAGAATCTGTCAAAACAGAACAGTTCGTAAAGACGAATTTTATTGAGGCACCAGACTTTCTCAAATGAAAATGCTCAAATTGAATTAAAGTTGCGTACATATCTGAGGATCACTCACGTAAATTGGCATAATTTTCTGTGTTACCTACAGAGAATTAGACCCAGATTCGTGACAGCAAGAAATCTGTTTCTGTGCAGTAATCCAAATCTAGTATGAACCTTACTATCAAAGACTTTACTTGGCACAACAATGCAACAAAACTAAGATAAGGAGAGGTTGTTACAGTAGTAACAACTTCCAAGACACAAATAAAAAAAACAAAATTGCTGTAGTAAAATAAACACATGGGTTATCTCCCAAGAAGTTCTTTCTTTATAGCCATTAAGATGGGCTCAGCAGTTTTAATGATGCACTCGCAAGAAATAGTATTTGAAGCAAAAGAGAGCATCAAGAAGCAAATTCAAAACACATTTAAGTCTAACATGCTTCCTATGAAAAGGAATCTTGTAAATAAATAAATTCAAGAAGCATAATGCAACAAGCATAGAAAGATAAAACAAGTGCAGCTTCAAGATTTTCAGCAAAAAGAGAGGTGTTTTAGTAACATGAAAATTTCTACAACTATATTTTCCTCTCTCATAATAACTTTCAGTAGCATCATGAGCAAACTCAACAATATAACTATCACATAAAGCATTCTTATCATGAGTCTCATGCATAAAATTATTACTCTCCACATAAGCATAGTCAATTTTATTAGTAATAGTGGGAGCAAATTCAACAAAGTAGCTATCATTATTATTCTCATCAAGTGTAGGAGGCATAGTATAATCATCATAAAATGTACTCTCCATAGTAGGTGGCACCAAAAGGCTACTATCATTATAATCATCATAAATAGGAGGCAAAGTATCATCAAAGAAAATTTTCTCCTCAATGCCCGGGGGACTAAAAATATCATGCTCATCAAAACCAGCTTCCCCAAGCTTAGAATTTTTCATATCATTAGCAACAATGGCATTCAAAGTGTTCATACTAATATGTTCCATGGGTTTTTTAATTTTCGGATCAAACCATCCATGTCTTAACTCAGGAAATAGAATAAGAAGCTCATTGTTGTCCATTATGCCTTACTAGTGTAAACAAGAAACAAAAAGATGCAATTGCAGGATCTAAAGGAAATAGCTTCGAGCACACACACAATGGCGCCAGAAAAGCATCATTACCTGGAACCGGAGTATGAGTGCCTTTTACCTTTCCTCCCCGGCAAGCGAGCGCCCGAGAAAAGTGCTTGATGTCTACGGGTGCTTCTATTCTTGTAGACAGTGTTGGGCCTCCAAGAGCAGAGGTTTGTAGAACAGCAGCAAGTTTCCCTTAAGTGGATCACCCAAGGTTTATCGATCTCAGGGAGGAAGAGGTCAAAGATATCCCTCTCATGCAACCCTGCAACCACAAAGCAAGAAGTCTCTTGTGTCTCCAACACACCTAATAGGTGCACTAGTTCGGCGAAGAGATAGTGAAATACAGGTGGTATGAATAAGTATGAGCAGTAGTAACGGCGCCAGAAAAGTGCTTGCTGGCGTGTGGTTGATGGTGGTAATATTGCGGGCGATGAGAGATGCAGAAACAGTAAACAAGCAGCGATAGCAGTATATAGGAACAAGGCCTAGGGATCATACTTTCACTAGTGGACACTCTCAACATTGATCACATAACAGAATAAATAGATAGATGCTAGACTCTACACCCTCTTGTTGGATGATGAACACTATTAACTGTGTAGGATTACACGAACCCTCAATGCCGGAGTTAACAAGCTCCACAATATTCGATGTTCATATTTAAATAACCTTAGAGTGCATGACAGATCAACATAACCAAACCAAGTACTAACATAGCATGCACACTGTCACCTTCACGCTACGAAAGGAGGCATAGATCACATCAATACTATCATAGCAATAGTTAACTTCATAATCTACAAGAGATCACAATCATAGCCTACGCCAAGTACTACACGATGCACACACTGTCACCATTACACCGTGCAGGAGGAATAAACTACTTTAATAACATCACTAGAGTAGCACACAGATAAATTGTGATACAAAACACATTGCAATCATAAAGAGATATAAATAAGCACTTCACTATGCCATTCATAACAGTGAATAAGTATTCTGTGAAATATAGCCTAAGAGACCCACACGGTGCACACTGCTTGTCACCTTTACACACGTGGGACAAGGAGTCTCCGGAGATCACATAAGTAAAATTCACTTGACTAGCATAATGACATCTAGATTACAAGCATCATCATATGAATCTCAATCATGTAAGGCAGCTCATGAGATTATTGTATTGAAGTACATAGGAGAGAGATTAACCACATAGCTATCGGTACAGCCCTTAGCCTCGATGGAGAACTACTCCCTCCTCATGGGACACCGCAGCGTTGATGAAGATGGCGGTGGTGTTGATGGAGAAGCCTTCCGGGGGCACTTCCCCGTCCCGGCGGTGTGCCGGAACAGAGAGTCCTGTCCCCCAGATCTTGGCTTCGCGATGGCGGCGGCTCTGGATGGTTTTCCGTATCGTGGCTCTCGGTATCGAGGTTTTAGGTCGAGGAGGCTTAAATAGGCGAAGAGGCGGCATCGAAGGGTCAACGAGGCGGCGACACCACAGGGGGGCGCGGGCCACCCCTGGGCCGCGCCGGCCTATCATCTGGGGGGCCTGTGTCCCCTCTCTGGCGGCTCTCGGGTGTTCTGGATGCTTCCGGGGATTCTAAGATGCTGGGCGTTGATTTCGTCCAATTCCGAGAATATTTCCTTACTAGGATTTCTGAAACCAAAAACAGCAGAAAACAGCAACTGGCCCTTCGGCATCTCGTCAATAGGTTAGTTCCGGAAAACGCATAAATATGACATAAAGTATGCATAAAACATGTAGATATCATCCATAATGTGGCATGGAACATAAGAAATTATCGATACGTCAGAGACGTATCATGGAGGCATGTTGAGCTGTTTTATTTGTACTTTCTTCATTAAAATTCCCATTTTATGCACTTTGGATGGAAAGAAATCATTTGTACATAAATTTTGACAACGCCATTTGCAAACATTAATTGTTTTACATGCCAAGATGCACCCATCCACCAAATATGGGGCAAAAGTTTATCACAATCTAGATATATATGTATAATTAGTGAGGGACCCCTTTTGATTTTGTGCAATTTCCACTAATTAGCTAGAGAGAAGGGGTCAATTAATTAGGCCATGTTAGGGGCTATGTGTTTTAGATTAGGGTTGTGTGGATTCAAATACAACTTCTTTATTTGAGTTATCAGTACTTATATATATAATTAATTGAATTATCAGTACTTATTATATAATTAATGAATCCCAATAATGTCTATATATATATATGATCGATATAGGCCATATATATTAATTGGGGTTATATAATCTAAGGTTTACTAGCTATATATAGCAAGGTTTTATTAGATTGGGTTATTAATTAGCTTGGGGTTATGTGTTTTAACGAGGGTTTGATTATCTAATTAAGGTTAGTTTTCTATATATATATACGATTTAGGGTTTAGGATTAATGGCACATATATTTAATTAGAGGACCGCGAGGACCCCTGGCCTGCTTGATGCGCAATTAAGGGTCGTCGTTGGCCTATAGCTAGCTATATAGGGTTTTATGGTTTATTTAGACGGTTTATGTGTTAGGGTTAATTATAACTTATTGTGAATTAAATTACAACTTTTTTATTAGTGTGCTACACAATTAATCAAAACTCTAGCTAGATCGATCGAGTGTGCACAGACATGCACTATTAGAGGCACCCGCCTTTGCGCGTAAAGTGCAAGCATAATGTGTGTCGTTGCGCTGGCCACACCAATCGATAAAGAGAGAGATAGAGATGAGAGATTATTGAAATCGCCAAGAATGTTCATATATATATATATATGCATGCATGGTAGGCCATGCATGCATGCACACTAATTATATATATATATTGTGAGGCAACTTAATCAAATGTACGTGTTTTTCATTCGAAAACTTGTCAAAATTCAAGTTAATTAATTTATCAGCCCCTATTAGTTGGTCACCTGCTTGATGCACAATTAAGTGTCGTTGGCATATATATATATGTAGAGTTTCATTAATTAGGGTTTAGTGTTTAGTGTTTAGGGTGTTTAATTAGGATGTACGTTTAGAGTTTAGGGTTTAGGGTGTTTAGGGATTAGGGATTAGGGTTTTAGGGTTGTATGGTTTAAGGTTTAGGGATCATCGATCGAGTGCACACACACATTATTATTAGAGGCACCCGCGCCTTTGCGCATAAAGTGCATGCGTATATAAGTGTGTTTTTTGGCCACCAACGATTTATAGATCGAGAGAAAAGAATGAACTATATATATATCCCCAAGAATATATTCAAATATATATATTGAAATATATGCACGAATGATATGCAAGCTAGATATGCCATGCGCGCATGCACACTAATTATATATATATTATGAGACAACTTAATCAAATGTGTTTTCATTCGAGAGAACTTGTCAAAAATCAAGTTAATTAATTTATTAGCGCTAATTAGTTGGTCGCCTGCTTGATGCGCAATTAAGTGTCGTTGGCCTATATATGTAGGGTTTAATTATAGGGTTTAGGGTTTAGGGTTTAGTGTTTAGGGTTTAAGGTGTAGTGTTTAGGGTTTAGGGTCTAGGGTTTAGGGTTTAGTGTTTACATTGTTTAGGTTGTACGTTTAGGGTATAATTAGGGATTAGGGTTTAAGGTTTAGGGATCATCGATCGAGTGCACACACACATTTTTAGAGGCACCCGCGCCTTTGCGCATAAAGTGCATGCGCGTATATATATAAGTGTGTTTCTTGGCCACCAACGATATATAGATCGAGAGAGAGATTGAAATATATATATCCCCAAGAATATGTTCAGATATATATTGAAATATATGCACGAATGATATGTGCAAGGTATGCCATGCGCGCATTCACACTAATTGTATATATATTATGAGGCAACTTAATCAAATGTGTTTTCATTCGAGAGAACTTGTCAAAATTCAAGTTAATTAATTTATCAGCGCTAATTAGTTGGTCGCTTGCTTGATGCGCAATTAAGTGCCGTTGGCCTATATATATATAGGGTTTAATTAGGGTTTAGGGTCTATATAGGGTTTAGGGTTTGGGGTTTAGTGTTTGGGGTTTATATTAGGGTCTAGCTAGGGTTAGGATTTAGGGTTTAGTGTTTAGGGTGTAGTGTTTAGGGTTTAGGGTCTAGGGTTTAGGGTTTAGTGTTTAGGGTGTTTAGGGTGTACGTTTAGGGTATAATTAGGGATTAGGGATTAGGGTTTTAGGGTTTAAGGTTTAGGGATCTGTCGGGGGGAAGACCCCGGGTAGGGCAATGGACGCGGAGCAGCCGGCGGGCCACTGGCTGGCTCGCGGCAAAGGCCGGCTGAGGAGCAGCCGGCTGGCGCCGTGGCCGGCTGGTCCGGAAGCCGGCTGGCTCTAGGTCCTAGTCGGCTTAGCTACGGCCGCCAATGCTGTAGGCGGGCCGGCTTCTACAAGCCATATCCGACTGGGGGTTTGTACCTCAGACCGACTCGAGGCTGGCGAGTCTTGCACTAGAAGGAACCGGGTTGGTGGTCCGGGTTCCTAAAGTCCACGCTGACTTCACCCTCCGTAAAGCGCGGGGCACTGTGGAGCAATAGTGCCACGCGCCGGACAGGCCATCATGGTCTACGTCGATCCGTACTGGCTACAATGGCTGATGGCGACAGGGACACCTCCTCTCCATACCGCTGACCTTGGCAGCCGGATGGGACAGGCCATGAGGCCTCAACGGCTCCTGACGTCATTACCTCGGGAAGGAGCGGAAGACGGAGCCGGCCAAGCCGGCCAGTAGACTATAGGGTCTTATATGTAAAGTGCCGGTGCCTATATAAGCCGCACTACCCCCTCTCGTGCAGGGGATCGATCATTCTGACCTCACTTCCACCCCTAGCGCTGCCCTGTGAGAGAGACTCTTGTCTTCCTTAGCCTCCCAGGAGCAGCCGGACACAGCTCATGGAGCAACCTTGTATTGTGTGATCATCATATACACTCTAGTGGGAGTAGAGGTGTTACCTCCATTGGAGGGCCTCGAACCTGGGTACGTCGCCGTGTCGCTCGTCCCCATACCCGCATCCGGATACCGCCTTGAGATCTCTTAGGAACCACCTTCGTTAGCCACCTTATGGCATATGCCGTGACGATACCACGACATTTGGCGCCCACCGTGGGGCCTTCATCATCCTCGGCCGGTGTCTTCATCCGGACGGGCCTCACCATCACCACCGGCGAGCGAGTCGCTTCAGGCTTGATCTGGAGATTCGGCTCTCTCGACTGCGTCAGCGACAACGCTGGCTGCTTCGCCGACCGGCCCTTCCCAGCCGGCGGAAGCGTCATCTCCTTCGGCGGCCACGACGTCTACGTCGCCACCGTCGCACCACCGCGCTACCCGCGGCAGGTGCTGCGCTGCGCAAGCCCTCCTCCGCGAGCCGGCAGCAGCGCTCCCGCCAGCCCCGCCGTCGTGCAAGTCATGATGGCTGGCGAAGAGCTCGCCACCAAGAACCCGCGCACCCGCGGCCCCAACCTGGAGCGCAACGTCGACCCCAACACCTCTGGCTCGAGCCCAAAGGCGCCCCCACCTCCATCCCGGCTGGACGAAGTCCGGACGAAGTTGAGCTCTCCGCTCACTGCAGGCGGCGACGCCGCCACCGTCGAGGCGGACCTGGAAGCACATCGCCAGCTCCTCCTCCAGCAGGCCGAAGAGCTGGCTGCAGCCAAGCGCCAGCTGGCCATCACCCAGCGTGAGTTCAAGCACGCCCATGGCTTCACGCCAGGCGGCAACAACCCCAGCCGAGCCGGCGTGATCCGCAAGCGCGGAGGCGCCTTAGGTGCTGAGATCGAGCGCGACGGCGCGGAAACACCGGCTCCGTCCGCGGAGCTGCCCGTCTACAACACCCCCGACAAGAACATCCTTGCAGCCGAAGCGGCTTCAAAGGAGCTAGCCCTCCTCGAAGGAGAAGAGCTGCGCCGCCAGACGCAGCGCGTAGCTGACCTGTGCCGGGCTGCAGCTGAGCAGACCAAGGACCCCAGGTATGGTGCTTCGAAAGCTCCTCCCGTCCGCGCTGCTGCAGGCACCAGCAAGGACCCCCACAGAGACACGGCCGAATCCGCCTCGCCCGCACCAAGCCGGCACAGAGACTTCCGCGACACCCGCGCAGGTTCAAGCCGGACAAGCCGGCTGGACGGCGGCCACAGCGGCCGCAGCCGCCCGCCACCAAACCGGAACGAGGAGCATGACTCCGAGCTGGCGGCGCCAAGGCGCCAACACAGGCCGGCTCCAGAGCGAACCGGCACCCGGCAGCCGGCACGTTCCCGGTTGGGCCCCCGCGTCGAGCCCGTCAACGCCAGAGACCGCCTCGATCGGCTGGTCGAATCCCGCATCGCGGAAGAGGAGGCGCCGGCCTGCCCCAAGTGCTTCGGGCCCCGCATCGCAAACGAGCCCATGCTCGACGGTTTCCAGCTCCCCCGCGACATGCCCAAGTACGACGGCACCGCCAAGCCGGAGGACTGGCTGCAGGATTACTCCACCGCAGTCGGCATCTCTAGAGGCAACAAGCGCTGGGCGGTGCGCTACTCCCCCCTGATGCTGGTCGGCTCCGCCCGCACCTGGCTCAACAACTTGCCAGCCGGCAGCATCAACGGCTGGCTTGATTTCGAGGAGGCCTTCATCAGCAACTTCACCGGCACCTATCGCCGGCCGGGTCGCCCCCAACAGCTCGAGATGTGCAAGCAAGGCCCAGACGAGACGGATCGCGCGTACCTGACGCGCTGGTGCGAGATGCGCAACTCCTGCGAGGGTGTGCACGAGATCCAGGCCATCAGCTTCTTCATGGGCGGCTGCCGGCCCAACACCATGCTGTGGCACAAGCTGCGCCGCAGCGAGCCCAAGTCCATGGCCGCCCTCATGGCCATTGCCGACAAGTACGCGCTGGCTGAAGAAGCCGGCAAGGCGACGGCTGACCCAGCGCCGGCTCCCTCCAGGCGGGACCACCACAAGTCGGCTGAGCACAAGCCGGCAGACGGCGCCTCTCATGGCAGCCGGCGGGACACCTACCGCGGCAAGCGTCACAGCGACCAGCCGGACCGCCGGTACGGCTCCGCCCACGTAGCCGCCGTGGCAGACAACGCGGCAGGCGGAAGCCGCCGCCAGAAGCAAGATCGGCAGTGGAAGCCGAAGTACACCTTCGAGCAGATGCTCGACTCGCCGTGCAAGTACCACAGCGGCAAGAACCCCTCCAACCACACCACCCGCGACTGCCACTTCATGAAGCGGCTGACAAGCGGTGAACCTCTCCCGCCTCCACCCCCGCCACCTCCAGCCGGCGGGCCGGGTGGCGCAGCTGGCGCGGAGAACGCCAACCTCGAGCACCACGAGGCTAACCAAGTGCACCATGGCCGATATCTGGCTGAAGATGCTACCTACATCATCTTCACCTCCGAGCCCGAGGACAAGACGAGCCAGCAGAGCCGTTCCCTCGAGGTCAACGCGGTCATACCGCCGGTCCCCCAGTACCTAAACTGGTCAGAGCAGGCCATCACCTTTGATCGCCGCGACACACCGGCTGTCCTGCCGAAGCCGGGCAGCTACGCCATGGTCCTTGACCCCACCATTGGCACGACCCGGCGCAGCGTGCGTTTTTCGCGCGTCCTCATCGACGGCGGCAGCAGCATCAACATCCTCTACCGCGACACCGCCCGCAAGCTAGGCATCCAGGAAGCTGAGCTGCGTCCCACCCCCACCGTATTCCATGGCATCGTGCCGGGCCATTGCTGCCAGCCGATTGGCCGGATCACGCTGGAGGTGATGTTCGGGAAGCCGGATCACTTTCGCACCGAGAAGATCGAGTTCGAGGTGGTGGACCTCGTGAGTCCCTACCACGCGCTCCTGGGCAGGCCGGCCCTGACCAAGTTCATGGCGGTGCCCCACTATGGGTACCTGAAGATGAAGCTGCCTGGCCCCAAGGGGGTCATCAGCATAGCCGGCGATTATCGTCGCTCCATGGACCGCGCCACGCAGAGCTCCAAGATGGCCCAGACGCTGGTCATCGCCACCGAGAAGCAGCTCATCCACGACGCCGTCGCCCTCACCAAGGCCGCGCAGACAGACATGCCGGCTACAGGCAACCCGGCTGGGACGACTCATTTCCAGCCGGCCGACAACACCAAGAAGATCCTACTGGACCCGGCGCAGCCGGACAAGTACGTCACCATCGGTGCCGGCTTGAGCAGGAAATAGGAAAGCGAGCTCACCAGCTTCCTCCGTGAGAATCGGGACATCTTCGCATGGACTCCAAGAGACATGCCGGGTGTGCCGAGGGAGCTGGCTGAGCACCACCTCCACGTCCGGCCTGAAGCCAAGCCGGTGAAGCAGCCTCTCAGGCACTTCGCCGAGGAAAGAAGGAAGGCCATCGGTGAAGAAATCGCCCGGCTGCTGGCAGCCGGCTTCATCATGGAAGTGCTGCACCCAGACTGGTTGGCAAACCCAGTCCTGGTTTTGAAGAAGAACGGCTCCTGGCGCATGTGTATCGACTACACCAGCCTGAACAAGGCGTGCCCGAAGGACCCCTTCCCCCTGCCGCGCATAGATCAAGTCATAGACTCGACTGCCGGCTGTGAACTGTTGTCTTTTCTAGATGCCTATTCAGGCTACCACCAGATTCCTTTGAATCCGGATGATCAAATAAAGACTTCGTTCATTACCCCGTACGGGGCTTATTGCTACACGACTATGCCGTTCGGCTTGAAAAATGCAGGCGCCACCTACCACAGGTGCATGCAAAAATGCTTGCAGGATCAAATCGGCAGAAACGTTCACGCATATGTGGATGATGTCGTTGTAAAGACCAAGGAGACGACTACCCTCCTTGATGACCTGAGAGAAACCTTCACCAATCTGAGAAGATTCCGGATGAAGCTCAACCCGGCCAAGTGCACATTCGGCGTGCCGTCTGGCCAGCTCCTTGGCTACCTCATCTCTCAGCGAGGGATCGAAGCCAACCCGGAGAAGATCAGTGCCCTGGAGAAGATGGAACTGCCGCAGTGCCTCAAGGACGTCCAGAAGTTCGCTGGCTGCCTGGCCTCCTTGAGCCGCTTCGTCAGCCGGCTGGGGGAGAAGGCACTGCCCCTATACCAATTGATGAAGAAGGCGGACAAGTTCGTCTGGTCACCGCAGGCGGATGAAGCCTTCCGTGACTTGAAGCGCGTGCTCTCAACCGCGCCAATCCTCGCAACGCCGGCTTCAATGGAGCCGATGCTGTTGTACATCGCAGCCACCAATCGAGTGGTTAGCGTTGTCCTGGTGGTGGAGCGCAAAGAAGCCGGCAGGGAGCAGCTGGTCCAGCGCCCAGTCTACTACCTCAGCGAAGTGCTCTCCCAGTCGAAGCAAAACTACCCCCACTACCAGAAGGTCACCTACGGCGTATACATGGCGGCCAAGAAGCTCAAGCATTACTTCCAAGAGCACCCCATCAAGGTGGTTGCCACAGCGCCCCTGGCAGAAATCATTGGCAGCAAAGACGCCAACGGCTGGGTTGCCAAGTGGGCTCTGGAGCTAGCCGCCCACACCATCCTCTACGAGCCGCGCACAGCCATCAAGTCGCAGATCCTCGCGGACTTCTTCGTCGACTGGGCCGAGATGCAGTACCTGCCACCTGTGCCGGATTCCACGCATTGGAAGATGCACTTTGATGGCTCGAAGATGCGCAACGGCTTGGGAGCCGGCATCGTCATCACCTCTCCCAAGGGAGACCGGCTGGACTACGTCCTGCAGATCCACTTCGCCGCATCAAACAATGTGGCGGAGTATGAAGCGCTCATTCATGGGCTGAAGCTGGCCAAGGAGATTGGCGTGCATCGCATACTCTGCTTCGGCGACTCCGACTTGGTCATACAACAAGCATCTGGCGACTGGGACGCGAAGGACGCCAACATGGCCTCATATCGCTTCCATGTCCAGCAGCTACCCGGTTTCTTCGACGGCTGCGAATTCCACCATGTACCACGAGCAAACAACGAGGCGGCTGACGCCTTGTCCAAGATTGGCTCAACCCGGCAAGCCATTTTGCCGGGCATCGCCTTGGCGGTTCTCAAGAAGCCGTCCATCATACCGTCACCGGACTCGGATTCAATATTCGTGCCGGCTGACCTGGGGGCTGCTCAGCCGAACCCGGGGGCTTCATCGCCCAAGTCGGGGGCTAACAAGCCAAACCCGCCGGCTTCCACGCCGAACACGGGGACTTCTCAGTCCAACCCGGGGGCTTCATCGCCAAACTCGGGGGCTAGCAAGCCGAACCCGCCGGCTAGCAAGCCGAACCCGGCGACCACGCAGTCGAATCCGGAAGCTCCCACGCAGGAGGCCCTGTTGGTCAGCGTATTCGAGATAAGATGCGTACCTTCATGGGTACCGACGGTGTGCTGCCTGATGATAGAGTCCAGGCCACGCAGATTGAGAGAAGGGCCAAGGCCTATACAATCATCAACCACCAGCTGTACAAACGCAGCGTAAGTGGGGTGTTCCAGCGGTGCGTCGAGCCGGCTGAAGGGATTGAACTCCTACGGGAAATCCATCAAGGAGAGTGCGGACATCACGCCTCATCCAGAGCCATAGTGGCCAAAGCTTTCCGGCACGGTTTTTACTGGCCGACTGCGCTCAGAAACGCAGAAGAATTGGTGAAGAAGTGCAACGGCTGTCAGCGCTTTGCAAAGAAGAGACACCAGCCGGCTTCCGCCTTGAAAACCATCCCCATCACATGGCCGTTTGCCGTATGGGGCTTGGATATGGTGGGTCCGTTCAGAACAGCGCGAGGCGGCATGACACATCTCTTGGTGATGATTGACAAATTCACTAAGTGGATCGAAGCCAAGCCAATCAAGAAGCTGGACGGCTCCACAGCCGTCACATTCCTCAAGGAAATCATTGTGAGGTTCGGCTACCCCCACAACATCAACACCGACAATGGCATCAACTTCTCCCAAGGCATCTTCTCTCGCTATTGCGGGGAAATGGGGATCCGGATGGCCCTAGCCTCTGTGGCGCACCCGGAGTCCAACGGACAAGTGGAGAAGTCTAACGGCTTGGTCCTAGCCGGCATCCGGCCCCGGCTGGTGGAGCCGCTCGAGCGAGTAGCCGGCTGCTGGATTGAAGAGCTGCCCAATGTGCTGTGGAGCCTGCGCACAACGACAAACCGCTCAGTCGGCTTCACGCCATTTTTCCTCGTATACGGGGCCGAAGCCGTCTTGCCGACTGATATCGAGCACGACGCGCCAAGGATCAAGCTCTACACAGAAGCCGAAGCCAAAGAAGCTCGCGAAGATGGAGTCGACCTGGTCGAAGAGGCCAGGCTGCTGGCTGCGTCCAGATCTACTATCTACCAGCAGAGCCTCCGACGCTATCACAGCCGGAAGGTCCATCCCTTAGCATTCCGAGAAGGAGACCTAGTCCTCCGGCTGATCCAGCGGACAGCCGGACAGCATAAACTGTCATCCCCATGGGAGGGTCCCTTCATCGTGAGCAAGGCAGTAGGCAATGATTCCTACTATCTCATAGATGCCCAAGAGGCTAGAGAAAACAAGCCGGACAAGGCTGGCGAGGAGACTAAACGTCCCTGGAATGTCAACTTGCTCCGCCCATTTTACACTTGAGACCAGGAATGTATGTATCCCTTGTACCCCTTTTGTAAGCTATGAAAAAGCACGCGCCAAGAGCGCCGTTTCCGACAAGTTTTTCGCGTACTCTACTTTGTTCCGCCAATTGGCTTAAACCCTCTCACGCGGCCGGCTCAGTAACGTGATCCGGCTTCCGACAGCCGGCTTCCGATCCAGCTACAGACCGCAACCCGGCTGTCCGGCCGGCGGGAGTAAGGCCTAGGAAGCTGGCACGCGAAAGACGACTAAGGGAAAGAGTAAAAGCGAGTTGACTTGCAACTTTTCATAAAAGTGCCGGATTGCCGAACTCGGCTCGTTCGACTGAAATACTGTCGGCCTCACCCAGCGGCCCGCTCTTGATCCGGCGACGGATCGCAAGTCGGACGTACGACCGGCAAGAGCACAGCCAAAGAGTGGGGCGGATGGGAAAAAGCGAACAAGTCGAAAGAAAGCAACTCGGCACACAAATGATTAACAAACACATTAAAGTGTGACATAATAAAAGGACGATAATATTCATACATATGCACCCGGCATCCCGGGGATTTAACAAATTGTCTTGGTAAAAGCAACAACAAAGACAGGTAAACTAAGCACCGGCTGGAGGAGCACCAACCGGAGGAGCGTCAGCGGAGCCGGCTGTCGGGTCATCTTCAGGCGCGTCTCCGCCTCCTCATCTTCCATCTCGTACTCATCCTCAGACTGAGGGTTCGGGTCCGCGATGAAGAGGCCCTTGTCGACGAAGTCGGCGATGGCGCTGGCTCGGGCAAGCCGGGCAGTCTTGTGTTCGGCCGGGAGCTTGTCCTCCACGCCGGCTCGCCGGTACTCGAGCTGCCCCAGGTCCACCTCGTTGTACCAGGAGAGGACAAAGGACAGCGCCATGTCGGCTCCAGCGCGCGTGGCAGACTCCTTCCAGTCAAGGAAGCGATCCGGCGCCCGCTCCATCAAGGAGATGAGGTTGGAGATATCTTGCGGCACCGCCTCCGCGGGCCACAGCATCGGGACCAGCTCCTCAGCCGCCTTCCGGAGCTCCCAGCCAAGCTTGGTGATGGGCTCGACGCGGGCAGCCATGGATGCCATATAATCCTCCATGGTGAAGTACTCCGAGCTGCCCTCGCCAGTCGCCCGCCTCCTAGTCTCGCACGCAACGCCAAGGGCTGCTAATGCCGCATCCTGCGTTTCCGGGAAGGCCGCTGCAAGAAGAAGCACGTCAGAAATCGTCAAAGCTGAAATAAGCTGAAAAATGCAAATTTTCGAAGTCCTAAAGTAGGCCAGGCGGCAGCCGGCAAGAACCGACTGCCCCCAGCCCGAAGATGGAGATAGCGAAAAAATCAGAGTTTCGGCCGCCGGCTGCCAACGAAAGCCGGCAGCCGACAGCCGAAAGCCGGCAAAGGGAAAGGAACAAAGAAATGCACTCACCCGACAAGCCACGGTCGAGCGCGCCAATCTCGTCCACCCAGCGCTTGGCAGTGGCCGACAGCTCCGTGGTCTTGGTGGTGACCTCCTCCTGAAGCGCAAGCCGCTGCTTCTCCACCTCAGTCAGCCGCCGGCTCAGATCCTCCACCTTCTCCTTCTCAGCCGTCCTGAGGAGGGCAAGCTCCTTGAGGTGGTTCTCCTCAAGCCGACGCAGCCGCGTTAGCTCCAGCTCAGCCACCTTGAGCTTGGCGGCTGCAGATCGGCCCGCCTCCTCGCTCTCGGCGCACTGAGCGCGAGCAGCCCGAAGATCCGCCTCCAGCCGCGGGACCTTGGCGGCTTCAGCTGCAGGGTAGCCAGAAAGAAGCGTCAGCCAACCAGGACTAAAGAAAGAAGACAGCAAGTCGGAAGGAGAAAGATCTTACCCTTGACGGCCTCCAGCTCACGAGCCAAGTCGGCCCGGTCAAGTTTGGCCTTGTGGTAGTGGGTCACAGCGCGGTTGTACAAGTTGGTGCGCCGATCCGCCACAGCCTAAGGGGAAAGAAAATCAGTCAACTAGACGAAACCCGGACCGGCTCCGAGCAGCCGGCCCATGCCTCGGAGGGCTACCAGGATGATAACCAAATTGAAAAACAGATGAAGCGCTTACCTTGCTGGCTTCCTCCACCTTGGCGACGTTGGCCGCGGTCTCAGCAGCCCTGGCCTTGAGGTTGGCCTGCAAGCCGGAGAAGAACATCTCCACCGACGCTTGGCCTGGGTTCCCCTCCCGGCTGGTCACCTCGTAGGAGTCGGCGCGGAGCCACGCCTGCTCCATAGTGCCAGCTGAGCCAAGGCTGGAGTCGGAGGCGGACGGCACGTGCAGCAGCCGGGCGCCCTTGGCCACATTCAGGCTCCCCAACGGCGCCGACGGGGCTTCCGTCCTCACCAGCGCGCGTGAGTCGGCGTCCTCCATGCGCGCCGGCTCATCCCTTGCCGGCTCCCGCCTAGCCGGCTCCTCCCTTGTCAGCTCCAGCGGTGGCGGCGCTCCGGGCGAAGCAGCTGGCCCAGTCGGCGCAGCCACCTCCGGCGCCTGAGGTGCCCCCTCCGGGCTCTCCACCAACACCACCACGCTTGGCCCGGCTCCAGCTCCGGTCGCAGGTGGCGCAGCCCTGCTGGCTCCGGCTCCGGTCGAAGGCGGCATGCCCCGGCCGGCCCCAGCGGCTGGTGATACGTCTCCGACGTATCGATAATTTCTTATGTTCCATGCCACATTATTGATGTTATCTACATGTTTTATGCACACTTTATGTCATATTCGTGCATTTTCTGGAACTAACCTATTAACAAGATGCCGAAGTGCCGATTCTTTGTCTGCTGTTTTTGGTTTCAGAAATCCTAGTAAGGAAATATTAACGGAATTGGACGAAATCAAAGCCCAGGGGCCTATTTTTCCACGGAGCTTCCAGAAGACCGAAGAACACACGAAGTGGGGCCACGAGGTGGCGACACCACGTGGCGGCGCGGCCCAGGGGGGCCCGCGCCGCCCTATGGTGTGGCCCCCTCGTCTGGCCCCCGACTCTGCCCTTCCGCCTACAAATAGCCTCCGTGACGAAAACCCCAGTACCGAGAACCACGATACGGAAAACCTTCCGGAGACGCCGCCGCCGCCGATCCCATCTCGGGGGATCCAGGAGATCGCCTCCGGCACCCTGCCGGAGAGGGGAATCATCTCCCGGAGGACTCTACGCCGCCATGGTCGCCTCCGGTGTGATGTGTGAGTAGTCTACCCCTGGACTATGGGTCCATAGCAGTAGCTAGATGGTTGTCTTCTCCCCATTGTGCTATCATTGTCGGATCTTGTGAGCTGCCTAACATGATCAAGATCATCTATCTGTAATTCTATATGTTGCGTTTGTTGGGATCCGATGAATAGAGAATACTTGTTATGTTGATTATCAAAGTTATGCTTATGTGTTGTTTATGATCTTGCATGCTCTCCGTTACTAGTAGATGCTCTGGCCAAGTAGATGCTTGTAACTCCAAGAGGGAGTACTTATGCTCGATAGTGGGTTCATGCATTGACACACAGGACGATGTGAGAAAGTTCTAAGGTTGTGTTGTGCTGTTGCCACTAGGGATAAAACATTGATGCTATGTCTAAGGATGTAGTTGTTGATTACATTACGCACCATACTTAATGCAATTGTCTGTTGCTTTGCAACTTAATACTTTGGAAGGGGTTCGGATGATAACACGAAGGTGGACTTTAGGCATAGATGCAATTGGATGGCGGTCTATGTACTTTGTCGTAATGCCCAATTAAATCTCACTATACTCATCATGATATGTATGTGCATTGTCATGCTCTCTTTATTTGTCAATTGCCCAACTGTAATTTGTTCACCCAACATGCTGTTCGTCTTATGGGAGAGACACCTCTAGTGAACTGTGGACCCCGGTCCAATTCTCTTTACTGAAATACAATCTCTTTGCAATCTTGTTTTACTGTTTTCTGCAAACAATCATCTTCCACACAATACGGTTAATCCTTTGTTACAGCAAGCCGGTGAGATTGACAACCTCACTGTTTCGTTGGGGCAAAGTACTTTGGTTGTGTTGTGCAGGTTCCACGTTGGCGCCGGAATCCCTGGTGTTGCGCCGCACTACATCTCGCCGCCATCAACCTTCAACGTGCTTCTTGGCTCCTCCTGGTTCGATAAACCTTGGTTTCTTTCTGAGGGAAAACTTGCTGCTGTGCGCATCATACCTTCCTCTTGGGGTTGCCCAACGAACGTGTGAAATACACGCCATCAGCTGGGTCCAGAAGACGAGCACGGCGCGGGAACATGTCGTCCAGCGTCGGCTGGCGCGTCGGCTCGGCCCGCGTGCCGCGGCCAGGCGCTGAGGCCAGTGGCACGGCGAAGGAAGGCGCCCCTGCGGGAGGCGGAGTACCCGCAGGCGGCGGCGGCGTAGGCGCGCGCGATGGAGGCTGTGGCGTCGACTCCCTCCTTTGTCGCGGAAGCGGCGACACGACACGCGGGGCTTGCCGGGAGCCGCCGCCCTGAGCGAACTTGATGGGGGCCCTAGCCGAACAAATAAGGAAAAGATAAGCATAAAGAGTAAGGAAAGAAAAGGAATCAAACAAGAGAAAAAGAGAGCTCACCCGGCCTGCTCCGGAACCTTCTTCGGCTGCTGCCGGCGGAGCTTCTTCGCCTTCGCCTCCAAGGGGGTCGCCGACCCGCTTCTTCCCCTTGGGCGCCGAAGTCGCCGTAGTGCTTGGCGGCCTCGCGCGCAGGGGCACGGCGGGGATTGGCCCCGTGGCGGATGTCGCCGGCTCCTCGTCCTCCTGCTGCTCCGGTGAAGGGGGCGGATTGTGCTCCCCCTGGCCGCCTAGATCAGGCGCCTGCAGCAGGTCGTCGTCGCCGGCCTGGTCGCCGGCTTGGTCAGCCGGATCGGCGTGATCCGGCGTCCACCTCCTCGTCGCCAGGTCGCCGTCCTCGACGTTCTGGCGGTCGAAGAGCTAGAAGAACAGAAGACATGAGCAACCAGCAAGCCGGAAGTCGGCAGAAAGAGAAGTCGGCCCAAACAGTAAAGCTTACCAGCTCGGGCGGCAGGTCCCTGTTGCGGGGCGCCAGCCCGTAGTTCCACTCGTCCGGCATGTTCGCCTTGGTGATGTTGTTCACCCGGCGGGCCACCTGGGCCTTGGAGAGCAGCGCCTTGGACGTCCGGTTCGGGTCGAACCGGCCGGACATGTGCCCGATCTTGTGGGTGCGCATTTGGAGCGGCAGCACCCGGCGCTCAGCGATGGTGCAGAGGAGGTCCTCGGCGGTCAGCCCGTTCTCGACGGCCGCCCCCAGGAAGTCCCAGAGCTGATTCACCTCAGCGTCCGGGTCCGTCGTGCGGGTGTTGTAGCTCCAGTTGATCCGGCCGACTGGAGGAGCCGGGTTGAACTCCGGCAGATTGATCCGGTCGACGAGCTGGCCCTTGTTGCGCACGTAGAAGAATGATCTGCCAATTATTCACCGAGTCAACGGTTGGAATCTTGGGGAAGGGCGTACCCGGCCGAGTGTAGATCGAGGCGGCACCGCAGGCCCGCAGGCGGCCGTCAGTGGTCTGCGCCTTGAGGTAGAAGAGCCGGCTCCAGAAATCTATGTCTGGCCACAAGCCGGCATACGCCTCCATGAAGGCCACGTAGCAGCTGAGGAGGACACAGGCGTTGGCCGGCAGGTGGTGCGGCTGCAAGCTGAAGTAGTCGAGGAATTGGCGGAAGAAGTTGGACGCCGGCAGGCCCAACCCGCGGTCGAGGTGCGCGCCGAAGACGACGCGCTCGCCGGGCTCGGGCTCGGGCTCCGTCTCCGCGCCGGGCGTCCTCGTGACCACCGTCGACGGGATCCGGCGAAGGCGCACCAGCCGCTCGATGTCGTCGTCCCTCATGTACGACCCCCTCCAAGATCCGCTGGCGGAGGCCATCGACGAAGAAGAAGAAGAAGAGGACCACGAGAGACGGAACGGAGAGGAGGAACCTCGCGACGGCGGCGGCGACGACGGAGTGGCGGCGGCTCGATGGAGTGGCGGCGGCGGCTTGACGGAGACGCGTTCGCCGGAGCTCGCCAGTGAGAACCTTCGCCGGAACCGCAAGGAGCGAGGGCGCGAAGAAAACAACGAAGAGCTCGAGCGTAGCGGAGCAGGGCGCGGGCGCGAGGAAGAAGAAGAAGTGTTTGCTCCCCCCCCCCCCCCGCGCGGCATTTATAGCCGCCCGGGGCGGACAGTTGGGCTCCAAGTAGCATACGTGGCCACGTCGCCCGGATCTTCTGCGCATTAACTCCCCCCACGATCGCTGCAGTTACCGGAAACTGCCACACCACGTCGCCCACGACCGCACCGGATCCGGAGGAGACATTGATGTGACCAGACGAACCGGCGGCAGAGCCCAGACGTCAGACCGGTCAAGTCGGGTGCAGGACCCGAGGCGGCGGAGACTCCGGCGCGCCGCAAGCCGGAGCCGGACATTAAGTTCACCTCGGCCTAAAATTTATCCAGCAAGGCGGAGACATCACCAAAACTTGCGAGAAAGCAAAAGCTGCATAAGTGTAAATAGTGGCCGGCTAGGAGCAGCCGGCCGGAACGAGCCGGATGAGGGCGCAGCCGGCTGAATGGAAATTCTCAGTCGGCCCCTCCAAGTGCCGTCAAGTATATTCAAGAAGCCAGGAAAACCTGCCTAGGTCCTTCTAAACGCAGGACCTTGCCAGCTTCGGGGGCTAATGTCGGGGGGAAGACCCCGGGTAGGGCAATGGATGCGGAGCAGCCGGCTGGCCACTGGCCGGCTCGCGGCAAAGGCCGGCTGAGGAGCAGCCGGCTGGCGCCGTGGCCGGCTGGTCCGGAAGCCGGCTGGCTCTAGGTCCTAGTTGGCTTAGCTACGGCCGCCAATGTTGTAGCTGGGCCGGCTTCTACAAGTCATATCCGACTGGGGGTTTGTACCTCAGACTGACTCGAGGCTGGCGAGTCTTGCACTAGAAGGAACCGGGTTGGTGGTCCGGGTTCCTAAAGTCCACGCTGACTTCACCCTCCGTAAAGCGCGGGGCACTGTGGAGCAATAGTGCCACGCGCCGGACAGGCCATCATGGTCTACGTCGATCCGTACTGGCTACAGTGGCTGATGGCGACAGGGACACCTCCTCTCCATACCGCTGACCTTGGCAGCCGGATGGGACAGGCCATGAGGCCTCAACGGCTCCTGACGTCATTACCTCGGGAAGGAGCGGAAGACGGAGCCGGCCAAGCCGACCAGTAGACTATAGAGTCTTATATGTAAAGTGCCGGTGCCTATATAAGCCGCACTACCCCCTCTCGTGCAGGGGATCGATCATTCTGACCTCACTTCCACCCCTAGCGCTGCCCTGTGAGAGAGACTCTTGTCTTCCTTAGCCTCCCAGGAGCAGCCGGACACAGCTCAAGGAGCAACCTTGTATTGTGTGATCATCATATACACTCTAGCAGGAGTAGAGGTGTTACCTCCATTGGAGGGCCTCGAACCTGGGTACGTCGCCGTGTCGCTCGTCCCCATACCCGCATCCGGATACCGCCTTGAGATCTCTTAGGAACCACCTTCGTTAGCCACCCTATGGCATATGCCGTGACGATACCACGACAGGATCATCGATCGAGTGCACACACACATTATTAGAGGCACCCGCGCCTTTGCGCATAAAGTGCATGTGTATATATATAAGTGTGTTTCTTGGCCACCAACGATATATAGATCTAGAGAGAGATTGAAATATATTTAGGGTTTATGGTTTAGGGTTTAGTGTTTAGGGTGTATGTTTATTAGGGTATAATTAGGGATTAGGGATTAGGGTTAATTTAGGGTTTAAGGTTTAGGGATCATCGATCGAGTGTACACACATATTATTAGAGGTACCCGCGCCTTTGCGCATAAAGTGCATACGTATATATAAGTGTATTTCTTGGCCACCAACGATATATAGATCGAGAGAGAGAGATTGAAATATATATATCCCCAAGAATATGTTCAAATATATATTAAAATATATGCACGAATGATATGCAAGGTATGCCATGCGCGCATGCACACTAATCCTATATAACTAAGAAGTTCATCCCCACTAACTTATTTCTCTAAACATGCAGCTATGCCACATCATCATGAGTCCACTAGCTTGCCACATCATCATGTGTCCACCAACTAACTAATTTTCCTAGATTCTTAGTCTTCCACACGCTACGTCAATTTTACTCATGAGTGGAAAATGATTTTGAACGTAGCGTCTCCAGGTGGGAACGTCCAGGAGATCATCCGCATTTATCATGAACTCATCTCTAGAGCTCTCTCATTTACTTTCGGCTTTATACTCTACCGCAAACTGACGGGAGACGATCAGGTGACCGATCACCTTTTTCTGAACTCCCGTTCTCCAGGTCTATAAATTCAGGTTGCTCGGAGTCTCTGAATTGTGGACTGGCAGTGCTTCCATCTTGATACGTACAACAACCATGAGCACCTCTGGTTCTTACCCACATGGCTGTATTTCTGTCCATCGCAAGCTGCATCCAATCTTTTTAATCTACTTCTCTCATCTATTTCTCTCACATGGCCACATCCCTAGCTGAGCCGGCCAGTGATCTCAATCATGGATTGTTTCTGCAGGTGTTCAACAAAGGATTGGTACATCTTACTAATCTGCCACTACCGTCTTCGCTCAATCGTGCACAGTTCAGTCGCTGGTGATGAGCGCATCGCACCATCAAATTTAATCTGTGGATCCTGGACGAGGAAGCGAGGGAAGCACCTGTTGTCATGTGTGCATACTGGAGATCGCAACGTTGGATTTTTGGGTGTTAGCCGGAAGTGATGGTTGACCAATCTGAGACTGCAGTGCTTGCTGTTAGACTGTCTGTAAGTTGGTTTTTTCTGTACCCAACAAGGCAACAATGTATCTTTTGTTGTTCGTTCTATATTGGCAGCCTTTACAAAGTGGGCCAAATAAAATCCCCCGTTTCTGAAAATATGAGTTCCTTTTGTACATGCAGATGGGAACATAAACACATGACAATTTCCAATCAGCTACACACCGTATAGCAGACGCTAGCAAACATATATATGAGAGTAAGGTGTTTATTAGAGTTCCCAAATTATCAGCTTAATCTATATATGTATATTGTTGTCAACGAAAGCCGACCATGTCAGTACTACTCGAGATGTTTTCATCTTTTCCCGCAGATATTTTTTGTGGATTAGTTGCTAAATTTATCTTAGTTTAATTTTTCTAAGCATTATTGGATGCTTCCTTGGAACTGTGATAAGATTTTTCATATTTTGCTGGCTTGGGGATACCTTGGCTAACTCACAGCTTATGTGGAGTCTTTGTGACATGAAAAAATGGTGTCTTCTCACTATTGCAGTTTTAGCTGCAAGGTGAGTTTTGAACTCCAAAAGCCGCAAGCAATATTCTACCAATATTTATTATATGAACATTTTTTTCATTGTGACATTTCTTTCGTACATTCCTATTCGTAGTCGCTAACTTGAACACTGGACTGTTCCACACCAATATACTAACTTTTTGAAAATATATGGACACGTATTTTTCAAATAAAGCTATGAGTAATGCTTAATTTATTCCTGCTTTAATTGTACACAAGTTTGTAGTTGGTCATATATATCCATTTTGAGACAGAAAATATTTTCCTTCTCCAACCAGGACGAGAAGGTGAATTTGTTTATTCAAGATCCACATTAGATATCTAGACAAGTTTTATTGGATTGTTACAAAATTCTTCGGCGAAAGTTGAATTTGTTTATTTAGGATCCACATTAGATATCTAGACAAGTTTAATTGAATTGTTACAAAATTCTTCGGTATACTATAAGCACAATACATTTTTTTTTCCAGGATGACATACTAAAGGGATGGTGACTTCAGGTATACTAAAAGTCAAATGTAATTGGTGCCTAAGTATGTAATAAAGAAAATGGTTGTGTGATTAGTCATTTCCCTGGTCACTCTCTTCATATGCGGTGTACCAAAATTTATACTTACGAATGTCCATTGTTTGGTACATTATTTTCTACTTTTTCACAATGTACTAATTGTATCTTATAATTATGAGATAGACTGGGTTACAGTGTTGTTGGTATGAATAGATATTTTTCAAGTATGTAACTTAATGCTCTGTTAACTTTTACTTGCATCACATCAAAAAATCCCGCTGCAACGCGCGGGGCATCATCTAGTTATATATATATTATGAGACTACTTAATCAAATATGTTTTCATTCGAGATCGTGAACTTGTCAAAATTCAAGTTAATTAATTTATCAGTGCTAATTAGTTGGTCGCCTGCTTATGCGCAATTAAGTGTCGTTGGCCTATATATGTAGAGTTTAATTAGGGCTAGGGTTAGGGTTAGTGTTAATTAGGGTATAGGGTCTAGGGTTTAGGGTTTAGGGTTTAATGTTTAGGGTTTAGGGTTTAAGGTTTAGTGTTTAGGGTTTAGTGTTTAGGGTGTAGGGTGTTTAGGGATGAGGGTTTTAGGGTTTTATGGTTTAAGGTCTAGGGATCATTGATCGAGTGCGCACACACATTATTAGAGGCACCCACCTTAATTTGCGCATAAAGTGCATGCATATATATATAAGTGTGTTTCTTGGCCACCAACGATATATAGATCGAGAGATAGAGATTGAAATCCCCAAGAATATGTTCAAATATAAGCACACACATGAATTATTAGACGCACCCGCGCCTTTGCACATAAAGTGCATGCGTATATATATAAGTGTGCTTCTTGGCCACCAACAATATGATATATAGATCGAGAGAGAGAGATTGATATATATATATCCCCAAGAATATGTTCAAATATATATTGAAATATATATATGCACGAATGATATGCAAGGTATGCCATGCGCGCATGCACACTAATTATATATATATTATGAGACTACTTAATCAAATGTGTTTTCATTCGACATCGAGAACTTGTCAAAATTCAAGTTAATTAATTTGTCAGCGCTAATTAGTTGGTCACCTGCTTGATGCGCAATTAAGTGTCGTTGGCCTATATATGTAGGGTTTAATTAGGGCTAGGGTTAGGGTTAGTGTTAATTAGGGCATAGGGTCTAGGGTTTAGGGTTTAGTGTTTAGTGTTTAGGGTTTAGGGTTTAGTGTTTAGGGTTTTTGGGTTTAGGGTTTACGGTTTAGGGGTTATGGTTTAGTGTTTAGGGTGTTTAGGGATTAGGGATTAGGGTTTTAGGGTTTTATGGTTTAAGGTTTAGGGATCATCGATCGAGTGCGCACACACATTATTAGAGGCACCCACCTTAATTTGCGCATAAAGTGCATGTGTATATATATAAGTGTGTTTCTTGGCCACCAACGATATATAGATCGAGAGATAGAGATTGAAATACCCAAGAATATGTTCAAATATACGCACACACATGAATTAATTATTAGACGCACCCGCGCCTTTGCGCATAAAGTGCACGCGTATATATATAAGTGTGCTTCTGGGCCACCAACGATATATAGATCGAGAGAGAGAGATTGATATATATATATATATATATATATATATATATCCCCAAGAATATGTTCGAATATATATTGAAATATATGCACGAATGATATGCAAGGTATGCCATGCGCGCATGCACACTAATTATATATATATTATGAGACTACTTAATCAAATGTGTTTTCATTCGAGATCGAGAACTTGTCAAAATTCAAGTTAATTAATTTATCAGCGCTAATTAGTTGGTCGCCTTCTTGATGCGCAATTAAGTGTCGTTGGCCTATATATATGTAGGGTTTAATTAGGGTTTAGGGTTTAGGGTTAGCTAGCTAGGGTTTTAGGGTAAGGGTTAGGGTTAATTAGGGTTTAGGGTCTATATAGGGTTTAGGGTTTGGGGTTTAGTGTTTAGGGTTTAGGGTCTAGCTAGGGTTAGGGATTATGGTTTAGTGTTTAGGGTTTAGGGTTTAGGGTCTAGGGTTTAGGGTTTAGTGTTTAGGGTGTTTAGGCTGTACGTTTAGGGTATAATTAGGGATTAGGGATTAGGGTTTTAAGATTTAGGGATCGTCTATCGAGTGCACACACACATTATTAGAGGCACCCGCGCCTTTGCGCATAAAGTGCATGCGTATATATAAGCGTGTTTCTTGGCCACCAACGATATATAGATCTAGAGAGAGATTCAAATATATTTAGGGTTTATGGTTTAGGGTTTATGGTTTATGGTCTAGGGTTTGGGTTTAGGGTTTAGGTTTTAGTGTTTAGGGTTTAGGGTTTAGGGTGCAGTGTTGAGGGTTTAAGGTCTAGGGTTTAAGGTTTAGTGTTTAGGGTGTTTAGGGTGTACGTTTAGGGTATAATTAGGGATGAGGGATTAGGGTTTTAGGGTTTAAGGTTTAGGGATCATCGATCGAGTGCACACACACATTATTAGAGGCACCTGCGCCTTTGCGCATAAAGTGCATGCGTATATATATAAGTGTGTTTCTTGGCCACCAACGATATATAGATCGAGAGAGAGAGATTGATATATATACATATCCCCAAGAATATGTTCAAATATATATTGAAATATATGCACGAATGATATGCAAGGTATGCCATGCGCGCATACACACAAATTATATATATATATTTTGAGACTACTTAACCAAATGTGTTTTCATTCGAGATCGAGAACTTGTCAAAATTCAAGTTAATTAATTTATCAGCGCTAATTAGTTGGTCGCCTGCTTGATGCGCAATTAAGTGTCGTTGGCCTATATATATATGTAGGGTTTAATTAGGGCTAGGGTTAGGGTTAGTGTTAATTAGGGTATAGGGTCTAGGGTTTAGGGTTTAGTGTTTAGGGTTTAGGGTTTAGGGTTTGGGGTTTTTGGGTTTAGGGTTTAGTGTTTAGGGTTTAGGGTGTTTAGGGATTAGGGATTAGGGTTTTAGGGTTTAAGGTTTAGGGATCATCGATCGAGTGCGCACACACATTATTAGAGGCACCCGCCTTAATTTGCGCATAAAGTGCATGAGTATATATATAAGTGTGTTTTTTGGCCACCAACGATATATAGATCGAGAGATAGAGATTGAAATCCCCAAGAATATGTTCAAATATAAGCACACACATGAATTATTAGACGCACCCGCGCCTTTGCGCATAAAGTGCATGCGTATATATATAAGTGTGCTTCTTGGCCACCAACGATATGATATATAGATCGAGAGAGAGAGATTGATATATATACATATCCCCAAGAATATGTTCAAATATATATTGAAATATATGCACGAATGATATGCAAGGTATGCCATGCGCGCATACACACAAATTATATATATATTATGAGACTACTTAACCAAATGTGTTTTCATTCGAGATCGAGAACTTGTCAAAATTCAAGTTAATTAATTTATCAGCGCTAATTAGTTGGTCGCCTGCTTGATGCGCAATTAAGTGTCATTGGCCTATATATATATGTAGGGTTTAATTAGGGCTAGGGTTAGGGTTAGTGTTAATTAGGGTATAGGGTCTAGGGTTTAGGGTTTAGTGTTTAGGGTTTAGGGTTTAGGGTTTAGGGTTTGGGGTTTTTGGGTTTAGGGTTTAGTGTTTAGGGTTTAGGGTGTTTAGGGATTAGGGATTAGGGTTTTAGGGTTTTATGGTTTAAGGTTTAGGGATCATCGATCGAGTGCGCACACACATTATTAGAGGCACCCGCCTTGATTTGCGCATAAAGTGCATGAGTATATATATAAGTGTGTTTCTTGGCCACCAACGATATATAGATCGAGAGATAGAGATTGAAATCCCCAAGAATATGTTCAAATATAAGCACACACATGAATTATTAGACGCACCCGCGCCTTTCCGCATAAAGTGCATGCGTATATATATATATATAAGTGTGCTTCTTGGCCACCAACGATATATAGATCGAGAGAGAGAGAGATTGATATATATACATATCCCCAAGAATATGTTCAAATATATATTGAAATATATGCACGAATGATATGCAAGGTATGCCATGCGCGCATGCACACTAATTATATATATATTATGAGACTACTTAATCAAATGTGTTTTCATTCGAGATCGAGAACTTGTCAAAATTCAAGTTAATTAATTTATCAGCGCTAATTAGTTGGTCGCCTGCTTGATGCGCAATTAAGTATCGTTGGCCTATATATGTAGGGTTTAATTAGGGCTAGGGTTAGGGTTAGTGTTAATTAGGGTATAGGGTCTAGGGTTTAGGGTTTAGTGTTTAGGGTTTAGGGTTTAGTGTTTAGCTTTTAGGGTTTAGGGTTTAGTGTTTAGGGTTTTTGGGTTTAGGGTTTAGTGTTTCGGGTGATTAGGGATTAGGGTTTTAGGGTTTAAGGTTTAGGGATCATCGATCGAGTGCGCACACACATTATTATAGGCACCCCTTTAATTTGCGCATAAAGTGCATGCGTATATATATAAGTGTGTTTCTTGGCCACCAACGATATATAGATCGAGAGATAGAGATTGAAATCCCCAAGAATATGTTCAAATATACGCACACACATGAATTATTAGAGGCACCCGCGCCTTTGCGCATAAAGTACATGCATATGTGTGTTGTTCTGGCCACCAACGATAGATCGAGATCGAGAGAGAGAGAGAGAGAGAGAGATTGAATTCTCCAAGAATTAGAGGACCCCCTTGCACAAGTGTTGGCCATCTATATATAATATGAATCCCAATAATGTTCATACATGATAGGGCATATGTGTGAAGAAATTTTATTTTGAGAACTTGTAAAGATTCAAATTTATTAGTGCTAATGGAAACTAGTGCACATTAGAGGGATCCCCTTGCACACGTGTTGGCCATCTATGTATAGTTTGAATCCCAATAATGTTCATACATGATAGGCTATATGTGAATCATTTTTTTCTTCCAAGAACTTGTCAAGATTCAAATTTATCGGTGCTAATGGAAACTAGTGCGCACTAGACGAGCCCCTTGCGCAAGTGCTGGCCATTACATATAGTTTAAATCTCAAGAATGTTCATACATGATAGTCCATATGTGCAAAGGAATTTTTTTCCCATGAACTTGTCAAAATTCAAGTTTATCGGTGCAAATGGAAACTAGTCCAAAAAATTACATAGAGGTCCAAAAGAACTAGACAACCACTAATAGGACCTGCAACTTTACAAAAAGGACCCCAAAACATATAGAAGAAAATCAATCGAGTCCTTCTGGACCGCACATCAGGTCTCTGCTCCGCATCCTTTCCAGCAACTCCATCGCCGGGGACGCACCACTTGGGACGGTGTCGCCGGTAGTCGCCAGGACGAAGGAGAAGAAGGGCCTCAGCAACGGCATATTGGCTCTAAGAAGGGCCGCTGAAAGGCCAAGATGTTCACGGGCAAGACAGATGACGCCGTCGTATGCCCCGAGCTTGTGAACGTTAGCAGCTTGACTTCCCCATTGGCCAGATCTGAAGCACTGACCAAAGCAAGCCTCACCGTTAGCGCCATCACCTTGATGGCACCAGATCGGGGTTTGGCCGGCAAGATCCGCCAGATCTGATCCGCCAGATTCACCATAGTCCAGATCTGAAGCCGATGACGAGATCCCCGACTCCATTGCGCCATTCTGCTCATGAGAAACACTGGATCTAAGCTTACAACAACACTAACTCCCTCGGATCCAAATTAGCTGACTCAACTTTGCTTATCTAAATATGGGTGTATCCACACATGTTTTTACTCTAGATACATACACGTCTAAGGATAGTTGAATCAATTAATTTAGTTTGGAGGGTGTGCGATATACAGAGAGAAGTCGGCCTCGTCTCCGGCCGGCGAGGCCGCCGGAGAGAAGGGGGAGAGGAGTCGGGGGAGTGGGAGAGACTCGAGAGAGAAAGAGAAGAGGAAGAAATGAGAGCTCCCTGGGGAAGAACATTATTTTTGTCATTCTGCTCGTAGCTTGAAACTAAAAATTTCGGCCGCGCGCCAAATCATCCCGCCGCATCCATTTGAAAATCTCGTGACCAGTTTTACCCTTTTAACCCTGGTCCGGAAGCTACAACCCACCAACCATGGAGGGCTCTTTCGGTAACAATGAAATATCTTGCCTAGATCCCGAACCCTCCCCACAGGCCCACACCCACCCACCAACTATTCGCCCCATTAGCTCAAAAATACTCTCACACGCCAAAGCTCTGACTCTCTACAGTACTAGATCTGCTTCGCCACCGGCATACTCCTCCATAGCGTAGCCTTGATCGTGTTGGCTGTCCACCCACCTGATCCGCTCCCCCGCCGCCCTCGCCACCGAAGGATCTGCTTCACCGCTGACCTCGCCACCGACGGATCTGCTTCACAGCCGACCTCGCCACCGGCGGATCTGCTTCACCGCCGACCTCGCCACCGACGGATCTGCTTCACCGCCGACCTCGCCACCGACGGATCTGCTTCACCACCGACCTCATCCACAGCGTAGCAATCAACGCCTTTCCTGTCGACGCACCGGATTCTCTCCAACGGAACCGGGTCTACTTCACCGCGGCCCCCCTCCATAGAAGCCGATCTATTCCACCGACTACCTCGGCGCAGCGGCCGTATCAACTTCACCGAATCCCTTGCTAGCCAACCAGATCTGCTTCACTAACGCGTACTTCTACTGAAACAGGGTCGACTCATCGTCTCCCGTGTTCGCCGCCACTGGAATGCAAGTTGCCGCCCCCGTCCACCCCGCCGCAGCTTGGTTAGTACACTGGCCCGTTAGATCGCGGTGTTTCTTTAGCCATGTTTTGTGTAGTTATTTGCAGATCTCATATGCCATTAAGTTTCTTGATGTGTTACTTCACATGAAGTTCGTTTAAATATTATACAGTACAAAAGCATTATCCGGTCGCTACCATCCTGTTCATTCTACTAACACCTGTGTGCATCCACATATTTATAGCCTTATACCCATTCATTTGCTGCCAAATGTTTTTGTACTTCATGCTATTCCTTTTATAGTCATGCTATGGGCATTTCCAATCTGGTTGTTCTTATACCACGTCATTAGCTCACCGCTAGCCCCTAGCTATTTTCCCGTGCCTGCTATTCTCACACTGCTTTTATAATCATGCTATGTGCATTTCCAATCTGCTTGCTCTTATACCTCGTCTTTAGCTTATAGCTATTTTTTTCATGAATGCTCCTGTCGCACAGCTTGTATAGTTATTGCTGCGTGCATGTCTTGTCTTTGTATTATCGTTCACTAACTTGTCAATGTTATTTTTCCTAGGGATTGATCATGCGAACCACTTATTAGAAGATCCAACATTAACAGCGGGGACGCTAGAGAAGGTTGGAATCTGAGTTCTTGGTTGGTAACTCTGGCAGTTTACTTCCGTTATTATCTATAACCTATATGCATTGTTCCTTATGCAAGAGATTAACACTTGGAACCCTGCCATAGCAATGCCATCCATGCTTTACTATGTTTCTGCCTATTTGATATGCTTGTCTTGGAGCAACTGCGAAGGTGATTTGAACCTGACATTTGGTCATTCTTAATGCCAGTTTACTTTATGTGGACAACCTTGGCATTACCCTACTCTAAATCTGAATGTCTGAAATTCGTATCTCATGCAAAGCAACATCTAGTTGGTTTTAATCTGATATCTGGTAAATATTGGCTTATTCATTTGGCAGCTCAAGTTTTTTGTTATTTGAAACCAGCTGACTTGGTCTTAAATGTGATATCTAAACACAGATTAAGGACGATGGAGCAGGAGGATTAGCATTTCACTTGATGGCTGAACCTAAAATGACAGGCATGTCGACCACGACTAGTGCACGCAAGAGAAGGACCTGCAGCGAGCCAGTATGTGCTTAGTACATGCATCTTATCTTATCTTGTGCTTATTTCTGCTACATGCTGTTATCTGATCTCTACATTGCATAATACATTTTTGAATAGTTAATTTTTGTAACTATGTTTGCAATATTACCAGAATGCAGTTTTAGTGAAGCAGTCATCATTAGAAGATACTCGCCAAAGCGACCCTGTGCAACATTATGATGTAAGTCTGCTTAGTACAAGTTCCATACATTGTCTTATTTATGCAACTTGTTATTATCTTATATCTACATTGCATAATAAATGTTTGAATAGTTCACTGTTGTAACTATGTTTGCAATATTACTAGAATGCAGTTGTAATGAAGAAGTCCTTAGTAGAAGATAGAGCGCAAAAAAGGTTCCGGGGTGAGCCTATGCAACGATATAATGTAAGTCTGTGCTTAGTACTTGTGACTATCTCATATCGACAATGCTTAATACATGTTTGCATAGTTCACGTTTAACTCTTTTTGCATTATTATCAGAATGCAGTTGTGATGAAGCAATCTTCATCAGAAGAGAGGCCCACAAAAAGTTCTGATCTTTCTTCTGATGCATCCTCTCATAGCCGTCAACCTAGACCATTCTTTTCATCAAACAGTAAATATCTCAAGGCTGTACTTTATAAAAGACATGGCATTGCTGCTTTAAGATCTGTAGCTGATATGTTGACCAAGAGTACACAAGATTCAATCAAGCCGATTGCCAAATGTCAACGTGTTATTGATGATGCTAATAGAAGTCTTCAATAATTCTATGTAATTTTTTTATTTGGGCACATTAATTGCCTTGTAATTTTCCTGTTATTTTATTTGTGTATGTAATTATGTGTATCATTGATATCAGATTGTAGGCTCATGAAATTTAATGTAATTTTACTAGTCAAACAACCAGGGCCCTACAACAGATTGGGCCGGCCTATTTACAGTAGTGTGGGACCCACTTTCATTTTGGGCCGGCTCACTTACTTATTGGGCCGCCCCGTTAACACGATAGTGGGCCCACCTGCTTATTGGGCCGGCCCACTTGCTATATGGTGGACCCCACATACAAAATGGGCCGGCCCTTTAACAGGAAAGTGGGACCCACCTGTGTTTTTGGCCCGACCCACTTTCTTGTTGGGTCAGCCCACTGCTATGTGGTGGACCCCACATATTAAATGGGCCGGCCCTTTAACAGGAAAGTGGGACCCACCTATGTTTTTGGCCCGACCTACTATCTTGTTGGGCCGGCCCACTGGCTATGTGGTGGACCCCACATACTAAATGGGCCGGCCCTTTAACAGGAAAGTGGGACCCACCCCTGTTTTTGGCCCGGCCCACTATCTTGCTGGGCCGGCCCACTTGCTATATGGTGGACCCCACATACTAAATGGGCCAGCCCTTTTACAGGAAAGTGGGATCCACCCATGTTTTTGGCCCGGCCCACTTTTTTGTTGGGCCAGCCCATTTGATCTATTGTGGACCCCACGTACTAAATGGGCCGGCCCGGTAGCAGGAAAGTGGGACCCACAGGCTAATTGGGCCGGCCCAATAACTTCTTTGGCCGGCCCACTTGCTTTAAGGTGGACCCCACTTGTAAAATGGGCCGGCCCGATAACAGGAAAGTGGGTCCCACATGTCTTGTGGGCCGGCCTTTTTGCCTGTTGACCGGTCAAACGAATGCATTCGGCCCGGCCCACATGCTTAGTGGGCCGGCCCATTAATGTTTTGACCAGTCAACCTTAGAGGTTAGGCCCGGCCCACGTAACTAATGGTCCAGCCCAACTATATAGTTGACCGGTCAAACTAAGTCAGCTGGCCCAGCCCGCAAACTTAATGGGCCGGCCCGCTTAAGATTTGGCAGGCCTCGTGTGGGCCTACCATCTACCACGGGGTTTCAGCCGGTTAACGCCGTTAACTGATAGTTAACGACGTCTGCCACGTGGCAGTTTGCATGACGTCAGCAGTCAACGGGCTCCCGAAAACACTTCTGCAATGGTCCGATTTTCCGTGGCGGAAGGGCGCCCAAGCGCGACGGACCGAAAAAAACGTGGTAGGACTTTGCCTGACGCAGTTTCGACAACTAACCCATATCGTCGGGTTAGGCCCATAGGCGACGAAAAATACCCCTTAGCGGATGATTTTATGACGTTGCCTATCAGAACTTTTCTTGTAGTGGGTGCTGCCCGACTGTGGCACCGTCAAGATCTTCTACGCGCTTTCGAAAGTGGCAAGCGACCGACTACAGCAACAATGATATCTAATCTCGTAGGCTTTGGAAATCTTCGAAGGTTAGTCTCATGATCTTCTCGTTGCTACCATCTTCTAGATTGGATCTTGGCTTGTTATTCGTTCTTGCGGTAGGATTTTTTTGTTTTCTATGCTACGAATCCCTTCAGTGGTATCAGAGCCGTGTCTATGTATATATTGGTTGCACGAGTAGAATACACTGGTTTTGTGGGCGTTGATGCTTTTGTTGCTTTTATTTAGAGTACTTTGCATCTTGCGGGATGGTGGGATGAAGCGGCCCGGGCTAACTTTACATGACCATGTTCATGAGACTTGCTCCACGCTTGACATGCAACTTGTATTGAATAAGTGGCTTTGCGGGTGTCTGTCTCTCTCACCATAGTGAAGATTCAATCTACTCTTTCTATTGACAACACTAGTATCACCGTTGTGGTTCATGTTCGTAGGTAGATTGGATCTTACTCGAAAACCCTAAACCACGTAAAATATGCAAACCAAATTAGAGGCGTCTAATTGTTTTTGCAGGGTTTGGTGATGTGATATGGCCATAATGTGATAATGAATATGTATGAGATGATCATTATTGTATTGTGGCAACCGGCAGGAGCCTTATGGTTGTCTTTATATTTCATGTAGTAGTGTTATTTCAAAGTAGTTGTAATAGTTGCTACATGTGGTGAACAAACATGAAGACGGTGACATGGACCTTGACGCTACGCTGACGATGATGAAGATCATGCCCGTTGATGATGGAGATCATGTCCGTGCTTTGGAGATGAAGATCAAACGCGCAAAGACTAAAGGGCCATATCATATCACATATGAATTGCATGTGATGTTAATCCTTTATGCATCTTATCTTGCTTAGATCACGACGGTAGCATTATAAGATGATCCCTCACATTAATATCAAGATAATAAAGTGTTCTCCCCTCGTATGCACCGTTGCTACAGTTCGTCGTTTTGAAGCATCTCGTGATGATCGGATGTGATAGATTCTATGTTCACATACAACGGGTGTAATCCATGTTGCACACGCGGAAATACTTGGGTTTGCTTGACGAGCCTAGCATGTACAGACAAGGCCTCGGAACACAGGAAACCGAAAGGATGAACACGAGTCATATGGATGATATGATCAATATGTTGATGTTCACCATTGAAGCTACATCATCTGACGTGATGATCGGTTTTGGTGTAGTGAATATGGATCGTGTACCACTAAAAAACTATGAGGGATGTTGTATTAAGTGGGAGTTAATTAGTAATTAGATTAAAACATGAACTAATTATCATGAACATAGTCTGAATAGTATTTTGAATTAAATTTGTAGAATTGGCATCCGTTATCTACCATGCGCTAGTCTTGTAATTGAGATAGAAATACAGTTAAGTCTGACAAGAAACTTTACGGACTGGTACCGTATTATTAAAGAATCAAGAAATGATTAAGTCCTATTGCAAACTTTTAGTAAACCTCATATTGCTGATTCAAAGAACAATGGTTTCAATTAGTACCTAAAATCATCTTGTCTCCGTGAAACTTGAAGTTCAAATCTGTTTGAAAAGTAAGGAGCTGAAAATTTTGTTTTCAGAAATAAGTGAGGTATGAGATATATGTGATATCTAAGACCTTATTGCAAGGTGAGAGAATATAATTTGGTGAGACTACATAAACTCATAAGTTTTATGGGAATGTACGAAGGTTGAAGATGCCAGGCGTCCCAATCCTCCAACTAGTTGGGCACTAACGATATTCGCATATCCATGAAATGATCATCCTTAGTATGCACCGTTGCTAAGACTCGTCGTTTCGAAGCATCACGTGATGATCGGGTGTTATAGATTCTACGTGTGCATACAACGGGTGTAAGCCAGATTTGCACATGCGAATACTGAGGTTAAACTTTATGAGCCTAGCATGTACATACATGGTCTCAGAAAGTCGTCATGATTTGATGGATAAAAATTATGAGTGAAATTGTTCATCATATTAAAAGGTTACTAATAGTGAAATCCGGAACACTTGTCATATGATGATCAACTTCAAAGTAAGAACCTCAAGGTTATTGGTATTTGACCGACAAACCTAGAAGTTATTGATGTTGAAGTGTTTTCTGAGAATGAGGAAAGCTAAAAGAGAAACTACAGAAGATTATTGGCAGAAAGAAAGAAAAGACTAGAAAGTCTAGCTCATGTGTATATAGATGATATACATGTTATGAATGTATTCCTAGTTTGGTCACACAATGAAATTATTGGGTATTTGTACCATATTGGTTGGTATGAAGTGTCATACAAAACAACGCAATACAAGAATACAATGGCCTAAGTGACTGACAAGGAATATGATAGGAATGCAAGTCTGGAACAAAAATAAAGTGTTATTATGTTCGTCGTTGGCATTCTATCTAGCCCTTCAGATTTATAATAAAGAACTTCATAATTGTTGTTTTTGTTCTGGTCAAATTAAAACAATGAGTTGTTCAAATTTTGACAGTATTCCATGTACGATGGATAAGTTATTATAAATCTTTATGGTGAAACACACATGCATAACACTGACGCTAAAATGTCATAAGGCAAATGATTTGAATTCCACTTATTTGTGGAACCTCCATTTAGGTCATGTTAGAAAGGAACGCATGAAGAAACTCCATGCAAATGGAGTTTTAAAGTCATTTGATTTTTGAATCGTTTGGCGCTTGCAAATCTTTTCTAAAGGGAATGACTGAAATACCGTTCATAGGCCAAGAGTTGAATGTGCAACTAACTTAGTGGAAACATACATGATGATGTATATGGTTCACTAGGCATAGTTGTGTGCGGAAGATTCTTCTACTTCATGGAAACTTCCAACAATTAATTGAGTATATATATGTGGATATATTTATTCGATAAGGAAGAAGTTTGAAACATTTGAATGGATTCAAATAAGTTTCAGCATGAAGTGGAAATCATCGTAATAGAAAAATCAAATATCTATGATTGGATCATGGTAGAAATATTTGAATTACGAGTTTTAGCGAACATCTAAGAGAGTTATGAAATTGTTCTACAACTCACGTTTCATGGAGTATCATAGTGATGATGGAGTATTCAAGAGACGGATCCAAACCTTGTTGGATTAATGATGAGATAAAATAAAATGAAGCCATTATATTTTTGTAGGATTATGCTTTAGAGACTACCGCTTTTACACTGAATAGAGCATCATCATGATCGGTTGAAATGGCACCATACGAGTTATGGCATGGGTATAAACCCTAATAGTCCTTTCTTAAATTTTGGTATGCATAGCTGATGACCCACAAGTATAGGGGGTGTATCGTAGTACTTTCGGTAAATAAGAGTGTCAAACCCAACGAGGAGCAGAAGGTGTTGACAAGCAGTTTCGATTAAGGATTCACTGTAAATGCTCACAGACAAGTATTCAGGGGGTTTTGATATAGCAAATAAATAAAGTACGAGTATGTAAAATGCGAGAGAAATAATTGCAGCGAGTGGCCCAATCCTTTTTAGCACAAAGGACAAGCCGGTTTGTTTACTTATAATGACCAAACATTCTTGAGGACACACGGGAATTTAGTCTAGTGCTTTCGCTTTATATAGCTGATTAATCTTCATTGTTTTGATAAGTGTTGTGTGGGTGAACCTATGCTAATGCACCGCCCTTCCTAGGACTAATACATACTTGTGATTATACCCCTTGCAAGCATCCGCAACTACAAGAAAGTAATTAAGATAAATCTAACCACAGCCTTAAACTCTGAGATCCTGCTATCCCTCATGCATCGATATACCAACGCGGGTTCATGTTTCTGTCACTCCGGCAACCCCGCAATTGGCAAACGAATACAAGATGTGTTCCCCTAGGCCCATAAAGGTGAAGTTTCATGTAGTCGACGTTCACATGACACCACTAGAAGAATAACACCACAACTTAAATATCAAACCATTGAATATTACCCAACATAATTCACTACTAACATTTAGACTTCACCCATGTCCTCAAGAACTAAACGAACTACTCACGAGACATCATATGGAACATGATCAGAGGTGATATGATGATGAATAACAATCTGAACATAAACCTTGGTTCAATGGTTTCACTCAATAGCATCAATAACAAGTAGAAATCAATACCGGGAGAGTTTCCCCTATCAAACAATCATGATTCAACCCTAGATGTTACAGCGGTGACGAGGTGCAGCGGTGGAGATGGCGGTGATGATGATGGAGATGATGGTGATGATGATCCCAATGATGTCCAGCTCGATGACGGTGACGATGGGGTCGATTTCCCCCTCCGGGAGGGAATTTCCCCGGCAGATTTCAGCCTGCCGGAGAGCTATTTTCTCTCTGGTGTTTTCCGCCCCGCAGAGGCGGCTGTGACTCTTCGCGACTCTCCCCTGGAGCTTAGGTTTTCGGGACGAAGAAGTACGCGAAGGAGAGGCGGCCAGAGGGGGTTGTGGGCCCCCTCCCCACAAGGCGGCGCGGCCAGGCCTGGGCCCGCGCCGGCCTATGGGGGGCCCATGGCGGCCCTCCTCGGCTCCTCCTTTTGGCTACCTCCGTCTTCTGGAAAAATAAGATTTTCAGTGTAATTTCCGTCAATTGTTGATCTTCCGAAATATTGCATTCTGACGGTGCTTTTTCCAGCAGAATCCTGACTCCGGTGCGCGATTCTCCAATAATCATGAAACATGCAAAATAGATGAAATAACATAAGTATCATCTCTAAATATGAAATATATCAATGAATAACAGTAAATTATGATATAAAATAGTGATGCAAAATGGACCTATCAACTCCCCCCAAGCTTAGACTTCGCTTGTCCCCAAGCGAAACTGAACTCAGTAAACAAGACCACATGTTTATGGAGTGAAGAGTCGATAAATAAAATACGGACAAGAAGCATCATATTAATTCACACAAGACATTCAAGTGAACAACTTCCTCATATAATTCAACTTGAAACAAGTAGAGGGAAATCACAGATAAAGGTGCATAAGAAATCATAATTGCTGATGGCAAACTTCGTTCTTGGTCAGAGAACAGTTAACAGATTGTACTTATCTATCGAGCAGCGCTCTTATATTAAAGCTTATAGCAAAACTTGCATACTCAATCATAATAATTCCTCATAATCATTGATAACTTTCAAAGCTATATTCATTCAGATAAAACTTGTACTAAACAAGGAAGAGTAAAAGGCATGATTAAGCAGATCACAATATAAATGGTTTGATCACAACAACTCAATTGCTTGCTTAAGATGGAGGGAAATAGGTTTACTGACTCAACATAAAGTAAAAGATAGGCCCTTCGCAGAGGGAAGCAGGGATTAAATCATGTGCTAGAGCTTTTTCAGTTTTGAAATCATATAGAGAGCATAAAAGTAAAATTTTGAGAGGTGTTTGTTGTTGTCAACGAATGGAAGTGGGTACTCTAACCCCCTTGCCAGACAGACTTTCGAAGAGCGGCTCCCATGTTTTTTATTTATGGATAACACTCCTTCCAACCTTTTTGCTTTCACAGGCCATGGCTAACCGAATCCTCGGGTGCCTCTCAATCATTCACATACCATGAATGAGTGTCTATTTATTTTAGTTTTATTTAGAGATGACACTCCTCCCAACCTTTGCTTTCTCAAACCATGGCTAACCGAATCCTCGGGTGCCTTCCAACAATCTCATACCATGGAGGAGTGTCTATTTGCAAAATTAAGTTGCTTACTGATGAATCAGAGCAAAACATGTGAAGAGAATTATTAATGAAGGTTAATTAATTGGGGCTGGGAACACCGTTGCCAGCTCCTTTTGCAAAATTATAGGATAAGTGGATGTGCCAGTAGTCCATTGGTGAAAGTCTGCCTAACAAGATTGAAAGATAGAACACCACATACTTCCTCATGAGCTATAAAACATTGACACAAATAAGGGGTGATAAATTTTGAATTGTTTAAAGGTAGCACATGAAGTATTTACTTGGAATGGCAGGGAAATACCACATAATAGGTAGTTATGGTGGACACTGATGGCATAGGTTTTGGGTTAAGGTTTGGATGTACGAGAAGCATTCCCTCTCAGTACAGGTCTTTGGCTAGCAAGGTTGATTAGCAAGCATAAGAGTTGAGGGAAACAAACAAATATACATGCGATAGAAACAATCATGCATTTTCCTTGTAAGCACAAACAATTTTAACTTCATAATACTAAGCTAAGAGCTAACAAGAAAGAAAGATCATGAAATAACATGTCTACATGGATTTCTCTTTTCTACTTAAACCTCAAAGTGTTGTTGCTATTGACGAATGCTAAGTTTGCCAAAACCAAATAGATTTACTCAATGCTCCCAAAGTGATACCAACACTAACAACAAGATCAATCATATAATAGAGATTGCAAACTAAAATAAGATGTGCAATATGTAAATGATAAGACTTCTCATTAATATTCCATAACGATAACTCACACCAAGGGATACATAGACAACCAACTAAAAGAGAGATACTTCCACACTGCAACCCATCTTATATGATAACTTCCCTACTCATGATATGACACTACTTGATAGTAAAAAGTAAAAGATAGTGATGATGTGATACCGTGGCACTCCCCCAAGCTTGGAACAAACCAAGGGGGTGCCAATACCGATGATGAATTACTCCTTCGGCGGTGGTGGTGATGAATTCTTGATAAGCTTCTTAACAAGCTCCTTTAGCTCATCAATCTCGTACGTGAGGTTGCGGATCATCTCCGAATTTTTCTCCACGCGATTAAGAAGTACGTCCGACGGCGAGTCCCAACTCTTAGAGTTGTTTCCCCACTCTTCAGCTTCAGGCTTCATCCTTACAGCAGTGTGATACGTCTCCGACGTATCGTTAATTTCTTATCTTCCATGCCACATTATTGATGATATCTACATGTTTTATGCATACTTTATGTCGTATTTATGCATTTTCTGGAACTAACCTATTAACAAGATGCCGAAGAGCCAGTTGCTGTTTTCTGCTGTTTTTGGTTTTAGAAATCCTAGTAAGGAAATATTCTCGGAATTGGACGAAATCAACGCCCAGGGGCCTATTTTCACACGAAGCTTCTAGAAGACAGGAGAGTCAACGAAGTGGGGCCACGAGGTGGCCAGGAGGTAGGGCGGCGCGGCCCAAGCCCTGGCCGCGCCGGCCTGTCTCCTGGGCCCCTCGTGACGCCCCTTGACCTGCCCTTCCGCCTACAAATAGCCTTCGTCGCGAAACCCCCAGGACCGAGAGCCACGATACAGAAAACCTTCCAGAGACGCCGCCGCCGCCAATCCCATCTCGGGGGATTCAGGAGATCGCCTCCGGCACCCTGCCGGAGAGGGGATTCATCTCCCGGAGGACTCTACACCGCCATGGTCGCCTCCGGAGTGATGAGTGAGTAGTTCACCCCTGGACTATGGGTCCATAGCAGTAGCTAGATGGTTGTCTTCTCCTCGTTATGCTTCATTGTCGGATCTTGTGAGCTGCCTAACATGATCAAGATCATCTATCTGTAATGCTATATGTTGTGTTTGTTGGGATCCGATGGATAGAGAATACTATGTTATGTTGATTATCAATTTATATCTATGTGTTGTTTATGATCTTGCATGCTCTCCGTTATTAGTAGAGGCTCTGGCCAAGTTTTTACTCTTAACTCCAAGAGGGGGTATTTATGCTCGATAGTGGGTTCATGTCTCCGTGAATCTGGGGGAGTGACAGAAACCTCTAAGGTTATGGATGTACTGTTGCCACTAGGGATAAAACATTGATGCTATGTCCGAGGATGTAGTTATTGATTACATTACGCACCATACTTAATGCAATTGTCTGTTGTTAGCAACTTAATACTGGAAGGGGTTCGGATGATAACCTGAAGGTGGACTTTTTAGGCATAGATGCATGCTGGATAGCGGTCTATGTACTTTGTCGTAATGCCCAATTAAATCTCACAATACTCATCATATCATGTATGTGCATGGTCATGCCCTCTCTATTTGTCAATTGCCCAACTGTAATTTGTTCACCCAACATGCTATTTATCTTATGGGAGAGACACCTCTAGTGAACTGTGGACCCCGGTCCATTCTTTTACATTGAAATACAATCTACTGCAATACTTGTTCTACTGTTCTCTGCAAACAATCATCATCCACACTATACATCTAATCCTTTGTTACAGCAAGCCGGTGAGATTGACAACCTCACTGTTTCGTTGGGGCAAAGTACTTTGGTTGTGTTGTGCAGGTTCCACGTTGGCGCCGGAATCCCTGGTGTTGCGCCGCACTACATCTCGCCGCCATCAACCTTCAACGTGCTTCTTGACTCTTACTGGTTCGATAAACCTTGGTTTCTAACTGAGGGAAACTTACTGCTGTACGCATCACACCTTCCACTTGGGGTTCCCAACGGTCGCGTGCTGTACGCGTGTCACAGTGTTAGAACGATCTATATCCCAATTGCTAGGCAATACTGCCTTGGGAATCCTTTCAATTTGACTATTGTAAATTAGATTGCGGAAGGGGTTGTAGGTGCCTGGAGGAGATGTCTTTGGAGCTAGGTAGTGACGTGGAACTTTTCCTCCGGTGCGAATTCTTGTGCTCTTCTTGGTACTGAAAGGGTTTTCCCCCACCTCGATGCTTGCGACGGTGGCACGCGGGTATGCACGCGAGTCTTCCACCACTTCTTCATCTTATTCCTTGACACTCTCATCCACCTCTTTCCACTCGGGATCTTGAATATCTTCATCCGAAAGCCCCTTGCCCTTGTTGTTGGAGACCATGGTGCTTCTAGATCAAAGACAGATCCTGGCAGAAAACAACTCGAAACAAAACACGACGAGAAAACGATATACGGACCTCCAGGGGTCCGGGGGATTATATAACAAAAAATTTCACGACGAAAGGAAAGTACCAGGTCGAACTAGAGTCGAAGAGGGACAACGAGGAGCCCTCCTCATAGGGCGGCGCGGCCAGGCTGGGGCCCGCGCCGGCCTATGGGGGCACGCCCTCGTGCGTCTCCTCCACTCAGTTTCGATCTCGTAATTTTTTCCAAAAATAGCAAAAACATTGTTCGGAAAGTTAAACGCAGACTTTTTATTACCAGTACTGTTACCTATTCAAAGTCAAACTCTGCAGAACTGTCAATTTGACCTTTGATGAAAGCTTCCATAGTTACCACTCGAATAACATCAACATCTTCATTATAAGAATCTCCAGAAATATAATGCTTTAGTCTTTGTCCATTCACCACTTGTGTGGCATCGCCTTGCAGAGAGCTAATTTTAATTGCTCCTGAACGATACACCTCCACAATGACATATGGTCCTTCCCATTTTGAGAGTAATTTCCCTGCAAAAAATCTGAGACGAGACCGATACAATAGGACTTTATCCCCAACATTAAATTCTCTTTTAATGATTCTTTTATCATGCCATTTCTTAACTTTCTCTTTAAAGAGTTTAGCATTTTCATAAGCTTCACTTCTCCATTCATCTAGAGAACTCAATGGTAGCAATCTCTTCTTACCGGCTAGTTTAGGATCTTTATTTAGTTCTCTTATAGCCCAATAAGCTTTGTGCTCTAGTTCTAAAGGTAAATGACAAGCTTTTCCATATACCATTTTATAAGGTGACATACCCATGGGATTTTTATAAGCAGTTCTATAAGCCCATAGTGCTTCCTTCAATTTACTAGCCCAATTCTTTCTAGATTTATTAACAGTCTTTTGCAAGATAGATTTAATCTCTCTATTTGATAATTCTACTTGCCCACTAGTTTGAGGATGATAAACGGAAGCAATTCTATGATTAATACCATATTTAGCAAGAGTTTTTCTAAAACCACCATGAATAAAATGAGAACCTCCATCAGTCATAAGATATCTAGGAACTCCAAATCTAGGAAAAATAATATCTAAAAGCATTCTTAAAGAGGTCTCACCATCAACACTTTTTGTGGGTATGGTTTCCACCCATTTAGTAACATAATCAACAGCAACAAGTATATGAGTGTTACCTTCTGAAGAGGGGAAAGGTCCCATGAAGTCAAATCCCCAACAATCGAATGGTTCAATAACAAGAGTATAATTCATAGGCATTTCATTGCGTCTAGAGATATTACCAACCCTTTGACATTCATCACAAGATAAAATAAACTTTCTTGCATCTTTGAAGAGAGTTGGCCAATAGAAACCTGATTGTAGAACCTTTTGCGCGGTTCTATCTCCGGCGTGATGTCCTCCATAAGCACTACCATGACACTTACTCAATATCTCTTGTTGTTCATATTCGGGAACACATCTTCGTAGAATACCATCCACTCCTTTATATAAGTGTGGGTCATCCCAAAAATAATGCCTCAAATCATAAAAGAATTTCCTCCTTTACTGAGCTGAAAAGGTTGGAGGCAAGTACTTGGGAACAATAAAGTTAGCATAATCAGCGTACCAAGGACTATCTCGCGAGCTCACTTTTATTACAGCCAATTGCTCATTTGGAAATTATCATTAACAGGAACAGGATCATAAGCAATATTTTTCAATCTAGACAAATTATCAGCAACAGGATTATCAGCACCTTTCCTATCTATAATATGCAAATCAAATTCTTGCAAAAGAAGCACCCATCTAATAAGCCTTGGCTTAGCATCTTTCTTTTGCATTAGGTACCTAATTGCAGTATGATCAATATGAATTGTAACTTTTGAATCAACAATATAGGATCTAAACTTGTCACAAGCAAAAACTACAGCTAATAATTCTTTTTCAGTTGTAGCATAATTTCTTTGAGCAGCATCAAGAGTTTTACTAGCATAATGAATAACATTCAATTTTTTATCTACTTGTTGTCCAAGAACAGCGCCTACAACAAAATCACTAGCATCACACATAATTTCAAAAGGTAAGTTCCAATCAGGAGGTTCAACTATAGGAGCAGTTGTTAAGGCTTTCTTTAGAGTTTCAAAAGCTTCCTTACAATCATCATCAAAAACAAAAGGTACATCTTTTTGAAGAAGATTAGTAAGAGGCTTTGAAATCTTGGAGAAATCTTTAATAAATCTCCTATAAAACCCAGCATGACCAAGAACACTACGAATACCTTTAACATCCCTGGGATAGGGCATCTTCTCAATTGCTTCAACTTTAGCTCTATCAACTTCAATACCTCTCTTGGAAATTTTATGTCCCAATACAATTCCTTCATTAACCATAAAGTGGCATTTCTCCCAATTAAGAACAAGGTTAGTTTCTTCACATCTCTGCAAAACTTTATCGAGGTTTCGCAAGCAATTATCAAAACAATTCCCATAGACAGAAAAATCATCCATGAATACCTCTACAATATTCTCACAAAAGCCATGAAAAATAGCAGACATGCATCTTTGAAAAGTAGCAGGAGCATTACATAAACCAAAAGGCATATGCCTATAAGCATAAGTTCCATAGGGACAAGTGAAAGTGGTTTTCTATTAATCTTTAGTTTTAACAGCAATTTGTGAAAACCTAGAATAACCATCAAGAAAGCAAAAATGAGTATTTTTAGACAACCTTTCTAACATTTGATCAATAAAAGGTAAAGGGTAATGATCTTTCTTAGTAACCTTATTAACTTTTCGATAATCAATTCACATTCTATACCCTACAACTACTCTTTGAGGGATGAGCTCATCATTATCATTAGGTACAACAGTCATTCCTCCTTTCTTAGGAACACAATGCACAGGACTAACCCATCTACTATCAGCAATAGGATATATAATACCAGATTCAAGAAGTTTTAATACCTCATTTCTTACCACATCCTTCATCTTAGGAATTAGACGACGCTGATGTTCAACAACAGGCTTTGCATCATCTTCCATATTAATGGCATGTTGGCAAATAGAGGGAGAAATCCTCTTCAAGTCATCAAGAGTGTAGCCAATAGCTCCTCGGTGTTTTTTCAATATCTCTAATAACCTTTCTTCCTCAAACTCTGAAAGCTTAGAACTAATAATAACATGATATATTTTCTTATCATCAATATGAGCATATTTAAGATTATCAGGCAATGGTTTTAAATCAAAAATAGGATCTTCCTTTGGTGGTGTCGTTGTACCTAGATCTTCAACCGGCAAATCATGTTTAAGAATAGGTTGACGAAGGAAAATTTCATCAAGCTCATTCCTTTCTCCCCTAAAAACTTCACTCTCACTATCCTCCAAATGTTGATGCAAAGGATTATTAGGAGGAAGAGCAATAGATGCACACTGTTCAACTCTAAAATCATTATTAGGCAAATCAGTTTTATAAGGAGTTTTGGCAAATTTAGAAAAATTAAACTCATAAGATTCACCAGCAAATTTAGTCACAATTTTTTCTTTCTTGCAATCTATAACAGCTCCACAAGTATTTAGAAAAGGTCTACCAAAAATGATAGGACAATATTTACTAGCAGCAGAACCAAGTACCAAAAAGTCAGCAGGATATTTAATCTTACCACATAGAACTTCCACACCTCGAACAATACCAATTGGAGAGATAGTTTCTCTATTAGCTAGCCGAATAACCACATCAATATCTTCAAGTTCACAAGAACCAATTTCATGCATGATCTTCGTGTAAAGCTCATAAGGAATAGCACTAATACTTGCACCAATATCGCATAAACCATAATAGCAATGATCACCAATTCTAACAGAGAGCATAGGAACACTGGTTTTCCTAGACTTATTAGGATGCGAAACAATATTAGAAGCATCTTCACAGAAAATAATATGACCATCTTCCACATTTTCAGTCACAAGGTCTTTAACTATTGCAATAGCAGGTTCAACCTTTATTTGCTCTTCAGGTTCTATAGGTTTCTTTGCACTTTTATTAACCGCACTATTTATAACAGAATACTCCTTCATTTTAGCAGGGAAAGGAGTTTTTTCAATATAAGCTTCAGGAAGAATATGATCAACAGTTTCAATTACAACACATTTATTTATAGATGAATCAGTGTTATCTTTATACGGTTCATGATACTTATCAAAATTATTCTTAGGCAATTCAAAATGAGAGGCAAAAGCTTTATAAAAATTTGCAACGACTTGAGAATCAAGACCATAAGTAGCACTCATATTACGAAATTTATCAGTATCCATAAAAACTTCGATGCATTTATAATCATAGTTTATACCTGACTCTCTATCTTTGTCATTCTCCCATCCTTCAGTATTCTCCTGAATCCGATCAAGAAGGTCCCTTTTAAACTCTTCTTTGTTGCGTGTAAATGATCCAGAACAAGAAGTATCCAACAAGGTCTTATCTTGAAAAGAAAGTCTTGCATAGAAATTATCAATGATAATATTACCAGGAAGCTCTTGAATGGGGCATTTGAGCATTAAAGACTTCAATCTCCCCCATGCTTGGGCAATACTCTCTCCATCATGAGGCCAGAAATTATATATGCGGTTCCGGTCTTTGTGAATTTCACTTGGAGGATAGAATTTAGAATAAAATAGAGGCACAATATCATTCCAATCAAGAGAATCCATGATACGTCTCCAACGTATCGATAATTTCTTATGTTCCATGCCACATTATTGATGTTATCTACATGTTTTATGCACACTTTATGTCATATTCGTGCATTTTCTGGAACTAACCTATTAACAAGATGCCGAAGTGCCAGTTGCTGTTTTCTGCTGTTTTTGGTTTCAGAAATCCTAGTAAGGAAATATTCTCGGAATTGGACGAAATCAACGCCCAGGGTCCTATTTTGCCACAAAGCTTCCAGAAGTCCGAAGATGAGACGAAGAGGGGCCACGAGGCAGCCAGAGCATAGGGCGGCGCGGCCCCTGCCCTGGCCGTGCGGCCCTATGGTCTGGGCCCCTCGTGCCGCCTCTTGACCTACCCTTCCGCCTACTTAAAGCCTCCGTGACGAAACCCCCAGTACCGAGAGCCACGATACGGAAAACCTTCCAGAGACGCCGCCAACGCCGATCCCATCTCGGGGGATCCAGGAGATCGCCTCCGGCACCCTGCCGGAGAGGGGAATCATCTCCCGGAGGACTCTACGCCGCCATGGTCACCTCCGGTGTGATGTGTGAGTAGTCTACCCCTGGACTATGGGTCCATAGCAGTAGCTAGATGGTTGTCTTCTCCCCATTGTGCTATCATTGTCAGATCTTGTGAGCTGCCTAACATGATCAAGATCATCTATCTGTAATTCTATATGTTGCGTTTGTTGGGATCCGATGAATAGAGAATACTTGTTATGTTGATTATCAAAGTTATATCTATGTGTTGTTTATGATCTTGCATGCTCTCCGTTACTAGTAGATGCTCTGGCCAAGTAGATGCTTGTAACTCCAAGAGGGAGTATTTATGCTCGATAGTGGGTTCATGCCTGCATTGACACAGGACAGTGATGTAAAGTTATAAGGTTGTGTTGTGCTGTTGCCACTAGGGATAAAACATTGATGCTATGTCTAAGGATGTAGTTGTTGATTACATTACGCACCATACTTAATGCAATTGTCTGTTGCTTTGCAACTTAATACTGGAAGGGGTTCGGATGATAACCTGAAGGTGGACTTTTTAGGCATAGATGCAGTTGGATGGCGGTCTATGTACTTTGTCGTAATGCCCAATTAAATCTCACTATACTCATCATGATATGTATGTGCATGGTCATGCTCTCTTTATTTGTCAATTTCCCAACTGTAATTTGTTCACCCAACATGCTGTTTATCTTATGGGAGAGACACCTCTAGTGAACTGTGGACCCCGGTCCAATTCTCTTTACTGAAATACAATCTCTTGCAATCTTGTTTTTACTGTTTTCTGCAAACAATCATCTTCCACACAATATGGTTAATCCTTTGTTACAGCAAGCCGGTGAGATTGACAACCTCACTGTTTCATTGGGACAAAGTACTTTGGTTGTGTTGTGCAGGTTCCACGTTGGCGCCGGAATCCCTGGTGTTGCGCCGCACTACATCCCGCCGCCATCAACCTTCAACGTGCTTCTTGGCTCCTCCTGGTTCGATAAACCTTGGTTTCTTTCTGAGGGAAAACTTGCTGCTATGCGCATCATACCTTCCTCTTGGGGTTCCCAACGAACGTGTGAGTTACACGCCATCAAGCTCTTTTTCTGGCGCCGTTGCCGGGGAGATCAAGACACGCTGCAAGGGGAGTCTCCACTTCTCAATCTCTTTACTTTGTTTTTGTCTTGCTTAGTTTTATTTACTGCTTTGTTTGCTGCACTAAATCAAAATACAAAAAAAAATTAGTTGCTAGTTTTACTTTATTTGCTATCTAGTTTGCTATATCAAAAACACAAAAAAATTAGTTACTTGCATTTACTTTATCTAGTTTGCTTTATTTACTACTACTAAAATGAGTAATCCTGAAGTTGAAGTTCGTACGTTTAAGCAACGAGGGGGAGAATGTTTGAGAGATGCTTGGTATAGAATTAGTGATGCCCATAATAGATGCACTAAGAAACACTCCACCATTATTTTACTCAGGAATTTTTATGTTGGTATCTCTAGCTGGAATAGATATGTTCTTGATTGTCTCGCAAAAGGTGACTTCCTAAGTACTCCTGCATTAGAAGCTAGTTGCATTATTGAGAGTTTATTTGGAATACCCCCTGTTGATAAAGTTAAAACTGAAATCTCTCTTGAAGATGTTATGAAAAAATTGGAAACCATAGAGAAAAATTTTCCAAGTATTGAAGCTGAATTGGAAATGTTACTTGATAAAACTGATGAACTTGATAAATCCTTAGGAGGAATTGATGAAAGAATTAGTGTCCTAGGAACTTGTGTTGTCCATGATGATCAAATCAATAGGATTGATGAACTTGAAAAGGCTATGGGAACCTTGGGTTCAACATTTTCTTCTCTTAAATATAAGGAGAAAGCTTATGTGGGTAAGGAGCAAAAGTTTATGTATGTCTCTAAAGTGCCTAAACCAAAGAAGTATTATTATAGGCCTAAAATTGACAAAGCCCTTAGTACCACTGCGGATGAGGGAGCTCATAATAACGATACACCACCCTTCGATAATACTTGATACACACTTTCTGCGCCTAGCTGAAAGGCGTTAAAGAAAAGCGCTTATGGGAGACAACCCATGTTTTTACCTACAGTACTTTGTTTTTATTTTGTGTCTTGGAAGTTGTTTACTACTGTAGCAACCTCTCCTTATCTTAGTTTTGTGTTTTGTTGTGCCAAGTTAAGCCGTTGATAGAAAAGTAAGTACTAGATTTGGATTACTGCGCAGTTCCAGATTTCTTTGCTGTCACGAATCTGGGTCCACCTCCCTGTAGGTAGCTCAGAAAAATAAGCCAATTTACGTGCATGATCCTCAGATATGTAAGCAACTTTCATTCAATTTGAGCATTTTCATTTGAGCAAGTCTGGTGCCATTTTAAAATTCGTCAATACGAACTGTTCTGTTTTGACAGATTCTGCCTTTTATTTCGTATTGCCTCTTTTGCTATGATGGATGAATTTCTTTGATCCACTAATGTCCAGTAGCATTATGCAATGTCCAGAAGTGTTAAGAATGATTGTGTCACCTCTGAATATGTTAATTTTTATTGTGCACTAACCCTCTAATAAGTTGTTTCGAGTTTGGTGTGGAGGAAGTTTTCAAGGATCAAGAGAGGAGTATGATCCAACATGATCAAGGAGAGTGAAAGCTCTAAGCTTGGGGATGCCCCGATGGTTCACCCCTGCATATTCTAAGAAGACTCAAGCGTCTAAGCTTGGGGATGCCCAAGGCATCCCCTTCTTCATCAACAACATTATCAGGTTCCTCCCCTGAAACTATATTTTTATTCCATCACATCTTATGTGCTTTGCTTGGAGCGTCGGTTTGTTTTTGTTTTTGTTTTGTTTGAATAAAATGGATCCTAGCATTCACTTTATGGGAGAGAGACACGCTCCGCTGTAGCATATGGACAAGTATGTCCTTGGTTTCTACTCATAGTATTCATGGCGAAGTTTCTCCTTCGTTAAATTGTTATATGGTTGGAATTGGAAAATGATACATGTAGTAATTGCTATAAATGTCTTGGGTAATGTGATACTTGGCAATTGTTGTGCTCATGATTAAGCTCTTGCATCATATACTTTGCACCCATTAATGAAGAAATACATAGAGCATGCTAAAATTTGGTTTGCATATTTGGTTTCTCTAAGGTCTAGATAATTTCTAGTATTGAGTTTGAACAACAAGGAAGACGGTGTAGAGTCTTATAATGTTTTCAATATGTCTTTTATGTGAGTTTTGCTGCACCGGTTCATCCTTGTGTTTGTTTCAAATAAGCCTTGCTAGCCTAAACCTTGTATCGAGAGGGAATACTTCTCATGCATCCAAAATACTTGAGCCAACCACTATGCCATTTGTGTCCACCATACCTACTTACTACATGGTATTTTCCGCCATTCCAAAGTATATTGCTTGAGTGCTACCTTTAAACAATTCAAAATTTATTACCTCTGATTTGTGTCAATGTTTTATAGCTCATGAGGAAGTATGTGGTGTTTATCTTTCAATCTTGTTGGGCAACTTTCACCAATGGACTAGTGGCTTCATCCGCTTATCCAATAATTTTGCAAAAAGAGCTGGCAATGGGATTCCCAGTCCCAAATTAATTAACAAAAATAGACACTCCTCCATGGTATGTGATTGTTGGACGGCACCCGAAGGATTCGGTTAGCCATGGCTTGTGTAAGCAAAGGTTGGGAGGAGTGTCATCATAATAAAACTAAAATAAAAAGGCACTCCTTCATGGTATGAGATTGCTGGCAGGCACCCGAGGATTCGGTTAGCCATGGTTTGTGAAAGAAAGGTTGGAAGGAGTGCCACCCATAAATAAAATAAAATGGGAGCCGCTCTTTGAAGGTTTGTCTGGCAAGGGGGTTAGAGTACCCGCTACCATTCGTTGACAACAACATACACCTCTCAAAACTTTATTTTTTATGCTCTCTTTATGTTTTCAAAATAGAAGCTCTAGCACAAATATAGCAATCGATGCTTTCCTCTTTGAAGGACCATTCTTTTACTTTTATTGTTGAGTCAGTTCACCTATTTCTCTCCACCTCAAGAAGCAAACACTTGTGTGAACTGTGTATTGATTCCTACATACTTGCTTATTGCACTTATTATATTACTCTATGTTGACAATATCCATGAGATATACATGTTATAAGTTGAAAGCAACCGCTGAAACTTAATCTTCTTTTGTGTTGCTTCAATGCCTTTACTTTGAATTATTGCTTTATGAGTTAACTCTTATGCAAGACTTAATTGATGCTTGTCTTGAAGTGCTATTCATGAAAAGTCTTTGCTTTATGATTCACTTGTTTACTCATGTCATATACATTGTTTTGATCGCTGCATTCACTACATATGCTTTACAAATAGTATGATCAAGATTATGATGGCATGTCACTCCAGAAATTATCTGTGTTATCGTTTTACCTGCTCGGGACGAGCAGAACTAAGCTTGGGGATGCTGATACGTCTCCAACGTATCGATAATTTCTTATGTTCCATGCCACATTATTGATGTTATCTACATGTTTTATGCACACTTTATGTCATATTCGTGCATTTTCTGGAACTAACCTATTAACAAGATGCCGAAGTGCCAGTTGCTGTTTTCTGGGCCCGCGCCGGCCTATGGGGGGGCCCATGGTGGCCCTCCTCGGCTCCTCCTTTTGGCTAGCTCTGTCTTCTGGAAAAATAAGATTTTCAGTGTAATTTCCGTCAATTGTTGATCTTCCGAAATATTGCATTCTGACGGAGTTTTTTCCAGCAGAATCCTGACTCCGGTGCGCAATTCTCCAATAATCATGAAACATGCAAAATAGATGAAATAACATAAGTATCATCTCTAAATATGAAATATATCAATGAATAACAGTAAATTATGATATAAAATAGTGATGCAAAATGGACGTATCAATAGCATAAGTAAATTTACAACCAAAATTGGATGAATGTCTTTGTTGGTTATCCCAGAGAACAAATTGGGAATTCTTTCCGCTATGAAGTAAAAGACAAAAGTGTTTGTTAATGTTACTTGCTTATTTCCAAGAAATTATTTTTCTAGCAAGGACAATAGTACTTGATAAGGTTTATGAACCTGAGCATAATGATCAGAGCAGCGCAGCATCGGAAATGGTTCTGGAAGCGGCCACGACGATCATGACTCCCATGACTACAAAGTGTTTTAGCCATGGAGATCGAAGTACCTATTGAACCTTGTAGGTATGGTTTACTTTGTGATCAAATAAATGATTTGTGGACAAAGGATTGATTTTGAACAATGATAAACCAACTACATACAAAGAAGTTATGATGGGCCCTGACTCCGTTAAAATGGCTATGCGCCATGAAATCCAAGATAGGTGAATACTTTTTGAAAGTAGGTGAATACTTTTTGAAAGTAAATTGATAGACTTGGATGGAATATCCATGAAGAAGCTCGACTTGTCGAAAAGTTGTTTACGACAAAGTTCAAAGAGTTGACTACGATAAGATTAGATCTTCCGTAGCAATGCTTATAGTCTATGTGGATTATTTTAGTAATCGCTACATATTTCTTTTATGAGATATGATAGTAGGATGGCAGAAATTCATTCCTTACCAGAAGCGTGTATAAAGGATGTATACTAGATACAAACCAAAGAGTTTTGCTAGTCCGTGGAATACTAGATAAGTATACAAACTTAAATTGTATGAAGTGAGTATAGAGGAGTTGGAATCTTCACCGGATGAAATAGTCAAAGAGTTTTTGATTTCATCAGAAACGATGAAGATGCTTGCATTTGCAAGAAATTAAGTGGTAGCGCTGAGACATATTTATAATACTTTATGTAGATGACATATCATTGATTATAAATGATGTAATTATATACTTGATGTGAATAAAAGGTTTCATTGAGAATTAACTTCAATGAAAGGATATGGACTGAAACATATTTAGTGTCAAGATCTATGAAGATAGATTGAAACACATAATAAATTTAAGTCAAAGTACATAGAATGGATACTGAAGTAGTTCAATATAGAAATATTAAGAAGGTGTTCTTTTCATGTGAAGGTTTAACAAGACTTGAGTGTATCTGACACTCAATGAGTAAAAACACGTACATGAGTGATTTTAGATCATGATTAATATGTACACAATCAGATATCCTGTGCTCTAAAGTGTTATGAGCATGTACTAGAATGATTCATGTGATGATCATTGGACGACAGTAAGAATATCCTTGGGTACTTTAGAAGAACCAAGGATATATATAGTTTTGTATGGGGTAAGGACAAACAAATCGCTGTAAGGTGTTGCACCAATATTAGTTTGGTCACATATAAAAATGAATTTCAAATCTCAATTAGGCTAAGTGTTATTTAAAAGGTAGCGCAATGCTAGATTTAGAAGAGTTCTAAATATTGTGACGGATTCTACAAACGAAGGCATAATATGTCATTGTTTTGACAATGACTGAGGATGTTAAGTCGAAAAGTTCTTTGAGAACTTGGTGTAGCTCCGATAGTGTCAGAACTTTGAAGCTATATTGTGTGTGACAATATTAGTGACATATTTCAGACTGCGGAATTAAGGTTCCACCAGAAGACTGAACATATACGATTAATGCCGACTCATTTGGAAAATGAGTGATGCGTTGAGACGCAAATGAATTGCAAAATACATACGTTTCTGAGCATGTCAGATCCGTTGACTAAAACCTCTCCCGTGAGCAAAACATGATAAAGCACCAGAAGGCCAAGGTGTTATATCTTTACAAATGTAAACTAGATTATTGACTCTAGTGCAAGTGGGAGACTGTTGGAGATATGCCCAAGAGGCAATAATAAAGTGGTTATTATAATATATCTTTGTGTTTATGATAAATGTTTGCATACCATGCTATAATTGTATTAACCGAAACATTGATACATGTGTGTTATGTAAACAACAAGGAGTCCCTAGTAAGCCTCTTGTATAACTAGCTTGTTGATTAATAGATGATCATGGTTTCGTGATCATGAACATTGGATGTTATTAATAACAAGGTTATGTCATTGAATGAATGATATAATGGACATACACCCAAATAAGTGTAGCATAAGATCACGTCATTAAGTTCAAATTTCTATAAGCTTCCGATACATAGTTACCTAGTCCTTCGACCATGAGATCATGTAAATCACTTATACCGGAAGGGTACTTTGATTACATCAAACACCACTGCGTAAATGGGTGGTTATAAAGATGGGATTAAGTATTCGGAAAGTGTGAGTTGAGGCATATGGATCAAGAGTGGGATTTGTCCATCCCGATGACGGATAGATATACTCTAGGCCCTCTCGGTGGAATATCGTCTGATTAGCTTGCAAGCACGTGACTGGTTCAGAAGATATGATATGCCACGGTACGAGTAAAGATTACTTGTCGGTGACGAGGTTGAACAAGGTATCGTGATACCGATGATCGAACCTCGGACAAGTAAAATATCGCGTGACAAAAGGAATCAGTATCGTATGTAAATGGTTCAATCGATCACTAAGTTATCGTTGAATGTGTGGGAGCCATTATGGATATCCAGATCCCGCTATTGGTTATTGGTCGGAGAGGAGTCTCGACCATGTCTGCATAGTTCACGAACCGTAGGGTGACGCACTTAAGGTTTGATGTCGTTTTAAGTAGATATGGAATATGGAATGGAGTTCGAATTTTGTTCGGAGTCCCGGATGGGATCCAGGACATCACGAGGAGGTCCGGAATGGTCCGGAGAATAAGATTCATATATAGGAAGTCACTTTCCAAGTTTGGGAATGGTCCGGTGATTTTCTGGAAGGTTGTTTCTGGAATTTTAATTCGGAATAAATCATTATGGAAGGAGGAGTCCCGGATGACGTGATGATCGGTTTTGGTGTAGTGAATATGGATCGTGTACCACTAAACAACTATGAGGGATGTTGTATTAAGTGGGAGTTCATTAGTAAATAGATTAAAACATGAAATAATTATCATGAACATAGTCTGAATAGTATTTTGAATTAAATTTGTAGAATTGGCATCCGTTATCTACCATGCGCTAGTCTTGTAATTGAGATAGAAATACAGTTAAGTCTGACAAGAAAGTTTACGGACTGGTACCGTATTGTTAAAGAATCAAGAAATGATTAAGTCCTATTGCAAACTTTTAGTAAACCTCATATTGCTGATTCAAAGAACAATGGTTTCAATTAGTACCTAAAATCATCTTGTCTCCGTGAAACTTGAAGTTCAAATCTGTTTGAAAAGTAAGGAGCTGAAAATTTTGTTTTCAGAAATAAGTGAGGTATGAGATATATGTGATATCTAAGACCTTATTGCAAGGTGAGAGAATATAATTTGGTGAGACTACATAAACTCATAAGTTTTATGGGAATGTACGAAGGTTGAAGATGCCAGGCGTCCCAATCCTCCAACTAGTTGGGCACTAACGATATTCGCATATCCATGAAATGATCGTCCTTAGTATGCACCGTTGCTAAGACTCGTCATTTCGAAGCATCACGTGATGATCGGGTGTTATAGATTCTACGTGTGCATACAACGGGTGCAAGCCAGATTTGCACATGCGAATACTGAGGTTAAACTTTATGAGCCTAGCATGTACAGACATGGTCTCAGAAAGTCATCATGATTTGATGGATAAAAATTATGAGTGAAATTGTTCATCATATTAAAAGGTTACTAATAGTGAAATCCGGAACACTTGTCATATGATGATCAACTTCAAAGTAAGAACCTCAAGGTTATTTGTATTTGACCAACAAACCTAGAAGTTATTGATGTTGAAGTGTTTTTCTGAGAATGAGGAAAGCTAAAAGAGAAACTACAAAAGATTATTGGCAGAAAGAAAGAAAAGACTAGAAAGTCTAGCTCAGGTGTATATAGATGATATACATGTTATGAATGTATTCCTAGTTTGGTCACAGAATGAAATTCTTGGGTATTTGTACCATATTGGTTGGTATAAAGTGTCATACAAAACAGCGCAATACAAGAATACAATGGCCTAAGTGACTGACAAGGAATATGATAGGAATGCACGTCTGGAACAAAAATAAAGTGTTATTATGTTCGTCGTTGGCATTCTATCTAGCCCTTCAGATTTATAATAAAGAACTTCATAATTGTTGTTTTTGTTCTGGTCACATTAAAACAATGAGCTGTTCAAATTTTGACAGTATTCCATGTACGATGCATAAGTTATTATAAATCTTTATGGTGAAACACACATGCATAACACTGACGTTAAAATGTCATAAGGAAAATGATTTGAATTCCACTTATTTGTGGAACCGCCATTTTGGTCATGTTAGAAAGGAACGCATGAAGAAGCTCCATGCAAATGGATTTTTGGAGTCATTTGATTTTTGAATCGTTTGGCGCTTGCAAATCTTTTCTAAAGAGAATTACTGAAATACCGTTCATAGGCCAAGAGTTGAATGGGCAACTAACTTAGTGGAAACATACATGATGATGTATATGGTTCACAAGGCATAGTTGTGTGCGGAAGATTCTTCTACTTCATGGAAACTTCCAACAATTAATTGAGTATATATATGTGGATATATTTATTCGATAAGGAAGAAGGTTGAAACATTTGAATGGATTCAAATAAGTTTAAGCATGAAGTGGATATCATCGTAATAGAAAAATCAAATATCTATGATTGTATCATGGTAGAAATATTTGAATTACGAGTTTTAGCGAACATCTAAGATAGTTATGAAATTGTTCTACAACTCACGTTTCATGGAGTATCATAGTGATGATGGAGTATTCGAGAGACAGATCCAAACCCTGTTGGATTAATGATGAGATAAAATAAAATGAAGCCATTATATTTTTGTAGGATTATGCTTTAGAGACTACCACTTTTAGACTGAATAGAGCATCATCATGATCCGTTAAAATGACACCATACGATTTATGGCATGGGTATAAACCCTAATAGTCCTTTCTTAAATTTTGGTATGCATAGCATAAGTAAATTTACAACCAAAATTGGATGAATGTCTTTGTTGGTTATCCCAGAGAACAAATTGGGAATTCTTTCCGCTATGAAGTAAAAGAAAAAAGTGTTTGTTAATGTTACTTGCTTATTTCCAAGAAATTATTTTTCTAGCGAAGTATTTGAGTGGGAGGACAATAGTACTTGATAAGGTTTATGAACCTGAGCATAATGATCAGAGTAGCGCATCATCGGAAATGGTTCCGGAAGCGGCCACGACAATCATGACTCCCATGACTACAAAGTGTTTTAGCCATGGAGATCGAAGTACCTATTGAACCTTGTAGGTATGGTTTACTTTGTGTAAGGGTACATTGCCCCTATGTGTGGTTTTGGTAATTAATGACAACCCCTATGGACTAATGTTTTCATTGAGTTTATATGAAAGAATATTCCATATGTACTACTTGTATTCCATATATTGGATTCAAGTATGGATGCCATGAAGATAAAGATACACCTTGTGTATTGGCATCAAGATCATCGATTTAAAGATACATATGTGACATGATCAAGAAGAAGAAATGAAGATGGAGTTCTTAGGTGGAACTCAATATTAGCCATGCTCTATCTTAAGTGAGTATGAGAAGATACAAGGTTGAGTTGGGCAAGTTCAAGATGAGCATCTTGAGTGGATCACATGCTTGAAGCTTGCCGTCCATTTGGTGATAATGGACATGTGAATATGTGCATCAATGGAGCTTTCCCATCATAGTGTATGGGGGAGCATTTGTGAGTCTTCACGAAGCAACATTGATCAAGTGAGGCATTCCGGCTTGTGTAGAGCTTGAAGTGTTATCATCAAGATCAAGCGGGATGCACAAGGAAAAGGTATGACCTTGATAGTTTTTCCTTTTACCTGTCTCAAGGTGGTTTTTGGGAGACCGGATTATAGGATAGATAGCCGCACTATCAAGAGGGGCTTTTGGTTGAGTACCTTGATCACATCGTCTTAGGGAGCTCAATCCTTTGCATACTTTTCATATCCTTATTGCTTCTTGGTGTTTCTTGGTGTGAGGTTCTTGTGCTTGTTGCTAGCTTTACAACAAGCCCGAGTTCATCGAAAACGGAGTTTGCATGCATCTTCTATTGCGTTTTCGAGGTTGGGTGATTTTACCGGTTATTCATGATATAAGGTTCTACCTTTTATATTCATGATAAAATCCCCTCCTACATATTCTTGTGTTTTCACTTTCTATAGGATAGCATTTGTTGTTATCTTTCAAACAAAACTGGTTTCATTCGAATCGGAGTTCGGGAGCATTTGCTATTAAAGAAAAGGGGAAAAGGAGAAAAGAATAAAAAGAAAAGAAAAAGAAAAGGGGGGGCAGCCGGCCGGCCGACCGGCCCACACGCCGGCCCACCCGGCCGAAACCGTCCCGGGCGCTCGTGCCGACCGAGCGGCATACTGAGGCGCCCCGACCTGGTCCGGCCCAGAGCGGTCGGCCGGCCCGGCCAGGCCGGCCTCCTGCCGCCGGGCCTCGATCGCCCCGTGCGGCCCACCTGCCCCGCGCCTCCCTTGCTATCCGCCGCATAGCGCGCTCGCCTCCCCGTCCGGTCGGTGGGCCGGCCCGACCGGACGCCTGACCGGCCTCCTCAGCAGCTTTTCCGGTCAGCCGGCTGCCAGGCCGGCTGGGCCACTTTTCTGGCCCGTTTTTGCTGCGATTTTCACTTGACTTTTCCCCCAACGGTTTTATTTGCTCCCTAGCTATAAATAGCCCTTCTTCCACCTTGAGCAAGGTAGTTCTTCCCATTCTCTCTCCTCCATTGTTGCCTTTGAAGAACTTGCTCTCTCTCTTGTTCCCCCCCATGATTCTTGCCCATTCTTGAGGGATCTAAGGGAGGAGATCTAGATCTACACTTCCACCAATCCATTTCTCCTCTAAGTGAGGGGAACTCTTGGGATCTAGATCTTGGAGTCTTTTGTTGACTTTCCCCATTGTTCTTCCTCTCCAATCTCATCTTAGCATTTGTTGCTTGGGTGGGATTTGAGTGTGAAGGACTTGAACACCTCTAGTGTTCTTGCTTTGCATCATTGCATAGTGTTGAGCTCTCCACCACGATTAGTTCGAGTGAGAGACCGTGAGCTTGTTACTCTTGGAGGGAGACCTCCTAGTTGGCTTGGCAGTTGATGCTCCGGTGATCTCTTCAAGAAGATTGTGAAGAGGCTCGGGCTTCTCCTTCGTGGAGCTTGAGAAGTGGTTGTGGAGCTTGCCATCTCCGGAGCGGAGGAAAAGCTAACCATAAGGAAAGGGCCATTATCCTTCGTGGGTGTGGTTCGGAGAATAGGGTGAGCCTTCGTGGCGTGGGGAATCCTTCGTGGACCTCCACTCCTCCAAACGTGACGTACCTTCTTGCAAAGGAAGTGAACACGGGAATACATCCTCGTCTCCGCGTGCCTCGGTTATTTCTATACCCGACCTCTCTTTCCTTTTGATAGCCATCGTGCTTGAAGTACATATATCTTGCTATCACTTGTGCTACATATATCTTGTGCCTATCTTGCTTATCTCTAGTTGTTATTGTTACACTTAGTTGAGCTTAGCATATCTAGGGTTTGTGCTTGTAAACTAAACGATAGTTTAATTCCACATTCTTACAAGACAAATCCGTAAGAGTTTTTTAATTGCCTATTCACCCCCCCTCTAGGCAACATCTCGATCTTTCAATTGGTATCCGAGCAAGGTCTCTCCTTGTTTAAGGCTTCACCGCCTTGAGAGTAAAGATGTCGGCTAGTAACTTAGTGCACAATGACACAATTATCTTTGTTGGCACAAAATATCTTTTGTGGCGAAATTGCTTGCTTTGCAAACTTCGGACCTTGTGTCCAAACATTGAGCAATTTCTAGATGTAGGTTTTTCTCCTCCGATGGACCCTCAAAATCTATCTTTAGAGGATGAGAAAAACTTACATCTTGAAGCTCAAGTATCTAATGAGCTTGTATTCTCCTTGAGACCAGATTTTCATAGGTTCTTGATATATAAAGCGAAAATCGTCTCATGAGATGTGGATCAAGATTAAGGAAATGTTTGGTGGATCCACTTATCATTTGGTTGGTGGTGACTCCGAGGAGCTCTCTTCCCCTTCACATCATGAAGAGCTCCAAGTTGCTTCCACCTCCGGCCGTGATGAGTTATCATCTTCTTCCACTTCACCAACGTGTAGCAAGACACGAGGTAATGATATGGTAAGTGGTGAGGAAAATTGCAATGTTGATATTGTGCTCAATAGTGATGATTCTTGATACGTCTCCAACGTATCTATAATTTCTGATGTTCCATGCTTGTTTTATGACAATACCTACATGTTTTTTTCACACTTTAGGATGATTTTATGCGTTTTCCGGAACTAACCTATTGACGAGATGCCGAAGTGCCAGTTCCTGTTTTCTGCTGTTTTTGGTTTCAGAAATCCTAGTAAGGAAATATTCTCGGAATTGGACGAAATCAACGCCCAGCATCTTAAAATTCCACGAAGCTTCCAGAACACCCGAGAGGGATTAGAGGAGAGCCACAGGGCCACCACACATGTGGCCGGCGCGGCCCAAGGGGGGGGGGCGCGCCCCCTATTGTGTGGCGCCCCCGTAACCCTTCCGACTCCACCTCTTCGCCTATAAGAAACCCCCTGACCTAAATCTTCGATACGAATAAGCCACGGTACGAGAAACCTTCCAGAGCCGCCGCCATCGCGAAGCCAAGATCTGGGGGACAGGAGTCTCTGTTCCGGCACGCCGCCGGGACGGGGAAGTGCCCCCGGAAGGCATCTCCATCGACACCACCGCCATCTTCATCACCGCTGATGTCTCCCATGAGGAGGGAGTAGTTCTCCCTCGAGGCTAAGGGCTGTACCGGTAGCTATGTGGTTAATCTCTCTCCTATGTACTTCAATACAATGATCTCATGAGCTGCCTTACATGATTGAGATTCATATGAGCTTTGTATCACTATTCATCTATGTGCTACTCTAGTGATGTTATTAAAGTACTCTATTCCTCCTTCATGATGTAATGGTGACAGTGTGTGCATCATGTAGTACTTGGCATAGTTTATGATTGTGATCTCTTGTAGATTATGAAGTTAACTATTACTATGATGGTATTGATGTGATCTATTCCTCCTTTCATAGTGTGATGGTGACAGTGTGCATGCTATGTTAGTACTTGGTATAATTGCGTTGGTCTATCATGCACTCTAAGGTTATTTAAATATGAATATCGAATGTTGTGGAGCTTGTTAACTCCTGTCCCCCAGATCTTGGCCTCGCGATGGCGGCGGCTCTGGAAGGTTTCTGTGGTTTTCGTCAATTGGTACTGCGTTTTTAGGTCGAAAGGGATTTTATAGGCGAAGAGGCGGCGCAGGGGGGCACCTGGGGGCGCCACACCCTAGGCCGGCGCGGCCAGGGTCTGGCCCGCGCCGCCATGTGGTGTGGTGGCCCCCTAGCCCCTCTCCGACTCTTCTTCGGTGTTCTGGAGCCTTCCGGGAAAAATAGGAGGTTTGGCGTTGATTTCGTCCAATTCCGAGAATATTGCCCGAACAGCCTTTCTGGAACCAAAAACAACAGAAAACAGGAACTGGCACTGTGGCATCTCGTTTATAGGTTAGTTCCGGAAAACGCATAAAAATGATATAAAGTGTGAACAAAACATGTTGGTATTGTCATAAAACAAGCATGGAACATCAGAAATTATAGATACGTTGGAGACGTATCAGCATCCCCAAGCTTAGTTCCTACTCGTCCTCGAGTAGGTAAACGATAAAAGATAATTTCTGAGGTGACATGCTACCAACATAATCTTAATCATACTATTGTAAAGCATATGAGAGAATGCAGCGATTCGAAACAATGTAAATGCAATGAGTAAACAATTGAATCATATAGCAAAGACTTTTCATGAATAGTACTTTTAAGACAAGCATCAATAAGTCTTGCATAAGGGTTAACTCATAAAGCAATAAATTCTTAGTAAAGACATTGAAGCAACACAATGGAAGATTAAGTTTCAGCGGTTGCTTTCAACTTGTAACATGTATATCTCATGGATATTGTCAACATAGAGTAATATAATAAGTGCAATATGCAAGTAAGTAGGAATCAATGCACAATTCACACAAGTGTTTGCTTCTTGAGGTGGAGAGAAATAGGTGAACTGACTCAACATTAAAAGTAAAAGAATGGTCCTTCAAAGAGGAAAGCATCGATTGCTATATTTGTGCTAGAGCTTTTATTTTGAAAACATAAAGAGAGCATAAAAATAAAGTTTTGAGAGGTGTATGTTATTGTCAACGAATGGTAGCGGGTACTCTAACCCCCTTGCCAGACAAACCTTCAAAGAGCGGCTCCCATTTTATTTTATTTTTGGGTGGCACTCCTTCCAACCTTTCTTTCACAAACCATGGCTAACCGAATCCTCGGGTGCCTGCCAACAATCTCATACGATGAAGGAGTGCCTTTTTATTTTAGTTTTATTATGATGACACTCCTCCCAACCTTTGCTTACACAAGCCATGGCTAGCCGAATCCTTCGGGTGCCGTCCAACAATCACATACCATGGAGGAGTGTCTATTTTTGTTAATTAATTTGGGACTGGGAATCCCATTGCCAGCTCTTTTTGCAAAATTATTGGATAAGCGGATGAAGCCACTAGTCCATTGGTGAAAGTTGCCCAACAAGATTGAAAGATAAACACCGCATACTTCCTCATGAGCTATAAAACATTGACACAAATCAGAGGTGATAAATTTTGAATTGTTTAAAGGTAGCACTCAAGCAATTTACTTTGGAATGGCGGAAAATACCATGTAGTAGGTAGGTATGGTGGACACAAATGGCATAGTGGTTGGCTCAAGTATTTTGGATGCATGAGAAGTATTCCCTCTCGATACAAGGTTTAGGCTAGCAAGGCTTATTTGAAACAAACACAAGGATGAACCGGTGCAGCAAAACTCACATAAAAGACATATTGAAAACATTATAAGACTCTACACCGTCTTCCTTGTTGTTCAAACTCAATACTAGAAATTATCTAGACCTTAGAGAAACCAAATATGCAAACCAAATTTTAGCATGCTCTATGTATTTCTTCATTAATGAGTGCAAAGCATATGATGCAAGAGCTTAAACATGAGCACAACAATTGCCAAGTATCACATTGCCCAAGACATTATAGCAATTACTACATGTATCATTTTCCAATTCCAACCATATAACAATTTAACGAAGAAGAAACTTCGCCATGAAAATTAAAAGCTAAGAACACATGTGTTCATATGCAACAGCGGAGCGTCTCTCTCTCCCACACAAGCATGATGTAATCCAATTTATTCAAACACAAACAAAAATAAAAACATACAGACGCTCCAAGTAAAGCACATAAGATGTGACCGAATAAAAATATAGTTTCAAGAGAAGGAACCTGATAATTTGTCGATGAAGAAGGGGATGCCTTGGGCATCCCCAAGCTTAGACGCTTGAGTCTTCTTGATATATGCAGGGGTGAACCACCGGGGCATCTCCAAGCTTAGAGCTTTCACTCTTCTTGATCATAGTATATCATCCTCCTCTCTTGACCCTTGAAAACTTCCTTCACACCAAACTCGAAACAACTCATTAGAGGGTTAGTGCACAATAAAAATTAACATATTCAGAGGTGACACAATCATTCTTAACACTTCTGGACATTGCATAAAGCTACTGGACATTAATGGATCAAAGAAATTCATCCAACATAGCAAAAGAGGCAATGCGAAATAAAAGGCAGAATCTGTCAAAACAGAACAGTTCGTATTGACGAATTTTAAAATTTCACCAGACTTGCTCAAATGAAAATGCCCAAATTGAATGAAAGTTGCGTACATATCTGAGGATCATGCACGTAAATTGGCTTAATTTTCTGAACTACCTACAGGGAGGTAGACCCAGATTCGTGACAGCAAAGAAATCTGGAACTGCGCAGTAATCCAAATCTAGTACTTACTTTTCTATCAACGGCTTTACTTGGCACAACAAAACACAAAACTAAGATAAGGAGAGGTTGCTACAGTAGTAAACAACTTCCAAGACACAAATACAAAACAAAGTACTGTAGCAAAATAACACATGGGTTATCTCCCAAGAAGTTCTTTTCTTTATAGCCATTAAGATGGGCTCAGCAGTTTTAATGATGCACTCGCAAGAAATAGTATTTGAAGCAAAAAGAGAGCATCCAGAGGCAAATTCAAAACACATTTAAGTCTAACATGCTTCCTATGCATAGGAATCTTGTAAATAAACAAGTTCATGAAGAGCAAAGTAACAAGCATAGGAAGATAAAACCGGTGTAGCTTCAAAAATTTCAGCACATAGAGAGGTGTTTTAGTAACATGAAAATTTCTACAACCATATTTTCCTCTCTCATAATAACTTTCAGTAGCATCATGAGCAAACTCAACAATATAACTATCACATAAAGCATTCTTATCATGAGTCTCATGCATAAAATTATTACTCTCCACATAAGCATAATCAATTTTATTAGTAATAGTGGGAGCAAATTCAACAAAGTAGCTATCATTATTATTCTCATCAAGTGTTGGAGGCATAGTATAATCATCATAAAAATTACTCTCCATAGTAGGCGGCACTAAAAGACCAATATCATTATAATCATCATAAATAGGAGGCAAAGTATCATCAAAGAAAATTTTCTCCTCAATGCTTGGGGGACTAAAAAGATCATGAAAACCAGCTTCCCCAAGCTTAGAACTTTCTATATCATTATCAACAATGGTGTTCAAAGCGTTCATACTAATATTACTACCAGCATGCAAATAAGATTCCATAGGTTTTTTAATTTTCGCATCAAACAATCCATGTTTTAAATCAGGAAATAGCAATAGAAGCTCATTTTTGTCCATTATGCCAAACTAGTGTAAACAAGAAACAAAAAGATGCAATTGCAGGATCTAAAGGAAATAGCTTTGAGTACTTACGGCGCCGGAAAATAGCTTAGTAGCCGAGGTCCGGAGTGTGAGTACCTTTTACCTTTCCTCCCCGGCAACGGCGCCAGAAAATGGCTTGATGTCTACTTCCCCCTCCTTTTCCTGTAGACAGTGTTGGGCCTCCAAGAGCAGAGGTTTGTAGAACAGCAGCAAGTTTTCCCTTAAGTGGATACCCAAGGTTTATCGAACTCAGGGAGGAAGAGGTCAAAGATATCCCTCTCATGCAACCCTGCAACCACAAAGCAAGAAGTCTCTTGTGTCCCCAACACACCTAATAGGTGCACTAGTTCGGCGAAGAGATAGTGAAATACAGGTGGTATGAATATATATGAGCAGTAGCAATGGTGCCAGAAAATAGCTTGCTGGCGTGTAGTTGATGGTGGTAGTATTGCAGCAGTAGTAACACAGTGAAACAGTAAACAAGCAGTAGTAACGCAGCAGTATTTAGGAACAAGGCCTAGGGATTACACTTTCACTAGTGGACACTCTCAACATTGATCACATAACAGAACAGATAAATGCATACTCTACACTCTTGTTGGATGATGAACACATTGCGTAGGATTACACGAACCCTCAATGCCGGAGTTAACAAGCTCCACAATTTGTTCATATTTAAGTAACCTTATAGTGTAAGATAGATCAAAAGACTAAACCAAGTACTAGCATAGCATGCACACTGTCACCTTCATGCATATGTAGGAGGAATAGATCACATCAATATTATCATAGCAATAGTTAACTTCGCAATCTACAAGAGATCATGATCATAGCATAAACCAAGTACTAACACGGTGCACACACTGTCACCTTTACACACGTGCAGGAGGAATAAAACTACTTTAATAACTTTGCTAGAGTAGCACATAGATAAATTGTGATACAAACTCATATGAATCTCAATCATGTAAAGCAGCTCATGAGATTATTGTATTGAGGTACATGTGAGAGATATGAACCACATAGCTACCGGTACAGCCCCGAGCCTCGATGGAGAACTACTCCCTCCTCATGGGAGCAGCAGCGGTGATGAAGATGGCGGTGGAGATGGTAGCGGTGTCGATGGAGAAGCCTTCCGGGGGCACTTCCCCGCTCCGGCAGCGTGCCGGAACAGAGACTCCTATCCCCCAGATCTTGGCCTCGCGATGGCGGCGGCTCTGGAAGGTTTCTATGGTTTTCGTCAATTGGTACTGCGTTTTTAGGTCGAAAGGGATTTTATAGGCGAAGAGGCGGCGCAGGGGGGCACCTGGGGGCGCCACACCCTAGGCCGGCGCGGCCAGGGTCTGGCCCGCGCCGCCATGTGGTGTGGTGGCCTCCTGGCCCCTCTCCGACTCTTCTTCGGTGTTCTGGAGCCTTCCGGGAAAAATAGGAGGTTTGGCGTTGATTTCGTCCAATTCCGAGAATATTGCCCGAACAGCCTTTCTGGAACCAAAAACAACAGAAAACAGAACCGAGACCGTGGCATCTCGTTTATAGGTTAGTTCCGGAAAACGCATAAAAATGATATAAAGTGTGAACAAAACATGTTGGTATTGTCATAAAACAAGCATGGAACATCAGAAATTATAGATACGTTGGAGACGTATCCTGATACGTCTCCAACGTATCTATAATTTCTGATGTTCCATGCTTGTTTTATGACAATACCTACATGTTTTGTTCACACTTTATGATGATTTTATGCGTTTTCCGGAACTAACCTATTGACGAGATGCCGAAGTGCCAGTTCCTGTTTTCTGCTGTTTTTGGTTTCAGAAATCCTAGTAAGGAAATATTCTCGGAATTGGACGAAATCAACGCCCAGCATCTTAAAATTCCACGAATCTTCCAGAACACCCGAGAGGGATCAGAGGAGAGCCACAGGGCCACCACACATGTGGCCGGCGCGACCCAAGGGGGGGGCGCCCCCCTATTGTGTGGCGCCCCCGTAACCCTTCCGACTCCGCCTCTTCGCCTATAAGAAACCCCCTGACCTAAATCTTCGATACGAATAAGCCACGGTACGAGAAACGTTCCAGAGCCGCCGCCATCGCGAAGCCAAGATCTGGGGGACAGGAGTCTCTGTTCCGGCACGCCGCCGGGACGGGGAAGTGCCCCCGGAAGGCATCTCCATCGACACCACCGCCATCTTCATCACCGCTGATGTCTCCCATGAGGAGGGAGTAGTTCTCCCTCGAGGCTAAGGGTTGTACCGGTAGCTATGTGGTTAATCTCTCTCCTATGTACTTCAATACAATGATCTCATGAGCTGCCTTACATGATTGAGATTCATATGAGCTTTGTATCACTATTCATCTATGTGCTACTCTAGTGATGTTATTAAAGTACTCTATTCCTCCTTCATGATGTAATGGTGACAGTGTGTGCATCATGTAGTACTTGGCGTAGTTTATGATTGTGATCTCTTGTAGATTATGAAGTTAACTATTACTATGATGGTATTGATGTGATCTATTCCTCATTTCATAGTGTGATGGTGACAGTGTGCATGCTATGTTAGTACTTGGTATAATTGCGTTGGTCTATCATGCACTCTAAGGTTATTTAAATATGAATATCGAATGTTGTGGAGCTTGTTAACTCTGGCATTGAGGTGCTCTTGTAGCCCTACACAATTAGTGGTGTTCATCATCCAACAAGAGAGTGTAGAGTGGTTTTATTATGTGATCAATGTTGAGAGTGTCCACTAGTGAAAGTATGATCCCTAGGCCTTGTTTCCAAATACTGCAATCACCGCTTGTTTACTGTTTTACTGTGTCTCTACTTCCTGCAATATCTCCCACATCAACTGCACGCCAGCAAGCTATTTTCTGTCGCCGTAGACAGTCAAGTATTTTCTGGTGCCGTTACTACTGCTCATATACATTCATACCACTTGTATTTCACTATCTCTTTGCCGAACTAGTGCACCTATACATCTGACAAGTGTATTAGGTGTGTTGGGGACACAAGAGACTTCTTGCTTTGTGGTTGCAGGGTTGCTTGAGAGGGATATCTTTGACCTCTTCCTCCCTGAGTTCGATAAACCTTAGGTGATCCACTTAAGGGAAAACTTGCTGCTGTTCTACAAACCTCTGCTCTTGGAGGCCCAACACTGTCTACATGAATAGAAGCGTGAGTAGACATCAAGCTATTTTCTGGCGCCGTTGTCGGGGAACGAAAAGCTTCCACACAGGGATTTCCTCCCTCGTCAACCACGCGCCAGTTGTGGACAGCAATTCTTCATCTCTATCCCATTGCAATGCTTCCTCTTTGGACTTAAACACATCTAGCATTGAAAATAATCTACATGCTTGTGTTGATAGTCCTTGCATATCATGTGTAAATTGTTTACATAGATATCATGATGATATGCTTAACTTGTCTTGTTCCCATAATCAAAATGCTTCTATTCCCTCTAGTTGGTTGTTGACTAACAATGTAGAGGAAACCGAACACTCTATGGATCAAGACATGATCTCTAATGAGGATTCAAGAATATCTTCATCTTCATCCTCCGGTATGCACATGTGCCTTATGGCAAATGGATCAAAGGTATCTCCTACTTTGACTCCTAACACTTCCTCCAATGATGAGAGTGATGATGATGATAATGATGAAGAATATAATACCTTGTTACATGATATGGGGATGGTATATGCTTCTCTTCATGGTAATAAAGAAGCTCGTGCTAATCTCGAACACTCTATGAAAACCTTGAATAAATACAAGGAAACCATAGTGGAGTTAGAGCCTCATATTCAAAATAGGAGACTAAGAATTGTTCTCCTCAAGCAAGAGCTAAAAGATGAGAATCATACTAACTTTATGCTTACACAAAAAATTGAATCCTATGAGCTTGAAAATGAAAAATCCATTGTTGATGCTTGTGCTACTAAATCTACTTCTTGTGAAGCATCTATCTTAAAGGAGAATGTTGAGCTAAGGGCTCAACTTGATTGGCTAACTAGCAATTGTAGGGAATTGGAAGAAAGCAATAAAACGCTCTCACACTCTCTTGAGGATCTTCTAACTTCCTACGATGAGCTAAAGTTAGCTCATGAGGCTAGTATCACTAAGGTAACATCTTGTGAGCCTCATGTGGACATTAGCACAACCTCTACCCAAAACGTTATATTGCCATGTGCTAGTCCTTGTAATTCATCTAGTCAAACTAGTGACACACCTTGTGTTGGATTACTTGCTTTGCCTTGTTGCTCTAACAATGAAGCTTCTACTTCCTCTAGTACTTGTATTTATACTAACCATGTAGAGGAAATCAAAGAGCTCTAGGCCCAAGTCATTTCTTTGAAGAAAGACTTGGAAAAACGTCATGAAGGGAAATCCGCACTTGACAAGATGCTAAGTGTACAAAAATCTCCCAATGACAAGAGTGGACTTGGATTCAAATCCAATAACAAGAACAAGTCTAAGAGTAAGAGCAAGAGCAACAACAAGAAGGGCCAAGACAAAGTCAAGAATCCGGCCAAGTTGGTTTGCTTCAAGTGCAAGGTTGAATGGCATCATGTTAGATCATGCCCATTGAAGAAGAAGAAGCACTTGAGTGAGAAACAACAAGGGAAATGGCCACAAGGTCAAGGTCAAGATCATGCTCGACCTCAAGTTGAAGATAGGCCACTTCCCAAGAAGAATCAAGATATTGTTCCCCAAGAGAAGAAATCAATAAAGAAGAGAAAGGGGAACACTTTCTACTTATGCCGTGAGAAGGGGCACTTTGCTTATTCATATTTAAGTGGTACCTTATCCAACCCTATCATTGTTGATGATGATTATTCTCTTAGTAAGGACAAGGATGGCAATGTGTTGGCCAAGTTTGTTGGAACTTAAAGTGGTTTCAAGAAAAGAACCATTTGGGTTGCCAAGCCTATTGTGACTAACCTCTTAGGACCCAACTTGGTTGGGGACCAACAATCTCAAACTTGATCAATAGGTGCATGTGGAGGTCATTGGAGACTTGGCTAATTCATGAAGAATTAAGGGATCTTCATATATTATATTTTGACCAAGCCAAGTCGTATGGATCATCATCTATATCTTATATCCAATGTTCCTCCTTGCGGTAACTTATACTTCAACTCTTCATATTTATTGTAAGTTACTTGCCCCTTTGCATGTTTGGTTTTGTATCAAATATGTGTTTGTATGTGTTGAGTCTTACTTGCCTATCTTGTGTATTCAAGTATGTTTGTTTGACTCATCATATACTTGTGTATTGTTTTGAGCCTAATGCATCTTGATGATTGCTGGCGCAAAGTTGGCGTGGGAGTTAGAGATCTCTGTGGTGTAACTTTTCTTCAGGTCCCCGGCAACGGCGCCAGAAAAAAGCTGCTTGATACGCGTACAGCACGCGTCCGTTGGGAACCCCAAGAGGAAGGTGTGATGCGTACAGCGGCAAGTTTTCCCTCAGTATGAAACCAAGGTTTATCGAACCAGTAGGAGCCAAGAAGCACGTTGAAGGTTGATGGCGGCGAGATGTAGTGCGGCGCAACACCAGGGATTCCGGTGCCAACGTGGAACCTGCACAACACAAACCAAGTACTTTGCCCCAACGAAACAGCGAGGTTGTCAATCTCACCGGCTTGCTGTAACAAAGGATTAGATGTATAGTGTGGATGATGATTGTTTGCAAAAAATAGTAGAACGAGTATTGCAGTAGATTGTATTTCAGTATAGAGAATTGGACCGGGGTCCACAGTTCACTAGAGGTGTCTCTCCCATAAGATAAACAGCATGTTGGGTGAACAAATTACAGTTGGGCAATTGACAAATAAAGAGGGCATGACCATGCACATACATATTATGATGAGTATTGTGAGATTTAATTGGGCATTACGACAAAGTACATAGACCACTATCCAGCATGCATCTATGCCTAAAAAGTCCACCTTCAAAGTTATCATCCGAACCCTCCAGTATTAAGTTGCTAACAACAGACAATTGCATTAAGTATTGCGCGTAATGTAATCAGTAACTACATCCTCGAACATAGCACCAATGTTTTATCCCTAGTGGCAACAGCACATCCATAATCTTAGAGGTTTCTGTCACTCCCCCAGATTCACGGAGACATGAACCCACTATCGAGCATAAATACTCCCTCTTGGAGTTACAAGCATCTACTTGGCCAGAGCATCTACTAGTAACGGAGAGCATGCAAGATCATAAACAACACATAGACATAACTTTGATAATCAACATAACAAGTATTCTCTATTCATCGGATCCCAACAAACGCAACATATAGAATTACAGATAGATGATCTTGATCATGTTCGGCAGCTCACAAGACCCGACAATTAAGCACAATGGGGAGAAGACAACCATCTAGCTACTGCTATGGACCCATAGTCCAGGGGTAGACTACTCACACATCACTCCGGAGGCGACCATGGCGGCGTAGAGTCCTCCGGGAGATGATTCCCCTCTCCGGCAGGGTGCCGGAGGCGATCTCCTGAATCCCCCGAGATGGGATTGGCGGCGGCGGCGTCTCTGGAAGGTTTTCCGTATCGTGGCTCTCGGTACTGGGGGTTTCGCGACGAAGGCTATTTGTAGGCGGAAGGGCAGGTCAAGGGGCGTCACGAGGGGCCCACACTATAGGTCGGCGCGACCAGGGCTTGGGCCGCGCCACCCTATAGTCTGGCCATCTCGTGGCCCCACTTCGTCTCCTCTTCGGTCTTCTGGAAGCTTCGTGGCAAAATAGGACCCTGGGCGTTGATTTCGTCCAATTCCGAGAATATTTCCTTACTAGGATTTCTGAAACCAAAAACAGCAGAAACAAAGAATCGGCACTTCGGCATCTTGTTAATAGGTTAGTTCCAGAAAATGCACGAATATGACATAAAGTGTGCATAAAACATGTAGATATCATCAATAATGTGGCATGGAACATAAGAAATTATCGATACGTCGGAGACGTATCAGCATCCCCAAGCTTAGTTCCTGCTCGTCCCGAGCAGGTGAATGATAAACAAAGATAATTTCTGGAGTGACATGCCATCATAACCTTGATCATACTATTGTAAAGCATATGTAGTGAATGCAGCGATCAAAACAATGTAAATGACATGAGTAAACAAGTGAATCATATAGCAAAGACTTTTCATGAATAGTACTTCAAGACAAGCATCAATAAGTCTTGCATAAGAGTTAACTCATAAAGCAATAATTCAAAGTAGAGGCATTGAAGCAACACATAGGAAGATTAAGTTTCAGCGGTTGCTTTCAACATGTAACATGTATATCTCATGGATATTGTCAACATAGAGTAATATAATAAGTGCAATATGCAAATATGTAGGAATCAATGCACAGTTCACACAAGTGTTTTCTTCTTGAGGTGGAGAGAAATAGGTGAACTGACTCAACAACAGAAGTAAAAGAATGGTCCTTCGAAGAGGAAAGCATCGATTGCTATATTTGTGCTAGAGCTTTGATTTTGAAAACAAGAAACAATTTTGTCAACGGTAGTAATAAAGCATATGTGTTATGTAAATTATATCTTACAAGTTACAAGCCTCATGCATAGTATATTAATAGTGCCCGCACCTTGTCCTAATTAGCTTGGACTACCGGGATTATCGCAATGCACATGTTTTAACCAAGTGTCACAAAGGGGTACCTCTATGCCGCCTGTACAAAGGTCTAAGGAGAAAGCTCGCATCGGATTTCTCGCTATTGATTATTCTCAACTTAGACATCCATACCGGGACAACATAGACAACAGATAATGGACTCCTCTTTTATGCATAAGCATGTAGCAACAATTAATTTTCTCATTTGAGATTGAGGATATTGTCCAAAACTGAAACTTCCACCATGGATCATGGCTTTAGTTAGCGGCCCAATGTTCTTCTCTAACAATATGCATGCTCTAACCATAAGGTGGTAGATCGCCCTTACTTCAGACAAGACGAACATGCATAGCAACTCACATGATATTCAACAAAGAGTAGTTGATGGCGTCCCCAGTGAACATGGTTATCGCACAACAAGCAACTTAATAAGAGCTAAAGTGCATAAGTACATATTCAGTACCACAATAGTTTTTAAGCTATTTGTCTCATGAGCTATATATTGTAAAGGTGGAGAATGGAAATTTAAAGGTAGCACTCAAGCAATTTACTTTGGAATGGCGGAGAAATACCATGTAGTAGGTAGGTATGGTGGACACAAGTGGCATAGTGGTTGGCTCAAGTATTTGGATGCATGAGAAGTATTCCCTCTCGATACAAGGTTTAGGCTAGCAAGGCTATTTGAAACAAACACAAGGATGAAGCGGTGCAGAAAAACTCACATAAAAGACATATTGAACACATTATAAGACTCTACACCGTCTTCCTTGTTGTTCAAACTCAATACTAGAAATTATCTAGACTTTAGAGAAACCAAATATGCAAACCAAATTTTAGCATGCTCTATGTATTTCTTCATTAATGGGTGCAAAGTATATGATGCAAGAGCTTAAACATGAGCACAACAATTGCCAAGTATCACATTATCCAAGACATTTTAGCAATTACTACATGTATCATTTTCCAATTCCAACCATATAACAATTTAACGAAGAAGAAACTTCGCCATGAATACTATGAGTAGAGCCTAAGGACATATTTGTCCATATGCTAAAGCGGAGCGTGTCTCTCTCCCACAAAGTGAATGCTAGGATCCATTTTATTCAAACAAAACAAAAACAAAAAACAAACCGACGCTCCAAGCAAAGCACATAAGATGTGATGGAATAAAAATATAGTTTCAGGGGAGGAACCTGATAATGTCGTCGATGAAGAAGGGGATGCCTTGGGCATCCCCAAGCTTAGACGCTTGAGTCTTATTAATATATGCAGGGGTGAACCACCGGGGCATCCCCAAGCTTAGAGCTTTCACTCTCCTTGATCATGTTGTATCATCTCCCTCTCTTGATCCTTGAAAACTTCCTCCACACCAAACTTAGAACAACTCATTAGAGGGTTATTGCACAATCAAAATATACATGTTCAGAGGTGACATAATCCTTCTTAACACTTCTTGACATTGCACAAAGCTACTGAAAGTCAATGGAATCAAAATATCCATCGAACATAACAAAACTGGCAATGCGAAATAAAAGGCAGAATCTGTCAAAAACAGAATAGTTCGTATTGACGAATTTTATCGAGGCACCAGACTTGATCAAATGAAAATGTTCAAATTGAATGAAAGTTGTGTACATATCTGAGGATCACTCACGTAAATTGGCATAATTTTCTGAGTTACCTACAGAGAATTTTGCCCAGATTCGTGACAGCAAAGAAATCTGTTTCTGCGCAGTAATCCAAATCTAGTATGAACTTTTCTATCAACGACTTTACTTGGCACAACAAAACACTAAACTAAGATAAGGAGAGGTTGCTACAGTAGTAAAAAACTTCCAAGACACAAATATAAAACAAATTACTGTAGTAAAAAAAACATGGGTTGTCTCCCATAAGCGCTTTTCTTTAACGCCTTTCAGCTAGGCGCAGAAAGTGTGTATCAAGTATTATCAAGAGACGAAGTGTCAACATCATAATTTGTTCTAATAATAGAATCAAAAGGTAACTTCATTCTATTTATAGGGAAGTGTTCCATACCTTTCTTGAGAGGAAATTGATATTTAATATTACCTTCCTTCATATCAATGATAGCACCAACAGTTCGAAGAAAAGGTCTTCCCAATATAATGGGACAAGATGCATTGCATTCAATATCCAAGACAACAAAATCAATGGGGACAAGGTTATTGTTAACGGTAATGCGAACATTATCAACTTTCGCCAAAGGTTTCTTTGTAGAATGATCAGCAAGATTAACATCCAAATAACAATTTTTCAGCGGTGGCAAGTCAAGCATATTATAGATTTTCTTAGGCATAACAGAAATACTTGCACCAAGATCACATAAAGCATTACAATCAAAATCTTTAACCTTCATCTTAATGATGGGCTCCCAACCATCCTCTAGCTTTCTAGGAATAGAAGCTTCGCGCTCTAGTTTCTCTTCTCTAGCTTTTATGAGAGCGTTTGTAATATGTTGCGTGAAAGCCAAATTTATAGCACTAGCATTAGGACTTTTAGCAAGTTTTTGCAAGAAATTTATAACTTCAGAGATGTGGCAATCATCAAAATTCAAACCATTATAATCTAAAGCAATGGGATCATCATCCCCAATGTTGGAAAAAATTTCAGCAGTTTTATCACAAAGCGGTTCAGCGGTTTTAGCAGTTTCAGGCAGTTTCTCGCGCTTTGCATTAGAAGTGGAAACATTGCTAACACCAATTCTTTTATTAGTATTAGTAGGAGGTGCAGCAACTTGTGTAGCATTAGCATTACTAGTGGTGGTAATAGTCCAAACTTTAGCTATATTATCTTCTTTTTCATTTTCTTCTCTTTCCCACCTAGCACGCAATTCGGCCATCAATCTTATATTCTCATTAATTCTAACTTGGATGGCATTTGCTGTAGTAACAATTTTATTATGATGATTTTCATTAGGCATAACTTTTGATTTCAAAAGATCAACATCAGCAGCAAGGCTATCGACTTTAGAAGCAAGTATATCAATTTTCCCAAGCTTTTCTTCAACAGATTTGTTAAAAGCAGTTTGTGTACTAATAAATTCTTTAAGCATGGCTTCAAGTCCAGGGGGTGTGTTCCTATTATTGTTGTAAGAATTCCCATAGCTGTTTACATTATTATAAGGATATGGCCTATAGTTGTTACTAGAATTGTTCCGGTAAGCATTATTGTTGAAATTATTATTTTTAATGAAGTTGACATCAACATGTTCTTCTTGTGCAACCAATGAAGCTAACGGAACATTATTAGGATCAATATTTGTCCTATCATTCACAAGCATAGACATAATAGCATCAATCTTATCACTCAAGGAAGAGGTTTCTTCGACAGAATTTACCTTCTTACCTTATGGAGCTCTTTCCGTGTGCCATTCAGAGTAATTGATCATCATATTATCAAGTAGCTTTGTTGCTTCACCAAGAGTTATGGACATAAAGGTACCTCCAGCAGCTGAATCCAATAGGTTCCGCGAAGAAAAATTCAGTCCTGCATAAAAGGTTTGGATGATCATCCAAGTAGTCAGTCCATGGGTTGGGCAATTTTTAACCAAAGATTTCATTCTTTCCCATGCTTGTGCAACATGCTCAGTATCCAATTGTTTAAAATTCATTATGCTACTCCTCAAAGATATAATTTTAGCAGGGGGATAATATCTACCAATAAAAGCATCCTTGCATTTAGTCCATGAATCAATACTATTCTTAGGCAGAGATAGCAACCAATCTTTAGCTCTTCCTCTTAATGAGAAAGGGAACAATTTTAATTTTATAATGTCACCATCTACATCTTTATATTTTTGCATTTCACACAATTCAACAAAATTATTGAGATGGGCAGCAGATCATCGTAACTAACACTGAAAATTGCTCTCGCATAACAAGATTCGGAAAGCAGTTTAATTTCAAAAAATTCTGCTGTAGTAGCAGGTGGAGCAATAGGTGTGCATAAGAAATCATTATTATTTGTGGTTGTGAAGTCACACAACTTAGTATTTTCAGGAGTACCCATTTTAGCAACAGTAAATAAAGCAAACTAGATAAAGTAAATGCAAGTAACTAATTTTTTTGTGTTTTTGATATAGCAAACAAGATAGCAAATAAAGTAAAACTAGCAACTAATTTTTTTGTATTTTGATTTAGTGCAGCAAACAAAGTAGTAAATAAAACTAAGCAAGACAAAAAAAAAGTAAAGAGATTGGGTTGTGGAGACTCCCCTTGCAGCGTGTCTTGATCTCCCCGGCAACGGCGCCAGAAAAAGCTGCTGGCGCAAAGTTGGCGTGGGAGTTAGAGATCTCTGTGGTGTAACTTTTCTTCAGGTCCCCGGCAACGGCGCCAGAAAAAAGCTGCTTGATACGCGTACAGCACGCGTCCGTTGGGAACCCCAAGAGGAAGGTGTGATGCGTACAGCGGCAAGTTTTCCCTCAGTATGAAACCAAGGTTTATCGAACCAGTAGGAGCCAAGAAGCACGTTGAAGGTTGATGGCGGCGAGATGTAGTGCGGCGTAACACCAGGGATTCCGGCGCCAACGTGGAACCTGCACAACACAAACCAAGTACTTTGCCCCAACGAAACAGCGAGGTTGTCAATCTCACCGGCTTGCTGTAACAAAGGATTAGATGTATAGTGTGGATGATGATTGTTTGCAGAAAACAGTAGAACGAGTATTGCAGTAGATTGTATTTCAGTATAGAGAATTGGACCGGGGTCCACAGTTCACTAGAGGTGTCTCTCCCATAAGATAAACAGCATGTTGGGTGAACAAATTACAGTTGGGCAATTGACAAATAAAGAGGGCATGACCATGCACATACATATTATGATGAGTATTGTGAGATTTAATTGGGCATTACGACAAAGTACATAGACCGCTATCCAGCATGCATCTATGCCTAAAAAGTCCACCTTCAGGTTATCATCTGAACCCCCACCAGTATTAAGTTGCTAACAACAGACAATTGCATTAAGTATTGCGCGTAATGTAATCAGTAACCACATCCTCGAACATAGCACCAATGTTTTATCCCTAGTGGCAACAGCACATCCATAATCTTAGAGGTTTCTGTCACTCCCCCAGATTCACGGAGACATGAACCCACTATCGAGCATAAATACTCCCTCTTGGAGTTACAAGCATCTACTTGGCCAGAGCATCTACTAGTAACGGAGAGCATGCAAGATCATAAACAACACATAGACATAACTTTGATAATCAACATAACAAGTATTCTCTATTCATCGGATCCCAACAAACGCAACATATAGAATTACAGATAGATGATCTTGATCATGTTCGGCAGCTCACAAGACCCGACAATTAAGCACAATGGGGAGAAGACAACCATCTAGCTACTGCTATGGACCCATAGTCCAGGGGTAGACTACTCACACATCACTCCGGAGGCGACCATGGCGGCGTAGAGTCCTCCGGGAGATGATTCCCCTCTCCGGCAGGGTGCCGGAGGCGATCTCCTGAATCCCCCGAGATGGGATTGGCGGCGGCGGCGTCTCTGGAAGGTTTTCCGTATCGTGGCTCTCTGCACGGGGTTTCGCGACGAAGGCTATTTGTAGGCGGAAGGGCAGGTCAAGGGGCGTCACGAGGGGCCCACACTATAGGTCGGCGCGGCCAGGGCTTGGGCCGCGCCGCCCTATAGTCTGGCCACCTCGTGGCCCCACTTCGTCTCCTCTTCGGTCTTCTGGAAGCTTCATGGCAAAATAGGACCCTGGGCGTTGATTTCGTCCAATTCCGAGAATATTTCCTTACTAGGATTTCTGAAACCAAAAACAGCAGAAAACAAAGAATCGGCACTTCGGCATCTTGTTAATAGGTTAGTTCCAGAAAATGCACGAATATGACATAAAGTGTGCATAAAACATGTAGATATCATCAATAATGTGGCATAGAACATAAGAAATTATCGATACGTCGGAGACGTAACAATGATATCTTATTTGGCTCTCTTTGAGTGATTAATGGAACATCCCATTTTGGGGGAGTGATATGCATTGTGCATCTCTCTTTCTCTAAAATGTGTGTACATGGGTATCACCACTTAGTATTGATATTGCAAGATTATCTAGTCACTATGTGGTATGCCATACTCATGAGAAATTCAAATTCTAAATGTCCATTAATCATCTCTAGTTAAATTTTAGTTGCCTCTTGTTTAGAAGAAATGTTTTATCATATTATGGGGGAGTAATATGTTTTGTACATATCACAAGCCTAGAAAATGTGAACATATGAGCTTATGCCACTTAGAGTTGATGCTCTTAATTATCTTGTTCCTAGGTGGCATGTTTGCTCAAACAAGATCCACTTCTATTAAAAAGCTTTTATTGGCTCATCTTATGGATTCTTGTTTGAGTAAGAAATTCTTGGTACGGTTTTCCTCAAATACATATCTCTATATCTTATTTGGGACACCGTTTGCTTCAAGTTATTCTAATCATTGCCGTGAGTGATTGTTTGACTAGTTGAAGCTATCAAGATTCTTCATCCGTGCATAGTGCTTAATTCTATATACTTATCCTATGCCTTTTATTGTGAAGTTGATCCTTACTATCATTGTCAATTCACGACCGGAAATTATTTCCAATATACTCATTGTCTTTGACAATTGATAACCTTGTATGTGGTTGAATTCATGGATCATCTTCACCATGAATTGCTTCTTATTTACTTATTTTATTTCCAAGAAATCTTTGTTGCTCCCACGTGTCTTCTTTGTCCCTTTAAAAAAAATCTTTTGATAAATTCTCTTGATTCATATCAAGTGTTTTTTTTGGAAGACAAACCTTTTCCTTACGGTACATTGTGCCATTGTGAAAAGTGTAGAGGGTTTGGTTTATTTGTTCGAACCTTTCTCTTTTGGGAGTTTGCTATCTCATTCCTTCTTACATGTTTTATTTGCTTGAATGTGAGATAAATCTTTGAGCATGTTTACTTTATTTCATCCTTTATGCTCAATGGTTTCTTCTTAGTTCATTTGTTGAACTTTGTTGAACAAATCTTTTGTGATTTGTGTCTTTGATATAATTTGGACAACAAATTTGTTTGGTCACACCTTTATACCTTCTTCAATTCATTTGGTGTTTTGTCCAAAGTATATCTTTCTTGGATCTTTAAAAGTCTTTGTGCGTGCTTATATGTAATTTATTTATATTTATAGCATGCTTTCTTTCTTCGATCCATTATATAGGGTATACTCCATCAAATCCTAAACGGCTAAGATGTGCATGAAATTCAAATTTCATCTATAAATATGCACATATTTATATGGAGTGTGTCCTTTGTATTGTGGTTAGACGTCTAACCATTTTGGACCCAATAAGTTTGGGGACCAAGATGTACTTGAATGTTGCTTTAGGTACATTGGAGATGCACGGGAGGCTTGTCTCATCTATAAGGAAGGTGTTATCACCATATGATAATTGGAGTCAAGCTAGGATTATGAATGAACTCTTATCTACTACATCATGCCATTGCGATCTCGGTAACAAGTATCTTATTCATGTACACTCCTATAGCATCCAACCTCTTGTAGGTTGCATCTTGGCATGAAATTATTTATTTCGAAAATATTTCGGTTCTTGAAAAATTCTTTTTAAAGAAAACTACTTATTGAACATTTGAGTAATTTGAGAAGATGCATATGATAGGAATATACATATCATATTTATGATTCACCTATCACAAATATGCCCTCTAGCAATTTATTGCATGTCAATTCCTCAAAGAGCTCTTATGTGCAATATTGATGAAATTGTGAAATAAATCTGTATTTGTGATACTTGTTGCCTTTCTCAAAACATTCCAACTAGCTTTACTTCCCTTATTGTTAGTTGTGATGTTTTTGAGATTTTCTTGGTTGAAGCTCATCCATATACCACAAGTGAATATTGAAGCCATAGGCTATATATGTTTGTTAAGCAAACATCCTTTGGTATATTTTATGACTTCATATTGGATATCTTGTCTTATTTATTTTGTTAACCTCTTGTGTGTGCATGTTTATTTATGGATCACTATGTCCACTTTAGAAACTTATATACATGAGAGCGTTAATCCATCACCTTGATATCCTTGTTCTTTGCCAACCATCTTTTACCCTTTTGTTTTTAGTGGTGTTGGTAAAGAAGATTTATGAGTGCTTGGTTTACTTGTTTTTCTTCATGCACTCATATCTCGTAATTGTTGGACTCAAGTTATTCTTGATAAGCATATTATCTTTATCTTGGTTGTGTTCTTAATGATATAGAGGGAGTGAGGATTCCATGTTTATGCATATTGTATTCAAATGCAAACATTATAAATTATGCACGAACCTTGGGGAGCTTCCTTATTTTTAGAGCACTATTTCTCTCTTATCATGATATCTTTGTTTGTCCAATTGGTTCTTTGATTGCTTGCTTTATTTGTTAAAGCTTCCTTCACCATGTTATCCTTGTGCAATCTTTGATCCTCAATATAGTTTGACTTCCTTCAAGTATTCATCATTGGATATGTGCATTTGATTCCACTCAAATTATGAGAAGTGCACACCTTGGGGAGGAACTCACATTATATTGGCTTTCTAAATTTTTCACCCATTTTGGCACTCGATGCCAATGGGGGAGAAGTTTAGAGAGTTTAAGGGAATGGTTTTATACTTAATTTTGGTTTGTACTTAAGTTTTTTGCCTCTCATGCATTCCATATTTGTATGTCTTGCATGGTTGTATATATATAGTGGAAATTGTCCCAAAGGTTAATCTTGACAATGTATGCAATGAATTCATGTTCATCACACGTGCATACATTGTGGGGGAGTTTGCTCTATATATATTGGCTCTACTCACATCTCTTCCATTAGTTGTAGTTGTGTGAGTAGAGTTGGTTTTGATATGGGATAGTAGCTTTGTGTTACTTGACCATATCAAATACAACCTCTTGTATACAACTTATTCTCGGATAAGTTGAGTACTTGTCTCTGATATTCATTATATAAACCCTCTTATTGTGATTGTCATCAATTACCAAAATGGGGGAGATTGTAAGGGTACATTGCCCCTATGTGTGGTTTTGGTAATTAATGACAACCCCTATGGACTAATGTTTTCATTGAGTTTATATGAAGGAATATTCCATAGGTACTACTTGTATTCCATATGTTGGATTCAAGTATGGATGCCATGAAGATAAAGATACACCTTGTGTATTGGCATCAAGATCATCGATTTAAAGATACATATGTGACATGATCAAGAAGAAGAAATGAAGATGGAGTTCTTAGGTGGAACTCAATATTAGCCATGCTCTATCTTAAGTGAGTATGAGAAGATACAAGGTTGAGTTGGGCAAGTTCAAGATGAGCATCTTGAGTGGATCACATGCTTGAAGCTTGCCGTCCATTTGGTGATAATGGACATGTGAGGATGTGCATCAATGGAGCTTTCCCATCATAGTGTATGGGGGGGCATTTGTGAGTCTTCACGAAGCAACATTGATCAAGTGAGGCATTCCGGCTTGTGTAGAGCTTGAAGTGTTATCATCAAGATCAAGCGGGATGCGCAAGGCAAAGGTATGACCTTGATAGGTTTTCCTTTTACCGGTCTCAAGGTGGTTGTTGGGAGACTGGATTATAGGATAGATAGCCGCACTATCAAGAGGGGCTTTCGGTTGAGTAACTTGATCACATCGTCTTAGGGAGCTCAATCCTTTGAATAATTTGCATATCCTTATTGCTTCTTTGTGTTTCTTGGTGTGAGGTTCTTGTGCTTGTTGCTAGCTTTACAAAAAGCCCAAGTTCATCGAAAACGGAGTTCGCATGCATCTTCTATTGCGTTTTCGAGGTTGGGTGATTTTACCGGTTATTCATGATACAATGTTCTACCTTTTATATTCATGATAAAATCCCCTCCTACAGATTCTTGTGTTTTCACTTTCTATAGGATAGCATTTGTTGTTATCTTTCAAACAAAACTGGTTTCATTCGAATCGGAGTTCGGGAGCATTTGCTATTAAAGAAAAGGGAAAAAGGAGAAAAGAATAAAAAGAAAAGAAAAAGAAAAGGGGGGGCAGCCGGCCGGCCGACCGGCCTGACCGGCCCACACGCTGGCCCACCCGGCCGAAACCGGCCCGGGCGCTCGTGCCGACCAGGCGGCATACTGAGGCGCCCCCGACCTGGTCCGGCCCAGTAGCCGATCGCCGATCGGCCCGCCCGGCGCTGGCCCCGGCCAGGCCGGCCTCCCTGCCGGCTGGGCCTCAGTCGCCCCCGCGTGGCCCACCTGCCCCGCGCCTCCCTTGCTATCCGCCGCACAGCGCGCTTGCCTCCCCTTCCGGTCGATGGGCCGGCCCGACCGGACGCCCGACCGGCCTCCTCAGCATCTTTTCCGGTCAGCCGGCTGCCAGGCCGGCTGGGCCACTTTTCTGGCCCGTTTTTGCTGCGATTTTCACTTGACTTTTCCCCCAACGGTTTTATTTGCTCCCTAGCTATAAATATCCCTTCTTCCACATTGAGCAAGGTAGTTCTTCCCATTCTCTCTCCTCCATTGTTGCCTTTGAAGAACTTGCTCTATGTCTTGTTCCCCCCATGATTCTTGCTCATTCTTGAGGGATCTAAGAGAGGAGATCTAGATCTACACTTCCACCAATCCATTTCTCCTCTAAGTGAGGGGAACTCTTGGGATCTAGATCTTGGAGTCTTTTGTTGTCTTTCCCCATTGTTCTTCCTCTCCATCTCATCTTAGCATTTGTTGCTTGGGTGGGATTTGAGTGTGAAGGACTTGAACACCTCTAGTGTTCTTGCTTTGCATCATTGCATAGTGTTGAGCTCTCCACCACGATTAGTTCGAGTGAGAGACCGTGAGCTTGTTACTCTTGGAGGGAGACCTCCTAGTTGGCTTGGCGGTTGGTGCTCCGGTGATCTCTTCAAGAAGATTGTGAAGAGGCCCGGGCTTCTCCTTCGTGGAGCTTGTGAAGTGGTTGTGGAGCTTGCCATCTCCGGAGCGGAGGAAAAGCTAACCATAAGGAAAGGGACATTATCCTTCGTGGGTGTGGTTCGGAGAATAGGGTGAGCCTTCGTGGCGCGGGGAATCCTTCGTGGACCTCCACTCCTCCAAACGTGACGTACCTTCTTGCAAAGGAAGTGAACACGAGAATACATCCTCGTCTCCGCGTGCCTCGGTTATTTCTATACCCGAGCTCTCTTTCCTTGTGATAGCCATCGTGCTTGAAGTACATATATCTTGCTATCACTTGTGCTACATATATCTTGTGCCTATCTTGCTTAGCTCTAGTTGTTATTGTTACACTTAGTTGAGCTTAGCATATCTAGGGTTTGTGCTTGTAAACTAAACAATAGTTTAATTCCGCATTCTTACAAGACAAATCCGTAAGAGTTTTTTAATTGCCTATTCCCCCCTCTAGGCGACATCTCGATCTTTCACTTTGTGATTAAATAAATGATTTGTGGACAAAGGATTGATTTTGAACAATGATAAACCAACTACATACAAAGAAGTTATGATGGGCCCTGACTCCGTTAAAATGGCTATGCGCCATGAAATCCAAGATAGGTGAATACTTTTTGAAAGTAGGTGAATACTTTTTGAAAGTAAATTGATAGACTTGGATGGATTATCCTTGAAGAAGCTCGACTTGTCGAAAAGTTGTTTACGACAAAGTTCAAAGAGTTGACTACGATAAGATTAGATCTTTGCAATGCTTATAGTCTATGTGGATTATTTTAGTAATCACTACATATTTCTTTTATGAGATATGATAGTAGGATGGCATAAATACATTCCTTACCAGAAGTGTGTATGAAGGATGTATACTAGATATAAACCAAAGGGTTTTGCTAGTCCGTGGAATACTAGATAAGTATACAAACTTCAATTGTATGAAGTGATTATCGCGGAGTTGGAATCTTCACCGGATGAAATAGTCAAAGAGTTTTTGATTTCGTCAGAAACGATGAAGATGCTTGAATTTGCAAGAAATTAAGTGGTAACGCTGAGACATATTTATAATACTTTATGTAGATGACATATCGTTGATTATAAATGATGTAATTATATACTTGATGTGAATAAAAGGTTTCATTGAGAATTAACTTCAATGAAAGGATATGGACTGAAACATATTTAGTGTCAAGATCTATGAAGATAGATTGAAACACATAATAAATTTAAGTCAAAGTACATAGAATGGATACTGAAGTAGTTCAGTATAGAAATATTAAGAAGGTGTTCTTTTCATGTGAAGGTTTAACAAGACTTGAGTGTATCTGACACTCAATGAGTAAAAACACATGAGTGATTTTAGATCACGATTAATATGTACACAATCAGATATCATGTGCTCTAAAGTGTTATGAGCATGTACCAGAATGATTGATGTGATGATCATTGCACGACAGTAAGAATATCCTTGGGTACTTTAGAAGAACCAAGGATATATATAGTTTTGTATGGGGTAATGACAAAAAAATCGCTGTAAGATGTTGCACCGATATTAGTTTGGTCACATATAAAAATGAATTTCAAATCTCAATTAGGCTAAGTGTTGTTTAAAAGGTAGCGCAATGCTAGATTTAGAAGAGTTCTAAATTTTGTGACAGATTCTACAAACGAAGGCAGAGTATGTCATTGTTTTGACAATGACTGAGGATGTTAAGTCGAAAAGTTCTTTGAGAACTTGGTGTAGCTCCGATAGTGTCAGAACTTTGAAGCTATATTGTGTGTGACAATATTAGTGACATATTTCAGACCGCGGAATTAAGGTTCCACCAGAAGACTGAACATATACGATTAATGCCGACTCATTTGGAAAATGAGTGATGCGTTGAGACGCAAATGAATTGCAAAATACATACGTTTCTGAGCATGTCAGATCCGTTGACTAAAACCTCTCCCGTGAGAAAAACATGATAAAGCACCAGAAGGCCAAGGTGTTATATCTTTACAAATGTAAACTAAATTATTGACTCTAGTGCAAGTGGGAGACTATTGGAGATATGCCCAAGAGGCAATGATAAAGTGGTTATTATAATATATCTTTATGTTTATGATAAATGTTTGCATACCATGCTATAATTGTATTAACCGAAACATTGATACATGTGTGTTATGTAAACAACAAGGAGTCCCTAGTAAGCCTCTTGTATAACTACCTTGTTGATTAATAGATGATCATGGTTTCGTGATCATGAACATTGGATGTTATTAATAACAAGGTTATGTCATTGAATGAATGATATAATGGACATACACCCAAATAAGCGTAGCATAAGATCACGTCATTAAGTTCAATTTGCTATAAGCTTCCGATACATAGTTACCTAGTCCTTCGACCATGAGATCATGTAAATCACTTATACCGGAAGGGTACTTTGATTACATCAAACACCACTGCGTAAATGGGTGGTTATAAAGATGGGATTAAGTATTCGGAAAGTGTGAGTTGAGGCATATGGATCAAGAGTGGGATTTGTCCATCCCGATGACAGATAGATATACTCTGGGCCCTCTCGGTGGAATATCGTGTGATTAGCTTGCAAGCATGTGATTGGTTCATAAGAGATGATATGCCACGATACGAGTAAAGAGTACTTGTCGGTGACGAGGTTGAACAAGGTATCGTGATACCGATGATCGAACCTCGGACAAGTAAAATATCGCGTGACAAAAGGAATCGGTATCGTATGTAAATGGTTCAATCGATCACTAAGTTATCGTTAAATGTGTGGGAGCCATTATGGATCTCCAGATCCCGCTATTGGTTATTGGTCGGAGAGGAGTCTCGACCATGTGTGCATAGTTCACGAACCGTAGGGTGACACACTTAAGGTTTGATGTCGTTTTTAGTAGATATGGAATATGGAATGGAGTTCGGATGGGATCCAGGACATCACGAGGAGATCCAGAATGGTCCGGAGAATAAGATTCATATATAGGAAGTCACTTTCCAAGTTTGGGAATGGTCCGGTGATTTTATGGAAGGTTGTTTCTGGAATTTTAATTCGGAATAAATCATTATGGAAGGAGGAGTCCCGGAGGGACTCCACCAACCCTAGCTAACCCACCAAGTGGGAAAGGTGGAGTCCATGGTGGACTCCACCTAGTTGGCCGGCCAAGGAGGCAAGGAAAGGGAGCAATCCCACTTGACCTAGGTTTCGCCAATTTGGTAAGTTTTGGAGTTGGACTCCAATGTGGTTTTGGGGCAAACCCTATGGATTTCCACCTATTTAAAGGGGAGGAGAGGGGAGGGGCAGCCACTCTTGGCCTCACCACCAAAGGGGGCCCCCTGGCCGGCGCCCCAAGTCCCTCCCTCTCTCCCAAACCCTAGCTTCTACCTCCTCCTTCTTCCGCAGCGCTTACGGCGAAGCCCTGCCGGAGATCTCCACCACCACCGCCACCACGCCGTCGTGCTGTCGGGATTCCGAGGAGGATCTACTACATCCTCTGCCCGCTGGAACGGGGAGAAGGACGTCGTCATCAACATCGAAAGTGTGACCGAGTACGGAGGTGCTGCCCGACTGTGGCACCGTCAAGATCTTCTACGCGCTTTCGAAAGCGGCAAGTGATCAACTATAGCAACAACGAGATCTAATCTCGTAGGCTTTGGAAATCTTCGAGTTAGTCTCATGATCTTCTCGTTGCTACCATCTTTTAGATTGGATATTGGCTTATTATTCGTTCTTGCGGTAGGAATTTTTTGTTTTCTATGCTACGAATCCCTTCAGTAATTGAGGCAGAACCTCCATACTTGCATCTATTGACATACTCTATCGTGATCCCAAATGTTGTATAGCTTTCTAATAAGAAGTTTGAGAATCATTTCTGAATTTTCCCTAAAGGCCCGTCATCTTCGAAGTTCATGTAAAACAACATGAATTATCTTTGTTTTGATCGAGGAAGGGGGAACTTGTTGACGAAATTACACGTAAATACCCTTACTTTCTTATTTTGCATATGTTGCATATTTTGCTAGACGTATGATTCTATTGGTTCAATTGAATTTAATCCTGGCTTTCAAAGTGTAAGTTTTTAAGAGAAATTCTAATAGATACCGTCAAACTCGCCCCTTGAAAATGTGGATAAGGGCGGGTTTCCGCCGAACAAATCCTGCATAAAACCTCGTGTGAAACTGTAAATCAGGATTTTGAAATTCTGAGCAAATATGATAATGGCTAGCTAGACAATAGATGCAACAGTCTATAGTTTTTACATCGTTGCGCTATGACGAACCACCGTCTTCGTCTTCACACCCCGAGCTCGCGCCAGTGGCAGCACAGTCGGTTCACACTTTTGAATGACGCGGCTGCCTTGTCTCTTCGGCTTCACGGGATTGGCTGCCCCAGATGCAGGATCCACTTGGTCTACCGGTGACGTGCGAGGTTCTGTCGCTGCGCGAGGAGGCACAGAAGTGACGACGAAACTCTTTGGCGCCACAAGAGCGACTACGGAGGGACCCTCCGTATATGTGACAACGACAAGGGGCAGTCGATTCGGCAGAGGTCATGGTGGTGTTTGCGCAGCGAGGCGATGACAGAAGGCGAGATTGGGCGAGGTTCGGAGGTGGCGCGGAAGCGGGAAGGGAGGAAGCTGATATGATATGCCCCTCGTGATACGAAAAGAGATAAAGGCCATCTTTGGTCCATCTATTTCGGGTAATTTTTTGTGCCAAAACCATAAAAGAGCAATTATTTAAGGTTCTGGCAGTTTTACGGTTTAGTGTATATGCTTGGTCTTCATGTAGCTAAAAGTTAGACAACCAATGTAAGAGTGGCAACTTTTATGTTGTGAAGACAGTTTGGTAGCCGATTTTGCCATCAAGCTAAGTAGCCTTGTTTCATTTTGAATGTCATCATTGCAATACTTATACGAAGAGAAGCATAGCATATAAATCACATTTTGTTTGCTCTATAAAAATCACATTTTTTTTTTTGTGAACAGCATATTTTTTTTTAGCTTAAGATCCTTCTTTATTAATCAAAGATATTTGGAGGTACAAGAATAGGATCAAATCACATGTATCTCACCTAGCAGGCCCTTTTACCATACTGGGCCCGTGAGCTAGCTACTCCCTTTTCCACAGGCTTTCTTAGGCCCACGGCACTCTTCCTTCTCCTTGCTGGTTGAAACGAGATGGACTCCTTCCCTCATACGCTGTGTCGCGCTCGCGCCATGGCCTATGACCTGCCGCCGCCGCTGCCGAAGAAGCCGAAATCCCCACCGGCCGCTCCGACCACCATATGCGCCCTTGGCGACGACCTCCTGCGAGAAATATTCATCCGCCTCCCCTCCCTCCCGGCTCTCGTCCGCGCCGCCCTCACCTGCCGCTCCTCCCTCCGCGCCGTCCGCTCATGCCCCACCTTCCGCCGCTGCTTCCGCGAGCTCCGTTCTCCCCCACTCATCGGCATATTCATCAACATCCCCGACTTCAACACCCCTGCTTTCCGTCCGCTCCGCCTGCGCCCGGACCCGGACATCGCCGCGGTCGTCCGTCGCGCCGACTTCTTCCTCACCCGCCTCCCCAACAACGACGAGGGATCCGCCCCCAAATGGTTAATCAGGGACTGCCGCGATGGGTACGTTGTTCTCATCAGCCAGAACACCAACCACATGGCCGTCTACAACCCCCTCACACGTGTCCTGCATCTCCTCCCCAAGCCGCCCCGCAAGATCTGCAAGGAGATGTACGTTGAGTTCCATGTCCTCTCCTCCGAAGAAGACCCGGGTCCGTTCCGCGTTATCTGTGTCTGTCACGAAGTTTACGGAGCGCAAGCCGCCGTCATCTCATCAGAAACCATGGAGTGGCAGATCTTCCCGTGGGTGGAGGCTTCAAGCATCGAGCCTGACCTGCAGCCTGAGCACAAGGACTATACTGCCCACAGTGGAGTGCTGGTGAATGGGGACATCTACTGGACACAAGCGAGCCGAGCCAGTGCACGCGTGCTGAACACCGCTACATTGCAGTTCTCTCGAATAGAACTGCCTCCGCACATTGGAGGGCAAGGAGCACTTACGGCTGGCGAGACCAGGGATGGTAAGCTCTGCGTCATCTGCGCCGTCAAACTCACGCTTGTTCTCTGGTCCCGGAGAGCCGACGATGACGGCATCGAGCGGTGGATGCTGGACAAGACATTCCCGTTGTTGCCGGCGATCCATGCGCTCACTGGCAATCGCCCAGTGGATGATCATGAGCTGAAGATTTTAGCCATCGTCAATGGCGTTGTATACATGTCTATATTCTATGAGCCGGAACCCATTTTATCAGGCTGGTTCCTATCATTCTGCCTAGAAACAGGGAAGCTGAATAAGCTCTGTCATGTGCTTTACCCGGACAGTTTGTATCCCTACATCATGGCATGGCCTCCTTCTTTGGTACTTGACAAGGTGAACCCTTGACTTGAAATCATTCAGAATCAGCTCAAGTGGGAACTAGTTTGTTTCTAGTGTATTTTGAACAACTATCATTAATTAACTTTCTCCCTTTGTAGAAAAGAAAATGGTATCGGTTATAAATTTTAAGCAGACCTTAATCTCCACACTGTGTTAGTCAGTGTTAACAATTGGTTGACAACTGATTTAGATTACTGTCTCTAGAAAATGTAACAGCTTGATGCCTTTATATACAGTCAACATGGAGGAAATTAAATATTTAGCTAAATTTTGTTTTGCATTATTTTTCTCAAGTAAGCCTAGTTAGGGATCCCATCTTCCGTGCAATTGGGCTGCTTGGATCATCGGCTGAGAAGTACATTGTAACATGCCGCTCTGTTGGCACAGCAATCTCTGGTTCCAATCCTGATTTGATTTTGACCTATGATGATGAAGTAGGCAGATGGAATATACTGCAAACTAATGCTCTTTTATTGTTTCCAGAAGAAAGTTAAATTCCATGTTAATTTGGTTTCAGAATTTTGCAAAACCCCAGCTTATGCAGGGTGGCTGATTGCAGCAATATCTGTTTTGCAGCCCAGCAGCTCCAGTTAAAGTCCGAGGGAGCTACAGCAGCTACTGAAGTAATATGTGCTGCATTGTTCATATGCCGCCGGAGCCTCAGAAGGAGAAACATATGTTCAGGTTCTTTTCTGCTGAGCTTGACGAAACTACTGGCGTGATGAATTCTCATTGGGCTGCATCATTCTTATTCCTCCGGAGGCGCATGCGAAGAAACATCTGTTCGAGTTCTTTCATGCTTAAACTCTGGGGCAGAAGTGGGGTCGAAAGTTGACTTGGTTGATTCAAGGGATATAATATTAATTATTACGTTCTATAGGACTTCTATTATATTTTGTAAAACTTCCACAAATCTGGGATGAAGTAGTGAGGTTGACGCAATAGCTCAATTTTTCTGCTGGAGAAATAGATATCTGTTGCATTTGGAGGCCATGACCTGTAAACGGAAAAGAGTGGTTTCTTTGTACCCTTAGTCTCGATGAACCTTGTGTGAGAGCGAAAGCTTAGGCAGGGGACATATTTCTTCCCTCCAGAGCCAACCAAGCACCGCTTTTCTTGTTTGTGGCATGCTTTATATGTTTCTCCACTTTGTTACTATATTCTTTTTGTACTAGTTTTCAAGGAAATTGTATTCCAGTATGCTCTACCCTTATTTTTTCTGCTTCTTTTTCCTGCCTCGGCCGTGAAACCACATGGATCGATCGGCCCATCTCTGTGAGATTGATACATATCACTAGTGCTTAAATAACAATCAAGGGAAATGATACAATGAGGCGCCGCACGCTCCGCTCAATCGTGCGACGGTGCATCAGGATTCGTGATAGTGCATCACGGGGTCACGACCACTCAGCCTAATCAACGTCTACCTTATCCCTTCAAGAGTTCCTCCTGGACACTCATTTTTCTTATCCTCTAGCTAAATCGCCATGGCACGGGGTCGCGGCTCGCGGGATGCTCCGCCGGCCGCCGCCGACGAGCACGAGCAGGCACGACGCGGGAGACGCCGCCGCCGACGAGCACGAGCAGGCATGTCGCGTGAGACGCCGACGCCGACGAGCACGAGCAGGCACGTCGCGGGAGGCGCCGCCGCCGACGAGCGCGGGGAGGGCTGCGCCAGGCCACGGTAGACTCCGCCACCTCGCCGCCAACGAGCTAGAGCCGTGAGGTGGAGGCGCATCACGGAGAGGACTCCGCAGGCCGCCGTCGACTACCCACTGCCGAGCTCTCACCGGCAGGCGCTGCGCCGCGGTGGATAGACGCAAGAGTAGGAGGCCGCAGCCGCCCGTCTTGCATCGGGGAGGCGAGTTCCCGCGGAGGTGGTGGAACGCTGCCGCCGACCTTGCATCGGGGCTGCACAACTACTGCCGGGAAGAGAGGAGGATGTCGGGCGTCGGTGCAGCAGGGGAGGCCGTCGCCACTGAGCAGGCTGCGACGGGGGAGGCCGTAGAGCCACCTAGCAAGGAAGCAGGGGAGGGTGTCATCGAGCGAGAATGATGCAGCAGGAAAGGCCATCACCAAGCACGCCGTGACGGCTGAGGCCGCCACCGGGCATGTCGCCACGGGGGAGATTGCCTCCGGCACCGAGCTGCAGGGGAGGGCGTCGCCACAAGAGCGGGCTGCAACAGGGGAGGCCGCCGCCACTCGAGCATGGAGTAGCGGGGGAGGGCGTCGCCGCGCTGCAGCTTGAGACCTCGCTGGGGCAGATGACTCCGGCACGTTCTGGCTGCTGCCTCTTCTAGTCGGCAGTAGTTGTGCAGTCAGTGGGTCAAGGCTGCCTAGAGGGCGAGCATGCCATCGAGCATGGCCGCAGAAGGAAATGCTGGTCGTACCGAGCTATTGTGCTACAGAAGTGAGTCTCATATTTCTAGTCAATTTTTGTTGATAGCTGATGGTTTATCAGTTATGGCTAATTAACCTGATAAGTGTGGCTAGTTAACCTGATAGTAATTGTTCTGTGAAAGAACATGATAATTGTTGCATAGCCAATTAATCTGGCGATCAAGGCTAATTAATCTGGCAATCATAGATTATTTAATCTGGTTGTTGCTTTTGTCTAATATACATAGGAGTACTAGTATGGTAGTACTAGTACCTGTTTATGCAGATAATTAATCTGGAAATCCTGACTAGTTAATCTGGTAATTAATTTTATCAAAATAATATGATAATTGTTTTCATAGATAATTAATCTTGCAATCGTGGTAAATAAATCTGGTAGGTGTGACTAGTTAATCTGGTAGTTGCCACACACTAAATTCTTACTGTACTAAGCTAACCTTTGAAAAGTAATATCTTCGTTTCTTTGTAGGAAATGATGTTTGGTGAGTGAGCAGAATCAAAGAACAGAAATTTTGATCATGGTGTTTCAAAATAAAGCCAAGACTAAAAATATATCATGTTTGATTTAGCACCGTGATGTACACTTTGCTATATTTTTTGCTACCGTCAACAAAACATTTTTCCTAGTGTAGTAGGCGTTTGAAGTGATTTTTATGAGTACCAAATGGTCACCATATTCTACACCATGTATACATATATTTTGGACAGGGCATGATTATTTCTGAAGCATGTGCTATAATCTCAAAAGTCAGAGGCAAGCAAGACGCATGCAATGAGAGCAGTAGTTTAGCTGAGGCATGCACTCAGCGGGTGTATTTTTTTTTCGAAACTGGTGTAATTTTTTTTCGAAACTGGTGTAATTTTATTCTTGAACCATTGTTGGCACTCTTTTTGTCCCTTGTCCATGTATGCTTTCACCAAACATATCTCTGGCGCGCACACTGACCGTGGTCAGATGGTCTAGCGAGGCATGACAGGAGATCGAGAGTAGGCGGGAGATGCTATTTCGGGATAGATACAACCGCCGCACAGGACCAGGTTGCGTGCGGCGCCGCTACGTAGTGGGGTCCAACAATCAAATATAGGTGTGCTTCGGTGTCCTTCCCCTCCCCTCCCGACCAAGAAGGGGAGGATACCAAAGCAAAAGCCCTAATATATTACCCAAATGCTAAAAAGTGCACAGTGGCCAGTTTGTCAAAACGAGCCTTCAATTTGTGTCCGTCCGTTCGACTCGGATCGACGCGTCGCGCCTGATTGTCCCTACAGCTTCCACATGAGGTCCCACCTGGCCACATCCGCTCACGCACGCGCATCTCCCCATCGATCCCCTTTCCGTTTCTCTCCGGCGCTTACCAGCGCCAGTGGTGGCCCTCACCGCTGCCGCCGAAGAGGACCCCCGCCGCGACAGAGGAGCTCCGCCGCCTAATATTTCCGCCAGTGTCCTGGTCCCTGCCGGCGACGCCCCGAATTCAAGCGCCATGCCCCGAATTCAAGTGTCACCGAGTTGTCCCCCAAATCACCCGCCACACCAGCTGCTCCGGTCGAGATTCGGCTCGCCTCCGGCTTCCCGCAGCTGCATCGGGCTCGCTGTTGCACATCCCTAGCTCTCCCCTATCGCTACGCCCGACCGACCGGAAGAACGGAGCTAGAGGCGGCGACCTGAGCCTGTCCCAGCACCGGTGACCTGAGCTTGTCCCAGCACCGGCGGCTGACGGACGTTTCTTCTACCCCACCCCCTCGTCCTCCGATTTGTTCGATGTGAGCTCTTCTCGTGATTTGTTCTCTGCAAAAAAAATTACTCATTCAGTTCCTCAGTTTACTTAATTAAGTTGTTAATTGCTTGTTTTTATCCCCGTCAACTAAGGCCGGTGCCAATGCATAGCCTCACTCTCACCCGCCACGTCAGCTTTTTTTCTCACTCTCACCTCACGGTGCTTGGAGTCTGCTATAAATAGTGTCGTTTACTTCTCTTTCCTCCACGTCAGCTTTTCTCTCTCCTCGACATCAGCATTTCATTTTCAGATTACAACAATATAAATAATGCAAGGAAATTATTTTATTGAACTAAAATTGTTACCGATTACATCATAAAATAGTGCCAGCTCTATTTAAATTTTTGTGCAAAAAGCCCCTCAAAATTTGGCTCAAAACACCCTAAAATGCCAAATCCTACCATGTTTTTATTTTTTCTAAGCAAATCCTAAAGTCCAGGGGGTTTTCTGCAAAACCCCCTTTGTCTTCTTCTCCACGCACGCAGCCAAGCTGCTGCTTGTCGACGTCGTGGCCGTCGATGGCGCTGGCGGCCAGGATGGCCCTCGCCGCCCCTGGCTCCGCCGCCATTGGCTCCGCCGCGACGTCTGGTCCTCCTCCACCAAGCGCCGGCCGCCGGGGAGCCTCTTCTGCGCCAATCGGGCGACGTCTGCGCCGCTGGTTCTGCGCCGCTTGTCGGCGATTCCGGCCCCTCCCTCTCGCCCGCCTCTCGCCCCGTCTTGCCGCGGCGCCGCCCGCCTCTCGCTTCGCCTATCGCCTCCCTCTCGCCCCCAGCGCGGGCGATAGCGCCTGGCGCCAGCGCCCCGCGCTGCCCTGTCGCCCCTCTCTCCCTCCCCGCGCCGGGCGGTACCGCCTCCGCTCGCGCCTGCGTTGGCACCAGCCTAAGTTCCTCAGTTCTATTCTGATTCTAATTAAGTTATCTTATTCAGCATACTTAAGTTGTTTACATCATTTAATCTAAGTTGTTTAATCCCTGTTCTCAAATCACTTTGTTAAGTCATGTTTGTTAGCCTAAATTATTGAGGTAATAGCACCAGCCATACAACAACTTGTGTGGTGGGAGCGAATTCATACAACAACTTGAAAAATGTGATCAGGTAGTACACAAACTTGTCATTAAGGTGCAAATCAGTACAAAACTGTTATAGACATGACACGTGGCAACAATAATTTTACAAATAACCCTTACATATTTTTCTCTCGTAATTATGACCCTTTCCTCTTTTCCCCTTCATCGGGCAGTCACTCTTGCACGGCGCGCGGCTCACATCCAAAGCGTCGGCTGCGGACTGGCACACGAGCCGGCTCTACGCCACCACGTCGCTGTCGTCTGCCTCCATGTCCGCGGGGACATACAGGGGCGGTGGTGCCTGACATCGGACAGGGCAGTGGAAAGTACGGCGGATGATCCCCGGCTGGCCGGCTCCGGTGGCTGTCCACATCGCGGGGTGGCGGTCGTGCCTTGCGAGGACGGCGACATACACAGTTCCGCAAGGTGCCAGAAAACCGCTGGGGAGCTCGTATATGCAGGCGTCCGCCCACCATCGTGGGCGCCCGCTCTGATTGACGACGCCTCGCGGAACGCCGGGAAAAAGGAGGGCAACCGAGAGCAGGGCACGGAGGAACTGGAAGGCGCTAAATTGGAGTCTCGCAGCGCCGTAGGCTTCTGCTACATGTGCTCGGCTCGCCGGCCTGCGATGACATCTTGCTTGCGTGGGAAGCCGTGGGTCGGTGGTGCCTCTCCATTCTGGCAGCAGTTCCATTCTCTAGGGCTCCTCTCTCCCACGGCCAGGTGCAGCAAAGTAGCAGACGATGCCAGCACAGCGGCTCCGACGGCTAAGTCTCCGATGGTCATGAGCGGAGCGGTCAGGCGCATCGACTACTTGGGTGCAACGACTCCGTCGGCTGTGTCGGCCAGGTGTGGCGGGAAGCATGGGCGGATCTTTCATGTGCCACGAATGGCATGGTCGGATCGGCAGGCGTGGTGTTACTGCTCCGGTGGCCAAGTTGTGAACGGGCAGAAGAAAGATAAGTACGGGTCAACTCGCGTCTTGGAAAACTGGAATAGGGCAAAGAACTCCTACTACAGTGTAGTCATTTTAGGATATGTGATTAGACTAGTATTATGCGATTAATATGTTAATCATGAGTTCAATGGATAATTGTACTAGGTTTTTTTCGCAAAAATACGCTGCCACGTGTCATGTCTAGATCAGTTTTGTACTGATTTGCACCTCGATTACAAGTTCGTGTAATACCTTACCACATTTTTCAAGTTATTGTTGTATGAAATTGCTCCCACCATGCAAGTTGTTCTATGTGCGATGCTATTACCTCTAAATTATTGCTTCACACATGTGGTAAGTTGCATACCTACTATTGCTAAGTTGTATACCACTCAGTGCTAAGTTGCATACCCACTATTGCTAAGTTGTAGACCACTCAGTGCTAAGTTGCATACCCACTATTGCTAACTTGTAGACCACCTAGTGCTAAGTTGCATACCTCGTTATTGCTAAGTTGTAGACCACCTAGTGCTAAGTTGCATACCCTGGTATTGTAAAGTTGTATACCACCTCGTGCTAAGTTGCATACCCTGGTATTGCAAAGTTGTATACCACCTAGTGCTAAGTTTCATACCCTCGTATTGCTAAGTTGTATACCACCTAGTGCTAAGTTGCATACCCTGGTATTGCTAAGTTGTATATCGCCCAGTGCTAAGTTGGATACCTGCTATTGCTAAGTTGTATACCACCTAGTGCTATGTTGCATACCCTTTTATTGTAAAGTTGTATACCACCTAGTGGTAAGTTAGATACCCCGCTATTGCTAAGTTGTATACCACCTATTACTATGTTGCATACCCCGGCATGGCTGCAATTAAAACACCACTAGCAACATGTTGCTTTTTATCCCGAGTTGCATCCATTTACCAACTAGGTTGTAACTGAAACAAAGCAAAATTGTATGCTAAAACAAGAAAACACCAGCCACATCCGCTTTGATCGAGGTGGAGTGTTCACTTGTGGTGGTGGCTTCCACAAATACAACAAATTGTTTCTTTATACATGTGCTAAGTTGTATTTTTTCGGCGGTATTATTGTTTCATATAGGAGGTAAGTTGTATTTTTTATACAATAAATTGTTTTCTCACACATTTCATTAGGCACGTTCATAGATAGTAAATTGTTGCTTCACACTTGTGCTAAGTTGTATACCCTAGAGCTGATTTTTGGGTCGAGGTGGAGTTGTACCTCGCGGCATCGGATTCCACGAAGACTGCAAATTATTGCTTCAAACATGTGTTAAGTTGTATTTTGAGGGCGCTTTTATTATTATCACACATGAGCTAAGTTGCACTTTGCAATGGCAAATTACTAAATTGTCCCCTACAAAATAATTGTACTGCAAAATACAAAAAATAATAATGTAAGCAACTCTTTGTACTAAGTTGCTTTTGCCACAACACTAAGTTGCTTTTTAAAAAAAGTTTATCGAAACATATATAAATGATATCTAGTTTCGAAGATCTTGGCGCGAGAGGACCAACGGTGAAAATGGATCACAATTCCGACATACGGTGTATGAGTTATGACTTTTTTTAAAAAATAGTTACATGTAGTAATGTGCATTTAATGTCATCCGTGTGCAAACTTTCTATATTTATTTAGGATGAAGGCTTGATTAGACTAACCAGCCTCCGATTGCTCCCTAGACACGTCCATATATTATGTGAAACTTCCACATATGTGTGATGAAGTAATGAACGGGTCGCAAACTGTAGTTGACGAAATTGCTCAATGTTTTCGCCATAGAGAATTAGATATATGTGGAGGTCCTGTAAACGGGAAAGAGCGGTTCCTGTGCATCTTGTTTAGTCTCAACGAACGTTGTGTGAGAGCAAACATATTCTTTTCTTGAGAGGGAACCAGGCTACCGCTTTTCTTGTGACATGCTTTATCAGTCTCTCCACTTGGCCTCACTATTTCTTTGTACTAGTCTTCAAGGAAATTGTATTCCAGTATATGGTCTAGCTACCCTTATTTACTCTGCTTCTTTTCCTGCCTTGTCGGTGAATCTCTTTAAAGATTTGATATGTCACTAGTGCTTAGATTACAAACAATTAATCAGCTACCCTTTGTGCATGTCCGTGTCATACATACACATGTAGCTTGGAGAAACATATAAAGAGGGGAGAGGCCGGTGAGTGGGGAGAAAGGCACGTCACGTAGCATAGCAGAGGAGAGAAAGAGGGAGGGGAGAGTGCGATCGATTGGTAAAGTCGGGAAGAGATGAAGGAGGCCGCGGCGGGGCTGGGGCACCTGCTGGTGTTCGCTTTTCTTTTCTGCGTCGGTGCCTTCATGGTGGCGCCGGTGATCGTCGACGTGACGATGGCGGCGCTCTGCCCCGGCCAAGACCAGTGCTCCCTCGCCATCTACCTCACGGGACTCCAGCAAGCCGTACGTTCTTCCTCCCTCCCACACACTCTCTAACTGTATCCGTTTCTCCGTTCATACTTCATATGCGCATGCTGTTTTAGCTAGGCTTCAGTCAAGTTCAGGCGATCCAGCTAAGTTTTAGTTCCTGCTTGCATGACAAGGGCCAAGCTGCATGCCTGCTAACCCCTTCTCCTGGCAGAAATCGGGTCAGTGTGGCTGTAGGTTGCTTAACTTCCTGTTGCTTCCGCTTGAGCATTTCGTAGGAACACGGGGATGGCATGAAGTGACACGGGGAGAGTGGAAGCCCCACTATGGACGTCTTCCTCCATCAGTAATCAGACCAGCTAACCCTCCACATGGACATGCTTCCAAGAACCAAGATGCACATGCGTGTCCACCGTCTGGAACAAGGGAAAATCTCCCGATTCCTAGGGTTCCCGTATATTATTTTTTCTTAATTTCGCTTTCGTCTCTCGAGAGCCAAGACACGGCACAAATACCCGTCTTCCCGGCGAGCGGTGACGAACTCTGTCGTCGTCACATCGCTTACTTTGAGCTAGCAGCCTAGTGCTGATTCGGTGTGCCCGTTGCGTCACAGGGCGATACGACCACGCACACCCGAGATCTCGCTTTTGGGAACGACCTCCATCGCAAGCAAACAGGCAGGCCGACCACCCCTTGTAAATGTCGCACCGACCACACACTTTTCAACGTTTTACAACTCTCTCCGGTGTCAAAAGCTAGGAGCATTACTTCCCAGGTTGGGATAGAAAAAGTCCTTGGTACCCAGTAACAGCGTCATCTCATTAACAAAGAGTAGTATAGTAACTCTCTAGACAGGAAAACCAACCAAAAGCATAGCTCACTCTTCAGCCTTTCTCTATGCTTAGCTCACTCTGTGTCCTTTCTCTATTCTTCTCGGTGAGGTTTGCCCCGAGAGGGGAGGAATGAGACAGGGCGCAACACAACCAGCACTTGCAAAAAGCAGCCTACTATTTTTCCTTTGAAAAGCTTGCCACGTGCCATCCATTCGATAAGCGAGCTTACAACGCACGCACAACACACCACAAGACACCAGAGTGACTGTTTGAGCACACGAATGAAAAATATCCCAAGAAAACACCTTTTGTGCAAACTAAATTTGCATATTGTCTAGACATTAGACAAACCTAAGACATCTTTCATGAGACGGAGGGGGGACAGGTCCCCTCCGGTCCCTTATCTTCGTCCCTGGTTGTCGCACCATCGCAACGAAACTTCGCGAGCTGAAGAAAGATGCCGTCACAGACAACGAATGATATCCTACGCTGCTAGTGTCACCTCGTGCGCAGACCATGGCCACAAACCCCAGCTTCGGATGGTGCTGATGGTAAAAACAAACTCCACACTCATCGATACCTCCAGCGGATCAACCACCGGAATGGGGTGGAGCTGGGAACACCTTAAACAGCGGTATCGCTACCATCAAAACACCGTTGGTAGGAAACCCTAGCAGAGGAAAGGGGCACCGTGGATCGCTGTTGGCGCTGGACGGTATAGAGACTTTGTCGCCTCTTGCAGGTAAAAGGAGCAAAAATTCTCCACTCGTATCAAATCCAAGAGAATCTGACCAAGCACTAACTTAATTGTCAATCGACTGGAAATTAGCAAAACGGTTTAAAAAACTGAAATTAGTACCACGATCTGATCTCCAGTTACCATGTACTGTATTTGTCTTTGGAAGTGTGGAGGTTCCCGTCAACGAGACGTGTCGTCAACTTTTTGTTTGGATGTTCATGTGCACTGATGATGGGACGCTCCAGCGTGAGTCCAACACTCCTTTTGGCGCATGGGCGGACCTAGCAGAATATGTGACTGTGAGCACCACGGGACAAGTAGAAGCTAGCGTGAAAATCATCACAGACCATAATTAGCCGTGACAGCGTGAGTCGGTGACACTTCATTTTGTAAAAAAAAAAATCAACCACGCAGGAGAAATGTATGCAATATAGTACTCCCTCCATCGCGAAAAGAATGTCACAAGGGAGTATTAGGAGTATTAGAAAGAAGAAAATGCCATAGAGGCCAAAATTACAAACACACAACTCCGAAAGCACAGTAACGGCCTGAACTTAAACAGCACCTACGACCATCAGGGAAAGAAAATGAAAAATTACAGAAGGGGTGTGAAACGACCATGACTAACTGAGAGCCAAGATGCAGCGTCAGATTTCAATTGGTCAAGTACTAGCTGCCTAGCTGGATCGGTTTGTAAGAATTATCAGACTCCTAATACTTGGGTAAGGTGCTTCCTATGTTCTCCTTTGTACTCTTGATCTAGCCTGCATCCACCAGCCTTTCAGTTTCAGGGTTGAACTGGTATTGGGCATGGCTTGTGAGAGACCAGCCCAGCAGCACACTGCTCCAGATTATATCAACGGCCGCACATTGCATGAAGAGGTGTTGAACGACTTCTTGCAGAGTTGCATAAAACAGAACAATCATTATGCGGTAAAACTCTTCTTGCCAAGCGATCTGCTATCCGGATTCTACCCCAAAACACGTTGGCATAAGCACGTGTTAGTAGCAAAGTGAGCAAGATGTCCTGATTTGTCCGAGAAAGAACCGATCGGTTTCCCACTTCCAAATCCAAGTATCCTCACTATTCGGGGATATCTGAAAATTGCCGAGTTCATCCCAAAAATCAAGGACTTGCATGAAAGCTTGAATCGAAATGGGCTCTTTAACATCATTCATCCAGTTACTTTCAGCACATGCTTCAGCGACCGTTCTTCTTGCACGCGAGAGAGGATGAATAAGCTGATAAACATCCGGGGCAATCCCATCAACTATTCTACCCCATATATCTGTCCAGAAGTAGCAGCTCTTTCCATTTCCAGTATTCACGACCTTAGCTGCATTGAAAATCTTCCTGATGATCTCATCGGAAGGGGATGCCAGGTTGCTCCAGGGTTAATCTTCAGCTGTTCTTAGGCACCACGCCCATCTGGTTTCCAGTGCACAGTCCAGGGTTTATCTTCAGCTATTCTTAGGCACCACGCCCATCTGGTTCTCATCCGTAGGGGTACCTTAAAATCGCTGCAGATCACAGGCCTCGGGGCACTCGTGGTGACGCCGGTCGTCGGGAACCTGTCCGACAGATATGGTCGCAAGGCGTTGCTCGCTCTCCCGGCAACCTTGTCCATCGTCCCATTGGGTAAACTCTTGAATCATTCACATCTCCCACAGGTGGTATACTAGCTAACATTTTTCTTTCCCTTCCGCTAGCCATTCTGGCGTTTAACCAGACGAAGCCATACTTCTACGCCTACTACGTCGCCAAGACGCTGACGGCGATGGTCTCCGAGGGCGCCATGATGTGCCTCTCGCTCGCTTATGTGGTAAGCAGCTCGCCTCTCTTGTCAACCAGTCGAGCTCACCTGGACTCGTGGCGTGGATGATCATGGGCTGAAACGTTCTTCCTGCAATGTGAAGGCTGACAAGGTGCCGGAGGCGCAGCGGGCGGTGGCCTTCGGGGTGTTCTCCGGCGTCTGCACTGCTGGCTTCGTCGCGGGCACCATCGCGGCCCGCTTCCTCTCCGTATCCTCTACGTTCCAGGTACATACCTTGTGCTCTGCAGCTGAAGGTGGCGCCTCGTACTGGTTGGCTCATGGGTCACACCTGGCAGCTGCGTTTGTATCTTGATTCCTTGTGCTCTGCAGGTGGCGACGATGTCGGCGGTTGCTGCGGCGGTGTACATGAGGGCCTTCGTCCAGGAGACGGACCGTGGGGCTTCGCTGATGCGCGACGAGGAGGCCTCCCTTCTGCTCTTCGCTCCTTCCTCCAGTACCGAGGAGTTGTCGCCGAGGCTCCCGCCTCTCCGGAAGGCGCCCTCTCTGTCGGAGATGGTGGCCCTTCTTACCAGCAGGTACTACATGCTTTTCTGAACTTTCAAGTAAGCGGACAGGTTGTATTTATGTTCACTAGCTCACCACGAATCCACGATCACAAACAATAGGCTACTAAGACTTTGCCAACTCCATCAGTTCAGTCCTACCAACTCCTTGCATTGGGTGCGTAGCAGTTAGCACTGAGTAGATCTACTTTTAGCTTCAGATAGTTCACCTGACCACAAACAAGTCGATGATAAAATTATCTGAACCATGCTACACTCTTCTATGAAAAAAAAATAATAGACAGTTCCTGCCATCTATTCTCCAGGGAATGTACCATGATATTTACCTCAGATTACCAACTGAATTCCCGCAAATCACTTGCAGCTCGACTTTCACGAGAGCAGCGGTCATCACATTTTTCCATAGCCTTGGTGAAACAGGCCTGCAAACTGCATTACTGGTACTCCCTTTCTTCCAGTAAAACTTGTAAAACAGATCTGTATGTTGTAATTCTACGCTGAAATTCCTCTTATATAGAACTCAGTAATCTGAAACCATTAACAATCTATGCCTTGCATGTTTTTCAACTATACTGGATGGATATCTGAATATGCTTCTGCTGTTGTCTTTTGTGGTACAATTACAAATGCAGTATTTTCTGAAGGCGCAGTTCCACTATACCAAGAACCAGTATGCAAATTTGCTGCTTATTTTTAGCATCATGGGAAGTTTCTCACAGGTACAAGCTCATTTAGCAATGTTTCCCTACGACGTCACTTTATGACCATTTCTGCGCTCAGATTTTACTTGGGCACACCAAAAGCAGTTTATGATTTATGATCTATGCAGCTGACCATGATGCCTCTACTAGCACCAAAGCTTGGTGAGCAGAAGCTACTCGTCGTCGCACTTCTAGGGAGCTGCGTGCACGTAAGGGGATTATTATTGCATAGTCCTGCTTAGTGTTTTTGAATATAACTATCTTGCAAGAATAATTTGCCAATTTGGTCTGATCTGGCGTGGATGCTGCAGGGATTCCTATACAGCATTGCATGGTCATTCTGGGTATGCAACAGATCAAATGACAGTAGAGTAAATGATGCGCAATTGTTTGGTACTAGTCATGCTAAATTTGATGTTTTGTTGAAGGTACCTTATCTTGCTGCAAGCTGTGTCATTCTAAGCATTTTGGTTGGCCCTTGTGTAAGTAGTAATATATCCTATCAGTGCCCGATCTCCACTTTCTGTTTTCGGTTAATGGAACCATGTCAATACTTTTTAAACTGAATGTATTGTTACAGATAAGGAGCATTGTATCAAAAAAAGTAGGACCTTCTGAACAGGTACTAAATCATATATTTTGTTCAGAAACAAAATGAAGTTGCTTATTTCCCCTAAGATATCAGATACTCTCTTTTCAACTTTTTTTGCAATGTTTATTCAAGGGAATGGTTCAAGGTTGTATCACAGGAATCAGCTCAACTGCAAGTGTTATATCTCCTCTAGTATTTACTCCCCTCACGGGTAAGCATTGTCATTATATTTACTTTTGCAGCTACTGATCAGAACAAGTTGTCCTTCATGACATTCTTACTTCTTCCATTCTCATGTACTGCCCACACGCTTAGCCAAAGATGTTACTAACGATAAATTTTCTCCCATTGGTTTGACAGCCTGGTTCCTATCGGAAACTGCACCTTTCAATTTCAAAGGTTTTAGTCTTGCCTGTGCTGGATTTGCAACGGTAGGATCCCTACTGAATATGCCATCACCATGGTCCAACTATTTTGCTGCAGAATTCGAACCTCGTCTTCCCTTGTTGTTTTTCAGATACTTCTTGATATATATATATGAACCTCTATGAACTTCATATTGACTTCTATTTTCTATTGTACTCCTTGCAGTTGGTAGCACTTATAATGAGCATTAATATGAGGCCAGCAGAAGTTCAGCCAGATAACAAATAGAAGAACAAGTGAATACGTGTCCATGTACAGATGACAGAAATCTAGAATGCTAATAATATCCTCTTTCTTACTTACCATCAATAGCCATGATCAACTTAGGTAGCTGTTCTATCCTTGCCAATGGATTACGACAGAAAATGTGGTCTAAAGAATCAATAGTAGAAGCAGGTTCCAGTTTGTCTGTAAAATGTATTTGATAGTTGACACTTGGACTGTTGGACATAGCTAATTAGTTGGGAATGTAAAGCTTGGAGTAAACCACTATGCAACATTTAATATGGATAGTTAACACTATCTCTGTGCAAGAAAAAGGGGGCCCTTTTGCACCCAAAAAAAACATGTATCACATGTAGAATAATCAGTAATGATGTGATAACAGTAGCCAGGATTACACAGTGTAAGAATCTTCTATACTACATATTGATGGTAATTTTTCAGTCATACGGTGTGTCCTAACAAGCATGATATTCAAATGAGAGGAATATGAATGAAATTAAGCGGGCCACTGACCTGTTAGATCTGGGGTTTTCTTTTTCTCTTTTCCCCAACTACATCCAGGGCCGCTTCCGTAAATTCATGTTCATTGTGCCAGGCTGCCGGTCCATGCTCCGCTGCACATTGATAATATTAAATTACTTATAAAATAAGCAGTTTTGAAGCATACATCTAGAGATTAGGGTAACTCCAACACGACGACCCAAATTGGACATTATTTGTGTCCGTTTTGGTCCGTTTGGGTTTGGGTTGCGCCTTGGATAATAACCGGACCATGTCCACACGGTGCACCTAACGGCGCGACGCATTTTGCCTGTGCTGACACTGGTTTTCATTTTTATTTTTTTGACAATTTCGCAAGAAATTAATTATAAATTGGCTGAAACTGGTACATGAAGATAAAATTAAACTAAAACTTAGATACCATAGAAATCTAGTCCTCGCCACTATCGAGGATGATCAACTCCGGTTGGGTCCTTGCGGCCGGTGGTGCACGAGACTCCCGATCACAGCGCCCACGGGGACTATGCAGGTCACAGGGTAGCCAGTGCCGCCTTCATTTCTAAAATGACCAAATAACACTACTTATGAACACCATTCCTCGCATCCTCTCCATCAGCAATCCCAGCAGGGAAATCCATGCAAAGAATAGAATGTGCTCAGCATTTGATTAAGTCTCATACAGAAATGTTTTTCACTACCATACAAAAACTACTAGGTCGGAAACAGAGAAAACCAAAAACAACGTTTCACACAATGCGCTGTCTAGTGGTGAATGTATCAACCAAATTCATAAGCAAGACATGAAGTAATTATGGTTCATAAATGACAAGAGCAAGAACAGAAAATTAACTTCATATGCTGCAGTGCTGCACCTTCCAGTTCATCACTGCCTGGCAAAAGCTCATTGCTCACCTTCTCATTTGCAAAATCTGGGGAATGCAAACATTTGTGGTAGACCATTATAACTTAACCAGCAAAGGAAATGAATCAAGAAGAGCCTAACTGACAAAGTGAAAATAAACCAAACAAGCTTCCTCACACAAGCATGGGACTGTGAAGACATGTGAGACCACGATGAAGGTTTTTTTGAAAGTATAGTATTTACTTCTGTTTTGTATAAAAAAATAAAAAAATAACAAGTGCTACAGAAGGAGCTCCAATGGAATTTTTCAGGAGATACTGGCACACGCTGCACACCATATCAACATTTCAACCTTCTCAACAAAATATCCTTTAAGAACACATATCTATAACACAGAAGAGAGTCGCAAGGTACATAGGCACACTTATACTATTATCACCCATTCAACAGGCTAAAATTATTATTATTGTATATGTACAATTTTGCAATATTCCCAGAGGACAGCAGATCATTTGGCTCTAGATCCGGAGCCATCAGAGATTTCTTCATCCTCATCACTGTCATCAGACGAGTTATCCCTGTCTGCAGCTTGCAGTACAAGACTAAGCAATTCTGAGCTGTCCTCAAGATCCTCCGATGAATCTTCTCCAGCTGCTGGTTGCCTACGTCGTGCTAGCACATGCATGACCAATTCCTCCGGTAAGGCAAAGTGCCAGAGCTTTGCTTTTCTCTTTCGGGGCTTCAACTGGAAGAGAAGAGTGAAAACAATGTGAAACAAAACCCGATAGATTTTGGTTTTTGTAAGAACATTGAGCTAAAACATACAGGCATGATATAAAGAGCAAAGTTTCCAACTTAAGATCTACACAAGAACATTTAAGTTCTCTCCAAAATTAAGACAAATAAGAATGCTGGTAAATGGATATAATTTGCATTTCAAGGGCAAAGGATGCTGAATTGTTGATAGAGATGAATATACTAATGGAAATGGTTCATATAGATGAAGCAAAATGATTTCTTTTTTAATAAACAAATTACTATGAGTCAGCTCTTCAAAATGATAACTGGAAATTGAGATGATAATGACACATATAGATGGCCAGGAGGTTTACCTCCTCAACATTTAACACCCGTGCTTGCTCAATGGCAGATGGAGTCCATAACTTCACATCATTATCAATTCCACTGCTTGCAATCGTCATAGTGTGAGGATGGGGCTCAATACAATTGACAATGCATTCATCACCCTCCATTGCTCGTAAGAATTTCCCGTCTCTCTTCCTCCAAATAAATAACCGACCACAATCTGACCCACTGGCAACATATTCATGATTCGGGCCAATAAAAGTCACACCCTTCACAGTCTCACAATTGCGGTGCCCAACATATCTCTGAGGTACAGGATGATAAACAGCTTCACCAGATGTAAACATTGTTGATTTGGACCCTTTACTGCCTTCAACCTTGGCAGACGGCTTTGGGTCGGGTCCCAGCCCTCCATTTTTAGGGAAGAGGTAAATATTCTCGTTATTGTAAGATACGAGCAACTCACTCTGGTGAGAAAATGCTAATCCTGTTATTCCAACACCCCTATCGCCAATGAGATGTGGTGGACAGTAACAGTCAGATGGTTGAGCGAAATCAGATGACGCATCCCACTTGCATTTACGGATGTCGTAGACACGGGCAAACGGATTGCTTCCTCCAACTGCAAGAAGATTTGGGTTCCTTGGATCAATTGTGATTGCATTAAGGTGGACATGAGAGGAGTATCCTGATTTAGTCAAAGAGTTTCTGCAAACAAACAATTCTGTTGCTGTATTTGTCCTCAAATCAAACTGCACAAGAGCGGAAATGGCTAATTAAAAGGGGTCGGATACAGAGATAAATGTAGCATGTGTGTGCGGACAGGGGATACAAAGATAAAATGTTCATGTGCGCACAGGAGAGTTATTTTGGGGGTTGACGTCCTTACATGTTGAACAAGGCCATCTTCACCACAGCTATAGAAAATATAAGGGCTTCCAGGCTCTATAGCCAACTTGTGAGCCCTTCCATCATGTTCACCAAGCAATGTAGTAAGTGCATCCCCGTCATCCTGGACCTTTGCAACTCTCACCTGATTGCATCGAACAGATTGTAACCTCCGAACTTACTATCACCATCTAAAAAATGAAACGCGTATCAAATGGGAACATGACACATGTACCTGGCCATCAGCAGCACAAGTGACGATGGTGCGATCATCCGTGTAAGGCATGAACCGCGCTTGGAACACGTTGTCACCATGGCCTGAATGGAACTGCATTTTGACTGCGCCGGTGTCCCAATCCCACAGCATCACCTTCTGATCATCGGAGCCCGATATGAGTATGTCACCGTCCGCGTTGAAGCCCACCGTGTTCACGCACCCCGTGTGCCTGTCGAGCTTCCTGTGAATCTGGAGGCGCATTACGAGATCCTGTATGACAGCGCTTGCATTAGCAAGTAGCAGAGTACAACAAACGCACACACTAGCCAATCAGTTAGTCTACTCGTTACTTGATGAGGAAGGAGCTAATAAGCAGTTCAGAATTCAGATCAAGGTATATTTAGTTCAGGCCCTGCTGATTGCCAAATCAAGAGGCCAAGATCAACCGTTCTGTACTGATGATTCTTTGGTTCAGTAACAAACTAATAAGACTGTTGCTGCTCACTACCCGATCATGAAAACCCATTAGCTGCAAGCCTGCAGCCCGGCCACCGAGTTTGATGTGACGAGCAAGAAATGAGCAGAATAGTAGAGAGTACATGACGGTGATCCATCCACGCGCACCAACTCGAGAAGAAAATTGCATCCCCTAACATGAGCAGTGGTCCGAACCAATCCCGCACTGAATCCCAGCTAAACCGACAGAAGTCCACGGCCTCGGTTGGAACTGAACACCCGCAAGAGAAAGAAAAAAAACGCGGATGGAACAAACCGGCGGGCCCGATCGCTGGCTAGCGGCTACGCCGATCCGCTCCGGCGGCGATGGATCGATCGAAGCACAATCAGGGGGGAGATAAGCGGAGTGGGTGGGGACAGGGATGGGGAAGGAGGGCAACCTCGGCGGCGGCGGCGCGGCGGGCGAAGCGGCGGGGGAGGAGGTCGCCGACCTCGCGGAGGCAGAGCTCGGCGGCGCCGTGGCGCGCGGTGGGGCGGCGCATGGCGCCGTGGTCGGCGCGAAGGGGCGAAGTGGTGCGGTTCGTGGTGAACGGCGGGCGAGCACGAGCCTGCTCTGCCTCTGCGGGGAGAAGAGGAGACACACAGCGGTGGTGGATACACTAGTACCCAAGGTTAACCGCTGCATATAGCCGTGCCCGAAAGAAAAAAAACCGCTGCAGATAGCCGTGCCCGAGCACACGTGTTGAGGAGACCGGATCCATTGCGCCGCGGGCACACGTGTCGGATGACATGTCGGTTTGTGGGAGGGTGGCAAATTTTCTGTTAAGTTGGTCTATAAACACCACTGCAACAATGAGATTGGTAGATCATTTCGCTACCCGTGGAAGAGCAAAATTTCCCTAAAGATAAAAGATCTGGCTTTGGTTAACCTGGCACAATGCCATTGCCACCAAAGACAATTTGCTCAAACGTAACTGGACAGGGAATCGACTATGTCAGCTCGAGACTATCAATCATTTATTCTTTGGCTATGATGCTGCTAAATTTTTCTAGAGTGTTGTGGCTACTGCCATAAATTCTTCCACGCGTTTCGGGGAGTTTTTCCCAATTCTTCTGGTGGTTTCCGAAATTTGTCCCCCCCACCAGCCGTAACACATAGATTGCTGGCTTGGCAGCGATCTGCTGGGCTATTTGAAAGTTGAGAAACAGAGCATGTTTCGAAAACAAACCGATAACTTCACCATGTGAACTAATTAGCTATGTTGATGTGTTTATGAAATGCGGAAATACTTTTGTACACCCACGCATGGGTGTGGGTGTTTCCGTCACCATTCATTTATTCCTCGAGATTCGTGCCCACCATAGTATATGAAAAGATTCCTTTCTCTCTCCTCTTTTTATCCGAATCTCAAAGCACAATCAACGGTGACGGAAACACCCACACCCATGCGTGGGTGTACAAAATCCACTCTCGAATGAAATGCGGGCAGGGCTTCATGGAGAGAAGGATGCTGCTGACATTCAAGCTGGAGCTGACAATCTTCTGAGACTTGCTTCGGCGGGACGTGGTGCTGGTCCTGGAAACGCTGACCCATGTCATTTGCTTCGTCTGGAGGATAAGAAGCCTGGAGAGAACAATGATGCTGGAGATGTTGCATGATCGATGTTGTTACCCTCCCAGTCCTTGGAGATAGATGGCTTCCTTTTGATGAGTTTTTTTTGCTGTTGTTGGCGTTGGCCATGGTTGGCTTTGGTCTGGCATGTTGCCATTTAGTTGATCTCGATGAAAAAATGTCTTAGTTTCCTATGGCATGTAATATCTCTTTAAACGTTAGCAGTAGGCGGCGATCCCTAATCTGCTTTTTATTCTTTTGTTGGCCATCATAAGCTAAACTACAATGTACGTGATACTAGGAGAGGGTGGAAATTGGCCCCCAACGGCTGAAATGGCTTACTAGGGAGTTCATGTCCTAGTTTGGAAAATATGAGGCGCATAAGCTTCTGAGTGTGTGATGTGACGTGTGTCATATTTATATTTTATTTAAATAGGCTGTATTGTGGTTTTATGTGTGGACTATCACACTTATGATTAGGCCATTTCTTTGTATATGTGTGGCATGTCACACCTTTTAATTAGGACACTTTTTGCGATCAGTGTTGGCTTATAAGCTAGTATGAGTTATATGTATCTATAAATGTAGAAGTCGGGTGATGAAAGCTTCCATTAAACACGTAGGCAATTAACCCACATGTATTTGCAAAAAAAAAACATTAAAAAAGATGTGGAGCGTTGGCAACATCGATGGTAAAACAATACATGTAGCAGTGCAAAAACACTCGAGTCTGGAACATTATGAATCAAATCATTTGCTATAAATGCACAAAATCATCATATTATAGAACTCATGTCTATGCAACAAACGACATGTTGAAGAACATATGTAGCATGAGAAAAACTCGAACATGCTAACATCTCTCTATCATCATCTGAGGCACCACTTGTCATCCTCACATCAGCTAGCCAACTAGCTAGACGGGCCCCCATCTGGCCGGTCCAACTTATATTATCCAACTTTTAGTCAAAATCAATATGATTTTGACTAAAACCCTATGTAAATCTTTTCATGTTTACATCATCCAACTTTTAGTCAAAATACAAGTCTCAACCCATTTTTTTTTACTAGAAGCTTAAGTTGTCTAAAGATTTGGAGATCTCGAGAAACTCTAGCAATGTGGAAAGCAAAACGGCATTTTTTACCAAGGTCTGGTATGTCTTGAACGAAGTCTTTCTATCTTTATCTTTGATCGAGGAGGGATAATTTCCGTATAGAATTTTTCTTGTTAGTTGTTAGAAATCAAAGCCTAGAAACAACTTAATTAAAAGGGGCATAAAGAAAATGATATCCGTCTTTTTTGTGATGCTCATGAAACCCAACAAAAGGCCAAAACATCCATTGTTTTCGTGTCCTCTAGTGAAATATGTTTGGAAGGTTGTGGGTGCTCCCATAGGCACAGATATGTTATGAACACAGTGCCTTGTTTTTTGTGAGCTATACCAACAATGCTTTTCTACTTTTATTGTCACAAACACACACAAAATCTTGTTTCCGATCTACTTTGGGCTGAGGACAGAATCTATAGTCATATTGGTGGGGATATTGGTGGTGATGCTCTATGCTAGGCTATCTATAAAGCGAGGAACAAATCATACTTCCAGGGTATAAGACTAGGTGATCATAGATAATGTCATATTTCTTGCATATTGAACACGTTGGCGAAACTTGAGATGCCTGCTTAGAAAACTCTTTGGAGGCGCATGCGAGCTTTGGGCGACAGCAAACGGCTGGAATCCGTGTGATTAGCAACATATAGATGTTGTTGGCCTGAAAGAATGGCACGTGTTCATTCGATTGTTCTTCTCTTGAACTCGTTCTTCCTTATAAGCGCATCTCCAGCGGCTCAACGCAAACAAACCAAAAGTAACCATTCATGTTCGCGTGGACAAAATTTGGGTATACCCCCAGCCCAGGGGCCCAACGCATAGTGATCGGGTGGTCCGTTGAGATGTACTAAGACCGACCTCGTTCGCTTCGTCTTCTACGCAGGCGGCAATAGTGGCGGGGTGGCGTCGTTTCCTCATCGTGCCAAGTGAAATCAATGGCTACGCAGTGATGCAGGTTCCCTAGGCCTAGCCATGCGTGCCAGCTTTAATGCGCGCCACCGCCCCCTTGTCTGGCTCCGGCGTATAAAATGGGTCATTGGCGCAATCACCCCCTCACACAACCGTAGCTACCTCCCCAATCCCCTACACTATCTCGCCATCCACCTTCTCCCCACGCGCTCCATGATGGATCTGTTGGAGATATGCCCAAGAGGCAATAATAAAGTGGTTATTATATATCTTTATGTTTATGATAAATGTTTGCATACCATGCTATAATTGTATTAACCGAAACATTGATACATGTGTGTTATGTAAACAACAAGGAGTTCCTAGTGAGCCTCTTGTATAACTAGCTTGTTATTAATAGATGATCATAGTTTCATGATCATGAACATTGGATGTTATTAATAACAAGGTTATGTCATTAGATGAATGATGTAATGGACACACCCAATTAAGCGTAGCATAAGATCACGTTATTAAGTTCATTTGCTATAAGCTTTCGATACATAGTTACCTAGTCCTTCGACCATGAGATCATGTAAATCACTTATACCGGAAGGGTACTTTGATTACATCAAACGCCACTGCGTAAATGGGTGGTTATAAAGGTGGGATTAAGTATTCAGAAAGTATGAGTTGAGACATATGGATCAAGAGTGGGATATTGTCCATCCCGATGACGGATACACATACTCTGGGCCCTCTCGGTGGAATATTGTCTGATTAGCTTGCAAGCATATGAATGGTTCATAAGAGATAACATACCACAGTACGAGTAAAGAGTACTTGTCGGAGACGAGGTTGAATAAGGTATAGAGATACCGATGATCAAACCTCGGACAAGTAAAATATCGCGTGACAAAGGGAATCGGTATCGTATGTAAATGGTTCAATCGATCACTAAGTCATCGTTGAATATGTGGGAGCCATTATGGATCTCCAGATCCCGCTATTGGTTATTGGTCGGAGAGAAGTCTCAACCATGTCTGCATAGTTCACGAACCGTAGGGTGACGCACTTAAGGTTTGATGTCGTTTAAGTAGATATGGAATTTGGAATGGAGTTCGAAGTTTTGTTCGGAGTCTCGGATGGGATCCAAGACATCACGAGGAGGTCCGGAATGGTCCGTAGAATAATATTCATATATAGGAAGTCATTTTCTAAGTTTGAAAATGATCCGGTGCATTTATGGAAGGTTCTAGAAAAGTCCGGAAGAAATCACCATGGAAGGTGGAGTCCCTCCGGGACTCCACCTAGCTTGGCCGGCCAGCCTAAGGGAGGAGGAGTCCCAGGTGGACTCCACCATAGGGGGCCGGCCACCCCACCAAGGAAGTGGAGGAGTCCCACCCCAAGTAGGATTCGTCCATATGGCAATTTTGAGTTGGGGTCTTATTCGAAGATTTTGAGGCAAACTCTTGGGGGTTCCACCTATATAATGAGGAGCAAGGGGAGGGGGCCGGCTACACCAAAGCCTTGGCCGCACCCCATAGTGGCCGGCGCCCCCCTCTCCCCAAACCCTAGCCGCCCTCCTCCACCACCTCTCCCGCACACGCTTTGGCGAAGCCCTGCCGGAGATCTCCACCACCACCGCCACCACGTCGTCGTGCTGCCGGGATTCCGAGGAGGATCTACTACTTCCGCTGCCCGCTGGAACGGGGAGAAGGAAATCTTCATCAACATCGAACGTGTGATCGAGTATGGAGGTGCTGCCCGACTGTGGCACCGTCAAGATCTTCTACGCGCTTTTGAAAGCGGCAAGTGATCATCTTCTGCAACAACGAGATCTAATCTCGTAGGCTTTGGAAATCTTCAAGGGTTAGTCTCGTGATCTCCTCGTTGCTACCATCTTCTAGATTGCATCTTGGCTTGGTTTTCGTTCTTGCGGTAGGAAATTTTTTGTTTTCTATGCTACGAATCCCATCAGGATCCTATGGGCCGATGTCATAGCCGTCGCGGCCGGGTTAGGTGCAGTCGTGCTGGATCTACACGTTCGTCGTTGCCCGCGCCCTCGCCTGTGGAGTCGGAGTGCAAACACGACAATTAATTCGAGTTCGTCGTCCACATCACCTACGACCCTTTTCGTAGAAAGAGACTTGCAGACAAGTTTGTGGAATTTCTCAATGACCAGGAGCCAGCCGGCATATGAACCTACGGGAAGCCAACTCCTAGAGGTCGGAATGCATGTTGCACTTCTTCTACGAAGGCGACATGAGCGTCAGAGTGTTCGAAGACTCATCATTTCATAGTCACTACCATAGGGACGACTCCGACGAAGACAACGACAACAGTGACGACGTCGACGGAGTTCTAGGGCATTCTTTCTTTGCAGCTAAGATATCGAGTGTCAGTTGAAGCGACTAGTGGAGGGTTATATCGCAACAAAGAGGCAAGGACCATATTTAACCCTACAATTTATCTAGCTTGGGTGACTGGGTGTTCTTTCTTCGCAGCGAAAAGATAGGGGCCAACACAACCCAGTAGTTAGGTTTTCTCATTTTGCGTTGTTTCAAATTATGTCCCAAAACATATGGTAAATGTTTCTATCTATCAATGGAAAAAACTTGCGAACATAAAATGCGTCGGGCCAATGGGTTATCCGACACAAACAGTCGATCAATTGTGGCTGGAAGACCGATTTCGTGTCCACGGCCCAACTTAAAGAGATATAGATGGTTACTTTTTGTGACCGGAATATAGCGAACCGCTGGAGATACCCTAAACTTGTCCTCTGTTGAAGTTCATATGCACTTTGTTCTGTCGTACAAGTAGGTACATTGTGAGCCCATGTAAGAGGGGTTTGTCCTCTCGATTATGCATATTTAATCCGGCACACAACGGTTGGCCGGAAATCTCAATTTGGATGCCCCCACGTGAGGATCGATCGTGCTGCATCAGTCGGGAGGCAGCGGCAGGAACAATTCATGCGTTGATCTGTGCTCACCTTACAGCAGTAAGCGGCGACCGCTGGCTGCTGTTCCTACCGCGCTCTAGGCTGGTCACTTGGGGTGTGTTCGGTTCCAGAATTAGGTGGAATGGAACGGAATGGTTCCGCACCTACCACAGGTTCCTGTGTTCGGTTGGGTAGGAGGAATAGAACCAAGTAGTTCCGCAGAATGGAATATTCCGCGTAGATGCGGAATGAACTCGTCCGGCCGATTTGGTAGAATCCGGAGGAACGAGCAGCTAACCATCAACGAGCGAACGGAAAAAAAGATCGCGGCAGACGCTAATCATCTCGTTCTTTCCTTATCCTCTTTTGCGCTGCGACTCTCTCTCTCTCTTTCTCTTCTCAGCAGGCGGGGCAGCCAGCGCGCGGCAGCGGCCAACATGCGCGGCGGCAAGCACGCCCAGCGGCCAGGCACACGCAGTGGCTGCCAGCGCGCGGCGGCGACCAGCAAACGCGGCGGCGGCCCATCACGCGCGGCGACCAATGTGCGGCGGCAAGCACGGCGGCGGCGGCTGCCGGCGCGCGGCGAGGCGGTGGCCCGACACGCGCGGCAACCAGCACGCGCGCGCGGCCGTGCACGCGCGCGGCGACCAGCAGACGCGGCGGCGACCAACGCGCTGGCGGCAAGCACGGCCGGGCGGCGGCTGCCGGCGCGCGGCGGCGAGGCGGTGGCCCACCACGCGCGGCGACCAGCAGCGCGGCGGCAAGCACGGCCAGCGGCGGCCCAGCGCTCGGCAGCAGCCAGCATGCACGGCGGCAAACACCGGCGGCGGCAAGCATACGGCGACCAGCACGCGCGGCGGCAAGCACCGCTGGTGGCGGCCCAGCGCGTGGTGGCGGCCAGCACGCACGGCGACGGCCCAGCACACGCGACGACCGGACCATGCTCCTCCCGTTTTGATTGTTGATTTTGATTTGCACAAAAATAATCATGTTTAGGCCTGTGTTATTTTGAATTGGGTAAAAAAATCACGTTTAGACCGTTCTGTCCCGCTGTGCGATTCTAGAACCGAACAGAAAACGGAACCATTCCGTTCCTCAACTTTTTCTGAACCGAACACGAGGTCGGAACCATCCCATGACATTAGAATGGAACCATTCCATTCCGTTCCCTCTGATTCTGGAACCGAACACACCCTTGGTCAGCACCGAGCAAGCACAGAGCAGTCAGTGCGTGTGGGTTTATGGCCAAATATGGAGCCACGATGGTACATGCAGTTTTAAAATGGAATGGTTCCTCGCCAAAAAAAGAAAGAATAGAAACGGGAAGGAAACGGATGCGAGGTGTATAGATCGAAAAAAGTGGAGATGCAGGGTATCGATCCCCGTGCCTCTCGCATGCTAAGAGCATGTCTAACAGGCCCCGTATTTTTCGTCCTTTAAAACACGAGTAGAGGGCCTGTATTCACTTTTCGTCGGCCGAAAACTCGTCCGAGCTAGCAGACCCCGTATCCCCACCCCGTAAAACAGAATATTCTGTTTTACGGGGTGGGGATACGGGGTCTGCTAGCTCGGACGAGTTTTCAACCCCTCAAAACAGGGTTTTTTTTGACAAATTGAATATTAGAACCAACACAACATTCACATAAAATAAATGTTTTACATCACACAATAATTTTCATAATTATTACAATAATATTTTTCGGAAATGTCAACAAATGTTCTAATGGAAGAATTAAACAAATAACAAATGTTTCACACATACAAGAATAGGAAATGAATGTTTCACACATACAACAATGGGAAATGAATGTAATAACTCATTGGCCATGCAACTGCCAATGGTGATCACTCAGTTCTTGGGTGAGCTGGTGATGAGTCTCGGCATTTTCAATGCATCGATGAGCTGCAAGAAAAGCTTCAATCCGATCAGGGTTCCTCTCGAGCTGCACTTGGGTGCCAACATTGTCATAGAAACATGGCAAGTTCAAACCTCTTTCATCTTCAATGATCATGTTGTGAAGAATCACACAACATGTCATGATATCAACAAGAGTTTCTTTGTCCCAAAACCTTGCAGGATCCCAGACAATTGCAAACTTTGCTTGCAAGACACCAAAAGCTCTCTCAATATCCTTGCGGCATGCCTCTTGATTTTTGGTGAAGCAAGCTTCCTTTCTTGTCAAAGCCTTGTCCTTTTTCTCTTTTATGGACTTGACAAGGGTTGCATAGTTAGGGTAAATACCATCTTTCCCCTCGCCCTCCCACATCGCTCTTCCCTGACCCTGCTTCCCCATCTCGATTCCTCTCTACCCGCGAGACAAACGCCCTTCTCCATTAGTATCTGCAACCACGGCGACGGCAGCCCCCATACGCTCTCCCACGCAGCTGCTTCGGAGCAGCCATCCCACACCTCAACTTTTCGTGGGATTGTTATTGGTGGTGATGTGGTTCCTAGGCTTTCATTTTCATCGCAGGCGGCAGCGTTGGGATGCGTCTCTCTGGGACGCTTCGCAGTTGGGCTTGCTGGTTACTGCTCCTCCTCTTCGCTGGAGGTTTGTGGTTTTTCCTCTTTTCAATGCGTTTCGTTTTTTCCCTTCGATTTTACTCAGATTGATTGCTTTCTCTAACACTTTGTCGCAGATGATATGGTTCTCTGTTTGAGGAGTCGACTGCGATGGGGCTCAAAAAGCTGAGGAGGGTCGGGTGACTGTTGATTGGGGGATGGGGCAACGAAATCTATCTGCTCATGTATGTTCTCTTTTTGGGTACTAGATGGCAGCACTTATGTTGCCAACAAACACAAACGCCTAAGAAGAAACAAATCTAGGAGCCACAGATTAGCACATACTTCATAAGCTGTTGCTCATGTAGCGCCACTGGAGACTGCTCCCACCAACACTTTTGGTAGATATTTCGATACGTGAAATGTGTGAACCTCCGGCCAAATGCATCTAATACTCTTCACTTGTGCAGGAGGAGCTTGTGCCGGTGCATCTAGGCATTCACTAGCAGAGGCGGATGGCGTAGAGGACCAGGGCTCATCAAGCAACAAGAATGCACGGTTGGAGAATGTGCTGACACAGCTCATTCACGCCACGACGTAGTTCCAGACCTCTGACATTCGCCTCTGCACGATGGAGCCGTGCCTCCGATCATTTTGCCGACTGCGCCGTCTTCTTCGTACTAGGGGTAAGCTCATGGATACTACAGTCTACACCCTCGCTAATTTGAGTAATTTCGACCTTGATTGCGCTACAATCAGTAACATAGATTCCTTTGGTGAAGACTTAGCCAGCTAGCTCTCTCAAGATCTGCTTTTTCTGCCTGAAATTATTGTGCTAAATCTCCTTACCTGAAACCGTTTTAGCATTAACCCATTATGTTCAGATTTAGCCGACCATGCGTGCATTTATGATGACTGTGTTTTGTTTACACGCCTTCGGTTAGGAATAGAATTTCAGTTTGAGTGCATAATTTGCTTAGCCTATGCTCGAAAGAAACAACTTAGGGTTCTACTGAGGTTCTGTGCAACACACTTAGCTTGGTAGGACATGTGAGAAAATTGCACGATTGAATTTGAAACTTTTATCAAATGTGAAGTGCCTATCAAAATTACTGTGCACACTTCAAGCGTTCACTTGCAACATGAATGGTTTACTACTTTTGTTCCGCTGGTATGCAACTGGTGATTAGCGACAATGTAATAATACCTTGGAACGTCCTGGTTTATTCCAGGTTCTGAATTCTGCTACTGCTTGTATGGGGATCTGCTTTTTTACTCCATAATCAAACAATGTATAGACGTATAGATACAGCCTGATTTTTCGGTTTCATATACCAATGCTTTTCTGGGGATTTAACTCCTATTTTATATAATTAGTTGCATATACTGAAATATAAGTCATGCATCATTTCTCAGGCCTATATATTGCACGGCCATGGCTGCTAAAAGACAAAGTGAGAAGATTATTAGAACATGGATTCCTTTGAAGAATGTAAACCTGAATTCATGTGGACATCAAGTGCAGCAACACGAATTTGGCTCCTTGATTCAACAATAGCTCTTGACTGCATCTAATCACCATCTATTGCAGGTCGATTATACAGTGTACCTATCGCGGCAGATTATCCTTCAACACATTTAATTTGCACCGCCCTTCAGTTGCCCATCAATTCTACCCATACCATCCGCCATAGCAATGGCCCTTCGAGGGGTACCGGATGGTGTCAACTCCTAGACGTTAGCCGTCCCAAGGTTCTTCCATTGTGACCACATGCCCACCGAGTATGCCGTTATGGAGAGTGAACTGGAGAGCATCATTCGTTTGTTGTGCACACGCAAGACTGTCAAAGTTGATGACATGAATCTTGCCCCAAACAACAAGTTGGAGCAACTCTATGTAGCATCGGTGACTTACGAGCAGCATCACTAGGGCGTGGCAAGAAAAGGCGCAGCGTCTGAGCAACTCAATTTGTTTGAGGTATGAGAGTCTGATTAGCAAGATCAAGTATACATATGTCTCAAGTCTCCTGCTTTGCTGCTCATAAACCACATTAGGATTTGTGTCATGCCGGCGACCTCACTGTCACGCGGATGTATGCCGGCAAGAAGACTCCAGCTAATCCCCATCGCAAGGTAGCGGACTCACTCACCTGTCTACTGGGTCACAAACGCGACACCGTGCCCTCCTCGGTCGCAATATTAGGTGAGCTGAGATTAACCTTTCATAGAAACACCGGATGCATTACTGACTAATAGCTGCCTGTTCCATCTTGCACAGGGCAGCCAATGTAACAGGCTGCCATGACCAAGCAAGTGTGGTTTACCTATATGCGTGTCAACAAAGATTAGGCCCTATCATACCAAGTTTGTAGGTAGAGCCGGCAGGTAGCAATTGTTTACCCTGCCAAGACCAAGCAAGTTTAGTTTACCCTGCACCTCCGATTAATGAGCCCCTGACCGTGCAAGTCTACAAATATTTAGAGGGAGGCTGCGTAGATTTACTAGCTAGAAATAGAAAGAAAAATAAAATACTTTCTTCGATCCAAATTAACTGGCGCAGCGATATACTATGTCTTATCAGCTGCCATTACACAAATTAAGCAATTCTTTTTTTTGGCCCAATACAATTGAGTGCAGGCTCTAAATGAATTTAAGTGACAACTTTTTTGTGAGAACTGAAAAGTCAGCAATCTTCCTGATTAGCAGATTAGCTGGGCATACAAATTTCATATGCATGTGTGTTAATGTATTCTGAGCTTCTCACTGGTCAGATATAAAACAGTGTAACCCAACAATGGTCTCAGCTGTTAGTCTTGGTTTATACCCATGGCACGCCTCATCCTTGGCTTGATTTATCCCTGTCATCTGCTTGTGTTCTTCATTTTCCAAACGTTTTGTTAGTATTCGTTTTGTAATTTTCCTTGTGTCATCTATAGTTTTTCAGGATAACCATGTTTTCTCGCAGAAAAAGATCAAAGAACATTATAGCAGAGTGCCACGCGGGATGTTATAAGGAACAGACGTGAGTAGTGTTCAGCTGAAGTATGGTACCTTTTGCCGTTTTTCTGCTAATCGATGACTTTTCTGATTTTTCATGCCCGTTCTTTTGTTTCTATGCCGTAGTTTTTGCGAGATATCTGTCAGTGATGGCAAGGCTGTATCTGTAAGATGTTTATGCTTCTCTGTTCGTGAAACATATTGGCCTATGATTTTACCACAAATATTAGAGATACTTGTAGATCGGGTGTAGTGCTTAAACTTTTAAATAATAAAGCTCTTTATAAAAAAATATACTTGTAGCAGCTCTTTGCCTGGTACTAAACAGGACAAAAAGATATTTGAGCAGCTAAAATTTTATTCAGGGGCGCAATGAAGCGCCATAACAAATCCAAACCTAATACACCACAAGGATAGAAGAAAAAACACGCATGCTGCCCCATCGCTCCAGTTATGTACGAAATCTGAAACTATCCGACCTTTCATCACATATGCAAGCCATGTGACAATGTGAGGCAGGCGGCGCGGAGAAGCGCGCTGTCCATCTAGTGACATATATAGTTGTTGTTGGATGCGCTGAATCAATGCTGAGCGTATATATCACGTTGTGTTTACAAAATTCGCGGGTTATTTGTGAAGCTATTAATCCTAATTGATGGATTGCAAGAGGTATATAAATATGTGGCGATGACCGCGGAAGGCTTCGCCCACCCTCTCTTCCTGCACCACCGGACATATCTGTTGGGTACGTTGTGGGATAACTTTAGAGCATCTCCAGTTGCGTCCCCCAAAGCGTCCCCCAAAGGAATTTGGGGCGCGCCAGACAAAAAATGCGTTCCAGCCACGTCCCCCAAAGCCCATTTTTGTCCGGCGCGCCCCGATACGGTGTTCGGCGCCCCGAACCCGTCCCCGTCCCACAGGGGACGCTCCGGGCACGCCGGACACAACGAAAAGAGAGGCGGGGAGTGGCGGGGCCGACCCGTCAGCGGCACAGTTAATTTTAACCTAACCGTCGCCTACCTCGCGACGGAAGTTATTCGCGCGCAGTGACACACGGCGGCATCTTTGCCTTAATGGCGACGGAGGGGCAGGCGAGACGTCTCGTCGGTGCTGCGCAGCCTCCACGCGTCGCCGGCGTTCGCACGCCACCGCCCGTTCCCGCGCGATCTTCCCGCCACTTCTCGTCTGTTCCCGCGCTTTCTTCCCGACGCCGGCGTCCATAAAAGGTCTCCCGGCTCATCAATGGTAGCCACCACACCCCGCCGGCAACAAACACAGCCCTCGTCGCTCCACAGCCGTCTCCTCCATCACCAGTGGCAATGGCGAACCGCCCCGGCGATGGCCACTTCCCTCCACCACCGTCTCCTCCACTTCCAGCCCGCCAGCGGCGTGCGGCACTCGAGGAGGCACTCGAGGAGGAGGCCCGCCAGCGGCGTGAGGCGCAGCACGCGGCGGATCTAGCGGCGTTCTCCGCCCCTGCCTCCGTAGCTGAGGAGGACGCGATTGCAGCAGCGTGGCAGGAGCAGCAGTGCGACACCGTTGCGGCGTTCGACGCCTCGACGGGACAAGAGGCGCGACGGCGCCGGTACCAGGAGGAGATGGAGCAGCGATGGGCTGATGAGCGCCGGCGCCAGCGCGATGAGCGGCAGGCGCTGTTCCGTGAACGGCGTGAGTCGATCGAGCGCCGGCGGCGTGAGTCGATCGAGCGCCAGCAGCAGGTGACGACGGAGGAGCGTCGGCAGCGGGAGGCGGCGCTGATGGCGCTATGGGGGAGGCGGGCGGACCAGTTGGTGGCGGAGGCCGACGCGTTTGCGGCGGCGATGATGGAGGCGCCAACAGATGTGGAGGAGGAGGCGCCAATAGAGGAGTAGGAGGCCGAGGCGGAGGAGACCGAGGTGGAGGACGACGACGACGACGAGTTCGAGTGGTCCGACGACGACGGGCCGCACCCGGACGAGACGGCCGATCAGCAACGCGCCCTCGTTGAGTCCTTCGAGTCGGAGAAGAAGCTCCAGGACGACGCCTGTGCCCGCGAAGAGGCGCAGATTCGTCGCGCCATCGAGCTCTCCCTCCAGGGGACGGCGGAGGACGCGCGGCGGGAGCGGCACCGTCTGGCCACCGCCGAACGCAAGGAGAGGAGGCGCGCGCAGGAGGAGCTGCGGCGTAGGGGAGGCGACGACGGGGCGGGGCCGTCGAACGCGCCGCCGGGCGGTCAGTAGTCTAGGTTTAGATGAAATCTAGCCGTTTTCATTCAAACTTTGTAATATATAATCAAAATTGAATGAAAACCTTTATTTTCGTGCACAAATATTCATTTGGGGGCGGCGTTTGGGGGACGCGGCTGGGGAGCGACGTCCCCCAAACGCGGCACGAACAAAACACGTCCCCCAAACGCTCGATCCGGTGCGGTTTGGGGGACGGTTTGGGGGACGCGACTGGAGATGCTCTTAGACTCCTCCGTGCTTCGGTCCAAGCCTATCCGACGACAGACATCGCTTTGCTCGTCAGAAATTAGTCTTCTTATAAATTCGAATGACAATATGACAGACTCCACCTTGAGATAAATTCCTTCTTGTAGCATGAATTTCAATAATCTTCTGAACAACAAAGAACCAACAACACTAGAACATGAAACTCGTGACATGTATTTAAAAATCTTCATCAGTACTAGGACATTGCAATGCTGATAACTTAAGGTAATGAGCGATAGGTGTACTAGCAGACCTTGACATGTACTCAAAATCTTTATCAAAACAAAAATAATTCATGTTGTTTTACATGCACTTCCATGGTGATGGGACTTTCCGGAAAAAATGAGCAATGATTCTCAAACTTCTTATTAGAAAGCTATACAACATTTTGGGGGTACGCCAATAGATGCAAGAATGCAGGTTCAGTGTGATCGCCAATCATTTCCTTCCCTCAATTATACATTTTGTTGCCACCTCACAGGGCGATGCTCCCATTTTTTTAAAAAAAGAGGAAATGGGAGAGATTATTCTGCTTGTGGATAAACTATACAGCACGTTGCACCAGCCTGCAGATTTGCATCTCTTGTCGTAGTGTAGCTCCATATGTTGCAAGAACTTTTGCAACTTGAATTAAATGGAACACATGATTCTCCTCCAGGGCCTCAGGAGGCCTATGATATAGTTCACTTAGCACATAGACCTCAATAGTATTGGAACTTTAATTGTATTGGTTGGCTGCAAAACAAATATTGATGCAATCAGGAAACGTGGATAAGTTGGATCTTAATTTACTATTTAGGGGGGAGGAATTTTAGCATGGGATTTAGCTTTCTGCTGGAATGATCATATATGCATTAGTAATCAAATGTGCCCAACACCCAAATCTGAAACTGCTCCAGATTGTTGGTTAACATATTACAATGTAAATTACAATTACTTAGATACTTTCAGCTACCTCCGTTGTGTAGTAAGAGCATCTCTAACAGAGTCCGTAAATTCTGCCGGAACTGAACTTTTCCAGCGGATTTACGGGTTCGGGCCAAATCACGCTCAGAACAGAGTCCGAAAACATGGATCAGCCCATAAAAGAATTTCAGGGGCCCAAGAAACTCCCCGCACGCCCCGTATTAAAAGGGTTCGCGGAGGGTGATACGTCTCCAACGTATCGATAATTTCTTATGTTCCATGCCACATTATTGATGTTATCTACATGTTTTATGCACACTTTATGTCATATTCGTGCATTTTTTGGAACTAACCTATTAACAAGATGCCGAAGTGCCAGTTGCTGTTTTCTGCTGTTTTTGGTTTCAGAAATCCTAGTAACGAAATATTCTCGGAATTGGACGAAATCAACGCCCAGGGGCCTATTTTTCCACGAAGCTTCCAGAAGTCCGAAGACGAGACGAAGAGGGGCCACGGGGTGGCCAAACCCTAGGGCGGCGCGGCCCCACCCCTGGCCGCGCCGGCCTATGGTGTGGGCCCCCCGTGCCGCCTCTCGACTTGCCCTTCCGCCTACTTAAAGCCTCCGTGACGAAACCCCCAGTACCGAGAGCCACGATACGGAAAACCTTACTGAGACGCCGCCGCCGCCGATCCCATCTCTGGGGATCTAGGAGATCGCCTCCGGCACCCTGCCGGAGAGGGGAATCATCTCCCGGAGGACTCTACACCGCCATGGTCGCCTCCGGAGTGATGTGTGAGTAGTCTACCTCTGGACTATGGGTCCATAGCTGTAGCTAGATGGTTGTCTTCTCCCCATTGTGCTATCATTGTCGGATCTTGTGAGCTGCCTAACATGATCAAGATCATCTATCTGTAATTCTATATGTTGCGTTTGTTGGGATCCGATGAATAGAGAATACTTGTTATGTTGATTATCAAAGTTATATCTACGTGTTGTTTATGATCTTGCATGCTTTCCGTTACTAGTAGATGCTCTGGCCAAGTAGATGCTTGTAACTCCAAGAGGGAGTACTTATGCTCGATAGTGGGTTCATGCCTGCATTGACACCTGGGACAGTGACAGAAAGTTCTAAGGTTGTGTTGTGCTGTTGCCACTAGGGATAAAACATTGATGCTATGTCTAAGGATGTAGTTGTTGATTACATTACGCACCATACTTAATGCAATTGTCTGTTGCTTTGCAACTTAATACTGGAGGGGGTTCGGATGATAACCTGAAGGTGGACTTTTTAGGCATAGATGCAGTTGGATGGTGGTCTATGTACTTTGTCGTAATGCCCAATTAAATCTCACTATACTCATCATGATATGTATGTGTATGGTCATGCTCTCTTTATTTGTCAATTGCCCAACTGTAATTTGTTCACCCAACATGCTGTTCGTCTTATGGGAGAGACACCTCTAGTGAACTGTGGACCCCGGTCCAATTCTCTTTACTGAAATACAATCTACTGCAATACTTGTTCTACTGTTTTCTGCAAACAATCATCTTCCACACAATACGGTTAATCCTTTGTTACAGCAAGCCGGTGAGATTGACAACCTCACTGTTTCGTTGGGGCAAAGTACTTTGGTTGTGTTGTGCAGTTTCCACGTTGGCGCCGGAATCTCTGGTGTTGCGCCGCACTACATCCCGCCGCCATCAACCTTCAACGTGCTTCTTGGCTCCTCCTGGTTCGATAAACCTTGGTTTCTTTCTGAGGGAAAACTTGCTGCTGTGCGCATCATACCTTCCTCTTGGGGTTCCCAACGAACGTGTGAATTACACGCCATCAAGCATATTTTCTGGCGCCGTTGCCGGGGAGATCAAGACACGCTGCAAGGGGAGTCTCCACTTCTCAATCTCTTTACTTTGTTTTTGTCTTGCTTAGTTTTATTTACTACTTTGTTTGCTGCACTAAATCAAAATACAAAAAAATTAGTTGCTAGTTTTACTTTATTTGCTATCTTGTTTGCTATATCAAAAACACAAAAAAAAAATTAGTTACTTGCATTTACTTTACTTGATTCATCATGTTTCCTTTTAATTTTACCGCAAAAGACATGCCGGTAGGACGTGGGTCTATAGTTGGGAGAAATAATATAGAAGAATTCTTTAATCATGTTAGTACCTGATGGCGTGTATTTCACACGTTCGTTGGGCAACCCCAAGAGGAAGGTATGATGCGCACAGCAGCAAGTTTTCCCTCAGAAAGAAACCAAGGTTTATCGAACCAGGAGGAGCCAAGAAGCACGTTGAAGGTTGATGGCGGCGAGATGTAGTGCGGCGCAACACCAGGGATTCCGGCGCCAACGTGGAACCTGCACAACACAACCAAAGTACTTTGCCCCAACGAAACAGTGAGGTTGTCAATCTCACCGGCTTGCTGTAACAAAGAGTTAACCGTATTGTGTGGAAGATGATTGTTTGCAGAAAACAGTAGAACAGTATTGCAGTAGATTGTATTTCAGTAAAGAGAATTGGACCGGGGTCCACAGTTCACTAGAGGTGTCTCTCCCATAAGACGAACAGCATGTTGGGTGAACAAATTACAGTTGGGCAATTGACAAATAAAGAGAGCATGACAATGCACATACATATCATGATGAGTATAGTGAGATTTAATTGGGCATTACAACAAAGTACATAGACCGCCATCCAACTGCATCTATGCCTAAAAAGTCCACCTTCAGGTTATCATCCGAACCCTCCGTATTAAGTTGCAAGCAACAGACAATTGCATTAAGTATGGTGCGTAATGTAATCAACAACTACATCCTTAGACATAGCATCAATGTTTTATCCCTAGTGGCAACAGCACAACACAACCTTAGAACTTTCACACTGTCCCTGTGTCAATGCAGGCATGAACCCACTATCGAGCATAAGTACTCCCTCTTGGAGTTACAAGCATCTACTTGGCCAGAGCATCTACTAGTAACGGAGAGCATGCAAGATCATAAACAACACATAAGCATAACTTTGATAATCAACATAACAAGTATTCTCTATTCATCGGATCCCAACAAACGCAACATATAGAATTACAGATAGATGATCTTGATCATGTTAGGCAGCTCACAAGATCCGACAATGATAGCACAATGGGGAGAAGACAACCATCTAGCTACTGCTATGGACCCATAGTCCAGGGGTAGACTACTCACACATCACACCGGAGGCGACCATGGCGGCGTAGAGTCCTCCGGGAGATGATTCCCCTCTCCGGCAGGGTGCCGGAGGCGATCTCCTGGATCCCCCGAGATGGGATCGGCGGCGGCGGCGTCTCTGGAAGGTTTTCCGTATCGTGGTTCTCGGTACTGGGGTTTTCGTCACGGAGGCTATTTGTAGGCGGAAGGGCAGAGTCGGGAGCCAGACGAGGGGGCCACACCATAGGGCGGCGCGGGCCCCCCCTGGGCCGCGCCGCCACGTGGTGTCGCCACCTCGTGGCCCCACTTCGTGTGTTCTTCGGTCTTCTGGAAGCTCCGTGGAAAAATAGGCCCCTGGGCTTTGATTTCGTCCAATTCCGAGAATATTTCCTTACTAGGATTTCTGAAACCAAAAACAGCAGAAAACAGAATCGGCACTTCGGCATCTTGTTAATAGGTTAGTTCCAGAAAATGCACGAATATGACATAAAGTGTGCATAAAACATGTAGATAACATCAATAATGTGGCATGGAACATAAGAAATTATCGATACGTCGGAGACGTATCAGCATCCCCAAGCTTAGTTCTGCTCGTCCCGAGCAGGTAAAACGATAACACCGATAATTTCTGGAGTGACATGCCATCATAATCTTGATCATACTATTTGTAAAGCATATGTAGTGAATGCAGCGATCAAAACAATGTGTATGACATGAGTAAACAAGTGAATCATATAGCAAAGACTTTTCATGAATAGCACTTCAAGACAAGCATCAATAAGTCTTGCATAAGAGTTAACTCATAAAGCAATAATTCAAAGTAAAGGCATTGAAGCAACACAAACGAAGATTAAGTTTCAGCGGTTGCTTTCAACTTGTAACATGTATATCTCATGGATATTGTCAACATAGAGTAATATAATAAGTGCAATAAGCAAGTATGTAGGAATCAATGCACAGTTCACACAAGTGTTTGCTTCTTGAGGTGGAGAGAAATAGGTGAACTGACTCAACATTGAAAGTAAAAGAATGGTCCTCATAGAGGAAAAGCATCGATTGCTATATTTGTGCTAGAGCTTTGATTTTGAAAACATGAAACAATTTTGTCAACGGTAGTAATAAAGCATATGCATCATGTAAATTATATCTTATAAGTTGCAAGCCTCATGCATAGTGTACTAATAGTGCCCGCACCTTGTCCTAATTAGCTTGGACTACCTGGATTATCACCGCAATACATATGCTTTAACCAAGTATCACAAAGGGGTACCTCTATGCCGCCTGTACAAAGGTCTAAGGAGAAAGCTCGCATTGGATTTCTCGCTTTTGATTATTCTCAACTTAGACATCCATACCGGGACAACATAGACAACAGATAATGGACTCCTCTTTTAATGCTTTAAGCATTCAACAACAATTAATTCTTTTCTCATTAGAGATTTGAGGATGTTTGTCCAAAACTGAAACTTCCACCATGGAACATGGCTTCGGTTAAGCGGCCCAATGTTCTTCTCTCACAATATGCATGCTCAAACCATTCAACTCAGAGTAGATCGCCCTTACTTCAGACAAGACGAACATGCATAGCAACTCACATGAAATTCAACAATGAGTTGATGGCGTTCCCCAGTAAACATGGTTATCGCACAACAAGCAACTTAATAAGAGATAAAGCACATAATTACATATTCAATACCACAATAGTTTTTAAGCTATTTGTCCCATGAGCTATATATTGCAAAGGTGAATGATGGAATTTTAAAGGTAGCACTCAAGCAATTTACTTTGGAATGGCTGGAAAATACCATGTAGTAGGTAGGTATGGTGGACACAAATGGCATAGTGGTTGGCTCAAGTATTTTGGATGCATGAGAAGTATTCCCTCTCGATACAAGGTTTAGGCTAGCAAGGCTTATTTGAAACAAACACAAGGATGAACCGGTGCAGCAAAACTCACATAAAAGACATATTGAAAACATTATAAGACTCCACACCATCTTCCTTGTTGTTCAAACTCAATACTAGAAATTATCTAGACCTTAGAGAAACCAAATATGCAAACCAAATTTTAGCATGCTCTATGTATTTCTTCATTAATGGGTGCAAAGCATATGATGCAAGAGCTTAATCATGAGCACAACAATTGCCAAGTATCACATTACCCAAAACATTTATAGCAATTACTACATGTATCATTTTCCAATTCCAACCATATAACAATTTAACGAAGGAGAAACTTCGCCATGAATACTATGAGTAGAAACCAAGGACATACTTGTCCATATGCTACAGCGGAGCGTGTCTCTCTCCCATAAAGTGAATGCTAGGATCCATTTTATTCAAACAAAACAAAAACAAAACCAAACCGACGCTCCAAGAAAAAGCACATAAGATGTGATGGAATAAAAATATAGTTTCAGGGGAGGAACCTGATAATGTTGTCGATGAAGAAGGGGATGCCTTGGGCATCCCCAAGCTTAGACGCTTGAGTCTTCTTGATATATGCAGGGGTGAACCACCGGGTGCATCCCCAAGCTTAGAGCTTTCACTCTCCTTGATCATGTTGCATCATACTCCTCTCTTGATCCTTGAAAACTTCCTCCACACCAAACTCGAAACAACTCATTAGAGGGTTAGTGCACATTATAAATTGACATATTCAGAGGTGACACAATCATTCTTAACACTTCTGGACATTGCATAATGCTACTGGACATTAGTGGATCAAAGAAATTCATCCAACATAGCGAAAGAGGCAATGCGAAATAAAAGGCAGAATCTGTCAAAACAGAACAGTTCGTATTGACGAATTTTAAAATGGCACCAGACTTGCTCAAATGAAAATGCTCAAATTGAATGAAAGTTGCATACATATCTGAGGATCATGCACGTAAATTGGCTTAATTTTCTGAGCTACCTACAGGGAGGTGGACCCAGATTCGTGACAGCAAAGAAATCTGGAACTGTGCAGTAATCCAAATCTAGTACTTACTTTTCTATCAACGGCTTAACTTGGCACAACAAAACACAAAACTAAGATAAGGAGAGGTTGCTACAGTAGTAAACAACTTCCAAGACACAAAATAAAAACAAAGTACTGTAGGTAAAAACATGGGTTGTCTCCCATAAGCGCTTTTCTTTAACGCCTTTCAGCTAGGCGCAGAAAGTGTGCATCAAGTATTATCAAAGGGTGGTGCATCGTTATCATGAGCTCCCCCATCCATAGTGGTACTAAGGGCTTTGTCAATTTTAGGCCTATAATAATACTTCTTTGGTCTAGGCACTTTAGAGACATACATAAACTTTTGCTCCTTACCCACATAAGCTTTCTCCTTATATTTAAGAGAAGAAAATGTTGAACCCAAGGTTCCCATAGCTTTTTCAAGTTCGTCAATCCTATTGATTTGATCATCATGGACAGCATTAGTTCCTAGGACACTAATTCTTTCATCAATTCCTCCTAAGGATTTATCAAGTTCATCAGTTTTATCAAGTAATATTTCCAATTTAGCTTCAATACTTGGAAAATTTTTCTCTATGGTTTCCAATTTTTTCATAACATCTTCAAGAGAGATTTCAGTTTTAACTTTATCAACAGAGGGTATTCCAAATAAACTCTCAATAATGCAACTAGCTTCTAATGCAGGGGTACTTAAGAAGTCACCTTTTGCGAGACTATCAAGAACATATCTATTCCAACTAGAGATACCAACATAAAAATTCCTGAGTAAAATAATAGTGGAGTGCTTCTTAGTGCATCTATTATGAGCATCGCTAATTCTATACCAAGCATCTCTCAAACATTCTCCCCCTCGTTGCTTAAACGTACGAACTTCAACTTCAGGATTACTCATTTTAGTAGTAGTAAATAAAGCAAACTAGATAAAGTAAATGCAAGTAAACTAATTTTTTTGTGTTTTTGATATAGCAAACAAGATAACAAATAAAGTAAAACTAGCAACTAATTTTTTTGTATTTTGATTTAGTGCAGCAAACAAAGTAGTAAATAAAACTAAGCAAGACAAAAACAAAGTAAAAAGATTGAGAAATGGAGACTCCCCTTGCAGCGTGTCTTGATCTCCCCGGCAACGGCGCCAGAAAAAGAGCTTGATGGCGTGTATTTCACACGTTCGTTGGGCAACCCCAAGAGGAAGGTATGATGCGCACAGCAGCAAGTTTTCCCTCAGAAAGAAACCAAGGTTTATCGAACCAGGAGGAGCCAAGAAGCACGTTGAAGGTTGATGGCGGCGAGATGTAGTGCGGCGCAACACCAGGGATTCCGGCGCCAACGTGGAACCTGCACAACACAACCAAAGTACTTTGCCCCAACGAAACAGTGAGGTTGTCAATCTCACCGGCTTGCTGTAACAAAGAGTTAACCGTATTGTGTGGAAGATGATTGTTTGCAGAAAACAGTAGAACAAAGTATTGCAGAGATTGTATTTCAAGAAAGAGAATTGGACCGGGGTCCACAGTTCACTAGAGGTGTCTCTCCCATAAGACGAACAGCATGTTGGGTGAACAAATTACAGTTGGGCAATTGACAAATAAAGAGAGCATGACAATGCACATACATATCATGATGAGTATAGTGAGATTTAATTGGGCATTACGACAAAGTACATAGACCGCCATCCAACTGCATCTATGCCTAAAAAGTCCACCTTCAAAGTTATCATCCGAACCCCTCCAGTATTAAGTTGCAAGCAACAGACAATTGCATTAAGTATGGTGCGTAATGTAATCAACAACTACATCCTTAGACATAGCATCAATGTTTTATCCCTAGTGGCAACAAGACAACACAACCTTAGAACTTTCATCATCGTCCCCGTGTCAATGCAGGCATGAACCCACTATCGAGCATAAGTACTCCCTCTTGGAGTTACAAGCATCTACTTGGCCAGAGCATCTACTAGTAACGGAGAGCATGCAAGATCATAAACAACACATAAGCATAACTTTGATAATCAACATAATAAGTATTCTCTATTCATCGGATCCCAACAAACGCAACATATAGAATTACAGATAGATGATCTTGATCATGTTAGGCAGCTCACAAGATCCGACAATGATAGCACAATGGGGAGAAGACAACCATCTAGCTACTGCTATGGACCCATAGTCCAGGGGTAGACTACTCACACATCACACCGGAGGCGACCATGGCGGCGTAGAGTCCTCCGGGAGATGATTCCCCTCTCCGGCAGGGTGCCGGAGGTGATCTCCTGGATCCCCCGAGATGGGATCGGCGGTGGCGGCGTCTCTGGAAGGTTTTCCGTATCGTGGTTCTCGGTACTGGGGTTTTCGTCACGGAGGCTATTTGTAGGCGGAAGGGCAGAGTCGGGAGCCAGACGAGGGGGCCACACCATAGGGCGGCGCGGGCCCCCCCTGGGCCGCGCCGCCACGTGGTGTCGCCACCTCGTGGCCCCACTTCGTGTGTTCTTCGGTCTTCTGGAAGCTCCGTGGAAAAATAGGCCCCTGGGCTTTGATTTCGTCCAATTCCGAGAATATTTCCTTACTAGGATTTCTGAAACCAAAAACAGCAGAAAACAAAGAATCGGCACTTCGGCATCTTGTTAATAGGTTAGTTCCAGAAAATGCACGAATATGACATAAAGTGTGCATAAAACATGTAGATAACATCAATAATGTGGCATGGAACATAAGAAATTATCGATACGTCGGAGACGTATCAGTACCATTGAAAATTTTGAAGATAGACACTTGGTAGACCTTGCGCCTACTTATGAAATTGCTGCTGCACATTTAGTTCGCCTGTTGGAGACTAAATTTGTTAATCTTAATCCTATAATCCAACACATGTTTCTCACACTTGGTGATATGGAAGAAGGGGAAAAGAAAGATTTTGTTTTAGAAACCCTTCTTAGAGAATTTGGTGGGTTGGCAAGAGAAGCTAGAAAGGTCTTTGCTAAATTTAATATGCTTGGTTCTCATACTAATTTTGTTAGTCTCCTTGAAAAGATGGACATGGATAGAATAAGATACACTAATAATATTGATGATGGTGGGGAGATCAAAGCACCAATACCATGTAAACTCTTAGCTATGAATGATGCACTAGAAAATAACTATGCTTGGCTTGTTCCTGAAAATTTGTTTGATGAGAGTAGCACGCCTAAGACTAATGAAAAGGGAGATGCTAAAACTTATGTATCTAATATATTATGCCTGGTTGAGAAAACTCCACACCCCGCTGAGAATGCATCATCCTTTGATAATACTTGATACACACTTTCTGCGCCTAGCTGAAAGGCGTTAAAGAAAAGCGCTTATGGGAGACAACCCATGTTTTTACCTACAGTATTTTGTTTTTATTTTGTGTCTTGGAAGTTGTTTACTACTGTAGCAACCTCTCCTTATCTTAGTTTTGTGTTTTGTTGTGCCAAGTTAAGCCGTTGATAGAAAAGTAAGTACTAGATTTGGATTACTGCACAGTTCCAGATTTCTTTGCTGTCACGAATCTGGGTCTACCTCCCTGTAGGTAGCTCATAAAATTAAGCCAATTTACGTTCATGATCCTCAGATATGTACGCAACTTTCATTCAATTTGAGCATTTTCATTTGAGCAAGTCTGGTGCCATTTTAAAATTCGTCAATACGAACTGTTCTGTTTTGACAGATTCTGCCTTTTATTTCGCATTGCCTCTTTTGCTATGTTGGATGAATTTCTTTGATCCACTAATGTCCAGTAGCATTATGCAATGTCCAGAAGTTTTAAGAATGATTGTGTCACCTCTGAATATGTCAATTTATATTGTGCACTAACCCTCTAATGAGTTATTTCGAGTTTGGTGTGGAGGAAGTTTTCAAGGATCAAGAGAGGAGTATGATGCAACATGATCAAGGAGAGTGAAAGCTCTAAGCTTGGGGATGCCCCGGTGGTTCACCCCAGCATATATCAAGAAGACTCAAGCGTCTAAGCTTGGGGATGCCCAAGGCATCCCCTTCTTCATCAACAACATTATCAGGTTCCTCCCCTGAAACTATATTTTTATTCCATCACATCTTATGTGCTTTGCTTGGAGCGTCGGTTTGTTTTTGTTTTTTGTTTTGTTTGAATAAAATGGATCCTAGCATTCACTTTATGGGAGAGAGACACGCTCCGCTGTAGCATATGGACAAGTATGTCCTTGGTTTCTACTCATAGTATTCATGGCGAAGTTTCTCCTTCGTTAAATTGTTATATGGTTGGAATTGAAAAATGATACATGTAGTAATTGCTATAAATGTCTTGGGTAATGTGATACTTGGCAATTGTTGTGCTCATGATTAAGCTCTTGCATCATATGCTTTGCACCCATTAATGAAGAAATACATAGAGCATGCTAAAATTTGGTTTGCATATTTGGTTTCTCTAAGGTCTAGATAATTTCTAGTATTGAGTTTGAACAACAAGGAAGACGATGTAGAGTCTTATAATGTTTACAATATGTCTCTTATGTGAGTTTTGCTGCACCGGTTCATCCTTGTGTTTGTTTCAAATAAGCCTTGCTAGCCTAAACCTTGTATCGAGAGGGAATACTTCTCATGCATCCAAATCCTTGAGCCAAACAACACTATGCCATTTGTGTCCACCATACCTACCTACTACATGGTATTTTCCGCCATTCCAAAGTAAATTGCTTGAGTGCTACCTTTAAAATTCCATCATTTACCTTTGCAATATATAGCTCATGGGACAAATAGCTTAAAAACTATTGTGGTATTGAATATGTACTTATGCACTTTATCTCTTATTAAGTTGCTTGTTGTGCGATAACCATGTTCACTGGGGACGCCATCAACTATTCATTGTTGAATTTCATGTGAGTTGCTATGCATGTCCGTCTTGTTTGAAGTAAGAGCGATCTACCACCTTATGGTTAAGCATGCATATTGTTAGAGAAGAACATTGGGCCGCTAACTAAAGCCATGATCCATGGTGGAAGTTTCAGTTTTGGACAAATATCCTCAATCTCAAATGAGAAAATTATTAATTGTTGTTACATGCTTATGCATAAAAGAGGAGTCCATTATCTGTTGTCTATGTTGTCCCGGTATGGATGTCTAAGTTGAAGAATAATCAATAGCGAGAAATCCAATGCGAGCTTTCTCCTTAGACCTTTGTACAAAGCGGCATAGAGGTACCCCTTTGTGACACTTGGTTAAAACAGTGCATTGTGATGATCCGGTAGTCCAAGCTAATTAGGACAAGGTGCGGGCACTATTAGTACACTATGCATGAGGCTTGCAACTTATAAGATATAATTTACATGATGCATATGCTTTATTACTACCGTTGACAAAATTGTTTCATGTTTTCAAAATCAAAGCTCTAGCACAAATATAGCAATCGATGCTTTTCCTCTATGGAGGACCATTCTTTTACTTTCAATGTTGAGTCAGTTCACCTATTTCTCTCCACCTCAAGAAGCAAACACTTGTGTGAACTGTGCATTGATTCCTACATACTTGCTTATTGCACTTATTATATTACTCTATGTTGACAATATCCATGAGATATACATGTTACAAGTTGAAAGCAACCGCTGAAACTTAATCTTCTTTTGTGTTGCTTCAATGCTTTTACTTTGAATTATTGCTTTATGAGTTAACTCTTATGCAAGACTTATTGATGCTTGTCTTGAAGTGCTATTCATGAAAAGTCTTTGCTATATGATTCACTTGTTTACTCATGTCATATACATTGTTTTGATCGCTGCATTCACTACATATGCTTTACAAATAGTATGATCAAGATTATGATGGCATGTCACTCCAGAAATTATCTGTGTTATCGTTTTACCTGCTCGGGACGAGCAGAACTAAGCTTGGGGATGCTGATACGTCTCCAACGTATCGATAATTTCTTATGTTCCATGCCACATTATTGATGTTATCTACATGTTTTATACACACTTTATGTCATATTCGTGCATTTTCTGGAACTAACCTATTAACAAGATGCCGAAGTGCCAGTTGCTGTTTTCTGTTGTTTTTGGTTTCAGAAATCCTAGTAACGAAATATTCTCGGAATTGGACGAAATCAACGCCCAGGGGCCTATTTTTCCACGAAGCTTCCAGAAGTCCGAAGACGAGACGAAGAGGGGCCACGGGGTGGCCAAACCCTAGGGCGGCGCGGCCCCACCCCTGGCCGCGCCGGCCTATGGTGTGGGCCCCCCGTGCCGCCTCTCGACTTGCCCTTCCGCCTACTTAAAGCCTCCGTGACGAAACCCCCAGTACCGAGAGCCACGATACGGAAAACCTTACTGAGACGCCGCCGCCGCCGATCCCATCTCGGGGGATCCAGGAGATCGCCTCCGGCACCCTGCCGGAGAGGGGAATCATCTCCCGGAGGACTCTACACCGCCATGGTCGCCTCCGGAGTGATGTGTGAGTAGTCTACCCCTGGACTATGGGTCCATAGCTGTAGCTAGATGGTTGTCTTCTCCCCATTGTGCTATCATTGTCGGATCTTGTGAGCTGCCTAACATGATCAAGATCATCTATCTGTAATTCTATATGTTGCGTTTGTTGGGATCCGATGAATAGAGAATACTTGTTATGTTGATTATCAAAGTTATATCTACGTGTTGTTTATGATCTTGCATGCTTTCCGTTACTAGTAGATGCTCTGGCCAAGTAGATGCTTGTAACTCCAAGAGGGAGTACTTATGCTCGATAGTGGGTTCATGCCTCGCATTGACACCGGGACAAGGATGTAAAGTTCTAAGGTTGTGTTGTGCTGTTGCCACTAGGGATAAAACATTGATGCTATGTCTAAGGATGTAGTTGTTGATTACATTACGCACCATACTTAATGCAATTGTCTGTTGCTTTGCAACTTAATACTGGAGGGGGTTCGGATGATAACCTGAAGGTGGACTTTTTAGGCATAGATGCAGTTGGATGGCGGTCTATGTACTTTGTCGTAATGCCCAATTAAATCTCACTATACTCATCATGATATGTATGTGCATGGTCATGCTCTCTTTATTTGTCAATTGCCCAACTGTAATTTATTCACCCAACATGCTGTTCGTCTTATGGGAGAGACACCTCTAGTGAACTGTGGACCCCGGTCCAATTCTCTTTACTGAAATACAATCTACTGCAATACTTGTTCTACTGTTTTCTGCAAACAATCATCTTCCACACAATACGGTTAATTCTTTGTTACAGCAAGCCGGTGAGATTGACAACCTCACTGTTTCGTTGGGGCAAAGTACTTTGGTTGTGTTGTGCAGGTTCCACGTTGGCGCCGGAATCTCTGGTGTTGCGCCGCACTACATCCCGCCGCCATCAACCTTCAACGTGTTTCTTGGCTCCTCCTGGTTCGATAAACCTTGGTTTCTTTCTGAGGGAAAACTTGCTGCTGTGCGCATCATACCTTCCTCTTGGGGTTCCCAACGAACGTGTGAATTACACGCCATCAGAGGGGAGTTCGGTTCGCAAACCCTACTCCCGTCCGCCGTTCCTCTCCCTCCACCGCCGCCACTCTCCAGCTCCGACGAGCAATCCACCTCGCCCCAGCCACCGATCCGAAGCCCGCCGCCACACGATGGCGTCCCGTGGTCGCGGGATTGGGCGGCGGTGACTCGCCGCCGCGTCTGCCTGTCTTCCGCACCGACACGGAGCGGCGCAAGTGGAACAAGAGCGAGGGCACGCGCAAGCGGAGTGCTCGCTGGTGGACGAACTGGGGGCTCACGCCCCCAGGGAAGCTCGCGCGCTACAGCAACGCCTGCGAGGGCTCCTCCTACGGCCAGTCTAGCCGCGCACCGCGGTTGTCCATGGCGGAGAGTGATACGTCTCCGACGTATCGATAATTTCTTATGTTCCATGCCACATTATTGATGTTATCTACATGTTTTATGCACACTTTATGTCATATTCGTGCATTTTCTGGAACTAACCTATTAACAAGATGCCGAAGTGCCGATTCTTTGTTTCTGCTGTTTTTGGTTTCAGAAATCCTAGTAAGGAAATATTCTCGGAATTGGACGAAATCAAAGCCCAGGGGCCTATTTTCTCACGAAGCTTCCAGAAGTCCGAAGGAGAGACGAAGAGGGGCCACGGAGGGGCCACACCATAGGGCGGCGCGGCCCCCCCCCTTGGCCGCGCCGGCCTGTAGTGTGGGGCCCCCGTGCCGCCTCTTGACCTGCCCTTCCGCCTATAAAAAGTCTCCGTGACGAAACCCCCAGTACCGAGAACCACGATACGGAAAACCTTCCGCAGACGCCGCCGCCGCCGATCCCATCTCGGGGATCCAGAGATCGCCTCCGGCACCTGCCGGAGAGGGGAATCATCTCCCGGAGGACTCTACGCCGCCATGGTCGCCTCCGGTGTGATGTGTGAGTAGTCTACCCCTGGACTATGGGTCCATAGCAGTAGCTAGATGGTTGTCTTCTCCCCATTGTGCTATCATTGTCGGATCTTGTGAGCTGCCTAACATGATCAAGATCATCTATCTGTAATTCTATATGTTGCGTTTGTTGGGATCCGATGAATAGAGAATACTTGTTATGTTGATTATCAAAGTTATGCTATGTGTTGTTTATGATCTTGCATGCTTTCCGTTACTAGTAGATGCTCTGGCCAAGTAGATGCTTGTAACTCCAAGAGGGAGTACTTATGCTCGATAGTGGGTTCATGCCTCGCATTGACACACAGGACGATGTAGAAAGTTCTAAGGTTGTGTTGTGCTGTTGCCACTAGGGATAAAACATTAGTGCTATGTTCAAGGATGTAGTCACTAGTTACATTACGCACCATACTTAATGCAATTGTCTCGTTGTTTGCAACTTAATACCGGAGGGGTTCGGATGATAACCCGAAGGTGGACTTTTTAGGCATAGATGCGCTTGGATGACAGTCTATGTACTTTGTCGTAATGCCCAATTAAATATCACTATACTCATCATGATATGTATGTGCATGGTCATGCTCTCTTTATTTGTCAATTGCCCAACTGTAATTTGTTCACCCAACATGCTGTTCGTCTTATGGGAGAGACACCTCTAGTGAACTGTGGACCCCGGTCCAATTCTCTTTCTTGAAATACAATCTACGCAATATTGTTCTACTGTTTTCTGCAAACAATCATCTTCCACACAATACGGTTAACTCTTTGTTACAGCAAGCCGGTGAGATTGACAACCTCACTGTTTCGTTGGGGCAAAGTACTTTGGTTGTGTTGTGCAGGTTCCACGTTGGCGCCGGAATCCCTGGTGTTGCGCCGCACTACATCCCGCCGCCATCAACCTTCAACGTGCTTCTTGGCTCCTCCTGGTTCGATAAACCTTGGTTTCTTTCTGAGGGAAAACTTGCTGCTGTGCGCATCATACCTTCCTCTTGGGGTTGCCCAACGAACGTGTGAAATACACGCCATCAAGCTCTTTTTCTGGCGCCGTTGCCGGGGAGATCAAGACACGCTGCAAGGGGAGTCTCCACTTCTCAATCTCTTTACTTTGTTTTTGTCTTGCTTAGTTTTATTTACTACTTTGTTTGCTGCATTAAATCAAAATACAAAAAAATTAGTTGCTAGTTTTACTTTATTTGCTATCTTGTTTGCTATATCGAAAACACAAAAAAATTAGTTTACTTGCATTTACTTTATCTAGTTTGCTTTATTTACTACTACTAAAATGAGTAATCCTGAAGTTGAAGTTCGCACGTTTAAGCAACGAGGGGGAGAATGTTTGAGAGATGCTTGGTATAGAATTAGCGATGCTCATAATAGATGCACTAAGAAGCACTCCACCATTATTTTACTCAGGAATTTTTATGTTGGTATCTCTAGCTGGAATAGATATGTTCTTGATAGTCTCGCAAAAGGTGACTTCCTAAGTACTCCTGCATTAGAAGCTAGTTGCATTATTGAGAGCTTATTTGGAATACCCCCTGTTGATAAAGTTAAAACTGAAATCTCTCTTGAAGATGTTATGAAAAAATTGGAAACCATAGAGAAAAATTTTCCAAGTATTGAAGCTAAATTGGAAATATTACTTGATAAAACTGATGAACTTGATAAATCCTTAGGAGGAATTGATGAAAGAATTAGTGTCCTAGGAACTAATGCTGTCCATGATGATCAAATCAATAGGATTGACGAACTTGAAAAAGCTATGGGAACCTTGGGTTCAACATTTTCTTCTCTTAAATATAAGGAGAAAGCTTATGTGGGTAAGGAGCAAAAGTTTATGTATGTCTCTAAAGTGCCTAGACCAAAGAAGTATTATTATAGGCCTAAAATTGACAAAGCCCTTAGTACCACTATGGATGGGGGAGCTCATGATAACAATGCACCATCTCTTGATAATACTTGATACACACTTTCTGCGCCTAGCTGAAAGGCGTTAAAGAAAAGCGCTTATGGGAGACAACCCATGTTTTTACCTACAGTACTTTGTTTTTATTTTGTGTCTTGGAAGTTATTTACTACTGTAGCAACCTCTCCTTATCTTAGTTTTGTGTTTTGTTGTGCCAAGTTAAGCCGTTGATAGAAAAGTAAGTACTAGATTTGGATTACTGCACAGTTTCAGATTTCTTTGCTGTCACGAATCTGGGTCCACCTCCCTGTAAGTAGCTCAGAAAATTAAGCCAATTTACGTGCATGATCCTCAGATATGTACGCAACTTTCATTCAATTTGAGCATTTTCATTTGAGCAAGTCTGGTGCCATTTTAAAATTCGTCAATACGAACTGTTCTGTTTTGACAGATTCTGCCTTTTTCGCATTGCCTCTTTCGCTATGTTGGATGAATTTCTTTGATCCACTAATGTCCAGTAGCATTATGCAATGTCCAGAAGTGTTAAGAATGATTGTGTCACCTCTGAATATGTCAATTTATATTGTGCACTAACCCTCTAATGAGTTGTTTCGAGTTTGGTGTGGAGGAAGTTTTCAAGGATCAAGAGAGGAGTATGATGCAACATGATCAAGGAGAGTGAAAGCTCTAAGCTTGGGGATGCACCCGGTGGTTCACCCCTGCATATATCAAGAAGACTCAAGCGTCTAAGCTTGGGGATGCCCAAGGCATCCCCTTCTTCATCGACAACATTATCAGGTTCCTCCCCTGAAACTATATTTTTATTCCATCACATCTTATGTGCTTTTTCTTGGAGCGTCGGTTTGTTTTTGTTTTTTTGTTTTGTTTGAATAAAATGGATCCTAGCATTCACTTTATGGGAGAGAGACATGCTCCGCTGTAGCATATGGATAAGTATGTCCTTGGTTTCTACTCATAGTATTCATGGCGAAGTTTCTCCTTCGTTAAATTGTTATATGGTTGGAATTGGAAAATGATACATGTAGTAATTGCTATAAATGTCTTGGGTAATGTGATACTTGGCAATTGTTGTGCTCATGATTAAGCTCTTGCATCATATGCTTTGCACCCATTAATGAAGAAATACATAGAGCATGCTAAAATTTGGTTTGCATATTTGGTTTCTCTAAGGTCTAGATAATTTCTAGTTTTGAGTTTGAACAACAAGGAAGATGGTGTAGAGTCTTATAATGTTTTCAATATGTCTTTTATGTGAGTTTTGCTGCACCGGTTCATCCTTGTGTTTGTTTCAAATAAGCCTTGCTAGCCTAAACCTTGTATCGAGAGGGAATACTTCTCATGCATCCAAAATACTTGAGCCAACCACTATGCCATTTGTGTCCACCATACCTACCTATACTACATGGTATTTTTCCGCCATTCCAAAGTAAATTGCTTGAGTGCTACCTTTAAAATTCCATCATTCACCTTTGCAATATATAGCTCATGGGACAAATAGCTTAAAAACTATTGTGGTATTGAATATGTAATTATGCACTTTATCTCTTATTAAGTTGCTTGTTGTGCGATAACCATGTTCACTGGAGACGCCATCAACTTTTCATTGTTGAATTTCATGTGAGTTGCTATGCATGTCCGTCTTGTCTGAAGTAAGAGAGATCTACCACCATATGGTTAAGCATGCATATGTTAGAGAAGAACATTGGGCCGCTAACTAAAGCCATGCTCCATGGTGGAAGTTTCAGTTTTGGACAACAATCCTCAAATCTCAAATGAGAAAATTATTAATTGTTGTTATATGCTTATGCATAAAAGAGGAGTCCATCATCTGTTGTCTATGTTGTCCCGGTATGGATGTCTAAGTTGAAGAATAATCAATAGCGAGAAATCCAATGCGAGCTTTCTCCTTAGACCTTTGTACAGGCGGCATAGAGGTACCCCTTTGTGACACTTGGTAAAAACAATGCATTGTGATGACCCGGTAGTCCAAGCTAATTAGGACAAGGTGCGGGCACTATTAGTACACTATGCATGAGGCTTGCAACTTATAAGATATAATTTACATGATGCATATGCTTTATTACTACCGTTGACAAAATTGTTTCATGTTTTCAAAATCAAAGCTCTAGCACAAATATAGCAATCGATGCTTTTCCTCTATGGAGGACTATTCTTTTACTTTCAATGTTGAGTCAGTTCACCTATCTCTCTCCACCTCAAGAAGCAAACACTTGTGTGAACTGTGCATTGATTCCTACATACTTGCTTATTGCACTTATTATATTACTCTATGTTGACAATATCCATGAGATATACATGTTACAAGTTGAAAGCAACCGCTGAAACTTAATCTTCTTTTGTGTTGTTTCAATGCCTTTACTTTGAATTATTGCTTTATGAGTTAACTCTTATGCAAGACTTATTGATGCTTGTCTTGAAGTGCTATTCATGAAAAGTCTTTGCTATATGATTCACTTGTTTACTCATGTCATATACATTGTTTCGATCGCTGCATTCACTACATATGCTTTACAAATAGTATGATCAAGATTATGATGGCATGTCACTCCAGAAATTATCTGTGTTATCGTTTTACCTGCTCGGGACGAGCAGAACTAAGCTTGGGGATGCTGATACGTCTCCGACGTATCGATAATTTCTTATGTTCCATGCCACATTATTGATGTTATCTACATGTTTTATGCACACTTTATGTCATATTCGTGCATTTTCTGGAACTAACCTATTAACAAGATGCCGAAGTGCCGATTCTTTGTTTTCTGCTGTTTTTTGTTTCAGAAATCCTAGTAAGGAAATATTCTCGGAATTGGACGAAATCAAAGCCCAGGGGCCTATTTTCTCACGAAGCTTCCAGAAGTCCGAAGGAGAGACGAAGAGGGGCCACGGAGGGGCCACACCATAGGGCGGCGCGACCCCCCCTTGGCCGCGCCGGCCTGTAGTGTGGGGCCCCCGTGCCGCCTCTTGACCTGCCCTTCCGCCTATAAAAAGTCTCCGTGACGAAACCCCCAGTACCGAGAACCACGATACGGAAAACCTTCCAGAGACGCCGCCGCCGCCGATCCCATCTCGGGGGATCCAGGAGATCGCCTTCGGCACCCTGCCGGAGAGGGGAATCATCTCCCGGAGGACTCTACGCCGCCATGGTCGCCTCCGGTGTGATGTGTGAGTAGTCTACCCCTGGACTATGGGTCCATAGCAGTAGCTAGATGGTTGTCTTCTCCCCATTGTGCTATCATTGTCGGATCTTGTGAGCTGCCTAACATGATCAAGATCATCTATCTGTAATTCTATATGTTGCGTTTGTTGGGATCCGATGAATAGAGAATACTTGTTATGTTGATTATCAAAGTTATGCTATGTGTTGTTTATGATGTTGCATGCTTTCCGTTACTAGTAGATGCTCTGGCCAAGTAGATGCTTGTAACTCCAAGAGGGAGTACTTATGCTCGATAGTGGGTTCATGCCTGCATTGACACCTGGGACAGTGACAGAAAGTTCTAAGGTTGTGTTGTGCTGTTGCCACTAGGGATAAAACATTAGTGCTATGTTCAAGGATGTAGTCACTAGTTACATTACGCACCATACTTAATGCAATTGTCTGTTGTTTGCAACTTAATACTGGAGGGGGTTCGGATGATAACCTGAAGGTGGACTTTTTAGGCATAGATGCAGTTGGATGACGGTCTATGTACTTTGTCGTAATGCCCAATTAAATCTCACTATACTCATCATGATATGTATGTGCATGGTCATGCTCTCTTTATTTGTCAATTGCCCAACTGTAATTTGTTCACCCAACATGCTGTTCGTCTTATGGGAGAGACACCTCTAGTGAACTGTGGACCCCGGTCCAATTCTCTTTACTGAAATACAATCTACTGCAATATTGTTCTACTGTTTTCTGCAAACAATCATCTTCCACACAATACGGTTAACTCTTTGTTACAGCAAGCCGGTGAGATTGACAACCTCACTGTTTCGTTGGGGCAAAGTACTTTGGTTGTGTTGTGCAGGTTCCACGTTGGCGCCGGAATCCCTGGTGTTGCGCCGCACTACATCCCGCCGCCATCAACCTTCAACGTGCTTCTTGGCTCCTCCTGGTTCGATAAACCTTGGTTTCTTTCTGAGGGAAAACTTGCTGCTGTGCGCATCATACCTTCCTCTTGGGGTTGCCCAACGAACGTGTGAAATACACGCCATCAGAGAGCAGCGAGGAGGACGACCTCGTCCCCGCGCGGTTGCCGACCATCTCCGCCGGGAACTACGTCCACGGCAGCGACGAGGAGGAGTCCGTCCTCGCGCAGACGAAGGCGGTCAACGAGGCAGAGGCTCGAGCGCGCTTCCGTCGGGAGGAGGCCGACGCCGTCCGCCACGTTAGGGAGTATGAGGCGGCCCGCCGGGAGGCCCGTGTCCGCCGCGTCAAGCTCGAAATAGTCGAGCTTGACAAGGACGACACGTGAAGAACTTCCACGCTGCCGACCTTCTCCGCCACCACCGGCACCGCCGCGCGCCATAGGTCATTAGGCCGCATTTTGCTTCTAGGTAGGTCACGCTTGCCGGTGTAGCTATCGATTAGCTTCAATTTCTCGACCTATGTAAGTATTCATGCTCAATCAGAGCATCTATGTCATCTAGAACTACGATCGTCGTCTAAGTTTACCCGCGTTATTTCGAATTCCGCTTTTCAGTTCCATCATACGGTTTCTATTCTGCGCCACTGCGAAATTCGACAGAACTTACGTTTCCGGTGCACTGAACTCGACGTTTTCAGTTCGTGTTTTTTCGGGCTCTACTAGAGATGCTCTAATCATGCGATATGTACAAAGTCGAGAAACTAATAAGTCATGTCACAAACAAGAAAATTGGTTTGCTCTGGAGGAAAGAAATATGTCTGGTGCTTCCACTTTCGGTTTCACATTACATTAAGACTTCTACTTTCAGTACAGAAATCACTCTTTTCTGTTCGCATGACCTCCAAACACAATAGATTTCTACTTCTCCAACAGGTAAATTGAGCAATTGTATAAACCCGAGTGCTTGCGATCATTCATTACATCATTACACATATATGGAAATTTTCAAGGTACATTAAAATTTCTTTAAAATAACTAATATTATTCCTACGAATCAACCCAGTCTGCCGCAGTCAAGCTCGGTAGCATGAAAAAACTCAAACAAATCTTCTTCACATGAAACTCTGGAGGCATATGAATGATGTAGCCCAGTGAGAATATCACTTCACTAGTTTTATCAAGTACTGCAGCCTGAAAGAACTTGAAAATATGTTTCTTCTATCGCTCCTCAGGAGGCATATGAATGATGCAGCACATTGAACACATATCACTTCACTTCAGTAGTTTCTGGTAGCTTGCTCAGACTTTAACTGGAGCTGCAGGGCTGCAAAAACAGATAGTGATGCAATCAGCCACCTTAGATAAGCTGGTGTTGCAAAAAACAACTAGTTCCTCCTTTCCATAATTCTTGTTCTGGTTTTAAAATTTAAACTACAATCACAACAAGAATTATGGAACAGATGGAGTATATTAACATGGAATTGAACTTTCTTTTAGCAATCCATATAAGAACATTAGTTCTCAGTTTTCATGTCATGCTCGCTTCATCATCTCAAGTAAAAATCTGAATGAGCTCTGTAGATTCCGTGCCAATTTGGCAACATCTTACAATATACTTATCAGTCCAAAGATCACAGCAGCCCCATTGCGCGGAAGATAAAAATTGTGCATAAGTGCATCAAGCTTTACGTTTTCTTCTAGAGAAAAAATCAACATCAATTGTCAACCAATCTTGTACACGGTCTATTTTACTGATACAATGTGGAGATTACATGGTTAATGTGCAGCTTAACGTTATACTTGAATCCATTTTCTACATAGGAGAGAAAGGTAATCAATGGTATTTGTTGAAGCTACACGAAAAACAAGTAAATTCCAACATTGAGTTGACTCCGACCGAACATGTACCACTATCATGTAAGAAGATTTTTATCAGATATAACGCGGCAATAAAAGTAGGGAGATTTGTATATATCTACAAAAGACAACCAATGAACAAAGTTTCGAGTCGAGGGTTCACCTTGTCGAGCACCAAAGAAGGAGGCCACGCCATGATGTAGGGATACATATCATCGTGAATGATGGGACAGAGCTTATTGAGCTCCTCCGTTTCCACGCAGAAGGATAGGAACCAGCCAGGTAACTTGAGATCCACCTCACAGTAAGCAGACAAGTACACAAATCCATCTTCAATCGCCATAACCTCGAGTATAACATGATCATCCGTGAAACAGTGCCTGAGCCCATCAATCCCCTGCTCCAGCGAAAACGTCTTGTCCATCATCCACCTCTCCAAACCATCATCCTCATTGGTTCCCCAGAGCCAAACAACAAGGGTGAGTTTAACAGTGCAGATGACACATAGCTTCCCATCCCTGGTCTCACCGGCAACAAGTGCTTCTTGCCCTTCTACGTGAGGCAGATCGATCCGAGAGAACTGCATCGTAGCGGTGTTGAGCACGCGCGCCGTGGCTAGACTCACTGCTACCCAGTAGATGGACCCATTCACCAGCTTTCCGTTGTCAGGGGTGAAATTCTCGTCCAAAGGCTGCAACACGGGCCGCATATTTGGAGCGAACACCAACGGGAAAACCTGCCACTCTCTGGTGTCTGATGAGAGGACAGCGGCCTGCGCCCCGTAGTCTTCGCTGCAGACGCAGATAACGCGGAACGGACCTTGGTCCTCTTCCGGGGAGAGGACATGGTACTCGATGCACATATCTATGAAGATCTCGTCGGGCGGTGTGGGGAAGAGATGTAGGGCACGCGTCAGGGGGTTGTAGACGGCCAAGCCATCGGTTCTGTTATAGCTGATGAGAACAACGTACCCGTCGTGGCAGTCCTTGATTGACCACTCGGGGGCGGAGCCTTCGTCGTCGGGAAGGCGGGTGAGGAGGAAATCGGCGCCACGGACGGCCGCGGTGAGGTCCGGGTCGGAGCGCAGGCGGACAGGACGGAAAGCAGGGGTGTCGGAGTCGAATATGTCGAGGAATAGGCCGAGGAGTGGGGGCGAGTGGAGGTCGCGGAAGCGGCGGCGGAAGGCCGGGGATGAGCGGACGGCGCGGAGGAAGGCGGGGCAGGCGAGAGTGGCGCGGACGAGGGTCGGGAGGGAGGGGAGGCGGAGGAATATCTCTCGAAGGAGGTCGTCACCGAGGTCGCATATGGTGGTCGGAGCAGGTGGTGGGGATTTCGGCGGTGGCGGCGGCTCACATGCCATGGCGACACACACAGGGAATGAGTGAAGGCTGTCTAGGTTCAACCAAAGACAGAAGAAGAAAGAAGCAAATTAAGGGCCGTGAGCCGAGAAAAGCCCCTGGAAAAGGGCGTAGCCAGCTCACCGTGTCGCCTGGAGCATGCACGCATGCTGTCAACGCACGCTCATGCGGGTCATACGCGCGCGGTCGCTCCAGCCGCGGGATACATACCATATGCTGTCAACAAGAGAGACTCGGTCGCTCCAGCCGGGATACATACCGACCAAATGCGATCAATTGCCTCCGAATTAAGGATCACCAGCATATCCATCTATCGACGAGGAGGAACGGTAAGACTGCCTGCTGCCAGCCTGTCTCCACCTACAAATTAAACTCGCTCGGTTCAATGGAATGGATGCATGCGTACGTCACTCCTCGGTTATTAATTTCACGCCAACTCCTTCACCTTTACTACTGTATCGATCAAACCTCACCTCAATCCGGTTTTCTTTTTTCCTTTTTGGAACAACACTAGCATATTAGTACTATATATGCGCACGTTCCATGGATTTTCAACTTTGTTTCCTTGTTTTTCTTGTCCCACCACTTGGCGCAGTCGCTCCTTTATCCATTTCCTTTCATGCCCGCTATTTCAGCCATGGATCACTCAAGTGTCACGTACTACGACTGCCCAAGCAAATCATCCTTGGAATGGACCAACGTGATCAGCCGCGATAAACTTCATCTGGCCATTTCAACTACCATCGCCGGTTCGACTACTCTACTTGCCTGCATGCATCAGCCTCAACTAAATAAAACTACTAATAGTGAAAGTTTGTAGTAACATTACACACCCCAAACCATTTTGGTGATATGACATGATAATAAATGAAGAAAAAAAGTATAGTGGTAACTAGCTATGTTACCATAACATCACACTACTCAATACAAGATAAGTCTACAATCTAATAAATATAACATGCATGATACCACATATATGTAACTAACCACTATAAATGTAGTACTCCCTCCGTCCCGGTTCACAGGGCCTAATCTAAAAAAACATTTGTCCCACAATACTTTCCTACTAAGACCTGCATGCATTTAATTAGAACTAGTAACCTCCTCTAATTACTATCTCTACCTTCACTTTCTACTCCATAGAGTAGTAACACCATGTTACTACTCTATGTTACTCTCCACTATGACTAGTCTAACACATCACAATTTTAATCAACAACCAAAGACGAATCCAAATTATAAACAAGATGGATATAGTTTGCCACGTTTTTTTTATATCATCACAGATCGATATTAATATCATGTCTCAGCTCAAGCGACATTCATTTTACACAAACAGATTGGCCAAACTACTACTAGTACAAATATGGGCCGTCATAAATCATGACATTTTTAATATCACGCACACAGGATTCCTAGCTACCTTCACATCATGGATCAATGATGCATCACGTTTGATTGGCTTCCATTCTTACTACATGCTCCAGCTAGCTGCTCCATTTGCTAGCGCCGTCATCTACTCCTCCTTCGGCATCAACAACAAGAAGAACGTTGATGTTCAGCAAAACACCAAATCTAACTCCAGTAGCATAGCTTTGTTAGATGTATATATCTGTATATTGTAGTTTCCCCATATGTTAAGGGACTTCCTGCATATTTGCACTTGTACATGTACTATATATTGTGGCATTTGGCCCTCTGATAATACATCAAGCATATTGCCCTAACATGGTATCAGAGCCCCAGGTTTCGAGTTCAAATCCTGGCTTTCACAATTTATTCTAGAAAATTCCCCGCAGCCTCCTGTCGTGTGGTCCCGGCCTCCCGCTGCCTCTTTGCTTCTCTACACGTGTTGACTTGTCTTCTTGTCTTCCCGTCACACGTGAGGGAGGGTGTTGACGTGTATAAGTAGATTGCCTTTCTCTTTCCATCAGTAGATGCAATTAGTATCTAGAAACTAATAAACTCAAGACTGCGGAGAGGAACAAATAAGTATACTACGGCCTCGGTGAAAGAACATCTCTCATAATATGTTTTGTGTGTTTGATGTCAATGTATGTGATACACTAATGTTTGTCTCAGTGGTACAGGGATTATATAGATACATATATTCATGTGTGATGGATGTGGTGAGACATGTCAAAAAGAAGCTCTAACAGGATCACTGATGACCCACAAGTATAGGGGATCGCAACAGTCTTCGAGGGAAGTAAAACCCAATTTATTGATTCGACACAAGGGGAGACAAAGAACACTTGGAAGCCTTAACAACGGAGTTGTCAATTCAGTTGCACCTGGAAACAGACTTGCTCGCAAGAGTTTATCAGTAGTAACAGTTTTATAGCAGTAGCAGTAGTGAAATAACAGCAGCAGAGTAACAGAGACAGCAGTAGTGATTATAGCAAACAGCAGGATTAAAATACTGTAGGCACGGGGACGGATGACGGGCGTTGCATGGATGAGAGAAACTCATGTAACAATCATAGCAGGGCATTTGCAGATAATAATAAAACGGTGTCCAAGTACAAAGCAATCAATAGGCATGTGTTCCATATATAGTCGTGCGTGCTCGCAATGAGAAACTTGCACAACATCTTTTGTCCTACCAGCCGGTGGCAGCCGGGCCTCAAGGGAAACTACTGGATATTAAGGTACTCCTTTTAATAGAGTACCGGAGCAAAGCATTAACACTCCGTGAACACATGTGATCCTCACATCGCTACCATTCCCTCCGGTTGTCCCGATTTCTGTCACTTCGGGGCCATCGGTTCCGGACAGCGACATGTGTATACAACTTATAGATAAGACCATAAACAATGATTATCTTCATGAAACAATAACATGTTCAGATCTGAGATCATGGCACTCGGGCCCTAGTGACAAGCATTAAGCATAACAAGTTGCAACAATATCATCAAAGTACCAACAACGGACACTAGGCACTATGCCCTAACAATCTTATGCTATTACATGACCAATCTCATCCAATCCCTACCATCCCCTTCGGCCTACAGCGGGGGAATTACTCACACATGGATGGGGGAAACATGGCTGGTTGATGTAGAGGTGATGGCGGTGATGGCGGCGATGATCTCCTCCAATTCCCCGTCCCGGCGGAGTGCCAGAACGGAGACTTCTGGCTCCCGCGACGGAGTTTCGCGATGTGGCGGCGTTCTGGAGGGTTTCTGGCGACTTCGACTTCTCTTCTGGTGTTTTTAGGTCGAGGCGAATAAGTAGTCCGAAAGAGGGCGTCGGAGGCCGGCCGAGGGGGCCACACCACAGGGCCGCGCGGGCCCCCCTGGGCCGCGCCGCCCCATGGTGTGGGGCCCTCGGGCCTCCACTTCAATTGCCCTTCTGGCTCCGTTAGTTTCCTGGGAAAATAGGGCCTTCTGCATAAATTCCGAGGTTTTTCCCGAAAGTTGGATTTCTGCACAAAAACGAGACACTGAGCAGTTCTGCTGAAAACAGCGTTAGTCCGTGTTAGTTGCATCCAAAATACACAAATTAGAGGCAAAACAATAGCAAAAGTGTTCGGGAAAGTAGATACGTTTTGGACGTATCAACTCCCCCCAAGCTTAGCTTATTGCTTGTCCTCAAGCAATTCAGCTTAACAATCGAGCGATAAAAGAACTTTCACGAACACATTTGCTCATATGATGTATATATTCTCATGGTATGGCTAATACTTAAGCAGTTCATAATGAGATACATGCAAATAAGATCATCTAACAGCTATGTCAATCATGGAGAAGCACCAACAATTAATAATAAGCATCATGAATCATGTATATAAGCAGAATTGTAATGTTCATAAGAGAGCATGATAAAGTGGTATCTCGCTTGCCTGTATTTGGTTGGCAAAACATAAATGCCCGGGCACCTCTGGAGTTCATAGAAAGACTAGAAGTAGTGATTGTCAAAAGATAAATGCATCAAAGTTATACCACAATCAATCATATTTTGAGACAAGCATATTATACTAAGAATGACAGTTGTGCTCTCAAGATAGTGCTCAAAGAAATAATGGAGACACAACATAAAAGTAAAAGATTGACCCTTCGCAGAGGGAAGCAGGGATTAACATGCGCTAGAGCTTTTTATTTTTATAAAGACAGGAGTAAAATTATTTTGAGAGGTGTTTGTTGTTGTCAACGAATGGTAATGGGTACACTAACTACCTCGCCAACCGGACTTTCAAGAGCGGCTCCCATGAATTATTGCATATTTATTTGGCACTCCTTCCAACCTTTCTTTCACAAACCATGGCTAACCGAATCCTCGGGTGCCTGCCAACAATCTCATACCATGAAGGAGTGCCTTTTTATTTTAGTTTTACTATGATGATGACACTCCCCCCAACCTTTGCTTACACAAGCCATGGCTAACCGAATACTTCGGGTGCCGTCCAACAATCACAAACCATGGAGGAGTGTCTATTTAAGTTAATTAATTCGGGACTGGGAATCCCATTGCCAGCTCTTTTTGCAAAATCATTAGATAAGCGGATGTGCCACTAGTCCATATGAGAGTCCGTCAAAAGTAAATGACAAGGTTGAAAGCTAAACACCACATACTTCCTCATGAGCTATGAAACATAAACACAAATTGAGAAGCATTTTGAAGGTTTTAAAGGTAGCGCATGAGAATTTACTTGGAATGGTTTGAAATGCCATGCATAGGTATTTATGGTGGACACGCTGGAGTAACTTGGTTTTCATGTGGTTGGAAGCACGAGCAGCGTTCCCGCTCAGTACAAGTGAAGGCTAGCAATAGACTAGGGAGCGACAAATCAAGAGAGCAGTAACTGTCATAATCATGCTTGCGGCAAAATAAATTAACGGAGGCATAAAAGTGATACAAGAACTCTGAAGCAATATAGATCATCGAGGCTTAATTGACTTTTTTGTTCAGTCATATGCATGCGTGAGCATGTGCCAAGTCGATATAAATGAATTATTCAGAGGAGGATACCACAATGCCATACTTACTTATGAATAAAACAATGCAGACAAACATACATGACATGCTACTCATATTAATAAATTGAAGCTAAACATGAGAGATCATGAACTACTAGACTTTCTCAAATAACATATACCTCACATGAACCAACTAAGCATGCTCACATGGATGAGTATATGTACAAAAATGAAAACAAATAGAGTTCATACCAGCCTCTCACCACAATCAGATTGTCGTAGATCGTCATTATTGCCTTTTCACTTGTGCAGCTTGGATAATATGAAATGAAAACCACGCTCCAGCCACCGAAGACCATTGAACTCAAAAAGAACTTTACAAACCAGAGAAGAACAGCAAATATTTTTGGTGTTTTCAAATTGCAAATAAGAACAAGAGGAAACAAACAAACAAAGCAAAATCTTTTTGGGTTTTCTTATAGCAAACTAGCAATAGCAAATAAAGTGAAACAAATGCAAGAAACCAAAGCAAACAAATGGTGAAGAGAAACAACAGAAATATTTTTGGTCTTTTTGTGTTTTGGGAAGGAAACAAAACAAAAACAAGAAATAGCGAACTAAAAGAAACACAGAAAAGCAGGATGACAGAAATCTGCCAAAACCTGACAGCAGTACAGAAATCGATTTTTACAAAAATCTTACGTTGCTCAGATCGAAAAGTGTTCAACTAATGAAAGTTAGATAACAACCTGGGGAACCTACACAAAAATTTGCAGCTTAAAATGACGTTCTGGCTATTTTTGACGATTTTTACAGCAACGTTCCAGAATCTGTTTTCAGGCAGCACTTCCCCAAATATCATCTTCCTCTCATTAGAAAACCACTCAAACGAACAAAACAAGTATGTGCAAGTATCCAGCAATCATAATATGCAAAGAATGAGTGATGCCGGTATACGTCCCCCCAAGCTTAGGCTTTTGGCCTAAGTGGAGTTCAATCCCATCGATCCCATGAAGTAGTGTCTCCGTAATATGAAGAAGATGGGTCGTATTCCGGGTATGTGCTAGAAGAAGCACCCGGATATGTGACGGTGTGGTCGTAGGAGGTCCCGACATCCTCGGAGTCATGTTGCTGGTGGAATTCTTGTATCTTCATATGTTCATCCACCTCCTCCTTGGTGCACGACCATGATTGCCTGTCAATACTTAACAAACCAGGTTGGGGAAGAGGGATTTCCTTCTCCTCCCCGTCAGAAAACAACATTCTATACACCATATTATCTAAAGTAGAGTCAGTGGTAACAAAATGATGACTCTTCATAGCAGTAATATCGAGTCTCCTAGGGGCCAATGGCACATCATTAGGATCAAGAGGAAGATTAAGATATGTTAAAACACGCAATGCGATAGTTCCTCCAAAAATAGGCCCCCTGGTAGTCAGGCGGCGAGCAATAAGAGCACCGAGGTGATAGGAGGTTTGACCAGTAAGTGCAATATGCAAGAAAGCAAGATGGTAACTAGAGATATTACTAGTGTTCTCCCTACCAAGAATGCTAGTAGCAATGTAGTATGCGAAATACTTAATGGCGGGAAGTTGGATGTTCCTTATCTTGCCCCGCTGGATGGTGCGACAATCATCCTCGGTGATCCCTCGGTAGAGCTCCAGCAAGTCCCGGGGGTTGTCATCAATCCTACTTGCTATACCTACAGGGGCAATGTCCAAAGCACAACAAAAATCCTTCAACGGCATAGTCACAGTCTTACCATAGATTCTGAATGCAACCGTTGGCTCATATTGTTTGTTGTCGAACTGGAAACTCTCGACAAAGATCTTGGTGAGCATGTGGTATTGCTCCCTTTCATCGCTCATATAGGTGGTTAACCCTGCCCTGTTGACAAGGGTCAAGAAATCCTCCAGTATCCCTGCATTCCTTAGAAAATCATAACATGGAAAAGTAGAAGCATTAGGGGGACCGTGGTCCTCTTCGGGCGCGAAGCTAGGCGCGAGGATGTCTTCATTGTATGATTGCCTAATCCGGGTGGCGGCCCTAGAAGGCCTCCCGGTGCTGGTTGTCCCCTTCTTGAACAACTCTCCAAAGCTAAACTTCTTCATAGCTTCTCTGAAATTTTCAACAAATGACATAAAAATTTGATTTGGTGACATATAATTGAGGGAAACTACAATAGGAACTTGCTAGAGTACTAATCATGCATCAAAACTAGTTTCTACCACTTAGAACAAGCATGCAAGCTCACTAATCATGTTACCTACAGCAGCAAAATATTCAAGATATACTCAACCAAACGAAATTCTACTTGGATGGGTGGAGGAGTCACATACCGAAGAGCAAATGTGCCAAATTTCAGACAGAAATCTGGGCTGATCAAAGAGATCGAAAAATCTGGAGTTCTGGAGCAAAAACGCGAGTGAGAGGAACTTGGTACGAGTTTTTTCGGGAGAGAGACTGTTCTGGGCGAAAGAGATGACAAAGTGGGGCGAGAGGGGATCCCACACCACATGGTGGCGCGGCCACCTCCTTGGCCGCGCCGGCCAGTGGTGTGGCGCCCTCTGGTGCCCCACAGGTCATCCTCTGGTACTCCCAGGTGCCTCGTCGAAAAATAGGACCAACGGTATAATTTTCGCGAATTTTTGAAAACTTTGAAAAACGCACATTTCTGGGTATTTAGTTTATTATTACTGGCCAGGAAAAATTTTGAAATCTTCGAATAACTCAAGAACTTTGCAAATTAAAAGTGCTACAGCAACTAGAGCAAGTGGAGGAAGAAAGAGATGTTGTTTACCCTCTCCATGCATATAAAAAGTATCCGTTAACAAGGTTGATCAAGTCTTGTCACCAAATAACTTTTTCATAGCATAAGAAGAAATAAACCTCAAATCAATCATGTTACCTTGAATTGTATTGATATGGATCCAATCACGAGAGTGTGATATTCTTCCTTAGGCTCATATATAGGACAATCAATAGTTCCCACTTTGATAGTTCTCACATTAGAAATAGTATTAACTCCACATGCCTTCTCAATCCTCTTGGGAAAATAAACGGTATGCTCCCTATCATCAACATTGAAAGTAACCTTTCCTTTATTGCAATCAATAACAGCCCCTGCGGTGTTAAGAAAAGGTCTCCCAAGAATAATAGACATATTATCATCTTCAGGCATTTCCAACACAACAAAATCAGTTAATATCAAGCGAGTTAGTAGTAACTTGAACAGGAACATTCTCACATATACCAACAGGAATAGCAGTAGATTTATCAGCCATTTGCAAAGATATATCAGTAGGTATCAACTTATCTAGGTAAAGTCTCTTATAAAGAGAAAAAGGCATAACACTAACACCGGCTCCCAAGTCACATAGAGCAGTTTTAACATAATTATTCTTAATAGAACAAGGAATAGTAGGTATACCTGGGTCGTCCAACTTCTTTGGAATTTTGCCATTGAAAGAGTAATTAGCAAGCATAGTGGAAATTTCCTCATTGGGGATTTTCCTTTTGTTAGTAACAATATCTTTCATATACTTTGAATAAGGAGGCAATTTAATGGCATCGATCAAAGGGATTTGCAAGAATAAAGGTTTCATCCATTCGCAAAATTTATTATAGTGTTCTTCTTCCTTTGATTTTAGTTTCTTAGCAGGAAAAGGCATTTGCTTTTGCACCCAAGGTTCTCTTTCATTACCATGTTTCTCAGCAATAAAGTCTTCTTTAGTATACTTTTTATTTTTAGCATGCTTCTCAGGTTCTTCTTCAGCCTCTTCTTTATCAGGAGTATCACTCTTATCATTATCTTTATCATTATCATGTTCATTACCACTTTCAGTTTCAGCATCAGAAATAGAAATACTATTAGGATCATTAGCAGGTTCAGAGGATTCTACAACATTTTTATGTTTCTTCTTCTTTTTCTTCCTAGAATGAGCACTAGGTTCAATGCGTTGAGAATCTTGTTCAATTCTTTTGGGATGCCCTTCAGGATATAGAGGATCCTGGGTAGAGACACCACCTCTAGTTGTTACTTCATAAGCATGTTTCTCTTTAGAATTATTCCCTAACAAGTCATTTTGCACTTTAGTGAGTTGATCAATTTGAGTTTGAATCATTTGAAAATGTTTAACAAGCATCTTAACATCATTGGAGGTTCTCTCCACAATATCATGCAATTCACTAATAGCTTGAGAATTTTCCATTAAATGATTCTCTACTCTCATATTAAAATTTTCTTGCTTAACAATATAATTATCAAACTCATCTAAGCATTGTGCAGGAGGTTTCGAATACGGAATATCTTCCCTAGTAAAGCGTTGAAGGGAGTTTACCTCAATCATGGACGAAGGGGGAATTATCTCACATATATCTTCAATAGGAGGTAGATTCTTCACATCTTCAGATTTAATACCTTTCTCCTTGAGAGACTTCTTGGCTTCCCTCATATCTTCATCATTCAATTTAATTAAACCCCTCTTCTTCACTATTGGCGTTGGAGTTGGTTCAGGCGTATTCCAATCATCATAATTCCGGCCTATTTTAGCCAATAATTCTTCAGCGTCGTCTGGAGTTCTTTTCCTGAAAACACAACCAGCACAACTATCCAGGTATGCCCTAGAATCAATGGTTAGTCCACTATAAAATATATCAAGTAATTCATGCTTTTCTAAATCATGGTCGTGCAAAGCTCTAATAAGAGAGCAAAATCTCGCCCAAGCCTCGTGCAATTTCTCTTCATCTCCCTGATCAAAACTATAAACTCTCTGCAAAGCAAGATGTTGAGCACTAGCAGGAAAATATTTCCGAAAGAAAACAGCAAGCAATTCTTTTGGACTTTTAATAGAACTAGGTGGCAAATTATTATACCAAGTTTTAGCGTCATCCTTCAATGAGAATGGAAATATTTTAGCAACAAAGTAAGTACGCTTCTTAACGTCATCGTAAAACAAGCTACTCAAAGTAGATAACTCAGTCATGTGTTCAACATCACTTTCTTTTTCAGTACCACATAAAGGTGTTTTCTCAACAATAGCTATATGAGATAGATCAAGAGAAAAATCATAATCTTTATCCCTAATGTTTATAGGAGATGTGGCAAATTTAGGATCAGGAGACAGTTTATATCTAACAGTATGTTCTGCAAGCAACTTTTTAATTTTTCTTGCATCAGTAGTAGCATTGCATTTTTCAATAAAATCATCATCAAGCTCCACATAATCTTCCTCAGGATCATCACTAAAATAACCAAGTTCAGGTGAACTAACGGGTGTAGTAGCATTAGGAGTTTCAAGATTTTCAATTTGTCTAGACCTAGCAATTGTAGCATCTAGAAAGGATCCCAATGAACCACTATCATCAAGCACAGCAGAAACATTATCAATATTATGAGAGTGTTCAGATTCAGCAGATGTACCCACATGCGAAGCAGGTGGCGGTGAAACAAGTTTACCAATCACAGATGGTGAATCAAGTGTAGCGGAGGTACTCAGAATTGTACCTTTTCTTGTAGTGGATGGTAATATGGCGATCTTAGTATCGCGAGGTTTACCCATGATGGAGAATTTGCAGCGAACAATATTAATCCAAGTGAACTTCCAAATAAAGCTATGCTCCCCGGCAACGGCGCCAGAAAATAGTCTTGATGACCCACAAGTATAGGGGATCGCAACAGTCTTCGAGGGAAGTAAAACCCAATTTATTGATTCGACACAAGGGGAGACAAAGAACACTTGGAAGCCTTAACAACGGAGTTGTCAATTCAGTTGCACCTGGAAACAGACTTGCTCGCAAGAGTTTATCAGTAGTAATAGTTTTATAGCAGTAGCAGTAGTGAAATAACAGCAGCAGAGTAACAGAGACAGCAGTAGTGATTATAGTAAACAGCAGGATTAAAATACTGTAGGCACGGGGACGGATGACGGGCGTTGCATGGATGAGAGAAACTCATGTAACAATCATAGCAGGGCATTTGCAGATAATAATAAAACGGTGTCCAAGTACAAAGCAATCAATAGGCATGTGTTCCATATATAGTCGTGCGTGCTCGCAATGAGAAACTTGCACAACATCTTTTGTCCTACCAGCCGGTGGCAGCCGGGCCTCAAGGGAAACTACTGGATATTAAGGTACTCCTTTTAATAGAGTACCGGAGCAAAGCATTAACACTCCGTGAACACATGTGATCCTCACATCGCTACCATTCCCTCCGGTTGTCCCGATTTCTGTCACTTCGGGGCCATCGGTTCCGGACAGCGACATGTGTATACAACTTATAGATAAGACCATAAACAATGATTATCTTCATGAAACAATAACATGTTCAGATCTGAGATCATGGCACTCGGGCCCTAGTGACAAGCATTAAGCATAACAAGTTGCAACAATATCATCAAAGTACCAACAACGGACACTAGGCACTATGCCCTAACAATCTTATGCTATTACATGACCAATCTCATCCAATCCCTACCATCCCCTTCGGCCTACAGCGGGGGAATTACTCACACATGGATGGGGGAAACATGGCTGGTTGATGTAGAGGTGATGGCGGTGATGGCGGCGATGATCTCCTCCAATTCCCCGTCCCGGCGGAGTGCCAGAACGGAGACTTCTGGCTCCCGCGACGGAGTTTCGCGATGTGGCGGCGTTCTGGAGGGTTTCTGGCGACTTCGACTTCTCTTCCGGTGTTTTTAGGTCGAGGCGAATAAGTAGTCCGAAAGAGGGCGTCGGAGGCCGGCCGAGGGGGCCACACCACAGGGCCGCGCGGGCCCCCCCTGGGCCGCGCCGCCCCATGGTGTGGGGCCCTCGGGCCTCCACTTCAATTGCCCTTCTGGCTCCGTTAGTTTCCTGGGAAAATAGGGCCTTCTGCATAAATTCCGAGGTTTTTCCCGAAAGTTGGATTTCTGCACAAAAACGAGACACCAGAGCAGTTCTGCTGAAAACAGCGTTAGTCCGTGTTAGTTGCATCCAAAATACACAAATTAGAGGCAAAACAATAGCAAAAGTGTTCGGGAAAGTAGATACGTTTTGGACGTATCAATCACCAGGCCAGATAATCCGGGCCGGATATTTCCAGAATATCCGGCCCCCATTTTTCGGCTAAGGATTTGAGGGATAGTGGCTCAGTATTCCCCTGGACTGGGGCCGGACTTTTGCCCGGATTTGTCCCAGGGCCGGATTATCCGGGCCAGATATTTCCAGAATATCCGCCCCCCTCGAAATCGGCTAAGGACCAGAAGAAAAGCTGCTCCGGACAGGGGCCGGACATTTGGCCGGATTTTCCGGGGGGGACGGATTATCCGGCCCTTAGTTAGGCCGGATTATCCGCCCCCCCGGAAGCCCCAACGGCTGGATTTTGGAGAGGGGTATTTATACCCCCCTTCTTCTACCTTGCTCCTTTGCTCAATCATTGCACCAAAAATCTGCCAAGCTTCACCTCCATTAGAGCCACCTCAAGAACACAAGATTTGCAAGATCTCCTTCCTCCCCCAACCAAAGCTCTTGATCTTTGGAGATTCGAAGGAGAAGACACCGATCTACATCCTCACCGAAGCGATTTACATTTCCCCCTCATTTGTTTGAGGGCCCTCCTTGCTAGTGTTCCTCTTTGGATCCCTAGTTGATTTGTGTTGATGTATTGTTGTTGATTGTTGTGTTGTTACAGATTTGGGAGCCTCCAATTCGGTTGTGGATGTGTGCCCCAAGAACTTTGTAAAGGCCCGGTTTCCGCCTCGAGGAAATCCCTTAGTGGAAGTGGGCTAGGCCTTCATGGCGTTGCTCACAGGAGATCTGAGTGAAGCCTTCGTGGCTGTTGGTTTGGCTTGCGTAGCAACCACACTCCTCCAAACGTAGACGTACCTTCTTGCAAAGGAAGGGAACTACGGGAATCATCTCCGTGTCATCACGTGCTCCACTCTCGGTTACCTCTATCCTATTCTATCTCCTATATATTGCGTAGCTATATCTTGCTTAGTTGATAACCTTGTCATATAGGTAAATTCACTTAGTTGCATATCTAGAGAATTTACCTTTGTGTCAAGCCTAAATTGAAAAAGAACTAAAAATTGGTTAGCACCTATTCACCCCCCCTCTAGGTGCGGCATACGATCCTTTCAATTGGTATCAGAGCCTCGGCTCTTATTTCGGGCTTAACCGCCTAAGAGTATGCCGGACGATGGGCCTGCAGAAGAGGCCGCTAAGATGGTCTCCATGGATGACATCAATTCGTTGAGGTCCTCCATGGAAGCTCAAATGGAAAGCATGAGAAAAATGATTTCCGAGCTTTTGACTCCGGTCCTTCCCATGGCTCCCGCCGTAGAGGTAAAGGACACGGGTGTGTTAGAAGAGGGAGGTGCTTCGGCATTACCCTCCTCTACCAAACCCGTGGATGGTGATAACTCAACTTCTATATATCAAATCTCCCATTGCATCTCCTAAGGGAACTAGTGGAGGTGAGAGCTACAATCGAGTGGCTCCGCCTTTCCTATCTCTCGATATCCCGGTTCCCCATCCTCATGTAAACATTAGGGGTGACCCACCTAAGTTCAATGTTAAAGATTTTGATACATGGCAATTTGAGTTTCGCTCACATGTTTGCAGTGCCTCCAATGAACTTTGGAGAATCATCGTGGAAGGCTTCAAGCCATACAACCCCAACCAGTTGACTAGAAGAGAAGCGGTTGATAGTCAACTCAATAACACCGCCTTGCACATGATCCAAACTAGTGTGGGGACAAAGGAATTGTCTCGTGTTCGGAACTACACCACCGCCAAGGAAGCTTGGGATGGTTTGGCCGCTAGTTGCATTGGAAGTGAAAGCACGAGAAGAAACAAGTACAATTCTCTTCGGAATAAAGCCGAAGGATTCATGAGGCTACCGGATGAAGATCATGAAGACATGTATGCAAGACTCATCACCGTTGCCGATGCTTTCCGGAATGTGGGTGCCACCCACATCAATGACTCTTGGGTCAAGGATAAGTACATTGATTGCATGATGCCGTTTGAACCCATTGATGTCAAGACTCTTGTTGGGAGAGAATGCTATTCCTCTCTCACGTCTCAACAAGTCGTGCACGAGATGCAAGCCCTCAAGGTGCTTGAGCAAAACTCCCATGATTCTCGCAATCGTGCCATTGGTATGTCAAAAGGGAACAATCTTGCCTTGATGGCCAACCCCGTAGAAGAAGTGCACCCTCAAGAACAATATAGGGCATCTTGGAGTATGTCCTATCCGGAAGATTTGAAATGCCACTATCATGATCACATGGCATTCCATGCAAAGACCTTTTGGGTTGATCCTTCCAAGGCCAAGGAAGACAACATCAAGAGAAACAACAAAAGTGGTTTCACTAGCTTTGGTCCAAAAACAAGAACATGCTACAACTGTGGTGAACCTCGCCATTTCATCGCCGAATGCCCCTATGAGAGAATAGGGAGGATCATAATGGAAGGCTCATTCCCAAAGACAAGAGCAAAGACTCAAAGGGCAAATATTTAAAAGCACCCAACAAGAAGTTCTACAACAACAAGACCAAGAAGGGCAAGAGGCCCTCAAGAGTTGTGCTAGTGACTAGGGAAGAATATTCTTCCGATGAAGTTGAAAGTTCTAGTGATGATGAAGAAGAAGAAAGCTCAAAAGAAGTGGCCGCCATTGTCACTACCAACATTCCCTCTTCATCTCTCTTTGAATCCCCCAATGAGAATTCTCATATCAAGAATGCACATTGCTTCATGGCAAGGTCCTCCTTGGACACATCTATTGTGCTATCAACTCAAGAAGAATATACCTCCGGAGATGATGATGTTGATGATGAAGAAGATGCAACTTCTAATGGATTGGTAGCTCTTGCCTCCCTCTCCACGAACTCTTCATCACCAAATGATTCCCTCAATGAGGTCATTCATGTGGAGGAAGAAAGTTGTCTCATGGCTAAATCCCCCGAGGTATCATCTCCTAGCCCCTCTATGACTAACATATCAAGTGATCTAGGAGTTGACCATGCTAGTCTAAAGGTGAAACAAGAAATGCTAGAGTTTGATGAATTCATTCTTAACATACAAGGTAACACTAAAAAGCATGTTTCAAATATCATGGTTCGTATAGCTCAACTAAGTGATACTCTTGAGAAAAAATGTCAAATAGAGAGAGAGAAGACTCTCTTGAAATACATGCTCTTAAAAATGCTCTTGAGGAAAGTCAAGAAACCATAGCTTCTCTAGAAGAGAGGTTAGAAAGTATTGAAGAGCCTCAAGATAAAATTAACAAGCTCACTAAAGCTAGAGATCTTGCTAGGGCTAAGACTAAAGTGCTTAAAAAGGAAAAGGCCCAATTTGGTGTTGATCATGAGAAACTTGTGAAGGATCTATATGAACTAGGCAAGGCTCACAAAGCTTTGAAGAGTGAATACACTCTCCTATTCAAGTCTTATGAGCAACTTCAAATTAGGCTTGCTTCATATGATGTGCCTAGTTCCTCTACTCCCTCATGTGATCATGCAAATATTATTGAGGAAAATGCTAGGTTGAAGGATGAACTTGCTAAGGCCTCCTCTCCCCAAAGTAAACTTTCTTTGGATGATCTTTTGAGTAAGCAAAGATCAAACAATGGGAAGGAGGTCCTTGGTTATAATGCCAAGGCAAAGAAGGCAAACAAGCAAAAGGCCAAGCCCGCACAAGAGAAGAAGAAAGTCATCACTAATGGTGAAGCTCCTAAGGGCAAAACCATTAATGATGATGATGCGGGAAATGCTAACCCTCACTATGTTTTATTTAAGGATTATTATGGTGATTTTTATGATAAATATGTTGGCCCATATGATGGTTATGTTGCTTGGTCTATTTGGGTCCCAAAGACCCTCGTTGCTAACAAAAGAGGACCCATTGAGAAATGGGTACCTAAATCCAAGAATTGATCTCATGTAGGACTATGCCGCCGGAGGGTCAAAATGGGTACTTGATAGTGGATGTACAAGTCATATGACCGGCGGCAAGAACCTCGTCAAGGAGTTGAGGCCCAATATAAATAATATCACTGTCTCCTTTGGCGATAATTCTACATCTGAGGTATTGGGTTTTGGCAAGGTTGTGGTCGCACACAACATTACTCTTGTGGATGTCATGCTTGTCAAAACCCTTGGTTACAATTTGCTTTCCGTTTCCGCCCTTGGAAAGATGGGTTTCGCCGTCTTTATTGATAATGATATTGTGGTCCTATTGTGGAGCAAGACTCTAAAAGTCGCTTTCGTTGGGTATCGCGAACATAACTTGTATGTGGTGGACTTTTCGGGGACCACCACTTCAAGTGCGATGTGCCTTTTCGGAAAGGCGGATGTGGGTTGGTTGTGGCATCGCCGCTTGGCCCATGTCAACATGAGAACTTTGCAAAGTCTTCACAAGGGGAACCATATTGTGGGACTAATGGAAAATGTGTCTTTTGCCAAAGATCGTGTTTGTAGGGCTTGTGTTGAAGGCAAAATGCATGACTCTCCGCATCCAAGCAAGACCATTATCTCTTCCAAGAGGATCTTGGAGCTCCTTCATGTGGATCTCTTTGGTCCCGTTACTCATGCAAGTCTTGGTGCGAAGAAACATTGCTTGGTAATTGTTGATGACTACTCAAGATACACTTGGGTCTACTTTCTCAAGACGAAAGATGAGACTCAACAAATATTCATTGACTTTGCTACCGAGGTGCAACGCCAACACAACCTCCTCATTATGGCAATAAGAAGTGACAACGGCTCCGAGTTCAAGAACTATACACTCAATGATTTTCTTAGTGATGAGGGGATTCGTCATCAATATTCCGCTGCTTACACCCCTCAACAAAATGGTGTTGCGGAGAGGAAGAACCAAACTCTTATGGATATGGCAAGATCTATGATGGCGGAGTATAAATCCCGCTATAATTTTTGGGCCGAAGCCATCTCCACCGCTTGCCACTCTTCTAACCGGCTCTATCTCCGCAAGGGCTTGAACAAGACTCCATATGAAATACTCACCGGGAACAAGCCTAATATCTCATACTTCAAGGTGTTCGGGTGTAAGTGTTTCTACAAAATCAAAGGAGTTCGTTTATCTAAATTTGCCCCTAAAGCTTTGGAGGGTATATTTGTTGGTTACGGTGCCGAATCTCACACTTATAGAGTCTTTGATGTATCCTCCGGGATTATCATCGAATCTTGTAGTGTGAGGTTTGAAGAAAATGATGGCTCCCAAGTGGGGCAAGTTGATGTATGTGCAGGTGATGAAATACCTCAAGATGCCATAGTAAGAATGGGTGTGGGATTTTTCCGCCCCATTGAGGGACACGGTGTGGCGTCTCGGGAAGGACTATGCTCTACCACGGTGGAGCCCTCATCTTCTCAACATCAACAAACCCCATCTCTTGAAGCAAACAATGCACCAACCCAAGAACAAGAACAAAACCCTCCCTCTTGTGTGCAAGATCAAGGACAAGATCAACCACGGATTCATGATGGATCCGATGAATATCCATTCAACATTCTCCTCTCACCGGATAATGTCCAAGATTAAGCACATGAGGATGAGCAACCTCAAGAAATTGAGGAAGCTCAAGTTGAAGGTCAAGACGGGGACCCAAATGATCAAGTTGATCAAGTGAAACCTCCAAGGCCAAGAAGAACCAAGGAGGAGATCGAGGCCCGTCATCTAGCTAGAAGAGAAAGGAACCTTGAAATTCGTGAACATACTCATGACAAGGTCCTTGGTGATGTGAGGGCAAAAGTTTCCACAAGAAGGCAATTGGCTAACTTTAGCAATCATGATGCTTATATCTCCTTAGTGGAACCCAAGAAAGTATTTGAAGCCCTTGAAGATTCGGATTGGTTGGAAGCTATGCACGAAGAACTCAACAACTTCAAGCGCAACAAAGTATGGACCTTAGTAGAGAAGCCAAAGGGGTGCCGCAATGTTATAGGCACTAAATGGATTTTCATGAACAAGCAAGATGAGTTTGGAAATGTTGTGAGGAACAAGGCAAGATTGGTGGCTCAAGGTTTCTCTCAAGTTGAGGGAATTGACTTTGGAGAAACCTATGCTCCCGTGGCTCGCCTTGAGTCCATCCGTATCCTTCTTGCTTATGCATCGCATCATAACTTTAAGTTACAACAAATGGATGTGAAAAGTGCTTTTCTTAATGGTCCTTTGCATGAAGAGGTTTATGTTAAGCAACCCCCGGGGTTCGAGGATCTCAACTTTCCTAACCATGTCTACAAGCTTGATAAAGCACTTTATGGTCTCAAACAAGCTCCTAGAGCTTGGTACGAGCACCTTAAAGAATTGTTGGTAGACCGTGGGTTTGATGTTGGGCTAATCGATCCCACTCTTTTTACTAAGAGGGTCAATGGGGAGCTTTTCGTTTGCCAATTATATGTTGATGACATTATCTTTGGCTCTACTAACAAAGCTTTCAATGATGAATTTTCAAAGCTTATGACCGATAGGTTTGAGATGTCTATGATGGGAGAGATGAAGTTCTTCCTTGGTTTTGAGATCAAGCAATTGAGAGAAGGAACCTTCATCAATCAAGCAAAATATCTCCAAGACATGGTCAAGAGGTTCAAGATGACCGAGATGAAGGGTGTGGCCACTCCTATGGTTACCAAATGTCATCTTGCACTAGATCCCAATGGTAAAGAGGTGGATCAAAAGGTACATCGCTCCATGATTGGATCCTTGCTTTACCTTTGTGCATCTAGACCGGACATAGTGTTGAGTGTTGGTGTGTGTGCAAGGTATCAAGATTCTCCTAAGGAGAGCCACATGATGGCTCTCAAAAGAATCTTTCGATATTTGGTTGATACCCCAAGATATGGTATTTGGTACCCCAAAGGCTCAAGTTTTATTCTCAATGGATACACCGATGTGGATTGGGCGGGGGACAAGGATGATAGGAAATCAACTTCCGGGGCTTGCCAATTTCTTGGTAGGTCCTTGGTGTGTTGGTCTTCTAAGAAGCAAAATTGTATATCTATCTCCACCGCCGAAGCCGAATATGTTACCGCCGCAAGTGGATGCACTCAATTGTTATGGATGAGGCAAACTTTAAAGGAATACGGTGTCATTTGTGACAAAGTGCCTCTATTATGTGACAATGAAAGTGACATCAAGATTGCCTATAATCCGGTGCAACATTCAAGAACAAAGCACATTGAGATCCGGAATCATTTCATTAGGGATCATGTTGCCCGTGGTGATATTGAGCTTATCTATGTTCCTACCAAAGATCAACTTGCCGATATATTCACGAAGCCTCTTGATGAAGCAAGGTTTTGCTATTTGAGGAATGAGCTAAATATCATTGATTCGAGGAGTATAGCTTGACCATCTTCCAAACACACCTCTATCTCAAAACTTTATTTGGTTTAGATGTGGGCATGGAAATAGGGGGAGTGCGGTTTAAATTATTGAGCTATCCCTCCCCCCATAATGCCAACATTAAGAAATCATTCTCTTTATATCATATATTGATATGTGAGCTTCAATGATGAGTAATGGCTTGGACCCAAGATATATCTTCGTGGTGCCATGCCATAACACTCATATATGGTGGCCTAGGCCACCGCACTCTTCTTTGTGAAGAGTTGGAGTTATTTGGATCTTATCGCCGTTTTATTTGACAACTCCTTGTTCTTATGGGAAATCACTCTAGTTTGGCCTTATTTGCTCATATCTTGCAAACTTGAGTGATCATGTACCATTAACAGTTTGTGCCTTCTAAACCTAAGCCCATACTCATCTATAAGCCATTTCCATCTTGCTCTTATGTCATGTTTTGGTAAAAACTTGGAGTTTGAGGATTTTCGGTCGTATGATCTAGGTTGCCCCATCTTATTGGTCAATATGCATCTTATATGTGTTGTGATACTTTATTACATCACATATGGGGTTTTGCAAATAACCAACAAAAGATAGGCAGGATTTCCGGTGTTCTGGAATTTTCCAGAAAACCGGATAATCCGGCCCCTAGGCAAACCGGAAAATCCGGCCCGGCCGGATTATCCGCCCTAAACTAGGGCCAGATTATCTGGCCTGGACAGACCCTGAAAGGGTTGAGGACGAGGCCGCGGGGGGGGGGGGGGGAACGGTTCACTCCACCCCCACGCGCCTCTCTCTCCTCTCAAGGTCGCCGGAACCCTCCCTCCTCGCCGGAGCCGCCCCGTCCACTCCCTCCCGGCGTTTTTGGGTGGATCGGGTGCTCCTCCTCCTCCCTAGCTATCATCTCCTCCAAGCGGCTCCTCCAATGGATGGGGGTATGGTTCACAATCCCTAACCCTAGGTGTTGTGTTTTATACGTGCTATTTTCTTGGTGGAGATGTTGCCTAGTTGTTCCAAATCGTTTGTAGTGTACTCCTCTTGCATGCTATAAGGCCGATCTGTTCGTAGACAAGTTTTTGATTGCAAAATCTGCTAGATTCGCAGGGCCGGATTATCCAGCCCCCGCGAGGACCGGATTATCCGGTCTGGCCGGATTATCCCCCCCCCCCGGGGACACTGGATTATCCGGCCTGGAGCTTCATCGCCGCTGCAGTTTTGATTCAATCTATCTTGTCTAGACTTGTACCAACTTATAGTATGCTTCGAGAGTACATTACTGTATCATACATGACTTATGAGCATTATCTTCTCTTTGCTATCCATCTTTGCTTCTCACAGGTAGTGGTTCTCGGGGCACTCGGAGACGTTCAAGGCAGAACCGGTCAAGTGATGAGTTTGCTTCCAATGCGCCTCGCAAGTCCACCACTAGTAGAAGGAAGAACAAGGAAGCTAGGGTGAACTACAAGGATATGGACCTTATCTCTTATGCAGCAATCCGTATGAAGAACTGGTATGAAGACCTTCCAAGGGATGATGAGATAGAGGGAAGGCGTTTCTGGTGCATGGAGCAGGAGTACATCTACAAGGATATTTATGGACCTTATCTCTTCTGGCTGAAAATAATCATTTTGAGGATGCCATTTGGGTGACTGGTAGGATGGGCTTGCAGGATCTGATGAAGATTCAGTGTGACTACAGTCCAGAGTTGATTAAGCAATTCTATGCTACTCTGGCCTTCAAGAAAGATGAAGCCCGCACTATGGAATGGATGTCTGGCTCCACTCATTGCGAGGCAACCTTGCGCCGGTTTGCTGCTGTTCTTGGACTTCCAGAAGAAGGTGGTCTTCGCCTCCATGGTCCTCAGAAGACAAATAAAAATGTGCTCTTTAATCTTTATGACTCATCTGGAGCGGTTGGATCTACCAAGGGGCTCCTTCCCATCTACAGTCAGGTGCTCCGTTTCCTTCGAGCCACCATTGCTCCAAGTGGTGGAAACAATGATGCACTCCGTGGAGCACTTGTGGATCTTATGCACCTCAGCTATAAGTGTGCTCGTGATGGCAATGAGGACCAAGACCTCTCTCTTGATGTGATGGACTTCATTTTTAATGAGATTCATGATACCGTGGTCTCCCGGACCACCATGCCATATGCACCCTATATCCAGCTCCTTATCAACAAATGTGTGACTATGGATGAAGACTTGAGTGGGTATCCACTGGTGAAGCACTCTGTCAAGAAGGCTTACAAGAAGAAGCCGGTTCCCCATGCTGCCCCTGCTCCTGACTCCTTTATGGGAGATGCTCGCACTAGTGGTTTTGCTCCTGCTCGCCATGCCGATCTTCCTGCCATGAAGAAACAAGTGAAGAAGCTCAGTTGGTTCCAGCGTCACATTCTATGCATGAATATTGAGATTTATAAGGAGAACTATGCGGCCAGCCGAGAGCGTTCTGAGATAAAGCATACTCAGGCGGTCATTCTGCATAAGCTCAGTGGTGAGGAAGGTCCTCCGCCTCAGCCTCCAGTTCACCCAGGTTACAGTGGGTGGCATTCTTCTCAGGTTCCATGGAATGATCTTGAGAACTGCATTCAGATGGCCAACTACACTCACAACTCTCCGGAGGCCCCTGACACTGAAGATGAAGAGGAAGAGGAACAGGAGTACCAGTCCGAGGACGACGAGGGCTCCGAGTGATCTCCATGGAGCGAGTAGCATCGCGCTTGTCCCCTTTTTGGCGTCTCGATGCCAAAGGGGGAGAAGTGTTCTATTAGGAACTCTCTCGGGGATTTGCATGGTTTGGGCACAAGCATATGCGTTTATCATTCCTTTACTGCTTGTGCTCCCCTTCTTATTTGAACTATTTGGCTTGTTGGTTTGTTCGTTTAAAACTATGTGGTTGTGAGACATTATGTGGTTGTGAGACATTATTATGTGGTTGTGAGACATTATGTTATGGATTTCGGATTTCTATATGTTGAGATCAAGGTTATTATATTGTGTGTGATGCTATATCTCCACATGGGTATGATTTCTACCACCTTATCTCAACTTCATATATGTATATGTCTCTTGTTAAAGCTCATGTTGGATACCACGTGTGTTGAGGCACCTCGCACCTATGTGTTGTGTATTTGTATTCAAATGCAAATTACTTGTATGCACACATGTAGGGGGAGTGCCTCTATGTTTTGCCAACATGATTGCTCTCCATAGTGATTCTCTTGCAAATCCGTATATTGTCATCAAACACCAAAAAGGGGGAGATTGAAAGAACATCTCTCATAATATGTTTTGTGTGTTTGATGTCAATGTATGTGATACACTAATGTTTGTCTAAGTGGTACAAGGATTATATAGATACATATATTCATGTGTGATGGATGTGGTGAGACATCTCAAAAAGAAGCTCCAACAGGATCACCAGGCCGGATAATCCGGGCCGGATATTTCCAGAATATCCGGCCCCCATTTTTTGGCTAAGGACTTGAGGGATTGTGGCTCAGTATTCCCCTGGACTGGGGCCGGACTTTTGCCCGGATATTTTCCCGGATTTGTCCCAGGGCTGGATTATCCGGGCCGGATATTTCCAGAAAATCCGCCCCCCTCGAAATCGGCTAAGGACCAGAAGAAAAGCTGCTCTGGACAGGGGCCGGACATTTGGCCGGATTTTTACCTGGTTTTGTCCCTGTGGCCGGATTTTTCGGGGGGGGGGGGGATTATCCGGCCCTTACTTAGGCCGGATTATCCGCCCCCCAGAAGCCCCAACGGCTGGATTTTGGAGAGGGGTATTTATACCCCCCTTCTTCTACCTTGCTCCTTTGCTCAATCATTGCACCAAAAATCTGCCAAGCTTCACCTCCATTAGAGCCACCTCAAGAACACAAGATTTGCAAGATCTCCTTCCTCCCCCAACCAAAGCTCTTGATCTTTGGAGATTCGAAGGAGAAGACACCGATATACATCCTCACCGAAGCGATTTACATTTCCCCCTCATTTGTTTGAGGGCCCCCTTGCTAGTGTTCCTCTTTGGATCCCTAGTTGATTTGTATTGATGTATTGTTGTTGATTGTTGTGTTGTTACAGATTTGGGAGCCTCCAATTCGGTTGTGGATGTGTGCCCCAAGAACTTTGTAAAGGCCCGGTTTCCGCCTCGAGGAAATCCCTTAGTGGAAGTGGGCTAGGCCTTCGTGGCGTTGCTCACAGGAGATCTGAGTGAAGCCTTCGTGGCTGTTGGTTTGGCTTGCGTAGCAACCACACTCCTCCAAACGTAGACGTACCTTCTTGCAAAGGAAGGGAACTACGGGAATCATCTCCGTGTCATCGCGTGCTCCACTCTCGGTTACCTCTATCCTATTCTATCTCCTATATATTGCGTAGCTACTTAGTTGATAACCTTGTCATATAGGTAAATTCACTTAGTTGCATATCTAGAGAATTTACCTTTGTGTCAAGCCTAAATTGAAAAAGAACTAAAAATTGGTTAGCACCTATTCACCCCCCCCCCTCTAGGTGCGGCATACGATCCTTTCACTCGGCCAATACTATGTGGCAGTAATAAAGAAGAAATTCGAATGCATCAAAAGAAAAGGAGTCAAAGATAGCACAACACACACACATGGATGCAATTAAATCGCATGCCACCGTCAGTATTATACCACAACCTACAGAGAAAGACTTGATCAAGAGAGAAAGTAGTACCACATTTAGGAACATGAGTATTAGCTCTAAGAAGACACCAACAGGACCCTTATTCATTTTAGACATTAGAGGCAAATACAAACTAGGAACCGATAGCAACCGACATGGTAAATACAAAGTCAGCTCCTCATCAATCATCATCATTCATTAATAAAACGATGAGATGCTTCACCAAATAATGGAGACCTAATGCTGACGTAACAAATAAAAAAAATCAACCTTTCGATGTCGATGAGGTCCTGAACAGCTGCGTCAACAAGGTCGCAGCAGTGGCCCTTGGGGGCAACCTCCTGCACGCCGTGGACGCGCCCCTACACGGTCTTCAGATCCAGCGCATGGAGAAGGTCCCATATGGCTGCGCCCATTGCCTATCGAACAATATATGAAATTAGAGTCCAACCAATTGGAAGCAGGTATCCTCACTTGTGATCTATAACAAGAGTACATTGATATCCATGCTATCATCATAATTAAACCACAGCAAGCAAAGGAGCTATTCTCCCTAAACAAAATGATCAAGATTTCACAGCACCAATCCATAAGATACAGTAAGAGCAAGAAGAGGCCTTTGACAGAAAATTCATGAATTACATTGACTAGTATAGTACTATAGCCCTACTGGAGCAGGTACCAAATTCTTATTAAGTTAAAACCTAGCAACTAGATAGGCGCCATCAGCGCAAACCACTATAACTCAAAGCAAGTATACATTAACATGTTAGCATCTGCCAGGGACTTGAGTTTCTCCCATTTTAAAATAAAAATGAAGTAGAATTTTCCCCCTCGTTGTAAAAATATACAAGTCTATCAGAGACCATATAGTACTGAATGTTAACAACAACACTTGCGGAAACCTAAAAATTCAGCAAGTTTGATTGCTAATCATGAAAATGCAGTAGCTTCCATTGCTAATCATAAAAAATGCAGCAGCTGTCATTACTAATCAGTGGCTTCAAATTGCACTAAGAAAGTTGCTGGCCTTCAATTATATTGCAAAGGGAAAGTTGCCGCCCTTCAAAACGCATATAGCATCTTCAATTTTCAAGCTACAAATTGACTTGAGTAATTTTTTAGGGATGCCATATTGCCATGACCAGCAAATATGCATCAGAGATGAAAACATGCTCACATACTTTACAGGCATGAACAACAATCCAATTACTGTGGCCTAGTGTTGTCTAATTAAGCGTAACTGCTTTTTTCGATCAAGGAGCATAGCCCCAGCCTCTGCATCCAAAGGATTCACACAACTTTCTTCTTTATTAAATTATTCGCAATGCCTTACAAGAGGAATACAATGATCAACTAGAAGCCACCTTCCTAGCGACAACTCGCTATACCTACGATGAAGGGGGACCATGAACAAGGCCATAGTCCCTGACGGTACACCAACACACATCATCCAAGAAGCAAAACCCTGAGGGTGCGCCATTGCCCACTACACAGAGTTCGTCACCGCCATCTATCTCAAACCCATGTCCAAGCGAGATCAATGCATTGACCATGCCAGGCCCGCCGTTGATGTCACCATAACACCAAACAGCTCCACCATCCTACACGCGTCCAACAATCCTTGCCCGTCTTCAATACCCCGCAGCTCCACGCCGCTGAGAAACATCAACGACAACGTGGTAGATGAACACCACTCCACCAAAAACCACCCCGATCTAGCCACTACTTCAAAAACGATGCCTCAGGAGGTAACACGGCGCAAGGTGCGCCGTCATCGTCCGATCCTGGCTGGATCTAGGGTTTCCCCCGAGCAGCACGAGTGAGTACCCGCGGACTGCTAGTAAACAAAATCGGTGCATCCACATTAACAGAGGCATATTGCTCTAGAACAAAGAGAAAAGATTCGACCTTTCGATGTCCACGAGGTCATGAATGGTGGCGTCGAGGTCGCAGCGGTTGGGGAAACCTCCGGCAGGGAGTGGACATGCCAACTTTCCTTGATAACGGCAGGACCACGACCTCCTGTGAAGACGATGGCAACATGCGCGGTGGAGGAGTGTGGTGAGCATAGCCGGCAAGAACCGATGGCCAGGCCGAGACCACCGACCACTAGCATCACCTCCTCCAATGGCAGACATTAAGAGAACATCAGCTTTATGCTAAGTTCAGTAAGTGCAAATTTAGGTTGGACATGTCATAAGTAAGGAGGGAATAGCTGTTAACCCAAGTAAGGTTCAGTCAGTCTTGGAATTGAAAACACCAAAGAATGCTAAATATATCAGAGGATTCCTTGGTATGGCAGGATACTATCGAAGATTCATCGAAGAATTTTCGAAGATTGCAGGACCAATGACCAAGTTATTGAAGAAAAACACTCCATTTGTATGGTGTTATTAGTGTGAAGCTAGTTTCCAGAAGCTCAAGGTGAAGTTAACCATGGCACCAGTGTTAGCAGTTACTCAACCAGCCAAGGATTACATAGTTTACTGTGACGCTTCCAAGAATGGACTTGGATGTGTTCTTATGCAGGACCGTAAGGTCATAGCTTATGGATCCCGACAACTGAAGCCACATGATAGTATCCAGTACATGACTTGGAATTGGCAGCAGTAGTCTATGCTCTAAAAAGTTGGAGACAATTTCTCTATGGATCCAAGTGTGAGCTATACACCGATCACAAAAGTCTAATATATTTCTTTACTCAGCAAAATTCAACATGAGGCAAAAGAGATGGTTGGAATTGATCAAAGATTATGAGTTAACAATCAACTATACACCAAGCAAGGCCAATGTGGTAGCAGGTGCCTTGAGTAGAAAGAGTACGGAAAATCAACCCACGAAATGGGAGATTCCAAAGGAGCTCGGGAAGGAGTTAGAACAGGCTCAAATTTTGCTAATTCAGGGAGAAGCGGTAGGAAGTATTACAACTATGAGTATCATGGATGAGATGTATTCCGATTTGAAGTATGTGATCATTCGAAAACAAGTAGATGACCCATTCATCCAGGAAGAAATCAAGCGGATATCAGAAGGGAAACCATCTGAATTCCAGGTGGGAGATTTTGATTCGTTGTACTTTCAGAAGATGATGTGTGTACCTGATGATCTAGAGATCAAAGCAATAATCCTCAAGGAAGCCCATGAGACACCCTATTCCATACATCCGGAAAGTACCAAGATGTACATGGATCTGAAAGAGATGTTTTGGTGGAATAACATGAAAAGAGAGATAGCAAAGTATGTTTAGGAATGTCATACATGCGAAAGGGTGAAGGCAGAACATCAAAGTCATGCCGGACTACTCAAACCTTTGGATATTCCGGAATGGAAATGGGATGAGATTGGAATGGACTTTGTTACCGGTCTACCAATGACCAGTAAGAGGAAGGACATGATATGGGTGATCATAGATAGACTCACCAAGAGTGGACATTTCCTAGCTGTGAACCAGAAAGACACTTCAGAAAAGCTTGTGGATATCTATGTCAAAGAGATAGTCAGCAAACATGGAGTTCCAAAGACAATAGTCTCAGATAGAGGTTCAATCTTCACTTCAGCATTTTGGAAGCAACTCCAAGAGGCATTAGGATCCAAGTTGGATTTTAGCACAACATATCATCCATAAACCGGAGGTCAGACCGAGAGAACCAATAAAATTCTTGAAGACATGTTAAGAGCTTGCGCTCTAGACTTCAGAGGTTCATGGGAATATCATCTACCACTTGAAAAGTTTTCATACAACAACAATTACCAAAGTAGCATCCAGATGGCACCATTTGGAGCACTTTACGGAAGGAAGTGTAGATCACCAATCTATTGGTATGAAACGAGAGAAAACAAAGAGTTTGCACCAGATTACATCAAGGAAAGACAAGGGATAATAGATGTCATCAGAGATCGTCTGAAAATAACCTAGAGTCGGCAGAAGAGTTATACAGATCAGAAACGGAGATTATGGGAACCTAAAGTTGGAGACATGGTTTACTTAAAGGTTAGTCCGATGAAAGGATTGAAAAGATTCAGAGTTAAGGGGAAACTAAGTCCGGATATATTGGACCATTCAAGATACTCAGCCAGAATAGAGAGACTGCCTTTGAGCTAGAATTACCGGAAAGATTGAGCTTGATACATAATGTGTTCCACGTATCAAAACTCTGAAAGTGTTTAAAGGCACCAGATGATCCAGTGTCACATGAAGAGTTAGAACTGTAATCAGACCTAACCTATGTGGAAAGGCCAGCAATAATACTCAAAGAAAAATAGAAGAAGTTAAGGAATCGAGCAATCAAGTACTGTAAGGTGCAGCGGAAGAATCATCCAAAGCGAGAAGCAACCTGGGAAAAAGAGGAAGATCTCAGAAAGTGCTACCCCGAGTTGTTCAGGTACCTCGACTACAACTTCAGGATGAAGTTTCTGTTAAGGGGGAGAGGCTGTAACATCCCGGAACTTAGGACAAACGGGGGGTAGATTTAGCAAAGGGTTGTACATTGCATCGCAAAACGGGGGAAATTTTCGCGCTTTATTACATAATACCTAAGAGGGATCGAGGTTTTTCTCTCGTTGCAATTTGGGTTAGAGTAACGAGAGTGCTATGAATTTCAACATAACCTCTTTTGTATCTAGGGTTTTGAGAAGAGTTTGAATTTGAATTTCAAATTGGAATACCGAATAATAAAACAATATAAGAAGCCATAATATAATTGAACTCATATTTTATAATTCATACACATATAATTCATACAACATTATCCAAATTTAGATGATCATTTATACGAACTGCTCATATGGAAACTTTGAGCTTTATTGATATCAACACACATATACGTTGTCTTTACATAAATTCCAGAATACTACAAAGACATTAATCTCAAACAATTATGTAATAAGAAAGAAATGAAAATTACATTGGAATAATAATTTTCCTACACTAAAACTTCTCAAATCTTCACTTGTTCTTTTCCAAACCTTGCTCTACCTTGAACCTGCATAAACAACAAAGAAAGAACCAAGTTTGGGTTTGAACAAGTGGCAATGGCACTTGGTCAGCAAAATAAGTAAATTGGTGGAGATAAACATCAGGCAGGGGATCAAGTCCCAAGCCAAACCAATGAATCTGCCCACACAATTCATTCAAGGGTGACTCACCACAAGGGTGAAAGGGGGTGAAGACACACCAGCACAAGCCATGCCCTTGCTATCGACCAAGCAAGCCACCAGGGCTTGCTATATAATGCACAATGCAGATAAGGGTAAACCATCCAGGAACTCAACAGCATCAGATACAACACATTCAGTTCATCAAGTTCGTTTAGTTCATCCACCAAAAACCACTAATACATAAACCATGGTGACATAAATCAAGTACCAGCCAGGACCTTGGAGGAGAAGGGCAAGCTGATCAAGATCAACTAGCAAAAAACCTCTACACCAACAAAATATTTTGTCTAGGAGTTGGAACAAGGCATACTTGATACTTGAAGAGGATCCAGAGGATCCAATCCATTCATTAGCATGCTCACATCACAACCCAGAGCAGATGCTCCATAGGGATTAATCATCACTTGGTAGAAACCAAGTGATGCTGGCAATAGAGTGGCAAAACCAAGAACCTGATGAATCCAGTAAGTGATAGATATGCAAAATAGGAAGAAAACATAGCATATCCAAGCTAACTAGATACACACAAGGATTTGACAGCCAACTGCATCACCTAGCACCACCTAGTCCTTTAAACCATCAGGAATTCCCATTTTTTCATAAAACACTCAAAGTGGCATTCACATACATGATCCCTACTGAGAGGATCTCTCTTTTATCAAAAACCCACAAATTATCCATCAAGGTGAGCAACCAGTGACATGAGCAATAGCTACTGAGGTCACATCAAACTTAACCAGTCAATGAAGAGCATCAATCATAATTATCTGGAAAGATTCAAATTGTGATGAATAAATATCCAACAATAGTTGGTATTCATTCAGTTTATTAAAACAAATTGAATTGTTACCAATACATAGTTCATCAATGTATAAATCCAGTGATTATCCTTACACAGTAAGCAACTATAGCTCCATTAGTAATAAGCATAGCACCAAATGATCAAGCAACAGCAGCATGACCTGCACATGATACTTTACTGAAGCCAAAGCTTCAATAAAGCAACCAAGGCTTTCATACAGTGCTTGACAGGAAACAACTGCAAGCAATGGAACCATAATTCAACCCTTGTGCACCTAAAAGGTAATAGCAGTTAATTAAAACTTGTCTAGACATCAATTAGAACTAGGCACAGGTGATGATGGAATCTCGCAGTGCCCAGAACCAAGCATTTGCAAGGATTCAGTAACCATAGCAAGACAATCGAAGTAGATAGCTTCACTTGGCTGCAGAGAAGAGATACATAGCAACCAACCAAGCAAGTAATGGAGATGAACATTTGAGCAAGCTCAAAACCATCTCTGGAACCATAGAAATACCAACATGGCTTGGTACTGCAACCATTCCATAGCAACTAGGCTAGCCAGAGAAGGGAATTCGTAGCAGCATTGCAAGAAGAGCATTCCTGCATGATCTCTTGATCATCAAGAAGCAGGAGGAGCATAGGAGCAATCCCAGGGAAGACGTCGGCGTTACGCCGACGAGCTCCATCATCATCACAGGCACCAGCAGGCCTGGAGACGGCGGCACAAGTGGCGCCACAGCACCACCTGCGCCGAGCCAAGCTCCAGGTAGCCAGCACGTCGACAGCGACTGCACCACTTCATCTGGAACCACAGATCGATGAAGAACATCACCAGGGCAATGGAACCCTAGATGTAGAGGGGAGGCGATCTAGAGAAGGAGACGTCGTGCGTCAGATCGACGCGGACAGAAGGGTACGTAGAGCGTCGCGAGAGGAGGCGTTTGCGACCAACGGCGAGGTCAGGGGCGGCCGGATTTGGCCGTAGCAAGGAGGCGAAGGCGGTGGCGACGCGAATCGCCAGTCGCGTAGCGAGAGAGCTAGGGTGAGGGTTCGCGTGAGAGAGAGCGAGGGAATGGACTAACCTAAAAATTTCAAATAAATCCAAATGAATTCCAAAAATTCGAGAAAAATATGAATGATACATAAAAAATATTTCTTAACCAAAATAAAATAAAAAAAATATTTTTTGGTTAAAGAAATTTCAAATGAATTCAAAGTTGAAATTTAAATTTAAAATATTTTCTTGAAAATAAAATCAAGGAAATTTCAAACTTTCTTTATATAATTGTTAACTCAAATAGTTTCAAAAAGATAAATCCTATTATCTCAAGTATTTATTTCTAAAAGAAAATCCTTATTGAATAAATTATTAAATCATGATAAATTATTAGTAAAAGGAATTAATATTCAAATAAAGCTTCGATATTCAATAAATTTAAGAATTTATATTAACACTCCGGGGAAAAGGGATTCAACCAAAAGAAATCCGCCATGCATGCATCATTTGAACTTTTCAGAACCCGAGGTCCAGGTTCCATTCAAACCCACGAACTGCACTATCTCGCAGTCTCCGGGCAAGTTCATTCTTGCTCATGCCATGTTGATTATTTTCTAGCAATTTACTCGCAAAGCAATATACTTATCACTCCTGCATTGAAAATGAAATGTTACTTTTCCAATTATGAATATGACTATGTGGTGGGCAATGGAACCATGGTATGTGTTGATGGTGGAGGTTCCATTGCAAGGGTTCTACTCATCTAGGACTAATCACCAATGCGGTCTAGTGATTCAAGCGCCGTACATATCGCGTTAACCATAAGATCTATAATGGCTCTGGGAAAGTCACTTGTATATTTTCCCTTCTACTTTCAACGGACATGATAGAGCCTAGCTGTGTGTTTGGAGAACACTTAGTAGGTTGGGATGGACTTAATCTCCCCATCCATGTGGATGAAGGGCGCTCCACCATCTATGATGGATTGTCCATAACATATCGTGGGTAAAGCCGTATGATCGGAAGATGTCTACCGGAGATGTGTGTACGGACAAAAGGGTGGGTATGCAGGGTCGTGGAGAAGGCAGTGATTGGTTTGGTTCTTATACTAGGCCTCACACCAAGGAAGTGTAGACGGGAAAGTACGCCCGGTTGGCAACAAGGATAAGTTCTCTTATGGGAAAAGTAATGTACCTCTGCAGAGTGTATCAAATTGTGGCTTGTCACTCCCTGTTCCGGAAAGGGAACTACGAATGTGGTAGGAAAGGAATTCCGTGAAGTTCTGATCAACCTGTGAAGAATGGCAGGCATAGTTTTCCGAATAAAATAAACCTTTTGAAGAAATGTTTGCGAAACATGTATTGACCTGAGATCTTCTGATCAATGGTCATAGCTAGTGCATCAAACACCTTTTCTTTTGAACTTGTTGAGTACCTCTGTACTCACTTTTTTCTAAACCCTTGCTAGACCGTGAATCCGAAGAGGAGGCCTGCACGGGAGCACCAGAAGGCAAATATGACTTGGTCTACGAGGAGCCAGACTTGTTCGGGGGTGTAGAAGTCATGGACTATGGGATAGTCTACGGAACCGATGAAGTGGAGGCGGAGGAGTAGAGTTATGCCGTAGGCATAGAAGAGCCGAGCAGCGTAGTGGCTTATCTAAATAAGTTGCTGACCTCTCATCATGTCTACTTAGTGGTTTGAGTTGTAATGCTACCTTAAGCAAGTTAAGTCCTTAGGGTGTTCTCATTGGACCTGTGAGAATACCAAGTGGTTGTGAACTTTGGTTTAATAATAATGTGAAGCGCTTATGACCTGCAATGTTTTTATTGTACCACTCTGAGGGATGTGACATTTGTGAAGAAGTCATTTCATGAGTATCATATCAACGACTTGTATACTACAAAATGCAGTGGTATGTTGGGTCACCGCACGCGACTAGGGCCGATTAAATGTTCGGTGCGCCCCAAAAAGCTTCGGACGTCGCTTTGGGAGACGCGGCTGGATATGCTCTAAGTCCTCTAGGGCGTGTTTGGTAGGCTGGGAGCTCCTTGGATCGCATCGACTTAGCAATTCTTGGCCCGTTTTGTTGCCTGGGCTCACCCGCGTTGTCGCATGGCACGGTTCTTAAAGCACCCTCGGGCCAGGCCCTGGGGCGGTTTGCAGTGATGCAGGCATATCTCATACGCAACCCATGCAAAAGGAAATCTTTGGATGCAACATGTGCACATGCTCTTACTTATGCTCACTCTCCCTTACACTACTCCACACACACTCTCTTCAAATCAACAGAAACATAGTCCAAATCAAAATAAGTTGTACATGTAAAAGATGCGTCTCGATGATATGAATCCATTCCCACAATTCGTTTCGAGTTTCGTCAGTCGTAAATCGTTAATTTTATGTATGAAGTTTTAAGCGAATTTTGACAAATTCATCACACACGCTCAACCGTTTGAAATTTCCTTTGAGGAGTAGGTTCACCTCACCATTCCGCATGACTTTCATGTTGACAGGTTTTTGTTTCGCGTACATACAGGGATATATAAATGACTCGCTAGTATAGTGTAATGTGTATGTGTGAGTATAGTTTGGAATACTCTTGTTCAACTTCTCGCTTGCTATCTTCATGAACGGTGACGTGGTGATGATAGGTGAGAAGTGAGAGGTGATAATCCATGGTGGTGGCAGCATAGTGATGTTCGTCTTCGTGGTCGACGACTCGGTGATGCTTATAACCGGCATGACCAGCGATGTCATGGTGATATTCAACTTCATTCTCGGCGACATGATGATGCCTTTGACGGGCGTGAACAGTGGTGTCATGGTGGTGTTCGTCTTCGTGTTCGGTGACGTGGTGATGCGTGTGATCGGCGTGACCAGCAGTGCCATGGCGGTGTTCGGCGACGTCGTCGGTGACATGGTAAGCGTCTGACGGGCGTGAACTGAGGTGTCATGGTGGTGTTCGTCTTCGTGTTCGGCGACATGGTGATGCCTGTGACGGTGGCAGCGATGTTCCTGTTGTGTTACACCGAAAGCTTCGGACTATCATATTCAGCCTAGTCTTGCGCCTAGGTAGCGTAAACCCATCTTGGCCACCGTCGGCGAGAGTGGCATGATGGTCTTTTCGCGTACCGGCGTGATGCCAGGCTTCGTGACAGCGGCGTGAGGGTTTGTGATAGGTAAAAGGTGAGAGGTAAGGTCGCCATGTAGATAAGTGGTGAGGCTAAACCTGAGCTCGTATGAAACCAAACAAACTAAGCTTTACGTTTTTGCTAGGTCAAAAATTAAAATCAGGCGACTAAATAATAGACTAAATCTTCACCGTAACCGGTCTGAAATGAGATGTAGATTTGTTCTCACTAGGGTAGTGGTGCAAATTCGCCTTATGTTATCCGGGAGACAATGGTTGGCCGGAAATCTCAATTTGGAGGCTCTCGCGTGAGGATGGATCGTGCTGCAGCAGTCGGGAAGCAGCTGGGGGAACAATCCATGCGTCGTTGCGTCGATCTATGCTCACCTTGCAGCAGTAAGCGGCGACCGCTGGCTCCTGTTCTGTTGTCAGCACCGAGCAAGCACAGAGCAGACAGCAGATACAGCAAACGCTCCTATACAAACGGACGCGTTGGAGTGTCCGTTTTTGGCTGTTTGGATCGGTCTCTGGAAACGCGGATAGACGAAAATTTTTGTGGCTTTTTTTTGTTCCCCAACACGCAGGAGACTCAAATCACTATTCCTCTTTTCTACAGTACTAGTTGGCCATGAACCAGCCCGGCGAGCTCCGCCCCGTCCCGGCGACCTCCGCCCCCGCCCCGCCCCGGCGACATCCGCCCCGCCACGGCTCATCCCGCCCGTGCCCCGCCCGTGCTCGCCGCGTACCGGCAGGCCACGCTCGGCCACGGCTCGCTGCGTCCCAGCAGGCCACGCCCGCGGCCAGCTCCGCCCGCCCGTGGCTCGTGCGGCCGGCGTCGCTCCCGCCTGTGCCCGCGCCCGTCCGTGGCCGGCCGTGCCCGCATGTGCCCGCCCGTGCCGCCCGCCTGTGCCAGCTCCAGGGCCGATGCGGCCGGTGCCACCCCGCCCCGGCCGTGGCCGACGCGGCCGGCCCCGCCCGTGCCCACGCCCGTCGCGGCGAGCTCCGCCCACGCCCGTGCCCGCGCCCATTGCGGCAAGCTCCGCCCACGCCCGTGGCTCACGCGGCCGGCGACCGTGCCCACGGCGGGAGTGGCAAGCGGCCGGCGTCCGTTCCCGCGGCCGTGCTCGCGGCAAGCTCCGCCCACGCCCGTGGCTCGCGCGGTCGGCGCCCGTGCCTGCGCGGCCAGCGACCGTGCTCGCGGCCAGCTACTTGTGACAGTAAAGCACACGTCCGTTGGGAACCCCAAGAGGAAGGTATGATGCGTACAGCAGCAAGTTTTCCCTCAGTAAGAAACCAAGGTTATCGAACCAGTAGGAGATGAAGGCCACGTGAAGGTTGTTGGTGAAGGAGTGTAGTGCGGCGCAACACCAGGGATTCCGGCGCCAACGTGGAACCTGCACAACACAATCAAAATACTTTGCCCCAACTTAACAGTGAGATTGTCAATCTCACCGGCTTGCTGTAAATAAAGGATTAAACGTATGGTGTGGAGAATTATGTTTGCTTGTAGAAAACAACAGAGAATAGAGATTGCAGTAGATTGTATTTCAGATGTAAAAGAATGGACCGGGATCCACAGTTCACTAGTGGTGTCTCTCCAATAAGATAAATAGCATGTTGGGTGAACAAATTACAGTTGGGCAATTGACAAATAGAGATTAATACACATATCATGATGACTACTATGAGATTTACTTAGGGCATTACAACAAAGAACATAGACCGCTATCCAGCATGCATCTATGCCTAAAAAGTCCACCTTCGGGTTAGCATCCGCACCCCTTCCAGTATTAAGTTGCAAACAACAGACAATTGCATTAAGTATGGTGCGTAATGTAATCAACATAAATATCCTTAGACAAAGCATCGATGTTTTATCCCTAGTGGCAACAGCACATCCACAACCTTAGAACTTTCTATCACTGTCCCAGATTCAATGGAGGCATGAACCCACTATCGAGCATAAATACTCCCTCTCGGAGTTACAAGTATCAACTTGGCCAGAGCCTCTACTAGCAACGGAGAGCATGCACGATCATAAACAACACATATATGATAGATCAATAATCAACTTGACATAGTATTCAATATTCATCGGATCCCAACAAACACAACATGTAGCATTACAAATAGATGATCTTGATTATGATAGGCAGCTCACAAGATCTAAACATGATAGCACAAGAGGAGAAGACAACCATCTAGCTACTGCTATGGACCCATAGTCCAAGGATGAACTACTCACGCATCAATCCGGAGGCGGGCATGATGAAGTAGAGTCCTCCGGTGATGATTCCCCTCTCCGGCAGGGTGCCGGAGGCGATCTCCTGAATCCCCCAAGATGGGATTGGCGGCGGCGGTGTCTCTGGAACTTTTCTCGTATCATGGCTCTCGGTGATAGGGTTTTCGCGACGGAGAGAATTTATAGGCGAAGGGGTAGAGTCGGGAGGCTCCCGAGGGGCCCACCCCATAGGGCGGCGCGCCCAAGGGCGGGGCCGCGCGCCCTAGGGTGTGGCCGCCTTGTCGCCCCTCTTCATCTCCTCTTCGGACTTCTGGAAGGCTCCGTGCAAAATAAGACCGTGGGCTTTTGTTTCGTCCAATTCCGAGAATATTTCCTGTGTAGGATTTCTGAAACCAAAAACAGCAGAAAACAGAAACTGGCGCTTCGGCATCTTGTTAATAGGTTAGTGCCGGAAAATGCATCAAAATGATATAAAGTGTATATAAAACATGTGAGTATTGTCATATAACTAGCATGGAACATAAGAAATTATAGATACGTTTGAGACGTATCAAGCATCCCCAAGCTTAGTTCCTACTCGCCCTGTCGTCGTGGTGAACAGACAGATGCCATGGGATGGCTTAAATTGGGGCCGAGTTGGACGCTAGAGGATTCGGGGAAGGGTTTTTGGATTAGATTGGATGAACTTTCGGGTGCTTTCCTCAAGAACTTGGCCTAAGCCAGAGGTAGAAGAAGAGAGACACAAAGAAGAACTCTGCTCTAGATCTTTCTCTTTATTGATTTCAACAAGATACATGTTTTTGGATACAAGCTAGCTTATGAACTCTACGTACCCGCGATGGGGGTGTGCCCCCTCTCCTTATATAGGGGAGAGGGTGGCTTACAGGGGAAGAAACCCTAATGGCATCTTTGAACAGACAAACTATTTTACAAAGCTACTTTACAAAGCTACTTTAATCATAGGTGACGCTGGTATCTTCTTTAATCGGAGAGGCTGACGTCCTCCGGTTGCTTTTGGCGTCACCTTCCTCTTTGGCGTCAGGGCTTCGTTTAATGTTACTTTGCTTAGGTCGTCCTTCTCCTCTAGCTCTTGAGAGAATCTTTGATCAGTCCTGCCGACGTGCTACAGTGCACTTCTTACCGGCAGTCCGGTGTCTTCTTAGCCCATACCGGTATACCTCTCTTTGGGGATACCGGTATAGATTTACTTAGCCAATCGTTTAACTTTGCTCTCCGGAATGAACATCAAACCGGTATCTTGATGGCTCAAACCATCCGGTTTGGCATGCCTTTGGCATAACGGGGGTCATCCCCCCAACATTAGTCCCCGAAGCTGGTATAGTCCGGTGGATTTTATCCGATGGGCAATGCCAGGTTCCTATTTCACAAGGTACCGGTTTGATCTTTCCGGCACCCTGTTCGAAGTTGCCGGCCTCTTCGCCTTAGCTTCTTTCTGTTACTTTCCGGACTCTTCCGGTATCTTATGACATTAAACTCCTCCTCAGTGAAGTCGAGAATTTCTTGGGTACAGTGCCTGTCAGAGACATGCGCACTGTACCTGACGCGCCAGTGTCAGGGGTCACTTCCCTTCGGCTTTCGCGCCTGCATTTATGACGCCGCACCAGATCCTCGTTGCCGTTTCGGATCCATGTGGCCTCCCTGTGGCACATTATTTTCCGCGCGTGTATCATCGCGCCATGTGGCGGCCCACGAACTGAACCGCCGCGGCCCAGCAGTTGCCGGCCCATTAAGTCCTTCTCCTATAAAGGGGAAGTGCGGTTCCACTTCGTCTCTTTCCCCGCATTTGCCTTCTTCCCAGTGCTTCGAGCCCTTCGCCTCGTGCAACCTCGTCGCCGCCGGTCGCCGCTAGAGCCCTACTCCCGACGAACCTGCGCCGTTGCTCTTGCTGCGCTGAAGATCTTCGACGCGGAGAGATCCACCGGTACTTCTTTGCCGCCGCTGGTTCGAGCTTTCTTCGGCGGTTTTCACCCTTCTCCGTCGCCAGCTTCCGTCGGCGCTCAAGAGCTTTCCGCCACTCCGGCGACCTTCTCCCTAAGCGCCTCCGCTGCCTCAGGTTAGGCTCGAAACACATTTGCTTCTTTCTTCGTTGCTCTTTAGATCTTGGGCCGGTAGAGTATTTACCCTTTCTTTTCTTTTTCTTTTTCTCTTACTCGTAGATCTTCGCGCAAGGGTAGATCTTGGGAAATCTGTTTTTCGGGTAGATTCCGGCGTTTCTCGTGTTCATATGTCTAGCGAGGATCGTGTTTCCGAGTCCTCCTCCAATAACCATCAGAGCGAAGCTTCCGACGGACTTTCAGCCGAGCTTGCCCAGATGGAGGCTGATACCGGAAGAAGCCAAGAGGCCGGTAGCTCTAGCCAAGCACCCGGGGTAGATCTTTCCGGCATCACCCGCTGAGCCTGGAGAGGTTCCGACGTAAATCAGCACGAGACCGACTGGCTGTACCGGTCGAGAGGATACCGGAGGGAGTATCCTGCCGGCTTCCGGGCGATGAGATTGAACCGGTGCTCGAACCCGGTGAGTTCGTCGTCTTTCTTGCTCACTTCGAGCGCGGCTTCGGCCTCCCTGCCTCCGATTTCTTCCGTCGTTTTCTAGATTTTTACCAACTCCAGCCTCACCACCTTCCTGGCAACGCCATCTTCTATCTCTCCTGCTATGTTTCCTTTATGGAGGGCTACATTGGCCTCCGTCCCACTTACGAAACTTTCGCCCGCTTCTTTGCTCTCCGGATCAATTCCGTCCAGGGCAAGGACATTCCTAAGCCCAAACCCCCCGTTCAATGCGGGTCTTGTATCATCGGCTCCCGTCAAGGGAGCCCCTTTTTTAAGTTTTCCGGTCTCGAGTCATGCCGGTTATGGCAAGAGACCTTCTTCTATGTGAAAAACACCGGCGCCCCGGACCTCATCAACCTTCCGGCTTTCAATCCGGGAGCGCCTACGAAGGTCAACTGGAGCTTCAATCCGGGGACCAACCATATAGAGACGAACCAGATCGTTCGCTTTATGGAGAAGCTGATGAAGGAGACTGATATCTGCTCCGACGATATCATCCGCACCTTCATCTCGCGCCGGGTGCTTCCCCTCAAGCGTCGGGCGCATAAAATGAGCGAGATGTACGGCCCTCGTGATCCTACCAAGATCACCGGCCTCCCTCTGAGTAAAGAGGATGTAGTTCTTAAGGCAAGGCAGATCTGCCAGACTGCCATGCCTCTGGACTGGGAGTGGGGCTTCCTGCCTCTCAGCTCCACCAACCCTCCGACTGAAGAAGTAAGAGATTACGCAATCCGGGTTGTTTTCCGATAGCTTTTTGATGTGAAACTAACTGTCTTTCTACCCTTTTTCAGGCGGAGCAGCACTTCCCTCGCATTGCTGCGGAGAAGCGAGGCCCTAAATGGAAGCGGCCTCTGGATACGGTCGATCCGGATCCTTACGTCACTTGGACTGATCTTAAGATGGGTCGCACCACACCCCGCGCCCCGGTAAGTTTTCATCCGAAACTCCCGGTTCCGGCAACGATGTTAATACCCTTGAGGTACTTTTTCCTTTCATCTTCTCACATGTTTCTTTGTTGCAGACGCTTCCTCCGCCGGCACCAACCCACAGGTGCTGGACCACGCTGTGCCGCTTCAGGCCGAGGTCAGCGATGAATTCCTGGAGAGACTTGTCTCCGAGGATAAGAAGAAGAAGGGGCCGGCAACTGAAGCCGGTCCCAGCGAGGCTCCTCCCGCCAAGCGCCCCCGGACAGAAGTTGTCGGCGGGAAGCCGGTTACCAAGAAGCATTACAAGAAGCGGCAGATGCCGGTCTCTTCTGGGTAAGCTTTTGTTTCTCTTTTGCCGAGGCTTTTCTTTCTGCTTTGTTTTGCCAAGTTTTTCTTCCGGGTTGCCTTTCTGAATCCTTCTCCTTATCTTTTTTAGCGCTGTGCTCAAGCTCTCCAAGAGCACCGAGGGAACCGCAAGGCCCTCGCCTTCTCCTCAACCAAGCCCGGTACCTTCTGGTACCGGCACCTCTTCTGCCTCCCCTCTGGGAGGCACTACAAGTGCGGGACGCGCGGCCCCTACACCTCCAGGTCACCGCGCGGAGGGAGAGCACGTCTCCCCTCCAGAAACACAAGACCACGGCGCCAGCGACATCGGCGCCAACACCGAAGGTGCCGGGGGATGGAGCCTTTGGCTCCTACCGCCCCGAAGAGAAAAAGGAAGAAGGACGCCAGCTCCTCTCCCTCTAAAGCTGCGCCAGATTCCTCCGCGCCTCCTCCAGAAGCTCCCGTCATCGAGCCAGCTAGAGCCAGCGCTACGGCGCCACCAAACAAAGGACGCAGCGCGGCAGAACTGATGCCGCCCCCACGCCAAGGATCCGCTTTGGGGGGCATCAGGTTCTCCAAGCCGCAAGCTTCCGCGGCAACCTCCTCGACCAGCTCCGGCCCGCTGTCCCTGGCGCTGCATGCCGGTCGCGCCACCCTCGTAGTTGGGGAAACGGCTCCAGACCCGCTGGGCCAGATTACCGAACTCACGCGCGGAGGCCACGAGCTGGGGCATCTTCTCGATTACGCTGAAAAGTGGAATCGGGCGGATGAATCCCCAGCGACGCGCGGCTTAGGGAAGGACAAGCTGCCGCTGGTGGATCCTTCCGGCCCCCGGAGCACCGGTCAGCATTTCAGTCAGTTGCTGCGCGCCGTGAAGGAGCTCGACAATGCGTGGCATGATGCCAACAACAACATTGTGGTAAGTTGAACCAAACTTTTTTGCAATTTTTCATCTTATGCCGGTTTCACTCTTTAGAGATCATGTATATCTTCCCAGTCCCCGAGTTTCGGTTTGAGAGCGCAGCTCTGAGCGCGAAACTTCCTCAAAAATTCTCGAAACCGGCACCTTTCTCATAGCCATTTTCTTTTGAACAGAGCACAGCGGACGCGCGGAAGCGCCTCTTCGAGGAGCTTCTGTGGGAGCACCGGGATCTCTCGGAAGCGCACAACAAGTGCCAAGGTTAGCCTTTTTCATCTCCGGCTTCTTTTCACCGGGTGGTTTTTCTTCTTCGTTATTTATAAGTTTCTTGTACAACAGCTATTCCGGAAGCTTCCGTTGAAGTCCTCCAGAAGCAGCTCGCTGATCTCCAAGGTATTTTTCTTTCCGGTTAACTTGTTTTTCTGCATCCTACCGATTATTTTTTGCTAACATGTGCTTTTCCGGACTCTAGCTGAAAAGGAGCAGCTCATCCAAGACCACCGCAAGGCTCTGGACGCCCAGGAAACCATTTCCAAGCGGCTGAAGGACCAGCTTATCCAGATTGGGCTCCGACACAATACTGAGATGAAGGACGTCAAAGCTGCCCATGAGGCTAAGCTGGCGGAGGTCCTGGAGGATTCTACCAACTCCAGCGCGGTGATAAGGTTGGGCAAGTTCCGGAAGGCAGCCGAAGATAAGGTTGCCCTCCTGACTAGGGAGCAGAAGGAGTATGACGAGCTGGTCATGCGAACTGACGCGCTCGCTTTCAGTAAGTTCTTATTTTTTATTTCCCGGTCTTTGCTTATAAGCTTATATCCTCCGGTAGCATTTCCTTATATTTTCCTTTGTCTTGCAGGGCTTTTCCCGGAATCGCAGGTGCACGCACAGAAAAAGGTGTCAGATCGCCGGGTTGCGCAGCAATTCCAGAATTTGGATGCGCCCTGGAATCCTTATGATCATTTGGTTGCACTTTCTGCCCGGATCCAGCACATGCGCGCGGTGGACCGGCATATCGCTGATCTGCCCGACATTGCGATCCAACTCTTCAAGGTCCTGTGGCCTGGGGAGGCGTTGCCGGCAAATCTGACGCTCACCTCAGAGCGCCTGAAAGATGCCGGGCGAAGGATCCGCGAGTGGCAGTGTTCTGCGGCTCGTGCCAGAGCGGATGCGGCGCTGCGCATCGCCTGCTCCTGGTATGAGGATCTGGACGTGGACGCCCTCCACAGCCTGTGTGAAGACGCTCCCACCAACAAGGACCCGGTCCTCACCGCGAAGCGGATGGACCGTGCCTACCGGATTGCGGAGTTCGCCTCGGTTCGCACCTTTATCCCCCTCCTCCTGAAGTCCATGACTGGCTCAGCGACGAAGAAGAAGAAGAGGAGGAGGAAGACGAGGATGCCGGAGCGGACGACGCTCTCCCGGAAGCTGGTGATGCGCCTCCGGAAGCTCCAGAAGCTGATGCTCCCCCTCCTGAAGCCCCTGTTGCGTGAACACTTTTATCCCGTCTCTGTTGTATCTGAGCTCCAAACACAATGTTTGTTAAACTCTACCCCGGTATGCTGGGGTCTTATGATGTAAAAATATAACTTATCCTTTTGGTTGTGCTACTATGTTATTTGCCGGTATGTTATGCCGGTAGCTTATTAATTTGTGTTTGTCTATTGACTTAGCATTTTGCTCATTGTTTGCCTTTATCTTGCACTGTGAAGATTCCGGAATTGTTTCCGCATCCAATTTAATGCACACTTGGTTCTTTCCCTTTGCCTCTGCCTACCTCTTTGGGTGTTTTGGCGTACGAGTTACAAAGTTCTGTTGCCAAGCGAACACTTTCTTGAACTTAGGAAAAAACTCGAAATTTTCCACAAAAAACCGGTATAACCGGGGTTAGTTAAATTTTTCTGGATTGCCTATTCCCACTCCCTCTCTTCGTGGTTCACGTGCTTAATTCCTACCGGTTTATCTTTCTTTCCCTGAAGCCGGGTTGCGGACAGCAGCAAAGTCGAAGACTCCGGTAGGTTTAGCACGTTACTAAACCGGAAAGAAAAGATGTTCACAAGCAACCGGTAAACTGAAAAAATAAACACATTGCATGCAAACTTAGTAGGGGTAGTCCCCGAGATTCATTCGAGGTTCCGACATCTTTTATTCATGGCAAATAAGGTACAAAAAGGAACTTCTTACACCACAACTTCAGGAGTAGAAAGGACGCAACAAAGCTATGTTCCACGGACGCTTGGTCTCATCTCCGGATCTGTCCGCCTTTCCTTCTTTCCATTCATGTGCATCAATTAGGTAGTAGGCATCATTGTGGAGAGCTTTGCTCACAATGAAAGGTCCTTCCCATGGGGGTGAAAGCTTGTGCTGGCCTTCAGTGCATTGCACTAAGCGTAACACCAAGTCTCCTTCCCGGAACACCCTCGGGTTAACCTTCCGGCTGTGATAGCGTCTGAGGTTTTGCTGGTAAATGGCTGTTCTTGCCAACGCCAGCTCTCTTGCTTCTTCCAGCAAGTCCATATCGTTTTCTCGGGCCTCTTTTACCTCTTTTTCGGTATAGAGTTGCACCCTTGGTGAGTCATGGAGAATGTCGGTTGGTATGACCGCTTCTGCTCCGTAAACCATGAAGAATGGAGTGTATCCGGTAGACCGGTTTGGAGTCGTTCTTATGCTCCACAGTACTGATGGCAGTTCATCAAGCCAACAGCCCGGTGTCTTTTCGAGTGGTTCAATGAGCCTTGGTTTTATACCGGAAAGCACCAGTGCGTTGATTCTTTCAACTTGGCCATTGCCTTCTGGGTGCGCCACTGAGCACAAATCTAGCCGGATGCTATTGTTCTCACAGAATCGCTTGAACTCTCCTTGGGCAAAGTTTGAGCCATTGTTAGTTATGATGCTATGCGGATATCCATACCGCAGGATGACATCTTTTAGGAACTTCACCGTTGTGTGGCCATCACACTTTGCGATAGGCTTTACTTCCAGCCATTTGGTGAATTTATCCACCATCACCAAGATGTGGGTCATGTTTCCCCTTGCGGTTTTGAATGGGCCAACCATGTCAAGGCACTGATGGCGTGTAACTGACACGTTCGTTGGGAACCCCAAGAGGAAGGTATGATGCGCACAGCAGCAAGTTTTCCCTCAGAAAGAAACCAAGGTTTATCGAACCAGGAGGAGCCAAGAAGCACGTTGAAGGTTGATGGCGGCGGGATGTAGTGCGGCGCAACACCAGGGATTCCGGCGCCAACGTGGAACCTGCACAACACAACCAAAGTACTTTGCCCCAACGAAACAGTGAGGTTGTCAATCTCACCGGCTTGCTGTAACAAAGGATTAACTGTATTGTGTGGAAGATGATTGTTTGCAGAAAACAGTAGAACAAGTATTGCAGTAGATTGTATGCGATGTAAAGAATAGGACCGGGGTCCACAGTTCACTAGAGGTGTCTCTCCCATAAGATAAATAGCATGTTGGGTGAACAAATTACAGTCAGGCAATTGACAAATAGAGAGGGCATAACAATGCACATACATGATATGATGAGTATTGTGAGATTTAATTGGGCATTACGACAAAGTACATAGACCGCTATCCAGCATGCATCTATGCCTAAAAAGTCCACCTTCAGGTTATCATCCGAACCCCTTCCAGTATTAAGTTGCAAAACAACAGACAATTGCATTAAGTATGGTGCGTAATGTAATCAATAACTACATCCTCGGACATAGCATCAATGTTTTATCCCTAGTGGCAACAGCACATCCACAACCTTAGAACTTTCTGTCACTGTCCCAGATTTAATGGAGGCATGAACCCACTATCGAGCATAAATACTCCCTCTTGGAGTTAAGAGTAAAAACTTGGCCAGAGCCTCTACTAATAACGGAGAGCATGCAAGATCATAAACAACACATAGGTAATAGATTGATAATCAACATAACATAGTATTCTCTATCCATCGGATCCCGACAAACACAACATATAGAATTACAGATAGATGATCTTGATCATGTTAGGCAGCTCACAAGATCCAACAATGAAGCACATAAGGAGAAGACAACCATCTAGCTACTGCTATGGACCCATAGTCCAGGGGTGAACTACTCACTCATCACTCCGGAGGCGACCATGGCGGTGAAGAGTCCTCCGGGAGATGATTCCCCTCTCCGGCAGGGTGCCGGAGGTGATCTCCAGAATCCCCCGAGATGGGATTGGCGGCGGCGGCGTCTCAGTAAGGTTTTCCGTATCGTGGCTCTCGGTACTGGGGGTTTCACAACGAAGGCTTTAAGTAGGCGGAAGGGCAACGCGGGGGGCCACACGAGGGCCCCACACGCCAGGGCCGCGCGGCCTAGGGCTGGGCCGCGCCGCCCTGTTGTGGTGGCGCCTCGTGGCCCCACTTCCTTTCCCCCTCGGTCTTCTGGAAGCTTCGTGCAAAAATAGGACCCTGGGCGTTGATTTCGTCCAATTCCGAGAATATTTCCTTTGTAGGATTTCTGAAACCAAAAACAGTAGAAAACAGCAACTGGCTCTTCGGCATCTTGTTAATAGGTTAGTGCCGGAAAATGCATAAATACGACATATAATGTGTATAAAACATGTAGATATCATCAATAATGTGGCATGGAACATAAGAAATTATCGATACGTCGGAGACGTATCAGCATCCCCAAGCTTAGTTCCTGCTTGTCCCGAGCAGGTAAACGATAACAAAGATAATTTCTGGAGTGACATGCCATCATAACCTTGATCATACTATTGTAAGCATATGTAATGAATGCAGCGATCAAAATAATGGTAATGACATGAGTAAACAAATGAATCATAAAGCAAAGACTTTTCATGAATAGTACTTCAAGACAAGCATCAATAAGTCTTGCATAAGAGTTAACTCATAAAGCAATAAATCAAAGTAAAGGTATTGAAGCAACACAAAGGAAGATTAAGTTTCAGCGGTTGCTTTCAACTTATAACATGTATATCTCATGGATATTGTCAATGTAAAGTAATATAACAAGTGCAATATGCAAGTATGTAGGAATCAATGCACGGTTCACACAAGTGTTTGCTTCTTGAGGTGGAGAGAGATAGGTGAACTGACTCAACATAAAAGTAAAAGAAAGGTCCTTCAAAGAGGAAAGCATCGATTGCTATATTTGTGCTAGAGCTTTTATTTTGAAAACATGAAACAATTTTGTCAATGGTAGTAATAAAGCATATGTATTATGTAAGTTATATCTTACAAGTTGCAAGCCTCATGCATATTATACTAATAGTGCCCGCACCTTGTCCTAATTAGCTTGGACTACCGGGATCATCGCAATACACATGTTTTAACCAAGTGTCACAAAGGGGTACCTCCATGCCGCATGTACAAAGGTCTAAGGAGAAAGTTCGCATTTTGGATTTCTCGCTTTTGATTATTCTCAACTTAGACATCCATACCGGGACAACATGGACAACAGATAATGGACTCCTCTTTAATGCATAAGCATGTAGCAACAATTAGTGTTCTCATATGAGATTGAGGATATATGTCCAAAACTGAAACTTCCACCATGATTCATGGCTTTAGTTAGCGGCCCAATGTTCTTCTCTAACAATATGCATGCTCTAACCATTGAAGTGGTAGATCTCTCTTACTTCAGACAAGACGGACATGCATAGCAACTCACATGATATTCAACAAAGAGTTGATGGCGTCCCCAGAAGCATGGTTATCGCACAACAAGCAACTTAATAAGAGATGAAGTGCATAAGTACATATTCAATACCACACTAGTTTTTAAGGCTATTTTGTCCCATGAGCTATATATTGCAAAGGCGAATGATGGAAATTTAAAGGTAGCACTCAAGAAATTTACTTTGGAATGGCGGAGAAATACCATGTAGTAGGTAGGTATGGTGGACACAAATGGCATAGTGGTTGGCTCAAGGATTTTGGATGCATGAGAAGTATTCCCTCTCGATACAAGGTTTAGGCTAGCAAGGTTATTTGAAACAAACACAAGGATGAACCGGTGCAGCAAAACTCACATAAAAGACATATTGTAAACATTATAAGACTCTACACCGTCTTCCTTGTTGTTCAAAACTCAATACTAGAAATTATCTAGACTTTAGAGAGACCAAATATGCAAAACAAATTTTAGCAAGCTCTAGGTGTTTCTTCATTAATGGGTGCAAAGTATATGATGCAAGAGCTTAAACATGAGCACAACAATTGCCAAGTATCAAATTATTCAAGGCATTTTAGAATTACTACATGTAGCATTTCCCAATTCCAACCATATAACAATTTAACGAAGAAGATTCAACCTTCGCCATGAATACTATGAGTAAAGCCTAAGGACATATTTGTCCATATGCAACAGCGGAGCGTGTCTCTCTCCCACACAATGAATGCTAGAATCCATTTTATTCAAACAAAACAAAAAACAAAAACAAACCGACACTCCAAGCAAAGCACATAAGATGTGACTGAATAAAAATATAGTTTCAGGGGAGGAACCTGATGATGTTGTCGATGAAGAAGGGGATGCCTTGGGCATCCCCAAGCTTAGACGCTTGAGTCTTCTTAGAATATGCAGGGGTGAACCACCGGGGCATCCCCAAGCTTAGAGCTTTCACTCTCCTTGATCATATTGCATCATTTCCCTCTCTTGATCCTTGAAAACTTCCTCCACACCAAACTCGAAACAACTCATTAGAGGGTTAGTGCACAATAAAAATTAACATGTTCAGAGGTGATATAATCATTCTTAACACTTATGGACATTGCATAAAGCTACTGGACATTAATGGATCAAAGAAATTCATCCAACATAGCAAAAGAGACAATGCGAAATAAAAGGCAGAATCTGTCAAAACAGAACAGTTCGTAAAGACGAATTTTAAAATGGCACCAGACTTGCTCAAATGAAAATGCCCAAATTGAATGAAAGTTGCGTACATATCTGAGGATCACGCACGTAAATTGGCATATTTTTCTGAGCTACCTACAGAGAGACAGGTCGAAATTCGTGACAGCAAAGAAATCTGTAACTGCGCAGTAATCCAAATCTAGTATGAACCTTACTATCAATAACTTTACTTGGCACAACAAAACACAAAACTAAGATAAGGAGAGGTTGCTACAGTAGTAAACAACTTCCAAGACTCAAATATAAAACAAAAATACTGTAGTAAAAACATGGGTTGTCTCCCATAAGCGCTTTTCTTTAACGCCTTTCAGCTAGGCGCAGAAAGTGTGTATCAAGTGTTGTCGAAAGATGATGCATCTTCAGCGGGGTTTGGAGTTTTCTCAACCATGCATAGTATATTGGATACATAAGTTTCAGCGGCTCCCTTTTCATTAGTCTTGGGCTTGTGTTGCGGTCAGAAACCCACCGGCGAGCAGCGACGGGCAACACAGTAGAGCCGGGAGGCTCCTAGGACTGCGGCTGACCCTGGTCCCTCCGAGCGACGGCCCGCAAAGACTCGGCACGCACGTCCGATGCTGGTGCAAGGGCGTGCCACCTGACCTATACCTGGCCAGGAAGGTGATGGATGTGCCTCGCTTAGTTTCCTGCATGGCATACACGTAAACATTAAATACGAGCCTCGATCGGCTCTCAGGCTGTCCTGTGAATCGGCTCAAAGAGCCGATCCACCTATGATTCGCACGAGGTGTACGAATATATGGTGGTCCTGCTTGATCAAAATAAAGCTAAAATGATCTACTACGATTAGGGTTTTCACCACATAATCAGAACATCCTACTCGTGATTGAGCCTGGCGGCCACGCACGGTGATCGTAAACCGACCCTAGACAAGGCCTAAAAACCAACACGAGGTTGATCCCCGGAACATCCTGTCTAGGGCTAGCAAACTACACCCTATGCACCACTGGATCCTTCAACCCGTTTGTAAGGCCTAACTATGCAGATATTAAACTAATCCTTGAAGAACAAGGAGCAACCATAACGGATCGGATCTACTAAATAATGATCAAGCGGGGTGCCGCCCCTACACCTAAGATAGGTGTAAGGGCGGCTAGACGTCTCAGGGTTGCACTACGACAGCATATGATACGATGAACAATGCTAACCCTAACACATCTAAGATAACTACGTTGCTCGCCATCAAAAAGGCTTCAGTACGAGCAACGCATGAACAGCGAATAAACTTGTACTGCCTAGATCGCAAGATGCGATCTAGGCAGCATGATGCTTACCCAGAAGAAACCCTCGAGACAAGGGAGTTGGCGATGCGCCTAGATTGGTTTGTGGTGAATGTGATTGTTGTTTATTTCATAAACCCTAGATACATATTTATAGTCCGTAGACTTTCTAATCGTGGGAACAATCCCAACCGGGCATGAGCCAAACTCTATCTAACCGACACGTATCCTACTATATTACAGATACACGGGCAAACTAGCCCAAACTTTGCATATAAGGCCGATTCACGTGTACTCTTCCATGTACATTCTTCAAGCCCATCTTGATCGCGACCCACCTCTGATCCGGTCAAATTCTGGTGATAACACATGCCCCCCTGGTTTTGGAATTGATAATTCCAAAATCACTCTGCTTTTCTTCGTCGGGTCATGTCGTGGCAGAACCGTCGCAGTATCCTTCCTCATGATGCTTCGCCTCTTCCACTTCCGCGTGTCCTGGCAAATTTTTTTTTTGTTGGGCACCACTTCCTCGGAAACTGCTATGGCATTGAATTTCCACTATATCCCCTTTTATTTAACCGCTCCAAACAGTTTGCTTCTTCATCCCCTTCGCATTAGCACTCCCAAAAGCCCTCCTGCGCTACCATGTCTTCTTCCTCCTCTGCCTCATCGGGTCTTTCCACCCAATCCTCCTCCTCCCACGAGCCGACGCCGGAGTTGAACCCGGAGGAGGCCCATGCGGCCAACATCCGCCGCGCCATCGAAGCCGGGGAGGAATCCAGTCACGATTTCTCAGTCTGGTCTGAGGACGACAAGTCCTCGACCGACGGGGAAAGTGACCTCCGCTTCCTTGCCGACGGGAAAACGGAGGAGGAGAGCGATGACGATCGCTTCTCCTGCGACGACTTCACCTCCCCCGAGGAGGACGAGGAGGAGAAGGAGGAGGAGGAGGACGACACCTCCTCCGACAAACCGCCGGCCAAGCGCTTCTGCCCCTGGCCGGGGAACCTCAGCGACTTCGACAGCGACGACGACGCTGACGAGGATGATGAGGACAATGAGGGCCCGGCCGGCGGCCGCTGGAGCAGCGACGACGAGCCCGTCGGGAGTAGCGCCGACAGCGGCGACGACGGCGACGACGAGGGCAGCGACGGCCCATAGATTAGGACCATTAGCATAGGATCAGTAGTAGTAGACGGGGCAATGTATCCCCTAGTATTTCCTTTTGAGAGCAATCAGCTCTTTATGTAAGAAATCCTATTTATCAATGAAGAATTTCCCCCAGTTTGATTTTGCCGATTTCCTTTAAGCTAATTTAGCCGATTCCCCTTCATACTGACTTTGCCGATTGTTCACTTAGCCAATGCTCAATGAGCCGATAGCAACGCATCGGTTCTGCCCAATCTATCCTTCAATTCTTCAACTGATGACTTTGAGATCTGGTGGATAACGTGGAGTCTTCAAGAGAGCCCTTAAATTCCTCCCACCAGGTCCAGTGATCCTCTTCTGTAAGAACTCACCATTTTTGAAGAAGGTTGCGACGAAAGATCAGCCGATGACACCCCAATCGGCCTCTAAAACAGAGCATCTACCAGGCCAGCTGCCCCCCGAGCCTCAGTCAAGGCGAGAATATCGGTGAGGATGCACCGATCAGTCAAAGGGCTTTGAACTCAGGTAATTCTGAGACAGCCATCATGCCGAGCCAGCCAAACTTGCCCTCATCGATCGCCTCTTCTTCCGTTGAAAGCCGATATTGTAGACGAAACACCGACGGCTTAATGAGCAAAAGGCTGCCTTGCGTGCCAAAACTGACGCTTCTGATAGTACTGCTGAACTGGCGCAAAGGGTTGGAAGTCCTCGAAGGGAAAATTCGGGCACCAAAATCGGCTCATTGCGGCTGAGGAGGCTCTCATTGTTCACCCCCTCAAGGAAGCAGAAGGCCTTGAAGCTGAACTGAAGACCGTCTTGGCGAAAATCCGCGTCTTGAACACGCAGCTGGTAGATCTTGTGTAATTTGTACTAGAGTCGATGGCTGTGCATCGGCTTTGTTTCTTAGCTCTAAAGTCGATGTCCGTGCATCGGCTATATATCATGAGATTTTTTTTTTACTGGCCGATTTTTCTATCGGCCCCCAATATTTCACTGCACATGTATCGCACATGTTCATCTGATTAGGTGCCCCCCGAGCCGAATCTGTCAGGTGACTGCAGATATCGGCTCTGTAGTTAGCCAAGGCACTGTATTTGCACGTCGGCTCTGGTAGGACCAATGTTGATTTTTTCCAGCTCATCAGCCGACGTAAAACCGCTGCCCATTAGATCGACGTCGACCACAGGCGGAATGTGTGGTGAGGATAATTTTGGCCGATTGCTGGAATCGGCCTCCACGTTGATCGAATCGCTCAATGAAGGTTTCGCAATGGTCCTCCATAGATCTTTGGGGCCGATCCCAAGGATCGGCCTCGCCACGTTTGTCCATAGGTTTGTTCTTGCTACACGGTCAGGCCGGTGGATAAGACCAGCCTAACCCCATCTTTTGTCACGTCAATGCGCTCGCAGTCGTCCAAATTGATGCCTGAGAGTGGCTCTTGGCCTGCTGTTTCCCAAGCGTTCATGCCAGCCGTTGAAATCTCGGCTGAGTCATCTACATGGACGACCTCTACCTCATCTCCATCCCACTGTATTATGCATTGGTGCATCGTGGATGGGATGCAACAGTTGGCGTGGATCCAATCTCTTCCTAGCAGGACAGCATAGGTGCTCTTGCTATCGACAATAAAGAACGTCGTAGGGATGGTTTTCCTTCCTACGGTCAGATCCACGTTCAGAACACCTTGTGCGTCAGACGCCTGGCCGTTGAAATCGCTCAATGTCACGTTGGTCTTGATCAGATCCGAGCTAGAGCGTCCCAACCGACGTAGCATGGAGTATGGCATAATGTTGACTGCCGCTCCGGTGTCCACCAGCATCTTGTTGACAGGCTGCCCATTGATATAACCTCGCAAGTACAGGGCCTTCGGATGTCTGTAGCTTCTTTCTCGTGGCTTCTCAAAGATAACTGTCCGGGGGCCGCAGTCAAGTTGTGCCACAGGTGCTTCGTCTAATCCTGGAGCACTAAACTCCGTTGGAAGGATGAACACCATGTTTGTGCCAGCCGATGTTTCATCATCGGCTTTCCTTTGCTTGGGGCGCCACTCCATTTTTTGTGGTCGACCCTCTTCATCCAGGGTTCGTTGAATTTTCGCGGCCAGACCAGGCCGCGCCTTCCTTAGCGTGTGCAGGTATAACCTTTCGGCTTCCTCCAAGCCACGCAGTCGCTGAACCCTACGCTTTTGGGAACGGCTGAGTCCATCAGGGCACCACCTTGGCCGGTGGTATCTGTCTTCTTCTTCTTCATCATCGTCTTCCAAATCCTCGAGATCTTCCACCCGAGGGGACTCAGCGTGCTTGTTCCGAGGCGGGAGAGGCCCTAGACGTTGGAACACGGACACGTTAGCTGCATCCTTCCTCTTCTGTCTACATTCTGGGCAGTTGCCGATTGTAGGCAATCGGCTCATTCCTGAATCCCAGCAGTGTCTGAAGAAGGGACAGTCCTAGTGCCTATCTTCGTCGTCTTGCTCCCTTGACTTTTCCTTGGCACGGCGCTCGTACTCCTCCTCATCGCGATCATGCCGACGATGTCTCCTGGCGTCCCTAGCCAGACGATCTCTTTCACCATCGTCGTTGGGTCATCGGCGTTGGTCGTATTGACTCACATACTTGTTGAGGAGGTGATCAGAGAAAGGTCGCTGATATCTCACATTCCTTACTTCTCCCTCTGTGATGTAGCGCTTGCCATCGTGACGGAGCCGATCGCGCGGAACGGCTTCCTCTGTGTCCTTGCTACGAGAGCAGCTGCTGTAACACCCCAAAATTTCAATGAAAAAGAAAGTTAGAGAATCCCAGAAAGCAAAATTTCAAACCAACAAAAACTTTTCTTTTGCATATAGTACCATGCATAGGACTTGTGCATTTGAGTGATATGCCATGATGAGTGTTATTACTTGTATTTGATATGCTCTAAAACCCTAGGGTGATCCTGTGAAGATCACCAACCAAATAAATCAAAGAGGAAGAAAATCAAATAAAATGCAAAACCCTAAAAACCCTCACATATGCCCTATGGCATTTTTATAAATTTTGACCCTAGACCTATTTGGTCTTCACCATTAGTTGAATAATGTTGTTAAACACTTATTACAACTTTTGGAATCAAGGGTTCACAATTCAAATGAATTTCCAACACTTTTCCCACTCACATGTGATGATGGCCAAATCTGCCAATTTTAGTCTGATCACCACTTTGAGCCCCTGCAATTCAATTTTCCCAAACCAATCTTTGCTAACTCTTTGCACCATTTCAAAGTCAACATCAAGGTGAACAACTTTGAGGAAGACCACCCTGCCAAATTCATCTTTGATCACTAGCTATGCTCATCCAAAGTTGCAACTTTATAATAAGTTCAACAATCTCCCCTTAGCCATTTTGGCCAAAATTTGAAATCTAATTTTTCCGCCACCACCTCCATTCATCTCTGGTCAATTACAACTTATCCCAACACTCACTTTTCAAAAAGGTTCACCTTTTGAATTATTTTCAAATTTGGACATTTTTGTGAATTCCAAAATTGGGCACTATTTGCAACTATTGCAAATAGTGATCTACCTCACCTAATTGAAACCAAAGCTATACTACATTGTTCCCTGGTCTCCTTAAAACATCAAGGCCACATAGTTGAGCTAAGGAGAGGAGGAGAGAAGCTAGGACATGGCCATGCCGGCCATGTCGCCGAGCCGACCACCTCCCCCTCTCTCCCTTGCTCGCCACCCATGGCCACCTCGCCACCGTGTGCCACCGCCTCTCCTACGCCACCCTAGCACAGCCCTGGTCGAGGAGGAGCTCGACAGCAGCCGGAACACGCGCGCCCAAACTCGCCCTGGACGCCGCTCGCGTCGCGCGTGAGCACGCCGCGGACATGCACTGGCCACGTGCCGCGCCACCACCACGAGCACGCCCTGGCCTCCCTGACTAGCCGTTGAGCACGCACGCGCCACCAGGACGTCGCCAGACATGGCCAAGACCACGACCCGTGCCCGCCGCCGCCGGAGACGACGACGCGATCCCGCGACCAGCACGGCAGACACGGAAGCAATGCTTCGCCTACAGACGCCGCCCGACCGCGCCATTGCCATCTACAGATTCGCCTGGATGAGGAGAACACCGTAGCACCCTTGCCTAGCCCAACACCTCGCCGGAACCGCCGCACCTCGGTCGACTTCTTCACGGCCACGCAACACCCTTGGCCATCTATAAATACGGCGTTCCCTGGACGAAGCTGAGCACACCATCTCGTTCACCATCCTCCACTGCTTCTCCTCCACCCAACCACTCGCTTGATTGTCGCCGGAGCTGCTCCAATTTGAAGATCGGAGCCCGCCAGTACCGCACCTCGCCGCCGTCGATTGGAGCCGATCCAGGAGTCGCCGCCGGTACCAGGAGAACCACCGTCTTCCACATCTACATCACGCACACTGCCAGCCACCGCGGGAGCCCTGGTTAGCTCTCCCACCCCCTAGGCTCGCCGCCCGAACCTCTGCTTCTCGCCGGAGAAGACGACGACCGTGCGCCGTTGGATTGCCTTCTAATCCAACGCGCCACGTCGCTCGTACCGTTTCGGGTTTTAAACGCCGCTGACATGCGGGACCCTCTGTCAGGCAGCCCACGCGGCGCTGGACCGTGGCTGGGCTGGCCTTGGGCCTGTTTAAACCATTTCGGCCCACGTTGGTTTCCCGCCGGCCTGTTTAATTCAAATTCGTTTTAAACTTTTCCAAACATTTTCCAATACTGCACAAACTTTGAAATTAAATAGTTTCAAATTGGCTAAACCAAATTTAGTGAATTTGATATTGTTAGAAAGCCACTGAAATTCTCTATCCAATGCCACTGGCCTCATGGTCAATTTCGTTGTAGAATTAATGTGACAAAAATAACAAGGCAGGGACTTTTCCCTATTCAAATAATTATTAAAAATCAACCAAAATATATATTAAGTTAATTCCAACTCTAATAGCTCACATTTGACTTACACTAATTGTTTATGCAATAAAATGGTGTGGTCACTTTGCATGATCATGCCATGGTTTAGTGAATGGATATTTTGACTAGTTTAACTAGTTGATATTGTCCAAAACTATTAAAGTTAAATTGTGTGAAGTCTTATACTTCATTTAAACTTGTCTCACATGAATTCATGGGATGTTTGGACCCCTGGTTCCAAACTCTCTTATATGAAATTCTTGAGATTTAAATCAAATGTAGTGTTATTTAAATGGTATGAGGTGTTCCACCTCATTTAAATCATTCTCCCAAATGATGATGATGATGAACATTTGACTTAGGTCAAGATGAGTTCATCCATGATTGTTGGAGAGATTAAATCTTAAGAAGAGTTCAATGAGAGGAAGTTATTTCTCAAGAACCCTATGGAATACAAATTCTTTTTAAATCCCACAACCCATGCACCCTAGTTTATTTATGTGTGTGCATAGAGTAGTTTGTGTGTTTATTTGTGATGTATGGAATAGCCATTGAATTAGTGAGTAATTATACTCGTATTCAAATTTAGACGGTAGCACCGGAGAGTACGCCGAAGAAGAAGGTTGCTACCAGGAGGAGGAGGAGGAACAGTTTGAGAACTACCAAGGCAAGCTAAATTACTATGCAAGCTAATATTCTTGCTAGGTGCAAAGCCCCTTGGGGCATGGCACCATGTTTCTGATCCTTTTCTTGTGTGAACCCATCCCAAGTTTTACTTGTTTTCTAAATGATTTACTTTTATAGTTAACTTTGGTCAAAGTACAAGTTGGATACTAGAGTAGTGAGTTAGTCTCTTCCAAGCAAAGCAAGGTAGCACCCCTCCTGACTTAGAGCTAGTGCTAATCAACTAAACTTGACTACTCTAGATGGGAATCTTGTGATTTTGAAAAGATTTTGAAAACCTTGGAATGAAGATGCATTCCATTGAATGATTTTTTGAAGGTGAATATGACCAAGAGAAGATGGTGATTTTTGATAAAACATGATGTTGGTTTGAATGCGATACCTTTCCAATTCTCAAGTACCCCCACAATACCTGATTATGGGTAGGGCTTAACTGGAAGTTTATGCGTCTTAGTATGGGTTCCCTCTAAACAAGCGTCATCGGGGTTATGCCGAAAGCTGCCTCTACCACAAAAGAAACGCTACGATATGATGCGAAATGAGGTGAATGTCCGGCCCAAGCCCTGTGCAGTTCCCAGGTTGACAGTTGGTCTTCACTGGGAGGCCAAGCTCATGGGGAGAGATGCTCATACTAGGGTTCATAAGTGAAAGGTTATGGTTGATGATCCGCGTACTGTGTTACGATTATTCGGGGAAATCCCGACGGATGAAATCAAATGTTGTGGCACAAGTGTGCAACCTCTGCAGAGTGTAAACCTATTCGAATAGCCGCGTCCACGGTTACGGACGGTTGGAAAGGCCATACAGTTTCCGATGTCATATCTTTGAAAGTGATGTTGAAAGGTGATGGTGAAATGACTTGTGGTGGATTGAATTGAATTCACCACTTGAATGGTGGGAATGACACTAATGTTCCCACTTGAGTTAGTTAGCACTTGAGTAAGCTTTTCTCAAAACTTTGTGAACTAAAACTAGCTTTATGCAAATAAACTAGAGCTTAGCAAACCCTACTAGAATGTCTAGCACTTTCATTAGTATTAGTTTGCGAGTACTCAACGTACTCACGGCTTTGTCCCTGGCTATTCAAATGGCCAGAGTATGAAGATGACCAAGGAGATGACCAGCAGGACGCCTACGACCACTAAGCGCCTTCCGACGTCAAGCGTTGGCCTGTGGACTCGAGAGTCCTTGTATCTTACGCTTCCGCTATGTTGAACTATGAACTTGTGTTTGTTCGTTGATCGATAGATCAACTATTCGTGTAATATGGATCATGTGATTCCAAATTTGTAAGACTTATGGTTTGTAATGAATGATGACTGTGATACTTAACTATTATGCCTCGCAACAACAATATTCCTGGGATTGCGATGTATGACATAATAGGCATTCGGACTTAAAAATTCGGGTGTTGACAAGTTGGTATCAGAGCCATTGTTTGACCTTAGAAGACCTTAGTTAGAATGGGCGTTCTGAAAAATTTAACTTTGAAATCAAATGAAAGAACTTATTTGTGAAAATTTACTACACTCTTGTCTTTGAGACTTTGCCAAAATTTGAGGAATCATGTTCTATCTTATTTGAATCAACTTAAAACCTTGCCACACTTTGCACTCTCTAAACTTACTCATCCAATTCTCTTTCAGATGGAGCCGAATGAACCCCTCAACACCAAGTTTTATCAGCTTGGAAACGGAGGAAGCTTGATCTTCGAGCATGACCTCGACTCCCTGTCGGATCACCTTGGCCGCCCACACCCCGAGTTTCACGGGATTCAGGTGGACGACCAGCCGGGAGGGGAACTGCAGTGGATTATCACTGCCGACTTGAGGGGCAAGCTGGAGCCTCCCACCTCGGAGAGGATCCTTTTCTCTTTCAGGGAAAGCAACTGGCTCGACGGACTTGCACGTGCTCTTCAGGAAGCACTTGCTCGTCTGTGCGGACAGAATGCGGAAGCACTTCGTGAGGAACGCTTTGCGCATCTCGCGAGGCGCAACTCTGACGGAAGACCCATGGATGTGCCACTCCACCCTCAGTTGAGGCACCATGTGGATCACTTGGACTTCATGCTCTACCAGACTCAGAGGGACCTCGACGCCTCTCGCGCTTACGCGAACCAGACCCATGCTCACATCACCGAGCAGGGTGAGGCGATCAAGCTACTCAACAACGACCGCAGAAGCCTTCGCCAGCAGCGTGCCAAGAAGGACGCTACGATTCGTCGCCTTCGCGACCGGATCGCGTCACTTGAGGCCACTGTCAAGGCCCAGGAGGATCAGATTCTTCAGATGGAGGATGACGATGGAGGCATCGACATTCAGGGAGGAGACGCCTTTCTGAGCGATGACGATGACTTTGAGGAGGACGAGAACACCGAGGAGGAGGACTACGAGTTCCTGGAGGCCGGACAGGATGACTACGTCCCGATCGATATAGATGATGAGGAGTAGTTGCACTAGTTTCACTTATAGTAGGTGTGAGTTGTATCCCGTCCTTGGTATCGTAGCAGGAGAATGGTTCTTAAAACCATTGGAGTAGGTGTGTAGTTTGTACTATGTGTTGCATGAATGAATGAATGTTATGTTTGTCATGAAAAGATTACAAGTTTTCAAAAGTTTTTTCAAACTTAACCAAAATGAACCATAGAATGCTCCCTCTTATCTCATGATCTTCTATATCCTCAGATGGCCCCTCCGAATCGCACCAACGACGCGATGATGCAACTTCTGCAAACCTTGCTTGCAGACCGGGAAACCGAGAGAGCCGAGCGACAAGCCAACATCATCGCCTTGCAGAACATCGCCAACCAGGGCCATGGAAATCATGACCACCCTGGATCCAAGCTCAAGAACTTCCAGAACACCAACCCTCCGGTGTTTAGCAAGACCGAGGAGCCCCTCGACGCCGACGATTGGCTCCAGACTATGGAGAACAATCTGGAAGTAGCTGGAGTGGAAGCCAACGAGAAGGTGTTGTTCGCCACTCACTACCTCGCTGGACCAGCTCGCGCTTGGTGGACAAGTACCCGTGCCATGAACGGAGGTCAATTCATGACTTGGGAGGATTTCAAACTCAAGTTCAGCAAGTACCATGTACCCCCGGGTCTTATCAAAAAGATGAGGGATGAATTCCGTGAGCTGAAACAAGGTCGCATGACGGTGGTTGAGTACCGCGACAAGTTTCTCACTTTGTCAAGGTATGCCCCTGATGAGACTGACACCGTTGAGAAGAGGAAGGAGAGATTCCTGAACGGGCTGCATGATGAGATGCAGACTGTCCTCGTCAACATCCCCTTCGCCGACCTCGAAGCCCTTGTGGACTCCGCCATCCAGATGGAGGGCAAGTTAAACCAAGCCAATGAGAACCGCAAGCGCCGCATGGCAAGTCAGAGTGGATCAAGCCACCCCCAAAAGTTTCGCCCTAGCTCAAGCGGAGGTTTCACTCCGAGACACAACAAACCCCCGATGCAGAACTCTCGCCCCGGTTATCAGAACCGGAGTGGAGGAAACTCCAAGCTAGGAGGCAACAACAACAACTACAACAACAACAACAGCTACAACCGCGCTCCACCCCGAGCCCCGAACACCAACAACACCAACACCAACACTAACCCCAGAACCGGGAGCAATGCCATTCCTGTTGCGAACAAGCCGGACAAGAGCACTATCACTTGTTATGAGTGTGGTGTAGTGGGGCACTACTCCAACGAGTGTCCCAAGCGTCTTGCCAAGCTCGCCGGCAACACCGCTGCTCCTGCTCAGCAGCAACGCCGTGTCTCCACCGGCAAGAAGTTCGTCCCCAACAACCCCAACAACCGCAACGGCCGCCTCTACCACATGAACGCCGAAGAAGCCCAGGAAGCACCAGATGTTGTGCTGGGTATGTTTTCTGTCAATCACACCCCTGCTAGAGTGTTGTTTGATTCCGGAGCATCGCATTCCTTTGTCACCGAAGATTTTGCATCAACAAGTAAAATTCAACCCCTCAGTTTGAAGCACGTTATGATAGTTCAAATCCCCGGGTCAACCACCAAAGCCAGAAAATTTTGCAAAAATGTGCCAATCAGAATCCATGATGTAGATTTCTTTGCAAATCTAATCATACTGGGAACCAAAGGTTTGGAAGTTGTCCTAGGAATGGACTGGATGTCCAAGCACAATGGGTTGATAGACTGCGCCAAGAAAGCCATAACCATGACTAGAAGCACCGGTATCGTAGTTGAGCACGTCTCTGAAAAACTACCCAGAAAATTTACCTGCAACCAAAGTGTATCCAAGCCAACTCTGGATCAAATCAGGGTCGTTTGTCGCTACCCTGATGTGTTTCCGGATGATCTACCCGGTATGCCCCCGGACCGGGATATCGAGTTTATCATCGAGTTAATCCCTGGAACTGGACCCATCACCCAGAGAGCCTACAGCATGAACGCAGCCGAGCTTGTGGAGCTGAAGAAGCAAATAGATGACATGTTAGCCAAAGGTTTGATTAGACCAAGTGCATCCCCCTGGAGATCCCCCGTCTTGTTTGTCGACAAGAAGGATGGTGCAAATCGTTTATGCACGGACTATCGTAAACTTAACGATGTCACCATCAAAAACAAATACCCCTTACCCAAGATCGAAGACTTGTTTGACCAACTCACCGGATCCCGAGTTTTCTCGAAGATTGATCTTAGAACTGGATACCACCAACTGAAGATCCGAGCCACCGACATTCCAAAAACTGCCTTTACCACCAGATATGGGTTGTATGAGTACAACGTCATGTCATTTGGATTGACCAATGCCCCCGCTTATTTCATGAATCTCATGAATAAGATCTTCATGAACTTTTTGGACAAGTTTGTCGTTGTTTTCATCGACGACATTCTGGTCTACTCCAAGTCCGAAGAGGAACATGAACAGCATTTGGAGATTGTTCTAGAAACCCTTAGACAGCACCAGTTGTACGCCAAGTTTAGCAAGTGTGAGTTTTGGCTGGAAGAAGTTGCATTCCTCGGACACATCTTGTCTGCAGGAGGAATTGCCGTAGATCCCGCCAAAATCAAAACTGTTATGGAATGGAAAGCCCCAACCACACAAACCGAGGTCCGCGCTTTTCTTGGATTAGCCGGATATTACCGCAGATTTGTAGAAGGTTTCTCGAGCATCGCTCGACCAATGACCCAACTGCTGAAAAAGGACAGAAAGTTTGAGTGGACCGACAAGTGTGAAGAGAGCTTTCAACAGCTCAAGAGTAGACTGACAACAGCCCCAATCCTGATCATGCCAGATATCGCAAAGCCCTTTGACGTATATTGCGACGCCTCCAAGACTGGACTTGGATGCGTGCTTATGCAAGAAGGCAAGGTTGTGTCCTATCTTTCACGACAACTCAAGCAACATGAGCAGAACTACCCAACCCATGACCTCGAGCTTGCAGCCGTGGTCTTAGCCTTGAAAGTTTGGCGTCATTACCTCATGGGTAATCGATGCGAGATCTACTCCGACCACAAAAGCCTCAAATATATATTCACCCAGAAAGAGTTGAACATGAGACAACGCCGATGGATCGAATTGATCAAGGATTACGACATGGAGATTCACTACCACCCCGGCAAGGCCAATGTGGTAGCGGATGCTTTGAGTCGACTGCCGTGCCAGTTGAACTCCATGCTCGCAACCGAACAGCCCAGTTTGCACCAAGAGTTTGAACAGTTCAGACTTGAACTTGTAAGTGAAGGATTCCTAGCCAGCATAGAACTGCAACCCACCTTGATTGGTCAGATCAAGGAAGCCCAGAAGGACAACGCTAGCATTGACGGAATCAAGAAACAGATAGCCGCAGGAAAAGCCCCCGGATTCACCATTGACGAAGCCGGAGTGCTTTGGTACAAAGAACGTCTCTGCGTACCATCGGACTCTGACTTGAAACAAGTCATCTTGCAAGAAGCCCATGACACCCTTTACTCAATCCACCCCGGAGGTACCAAGATGTACCAGGACCTAAAGGAACAATTTTGGTGGCACGGAATGAAGAGAGAGATCGGTAGCTATATCGCTAAGTGTGACATCTGCCAGAGAGTCAAGGCAGAACACCAAAGACCCGCTGGACTGTTGCAACCCCTTCAGATTCCAGAATGGAAATGGGACTCCGTAGGAATGGACTTTATCACCGGACTGCCCAAATCCAGCAAAGGCAATGATTCCATATGGGTAGTGGTCGATAGATTGACCAAAGTCGCCCATTTCATCGCCGTCAAAACCACCTATCAAGGCCCCAAGTTAGCTGAACTTTACATCTCCAGAATAGTCGCTTTGCACGGAACCCCCAAATCGATAGTGTCAGACAGAGGATCACAGTTCACCTCAAGGTTCTGGCAGAAGGTGCATGAAGGACTAGGCACTCGCCTAAATTTCAGCACCGCCTATCACCCTCAGACCGACGGACAGACTGAGAGAGTAAACCAGATCCTGGAAGACATGCTTAGAGCCTGCGTACTGGAATACGGATCCAAGTGGGAAGACTGCCTGCCTTACGCAGAATTCTCCTACAACAATAGTTACCAAGCCAGCCTACAGATGGCCCCCTTTGAAGCCTTGTACGGAAGGAAGTGCCGTACCCCCCTGAACTGGTCAGAAGTCGGAGAGAGTCAAGTTTTCGGCCCAGACGTTCTTCGTGAAGCAGAAGAGAAGGTTCACAAGATCCGCGAGTACCTCAAGACTGCTCAATCCAGACAGAAGAGCTACGCCGACAAGAGACGTCGGGAGATGACCTTTGAGATCGGAGATTATGTCTATCTCAAAGTATCCCCCTTGAAAGGGATGCAAAGGTTTCAGCTGAAAGGAAAGCTTGCACCTCGCTATGTGGGACCTTTCCAAGTCCTCAGCCGCCGAGGTGAAGTATCTTATCAACTGGAGTTGCCTGAAGAAATGTCGGCTGTGCACGACGTTTTTCACATCTCACTTCTCCGGAAATGTCTTGAAGTCCCTGAGAAGACCGAAGTGTTCAAGAACATCGATCACCGATCGGTGGATATCAACCAGGATCTGACTTACCGCGAAGTGCCGATTCGCATCCTCGAAGAAGCGTACAGAACCACCCGCACCCGAAGCATCAAGTTTCTAAAGATCCAATGGAGCAATCATACCGAGGATGAAGCCACATGGGAACGCGAAGACTTCATGAAGAAGGAGTACCCAGATCTCTTTAGTACCTAACTTTCTTTCTGATCTCGGGACGAGATCTTTTGTAAGGGGGAAGGGTTTGTAACACCCCAAAATTTCAATGAAAAAGAAAGTTAGAGAATCCCAGAAAGCAAAATTTCAAACCAACAAAAACTTTTCTTTTGCATATAGTACCATGCATAGGACTTGTGCATTTGAGTGATATGCCATGATGAGTGTTATTACTTGTATTTGATATGCTCTAAAACCCTAGGGTGATCCTGTGAAGATCACCAACCAAATAAATCAAAGAGGAAGAAAATCAAATAAAATGCAAAACCCTAAAAACCCTCACATATGCCCTATGGCATTTTTATAAATTTTGACCCTAGACCTATTTGGTCTTCACCATTAGTTGAATAATGTTGTTAAACACTTATTACAACTTTTGGAATCAAGGGTTCACAATTCAAATGAATTTCCAACACTTTTCCCACTCACATGTGATGATGGCCAAATCTGCCAATTTTAGTCTGATCACCACTTTGAGCCCCTGCAATTCAATTTTCCCAAACCAATCTTTGCTAACTCTTTGCACCATTTCAAAGTCAACATCAAGGTGAACAACTTTGAGGAAGACCACCCTGCCAAATTCATCTTTGATCACTAGCTATGCTCATCCAAAGTTGCAACTTTATAATAAGTTCAACAATCTCCCCTTAGCCATTTTGGCCAAAATTTGAAATCTAATTTTTCCGCCACCACCTCCATTCATCTCTGGTCAATTACAACTTATCCCAACACTCACTTTTCAAAAAGGTTCACCTTTTGAATTATTTTCAAATTTGGACATTTTTGTGAATTCCAAAATTGGGCACTATTTGCAACTATTGCAAATAGTGATCTACCTCACATAATTGAAACCAAAGCTATACTACATTGTTCCCTGGTCTCCTTAAAACATCAAGGCCACATAGTTGAGCTAAGGAGAGGAGGAGAGAAGCTAGGACATGGCCATGCCGGCCATGTCGCCGAGCCGACCACCTCCCCCTCTCTCCCTTGCTCGCCACCCATGGCCACCTCGCCACCGTGTGCCACCGCCTCTCCTACGCCACCCTAGCACAGCCCTGGTCGAGGAGGAGCTCGACAGCAGCCGGAACACGCGCGCCCAAACTCGCCCTGGACGCCGCTCGCGTCGCGCGTGAGCACGCCGCGGACATGCACTGGCCACGTGCCGCGCCACCACCACGAGCACGCCCTGGCCTCCCTGACTAGCCGTTGAGCACGCACGCGCCACCAGGACGTCGCCAGACATGGCCAAGACCACGACCCGTGCCCGCCGCCGCCGGAGACGACGACGCGATCCCGCGACCAGCACGGCAGACACGGAAGCAATGCTTCGCCTACAGACGCCGCCCGACCGCGCCATTGCCATCTACAGATTCGCCTGGACGAGGAGAACACCGTAGCACCCTTGCCTAGCCCAACACCTCGCCGGAACCGCCGCACCTCGGTCGACTTCTTCACGGCCACGCAACACCCTTGGCCATCTATAAATACGGCGTTCCCTGGACGAAGCTGAGCACACCATCTCGTTCACCATCCTCCACTGCTTCTCCTCCACCCAACCACTCGCTCGATTGTCGCCGGAGCTGCTCCAATTTGAAGATCGGAGCCCACCAGTACCGCACCTCGCCGCCGTCGATTGGAGCCGATCCAGGAGTCGCCGCCGGTACCAGGAGAACCACCGTCTTCCACATCTACATCACGCACACTGCCAGCCACCGCGGGAGCCCTGGTTAGCTCTCCCACCCCCTAGGCTCGCCGCCCGAACCTCTGCTTCTCGCCGGAGAAGACGACGACCGTGCGCCGTTGGATTGCCTTCTAATCCAACGCGCCACGTCGCTCGTACCGTTTCGGGTTTTAAACGCCGCTGACATGCGGGACCCTCTGTCAGGCAGCCCACGTGGCGCTGGACCGTGGCTGGGCTGGCCTTGGGCCTGTTTAAACCATTTCGGCCCACGTTGGTTTCCCGCCGGCCTGTTTAATTCAAATTCGTTTTAAACTTTTCCAAACATTTTCCAATACTGCACAAACTTTGAAATTAAATAGTTTCAAATTGGCTAATCCAAATTTAGTGAATTTGATATTGTTAGAAAGCCACTGAAATTCTCTATCCAATGCCACTGGCCTCATGGTCAATTTCGTTGTAGAATTAATGTGACAAAAATAACAAGGCAGGGACTTTTCCCTATTCAAATAATTATTAAAAATCAACCAAAATATATATTAAGTTAATTCCAACTCTAATAGCTCTCATTTGACTTACACTAATTGTTTATGCAATAAAATGGTGTGGTCACTTTGCATGATCATGCCATGGTTTAGTGAATGGATATTTTGACTAGTTTAACTAGTTGATATTGTCCAAAACTATTAAAGTTAAATTGTGTGAAGTCTTATACTTCATTTAAACTTGTCTCACATGAATTCATGGGATGTTTGGACCCCTGGTTCCAAACTCTCTTATATGAAATTCTTGAGATTTAAATCAAATGTAGTGTTATTTAAATGGTATGAGGTGTTCCACCTCATTTAAATCATTCTCCCAAATGATGATGATGATGAACATTTGACTTAGGTCAAGATGAGTTCATCCATGATTGTTGGAGAGATTAAATCTTAAGAAGAGTTCAATGAGAGGAAATTATTTCTCAAGAACCCTATGGAATACAAATTCTTTTTAAATCCCACAACCCATGCACCCTAGTTTATTTATGTGTGTGCATAGAGTAGTTTGTGTGTTTATTTGTGATGTATGGAATAGCCATTGAATTAGTGAGTAATTATACTCGTATTCAAATTTAGACGGTAGCACCGGAGAGTACGCCGAAGAAGAAGGTTGCTACCAGGAGGAGGAGGAGGAACAGTTTGAGAACTACCAAGGCAAGCTAAATTACTATGCAAGCTAATATTCTTGCTAGGTGCAAAGCCCCTTGGGGCATGGCACCATGTTTCTGATCCTTTTCTTGTGTGAACCCATCCCAAGTTTTACTTGTTTTCTAAATGATTTACTTTTATAGTTAACTTTGGTCAAAGTACAAGTTGGATACTAGAGTAGTGAGTTAGTCTCTTCCAAGCAAAGCAAGGTAGCACCCCTCCTGACTTAGAGCTAGTGCTAATCAACTAAACTTGACTACTCTAGATGGGAATCTTGTGATTTTGAAAGGATTTTGAAAACCTTGGAATGAAGATGCATTCCATTGAATGATTTTTTGAAGGTGAATATGACCAAGAGAAGATGGTGATTTTTGATAAAACATGATGTTGGTTTGAATGCGATACCTTTCCAATTCTCAAGTACCCCCACAATACCTGATTATGGGTAGGGCTTAACTGGAAGTTTATGCGTCTTAGTATGGGTTCCCTCTAAACAAGCGTCATCGGGGTTATGCCGAAAGCTGCCTCTACCACAAAAGAAACGATACGATATGATGCGAAATGAGGTGAATGTCCGGCCCAAGCCCTGTGCAGTTCCCAGGTTGACAGTTGGTCTTCACTGGGAGGCCAAGCTCATGGGGAGAGGTGCTCATACTAGGGTTCATAAGTGAAAGGTTATGGTTGATGATCCGCGTACTGTGTTACGATTATTCGGGGAAATCCCGACGGATGAAATCAAATGTTGTGGCACAAGTGTGCAACCTCTGCAGAGTGTAAACCTATTCGAATAGCCGCGTCCACGGTTACGGACGGTTGGAAAGGCGATACAGTTTCCGATGTCATATCTTTGAAAGTGATGTTGAAAGGTGATGGTGAAATGACTTGTGGTGGATTGAATTGAATTCACCACTTGAATGGTGGGAATGACACTAATGTTCCCACTTGAGTTAGTTAGCACTTGAGTAAGCTTTTCTCAAAACTTTGTGAACTAAAACTAGCTTTATGCAAATAAACTAGAGCTTAGCAAACCCTACTAGAATGTCTAGCACTTTCATTAGTATTAGTTTGCGAGTACTCAACGTACTCACGGCTTTGTCCCTGGCTATTCAAATGGCCAGAGTATGAAGATGACCAAGGAGATGACCAGCAGGACGCCTACGACCACTAAGCGCCTTCCGACGTCAAGCGTTGGCCTGTGGACTCGAGAGTCCTTGTATCTTACGCTTCCGCTATGTTGAACTATGAACTTGTGTTTGTTCGTTGATCGATAGATCAACTATTCGTGTAATATGGATCATGTGATTCCAAATTTGTAAGACTTATGGTTTGTAATGAATGATGACTGTGATACTTAACTATTATGCCTCGCAACAACAATATTCCTGGGATTGCGATGTATGACATAATAGGCATTCGGACTTAAAAATCCGGGTGTTGACAGCTGCCCTCGTCTCCGTCCTTACCAGAGTGGTGTCCAGGTCCTACCATGTTGAGGTTGAACGAGAATCCTGGCTGGCACCCTCCAGGGTAAGTGTACTCCACCATGTTAACGGCGAGGAAGGGGTGAGTGTCGACTTTCATGGCGTACTGGTTGAAAATTAGACGTCCTTGTTCTATCGCCATTTGCATCTGCTGACGCCACACCCTGCAGTCGTTGGTGGTATGGGAGAACAAGTTATGCCATTTGCAGTATGGCTTTCCGTTCAGCTCCTGTACCGTGGGGATTTTGAGGCCTTCGGGTAACTTCAGCTGCTTCTCCTTAAGTAAGAGGTCGAAAATTTGCTCAGTTTTAGTTACGTCGAAATCAAACCCTCTGGGCGGACCTGGTGGCTTAACCCATTTGAAGGATATGGGGGTTGCCCCCCGAGTCCATTCATCCACTGCTACCTCTTGATCTCCCGCGGACCCTTCATCTTCATCTGCTTCAACCAAGACTACCGCACGCTTGAATTTGTCCTGGTACAAGTCTGGGTGGCGCTGTTCATATAACGTCAGTTTCTGAACCATGTGCGCTAGTGAAGGGTAGTCTGCTTGGGAGGCCATATCCTTGATTGGTGATGCAAGGCCCACCACTGCCAACTTGACTGCTTCTTTTTCAGTCACACGAGCCGAATAACATCGGTTCCTAACAGTTCTGAAGCGCTGGACGTATTCTGCCACAGTTTCTCCACGTTTCTGACGTACTTGAGCTAAATCGGCAATGCCGGCCTCGGAAGCCTCTGAGTGATACTGCATGTGGAACTGCTCTTCCAACTGCTTCCACGTCCGGATTGAGTCTGGTGGCAGCGATGTGTACCACCCGAAAGCCGATCCTGTGAGGGACTGTGCGAAGAACCTCACACGCAGCTCATCTGCTACTGAGATCGTGCCCAGCTGTGCCAAATATCGGCTCACATGCTCGATGGAGCTGGAACCGTCTGATCCATTAAACTTGGAGAAATCAGGGAGCCGATATTTGGGTGGTAGCGGGATCAACTCGTACTCGTTGGGGTACGGCTTGGAATAGCCGATTGTCCTCCTTTTCGGCACCATGCCGAACTGGTCTCTCAGGATTGTACTGATTTGATCCGCGGTGCTGGCTGCAGGAGTCGAACTCTGAAGATTCGCCGGAGTGGCATACTTAGCCAGCCATGCTTGCTTTTCCAGCTCTGAGCCAACTGCAGGAGCTGAGCTCTGGAGGTTTGTCGGAGTGGCATACTTAGCCAGCCACGTCTGCTTCTCAAGATCTGTTCCCGATGTTCCTCCTGTTGTTCCAGAAGTCCCTGCTGTTGCAGTCTGGTTTGTGAGTGCCCAGTTACTGCAGTCTGGCACGTATGTGCACGTGTATCCGTGAGGGACCTCCTTGTAGACGACGCATGCCGGTGAATTCGGCACTCCTGGTGCTGCCAACGCGAATGGCAGCGGTGGACGGGACTGGAGTGGCATCTCTCCTTGGTAAGTCCCAAGAGCTGGTCCTGACGGAGAGTACTGATGCCTCATGATTTCCTGGATCACCCGAAGAGCGACACGCTCCAAAGTGTTCACCAGGCTCTCAGAATGGCGGTGTAGCGAATGAGCTACCATGAAGTTAACCTCCTGACGCAGGGACCTGGTGCGTTCTTCTGACGGGGCGGACAGGTCCACTCCATCGAGCGCGCCTTCAGGTGAGAACCCTTTCCACCTGATGCCATGTGAGCGGGTTCTGTGAAAAGAGCCGATGAGATCGGCTTCGAGGATTGCTTTGACCTCGTCGTACTTCTTCTTGAGCTCCTCGGTCAGATCCTCGTACGTGACTGGAGTGCCTTCCGCCATCTCAGATGTAGATGGCAATGCGGTTGATGTCGAAGATTGTCCCACCGGGCGTGCCAGAATGTGTTGCGGTCAGAAACCCACCGGCGAGCAGCGACGGGCAACACAGTAGAGCCGGGAGGCTCCCAGGACTGCGGCTGGCCCTGGTCCCTCCGAGCGACGGCCCGCAAAGACTCGGCACGCACGTCCGATGCTGGTGCAAGGGCGTGCCACCTGACCTATACCTGGCCAGGAAGGTGATGGATGTGCCTCGCTTAGTTTCCTGCATGGCATACACGTAAACATTAAATACGAGCCTCGATCGGCTCTCAGGTTGTCCTGTGAATCGGCTCAAAGAGCCGATCCACCCATGATTCGCACGAGGTGTACGAATATATGGTGGTCCTGCTTGATCAAAATAAAGCTAAAACGATCTACTACGATTAGGGTTTTCACCACATAATCGGAACATCCTACTCGTGATTGAGCCTGGCGGCCACGTACGGTGATCGTAAACCGACCCTAGACAAGGCCTAAAAACCAACACGAGGTTGATCCCCGGAACATCCTGTCTAGGGCTAGCAAACTACACCCTACGCGCCACTAGATCCTTCAACCCGTTTGTAAGGCCTAACTATGCAGATATTAAACTAATCCTTGAAGAACAAGGAGCAACCATAACAGATCGGATCTACTAAATAATGATCAAGCGGGGTGCCGCCCCTACACCTAAGATAGGTGTAAGGGCGGCTAGACGTCTCAGGGTTGCACTACGACAGCATATGATACGATGAACAATGCTAACCCTAACACATCTAAGATAACTACGTTGCTCGCCATCAAAAAGGCTTCAGTACGAGCAACGCATGAACAGCGAATAAACTTGTACTGCCTAGATCGCAAGATGCGATCTAGGCAGCATGATGCTTACCCGGAAGAAACCCTCGAGACAAGGGAGTTGGCGATGCGCCTAGACCCTGTTGTGGCGGCGCCTCGTGGCCCCACTTCCTTTCCCCCTCGGTCTTCTGGAAGCTTCGTGGAAAAATAGGACCCTGGGCGTTGATTTCGTCCAATTTCGAGAATATTTCCTTTGTAGGATTTCTGAAACCAAAAACAGTAGAAAACAACAACTGGCTCTTCGGCATCTTGTTAATAGGTTAGTGCCGGAAAATGCATAAATACGACATATAATGTGTATAAAACATGTAGATATCATCAATAATGTGGCATGGAACATAAGAAATTATCGATACGTCGGAGACGTATCAGGCACCAGACAGCAAACGGCCAATTTAGCGGTATAGTTTTCAGGCCAGACGCTGGGGTATGATTTTGCTTGGCGTACCTCTGGCAGCCATTGCATTTTCTTACCAAATCCTCAGCATTTTCCAAAGCAGTGGGCCAGTAGAACCCATGCCGGAACACTTTTGCCACCAGCGCCCTTGATGAAGCGTGGTGCCCACACTCTCCTTGGTGAATCTCCTTAAGCATCTCTTTTCCCTCTTCCGGCTCCACACATCTTTGAAGGACACTGGTAACACTTCTTTTGTACACCTCGCCATTGATGAAGGTGTATGCTTTGGCTCTCCGCTGGATCCTCCTTGACTTAGTTTCATCAGTCGGCAAGGTGCCGTTGATCAGGAATTCCTTAATAGGTTTAACCCAGGATGGTGCTTCTCTAACCACAAACACCGGCACGTCTATCTCCATGCTGTCCACAAGCATTGCTTCTTCCGGTATGGGCGTCGCAGTCCCCGAGCTTACCGGAGAAATCCCCGGGTTTGCCGGAGCAGTCCCCGAGTGTACCGGAACAGTCCCCGGGTTTCTTTCATCAATATCCATTGGCACCCATGTGACTCCGGTACGAAAATTGATTCCGACTCCGGACTTGGCTTGATTGATGGAACTCTTAACTGTGCCAAGGCTATTCCGGGAGGAATTTCTTGCCTGGATGAACCTAGCTTGGATAAAGCATCTGCAGCTTCGTTTTCAGCCCGCGGCACATGGTGAAACTCACACCCTTTGAAGAAACCGGCAATCTTTTGCACATGAAACCGGTATGAGGCCATGTTGGCATCTTTTGCATCCCAATCTCCGAAACACTGCTGCACCACAAGATCTGAATCGCCGTAGCAAATGATCCGGCGTGCACCGATTTCTTTTGCGACCTTAAGCCCATGGATCAGAGCCTCATACTCAGCGACATTGTTTGATGCCCTGAAATGTACTTGCAAAACATACCGGAGATGATCTCCCTTTGGTGAGGTAAGTACCACACCGGCACCTAGACCCTCTTTGAGCTTGGATCCGTAAAAGTGCATCTTCCAGTATTCTATTTTGTGTTCCGGCGGCTTGTATTGCATTTCTGCCCAATCAACCAGGAAATCAGCCAAGGCTTGTGATTTTATGGCATCTCTTCATTCGTATACCGACACGTATGGTGATAATTGAATTGCCCATTTTGCAATCCTGCCGCTGGCATCTTTGTTGCCCATGATATCTGAAATGGGTGCTTCACTCACCACTTTCATGGGGTGCTCCTTGAAACAGTGCTTAAGCTTGGTGGCAGCCATGAACACGCCGTATGTCATCTTTTGGAAGTGGGGGTAGTTTTGTTTTGAGAGGGAGAGCACCTCGCTCAAGTAGTATACCGGCCTCTGCACGGTTTTTTCTTCTTCCTCTCTTTCTACCACAACCACAACACTCACAACCCGGTTAGTTGCTGCTATGTACCAACATGGGCTCCCTTTCCAAAGGCGAGGCCAATACCGGTGCGGTGGCTAACATTGTTTTCAGCTCTTTGAACGCCGCGTCTTCCTGTGGGGTCCAGACGAAGGTATCGGATTTTTTCATCAAGGCATAGAGTGGCAGAGCCTTTTCTCCCAACCTTCTTATGAACCGGCTTAGCGATGCCAAGCTTCTGGTAAAACTTTGCACATCTTTTAGTTATTGCGGGATAGTCATTCTTTCTATTGCCCGAATTTTTACCGGATTCACTTCAATGCCCCGGCTTGATACGAGAAAACCAAGCAGCTTACCGGTGGGGACACCGAAGGTGCATTTTGCCGGGTTGAGTTTCATCCGGAACCTTCTTAAGTTATCAAATGTTTGCCGGATATCGTCAATTAGGGTGTTTTTTACCTTAGTTTTTATCACGACATCATCCACGTATACTTGCATATTTTTTCCAATTTGATCAAACAAGCATATTTGCATACAACGCTGGTACGTTGCACCAGCGTTGCGCAAACCGAAAGGCATAGTGACATAGCAATAAGCCCCATGCGGGGTTATGAACGCAGTTTTTATTTGATCTTCCTTTTTCAGGGGAATCTGGTGGAAACCGGAATAAGCATCTAGGAAAGACAACAACTCACACCCAGCAGTAGAATCAATCACCTGATCGATCCGGGGCAGAGAGAAAGGATCTTTTGGGCAAGCTTTGTTGAGGTTGGTGTAGTCGATGCACATGCGCCACACCTTTGGAGCCTTTGCTTCCAGGTTCTCGTCCTTCTTCTTCTCGACCATCACCGGATTGGCCAGCCACTCAGTATGCGTTACCTCCACGATGAAACCGGCAACCAACAGCTTTGTTACTTCTTCTCCAATGATCTTCCTCCTATCTTCAGCGAACCGGCGCAAAGGTTGTCGCACCGGCTTAGCATCATTCCGGACGTTTAGAGAGTGCTCAGCCAGCTCCCTCGGAACACCCACCAAGTCATCAGTAGACCAGGCAAAGATATTCCGATTCTCACGGAGGAAGCTGACGAGCACGCTTTCCTATGCTTGATTCAGGCCAACACCGATACGAATGGTGCGCTCTGGGTGAGCCGGGTCCAGCACAATGTTCTTTGTTTCATTTGTCGGCTTGAATGCCGGTGTGCCCAAGCTTCCACTCATTGCCGCTAAGCTCAACTGTGAGTACTGAGCCAGCGCAACTGCGGTTTACATCCTTCTTTTTTCCTCTGCGATCACCAGCGATTCCGCTAGGTTTGATCCGGCGGATGCTGTTTCTAGTGAGACTTTGTAGTTTCCCACCACAGTCAAGGGTCCACGAGGTGCCGGCATCTTCATCTTGAGGTAAGCCGTATGAGTTGAGGCCATGAAAGCTGCCAATGCCGGTCTCCCTAGCAGTGCGTGGTAGGGACTGTCTAAGTCCACCACCTCAAACAGAATGTTTTCCACCCGGCAGTTGTCACGTCCTCCGAAAGACACATCCACCCGGACTTTTCCTACCGGTGCACAGGACAGTCCCGGAAGGATTCCATGGAATGTTGTGTTAGTTGGCTGAAGCATGTTTTCTGTAATCCCCAGCGTGTGCATTGTATGCTTGTACATGATATTTATGCTGCTCCCATTATCTATCAGCACTTTCACTACAAGAAAAGTTCTGATAGACAACGTCTCAAATTCTCCGCTAAGGGGTATTTTTCGTCGCCTATGGGCCTAACCCGACGATATGGGTTCTGTTGTGGAAACTGCGTCAGGCAAAGTCCTACGACGATTTTTTCGGTCTATCGCGCTTGGGCGCCCTTCCGCCACGGAAAATCGGACCGTTGACCAAGTGTTTCCGGGAGCCCGTTGACTGCTGACGTCATGCAAACTGACACATGGCAGACGCCGTTAACTGGCAGTTAACGGCGTTAACCGGCTGAAACCCCGTGGTAGATGGTAGGCCCACACGAGGCCTGCCACGTCTTAAGCGGGCCGGCCCATTAAGTTTGCGGGCCGGGCCAGCTGACTTAGTTTGACCGGTCAACTATATAGTCAAGGTCCATTAGTTACGTGGGCCGGGCCTAACCTCTAAGGTTGACTGGTCAAAACATTAACGGGCCGGCCCACTAAGCATGTGGGCCGGGCCGAATGCACTCGTTTGACCGGTCAACAGGCAAAAGGGCCGGCCCAAAGACATGTGGGACCCACTTTCCTGTTATCGGGCCGGCCCATTTAACTAGTGGGGTCCACCTTAAATTAACTGGGCTGGCCCAAGAAGTTATTTGGCCGGCCCAATTAGCATGTGGGTCCCACTTTCCTGCTTTCGGGCCGGCCCATTTAGTACGTGGGGTCCACAATAGATCAAATGGGCTGGCCCAACAAGAAAGTGGGCCGGGCCAAGAGCACAGGTGGGTCCCACTTTCCTGTTAAAGGGCCGGCCCATTTAGTATGTGGGGTCCACCATATAGCAAGTGGGCTGGCCCAACAAGATAGTGGGCCGGGCCAAAAACACAGGTGGGTCCCACTTTCCAGTTAAAGGGCCGACCCATTTAGTATGTAGGGTCCACCATATAGCAATTGGGCTGGCCCAACAAGATCTTTCCTGTTAAAGGGCCGGCCCATTTAGTATGTGGGGTCCACCATGTAGCAAGTGGGCCAGCCCAACAAGATAGTGAGCCGGGCCAAAAACACAGGTGGGTCCCACTTTCCTCTTAAAGGGCCGGCCCATTTAGTAAGTGGGGTCCATCACAAAAGCAATTGGGCTGGCCCAACTAGTTAGTGGGCCGGCCCAGTAGTGGGTGGGGCCCACCTTAAATCAAGTGGGCCGGCCCAATTAGAGTATGGGGTCCACCGTAATTCAAGTGGGATGGCCCAATAAGTAAGTGGGCCAGCCCATTTAGTTGCTGTTTATATGCCGGCATAATAGGCGCTTTAGGATTTTGCGGGCCGGCACATATGTGATTTCGCTTAATTGGGCCGTTTAAGGGATGGGAATTCGTGATTTAGATACTGAGAATATTTACGCAACATTGATTTCTGTCGGATAGCCTCACTTACCACAAGCACCAAAGAAAAAATGCGCGAAATAACTATAAAAACTAACTAAATATTACATCAGCTGCAAGGCTTTGAAAAAATATTACAGAACCCAGAGAAATTGAATGGTAATTAAACCTAGCAATACAATGAAGCGATCCGGCAATCTTTTAAGTTGTCCATGCAGCACCTATATCTGAAACAAAGACATTACAAGTTAAGATAGCAACAATGGAAAGGCAAAGACACTACAATATTGTTTGCCAAAGAATTTGGAACTCATCTTTTCGTCGTTATAACAAGATCATTGTATTGCGCACAATAAACAAACAAAGAGTGCATGCCGCATACCAACAACCAATATAACAGAGCATGTTAGAATGAAACATCAGACTTACTACTGTCGGGTCCCATGCAAACCAACATGTTCAGGGAGTACAAAATTGGCATGAACAACATAGTAGCAGGCTATAAATTTTGTAACAACGACTGAGCAAGATGAAGTTATGATGGCTACATCTACAGAGCAGGGAATGTAAACCAAAAATAGAAGTTACGATGGCAAAAGCTAAAGAGGAGGGAATGTGAACCAACATGTGCCAAGTGCAATTACTTCATTTTGGCCGTGAACTAAATAATACTCCTGAACTTATAGTGAAGGGGATGCAAATCAAGATGTTTCGGGATATAAACTTGTAATGAGCAACACATAGAGGATAGTTAATGCTGGAGCTTAGGATGGACCAGATACAGAATATAGTGGGATCACCTGTGAACTTGTATAAGAGGGAATGCAAACCAATATGTTCAGCATTCCATATGTGAGCGTCATGCCAAGTCAGAGAAACAAGTCAATAATGCAGCTTTTGAAGAACAAGATGGCACGCAAAATTATTATCTAGTAGTATGACAAGTTTATTTGTACTACAGGCTAGATAGCAGAGTGATAGCATGCCAAACTAAGTTCTTACTTTGTTAGCTTACAATGAAGTAGATACAAAACAATGGCATCACCTGTAGTACAGGGAATGCAAGCCAACATGTTCATGGAGTAAAAAATTGGCACAAACAACATAGTAGCAGGCCATAATTTTTGTAACAACGACTGAGCAAGATAAAGTTATGATGGCTAGATCTACAGAGCAGGCAATGTAAACCAAATATAGAAGTTACGATGCCAAAAGCTATAGAGCAGGGAATGCGAACCAACATGTGCAATTACTTAAAATTGGCCATGAACTAAATAATAGCAGGATGTTACTATAATACCTATAATTTTTGTAACAACGACTGAGCAAGATAGAAGTTATGATGGCTACATCTACAGAGCAGGGAATGCAAACCAAAATGTGCAATCGCTTAAAGTTAGCAATGAACTAGAAAATAGCAAGGTGTTACGGTCATAGCTAGGAATGAACTAAAAGAGCTTCAGACAAACAAGCATCTGAACCCAGAACATGGAGCTAAAACAAGGGACTTACATTAGGAAAAGCAATCTGTGGGAGTCACAACAGATCTTCCTGGGGTTGATAGATCCGGTGATGAAGTATGCTACATGTGCTACTTGGGGTTGGAGAGACGGCCATTACACTTCATGGTTACTCATCTCATCTGCAAAAACGTAACAGCGCGTAGTTAGCACAAACAGGTTCCCCCAAGATTAAACAAGAACTTGCAGGCAAGCAATAGAAAAGCGACAGTAGAAGAGTTTAGATCATGCACGGCGCCGGTGAAGCAGATCCGGTTCATGCACAGCGGTGTCGGTGAGCAAGATCCGATGCGGTGGACGACGGATCCGGCGAAGCGGCTCAGCTGAAGCGACTGCTGTAGACTGCTGGATGAGCATATGGTTTCGAGGTACGGCGGGGATGATCCGGTCCGGTTGATGACGGCGTCGATGAAGCGGCTCCGGCAGGCAGCTGGATGACGAGGATCGCGAGGGCTCGGGTAGGCCAGGGAAGTCCGGCGGGGATGTTCCGGTGCGGTGGTCGTGGAGGTGGGAGAGAGGGACTTGGGAAGTTCCGGTGGGTGGTCTGAGGGAAACGAATTTTTTTTTGGGAGGGTTTCCGGGCTAGGGAGGTGGTGATCCAAAAAATGACGGGCAGACCCCCCACCAACCGACTTTGCTGTCATCTCCACAGGGGTAGAATGGGAATTTGGAAGCGTGTGAAATTTTTGTATTTTGTGGGCGGGAAGTTTTGCCGCTATGAGATTTTGAATTTGGCTAAGGTCCAAGTATAATGATAAAAAATTGTGAGACCGTACTAGTACCTCTGTTCAAGGCCGAGTGCAAAATCAAATCATCATCACCTTGAATATCGGTCAGTACCATGATCATGATCTATCTCTGAAATTAGTGTATCCGCTAAATCTTGCAAAGTGTAATGATAAAAAGAATTGCGAGACCGTACTAGTACTTCTCTTCTAGGCCGAGTGCAACATCAAATCATCATCACGTTGAAAATTTGTTACCAACTTACCATGATCATGATCTACCTCTGAAAATGGGCGCATCCACTAAAACTTGCAAAGTATAATGATACAAATTTGTGAGACCGTACTAGTACTTATGTTCAAGGTCGAGTGCAACATCAAATCATCATTACATTGAAAATTGTGTTACCATGATCATGATATTTCTATGAATTTGGCGCATCCGCTAAATCTCGCAAAGGATAATGATAAAAAAATGTGAGATTGTACTAGTTCTTATGTTCAAGGCCGAGTACAAGATCAAATCATCATCACGTTGAAATTTGTTACAATGATCATGACATATCTCTAAAATTGGTGCATCCGCTAAATCTTGCACGTGGCGCATCTCGGTGCGGAGCAACAGGTCGGTGCTATCAAGGTTGAGGCGTCGGTAGCGTCATCGGGCTCTCCTCTTTTGATAGATCTTCTACATGGCGCGGCGCACCACCCGCCGATAAGCAGTCACATGTGAGACCGAGGTGGAGACGTCCCCGGCATCCTCGAGGCGCAGCCGCCCTTCTACGAGCCAGCGTCGACTCAAGGTATGAATCCATGTGGTGCCTTAGATTTATTGTTCTTCTCTTATGATTATTTTGAGCCGAACATGTGTGCTCTTTCTCTGAATATATTGCTTGAAAAGCTTACCAAGTTACTTAAATTCACTTCGTTCTTAATCTTGCGAGCTAATATTGTTATTTTTAATGAACGGTGGTGCGCGCAAGCAGAATTATTTGTGGGTGTGTTGAGCTGTTAGGCATAAGTCGAAATCCTCATCTAAACGAGGCCTCAGCTTAACACATAAAAAAAGTGTTCAATCTCTCCCACAATACCCTCTTCTTTCCTCTCCCTTTATTGGAACTTGTTTTGCAGACAAGGAAAGTGGCACGTGTAATGTGAGTAAAACCCTCTTAGCCAAAATCATCTACGAGCAAGATTTTCTATATTGTAGATGCCCCAATTGACTCTCATCCCCAAAGTAGTTTTTTATGTCAGTATAGACTTCTTTACTGGATGTATACTATCGTACATGGCATGCATTTGCCTAATGAGCAGCATTGTATTGCTATTCTAGCCAACCTGATCGATATGTCAAGCTTCATGCACGAGATGCCATGTTTAATTTACTCCCTCGCTCTGATCCATATTTCTTGATGTGAAATGAATGTGAATCGGAGGGAGTACTTTTCTTAGATAGTACTATATCATTTCAAAAAAAGTACTACTACATCACAAATGCATCAAAAGAGTACTACATCACAAGACCACCACGGTTGTACTAGTAGAGTTTAATGCTGAACTTCCAAAGGGATTAAGATTACACATATGAACTTTAAACATGGCCAGGAGCATGAGGGCCAGCAGCGAGGCGTTGACGTGGAGCAAGCTAGGCAAGACGTAATTACGGAGGAAGAGGCCATATGATGCGTGCTTGGCCTTGGTTGCAGGGCGGTGTTTCCCCCTATGTACTTAGGCCTACACCCATCGCATGTTGGATCAGGCTGTGGATGTCCTTCTAGAGAAATTTGCCACATAATGGGCAAAATAGCTCCCCGCGCATGCAGAAATGAATTTCACCACCCTTCAACCGCTTGAGAACATAGCGGCTTTTCCGGTCCCTGCGCACCTTGTTGTTGTCCATGTCATCAGAATACTCCTATGAATTATTAAGTACTACATAATCAGGTTTTTTATGACAGATCTAATAAATACTCCACTAACATAATCAAACCTTAGAAACCCTAAAATTAAATGTGTAGAACAAGTAAATGGCAGAAGAAATCGTAATAAATCATGAGAAACCCTATGAACAACCATGAACATAAGCCACAACAATTGCAAGTCCACTAAGTATGAACACATAAATTGATTATATGACTACATGGCAGATTAGTCGAAATTAAACTAGAATCTGATCTTACGAATCGTAGAATCAATTACATCTACAAGAACAAGGTAGGATATCAAATCAATCAAGAACCAGGCTCGTGCAAACCATGTGAACAGCAATATGACACAAAGAGGGTTGGGACAGTTTCGGTAAAAGAGAAGTACCTCCTCATCATCACCCTCAACATCCTCCTGGAACTGAACGTTTGGGCCGAAATCGTCGAAGGGGTCGAGGTTCGCGTCCAGCATCGGGCCTAGGAAGACCTCGCCGTGGTGGCCTGCAACGCCGTGCACATCTCCGGCGGGATAAACAACGTTGGTATCCACCTTCTGCTCGACGGCCAGGACGCCCGTTTCGACCGAGGTCGAAGAACCAGACAAGCAGAGGAGACGAGCGGCATGGGTGCCCGGTGAAGCCTCACCCGTCGTGACGGCCATGACGCCCATTTCGACCGAGGTCGAAGAATCCGACAAGCAGAGGAGACGAGCGGCCTGGGTGCCCGGTGAAGCCTCACCCACCGCGACGGCCACTACCGTAGAGGCATCCTCTGCGTGGGCGGTCGCCTATTGCTCCGCCTCGTATGCAATACCTGTCTTCATGCTGCTGCGGTTGGAAACGGGAAAGTCGATGCCTCAGAGGTGCGGTGAGTGGATGGGGGGTTTTCACAGTGTGGGGAAGGCAAGTTGGGGGAGTGGAGAGGACGAGCTCGCGAGAGATGATGAGGCCGATTATGTTATAGCCTCTGACTCTCTGTATCCAGTAGTGGACGCGTGAAGTCATGCATGTACTCGACTTTCCACTTTCTGGGAGACGTGTACGAAACTTTTTTTTTGGACCATTTAACTTCATGTGGGACTCATGTATACCAATACTTCCAAACGTCATAAGTAATTCAAAATCATTCAGAATAATATGAGACCTTAACATTTTATTTTTTGTGTCAGATATTGTCTATGAAAAATAACATCCTTCAAAAAATAAATCCCCTATGCCAATCCGATCATGCCCATCTACTCCAACTAGCTTCCTCGAGTAATTTGTCACCTTACATTCTTAAAATGAACCAAAATTTGGCACAGGGGTGCATCATCACATGGAAAATGATGTTACCATTCTGTCTTCCCTTTTTTTTTTGAATTTTTCAAAATTGTCATGCCCTAACGGAAAAAATGTACTCCTTCTAAGAAGCATGTATCAGAATGGCATTACCAAAACCTAGGGGTGGGGTGGGGGGAGGGGGGCACATGGTGGTGTGATGATACATCACATTTGGACCACACAACACCATTTGGACCAACCGAAAAAAAACACCCTACACAAACCCTGGTCAAAACTAGTTTGACCAATATTACAAAAGTTGTACGGAGTACATAATTCAGAAACCATCAGAAATATACGAAGCATTCAGGAGTCCCCAAAGTCAGTGACTTTGAGTCACTTACAACTGTGGTCCACATATCAGTCACCCAAAGTCATGGCAAAGTCAGCTTGGCAAAGTCACCGACAGACAAAGCAAGCAGTGAACAGACAACTCCGTAGCACTGAAAAGACATCTCACAGAAAAGGCTAGTACTACCTTTTCTTCCCGGATAAGCAAAAATAGCTGACCGGTACTGACGAAATGCACCAGGTCCGCAATGTACTCCAGCTATAAGTGAAGCATGCCTACCACTGAAGAGGAAATTCAAGATTCCACCAGATCCCCATATCACTCTTTTGCATAAAACACGGACATATCTTTTGCACAATTCACCACTTGTTGGTCTAATCTATCGCAGCTTCCATCATTTGGTCATCTAATTAACGATTTAACGGATTAGAAAAATAAGATGTGGAATTAGAAGTACTAGTAGCGAAATGTGCAAAATATACCGTCCTTCCCGAGGGGGTTTGTCCAGAAGAGGGCCGGATGACAATGTCCCGGGTGCATCCAGAAACGAGAGGGGTAGTTTCTAATACATGTAAGAAATTATTTTACAAAAAGGTACATATTAAGTAGTACAACTATTAGTACAGTACTACTATTTCGAGGGAAAATGCCATGTCGTGCGACCTCTAATCAATGAGTAGAAGTTGTAGGTGCGCATAACATGCATTGCTGAAAGCTGGTTCCGCTGGAATTTGAGCTCAGCCGGGGCGGATTCTGCGAAGTTCGCCCGACGTCACTCATGTATCCCACCAAACTGCTCACTTCTTTCAATGTCTCTTCTCTTTCACTGCAGCTCTCCAACATCAGGTGCATCAACTTATCTTGTGCCTTCTGCCTCTCGAGAAGGGCAAGGATGGCGATGTCAGCATATTCAAGGTTCAACTTTTGGAGCTGTACTTTATCCTGAAGAAGGATTTTGTACTCTATATCAGACTTGTCTCTTTCGAGGCACACAGTCTTGAGTATGCTGCTGGCTTTCTCCGCTGATGCAATGTTCCTCTCTTTCTGCTTAATCAGCTCGTTCTTCAACATATCGCGCTCATTGCGAAGGCTGCAAATGAGCTCCACAAGAGTTTTCGAATTCTTCTTCTTGGCAGCCAAATCGTCTCGGAGGCGATCACACTCTAAGCTGAGCTCCTCGTTTTTTTCCATCAAGATGGCGACAGTGGTGTCGATAGACGGCGCCGCTTCCTTCAGGGCGAAATCATCGGTAGCAAGTAAGCGCAAAGGAAGAAGAAGAAGAAGATAACTACACAATGCTTGGTGCTACCTCATTTCGCCGGGGTAGGGCCGGGTTGAAATCATCGGACGACGATGATTCCTTGGTCGTGGAAGTTGGTGCAGTACGGGCGTCGTTGGAACTTCCAACCCTTTAAGATGTATAACCATAGAGACTCTTAAAGAGCTTGAGCCCGGGCAAGAAGAAACGAAAGTACATGGCGAAGGAAACTAACCCGGTGAGCACAGCACGGACGCGTTTCGGCGGCGGCGGCAGCGGCGGCGGCGGCGACGGCGAGCCCACTTGGTTTCTGTAACCGTCTCTCAAAATTTCGAGCCAGCGTTTTTTATCCGCGTACTTGACCGCCGGCGACCTGAAGTTTGAACACATTAATTCCTGGAGGAGAGAGCGACGAAAGAAATGAAAGTACATGGCGAAGGAAACTAACCCGGTGAGCACAGCACGGATGCGTTTCGGCGGCGGCGGCGGCGACGGCGAGCCCACTTGGTTTCTGGAAGCGTCTCTCGAAATTTCGAGCCGGCGTTTTTTCTCCACGTACTTGACCACCGACGACCTGAATTTTGAAGACATTGCTGGAGGAGAGAGCGACGAACAAATGTTTGTTAGGTGGAGAGAGGAAGAAAGTGAATGGAACGAGAGAGTTTAGCGTTTTGCCCTTATAGTCATAGTCGCTAACCGTGACGCGGGAAGGTTGGTCGTAGGTGTTTAATGGTCTCCCGCGTGGAAACCGAGGCGGCCACGAGGTAGCGGCTGGCCACGCGCCGTCCAGTCGCCTACGCCGCCGTAAATGAGGGTAGTTGCCTACCACCACCAGGTGACATGCACCTTTTGCATGTCACCGTGTGACATGCGGCCTAAATTCAAATTTAAAACATTGCAAAAAAATTCATGCATCCGGTGATATGCCCATGGCATGCCACCGATGAAGAGTTCCGTGCCATGCACTCTGGCACTCTGCGCCGTCTTGGATCAGAAAATGAGCGAAGAACGAGGACGAGGCACTAGTTCAAATTTAGGATGAAGTTTAAGTTTTATTTTGGTTTAAATTAGATTAGAGGGAGTAGTACTCTTACTTTATTACTCGTACTTGTGTTAATGTAGTAGTATTATTATGGTGGTGTACTTGCGTTCATGTACTTGTTTCAGCTGTTTTGGTGAAGGAGACATGCATCACCTTTTTTGGTGATGTATCTAGTCGTCCTGTAGCCCTTGTCAAATTCCTCTGATATACTGATGGGAGGGCTTGTTCACCCCATACTGATGGGAGCCCTTGTCAAATCGTAATAATAGCCAAAAGGCGCATTTTTTCCCGATATTACTCGATGCTTAAGGCGTGGGTGGTTGTGGTTCAGTTATCTCCCTAATTTGCACCTGCTTTCCCGTTTCCACTAGTCGAAAGTCGAAACCTGGCCACATTAACCCAAGATCCTGAAGCCGCCGCCTCAACCCTAGCCGCCTCCAGTTCTTCCTCCTCCATAGATTGGTTCCCCCTCCTCCGGTTGGCTTCGCCGGCGTCAGGAGGAGTGGGGAACCCGATCTATGCGTGGAGTTTCGAATAAAAGTATTGTTTTCATTAGATTATATTAGATTATGTTAGGATTTTGGTAGCCGCCTTCTTGTTGGTTTCCCCTCAATGGAGATGGCATCGTCTGCAATAAGTGATCTTCGGCCTTTCGTTCGGCGACGAGATCTTCTTCCCGGCGTCAATGGTGGTCTTGAACGATCACAATTTTCTAGGTATGGGCCTTTGGATCTTGCTTCGCCAGATCGATTTTGGATCTTTTGTCTTTGTTGCCGTGGGGAGTATTATCCTCGCAGTTTTTGTCCCGGCTGCTACGTCCTCGACAATGGTGATTCGTACTCTCGGCTCTCCATCGACGATGACAAAGCTAGTCGGTTATTATTCCCTGATATACTGGTATTGGTACTCTTGCCGATGTTGTATGACTGCTTTAATGGTTGCGTGCGTGCACGCAGCTTTGGCATTGCGGCTCAAAAAATTATGGGAGAACTTTCATCGGTATCTACAGGTCTATGGTTAGTTATCTATTTTTGGCTGCCTTCAGAAAAGTACAAGATTGTGTTCTGGAAGAAGAAAAAAATTGAAGACCTCGAAGATTTGTTACTATCTTTTAGACTTTATTTTGTAATCGTTGGAGTCAGTTCATGTATCTCTACCATATACTATTTGTTGCTATGAATATATGTGGTATTGATTGTCAAAAAAAAAACCCAAGATCCTGAAAAACTGTTGGTCTATCCCGAGAAACGAGGAGGTTTAAGGAAACGAGGAGTCCAGCGCGTGCGGAAGGAGCTTTAATCGTGCGAGCATGCAGGGGCAAAATGAGGAAACTAGCGATTACTTTCTCTCCTGCCAGTCTTATACCTTAATAAATGGGCAAACTGAGCACGTTGTAGCTAATCCTTTTATTAATTAAGCAGCTATATTAGTCAATAAGATTGCCTTATGTTTTTCCTCAGTTTTCGCCAAGCCCTTATTTGTAACCCGCAGAAGGAGCTCAGACGGGAGGATTCCAGTTTAGTTGACCGTTCCGTGCTGACGTGTGGGGCTAGTAGAAAGGGACCGCGTGGGACAGGACGAGACCACGTTTGGTTGTATGTGAGCAGGAGCTGGGTTCTGTCTCTCTCGGCGCGAATTGGCATTTTTAAGAGCACCTTTTCCCCCTATGTCTCTTTGTCTTTATTAACCAAATTAGTATCAAATCTAGAGAAGCTTGCATTTCTGTCTTTCTTCAATTATTTGTGCCTTTTGGCCCTCGTTGTTTGCCCAATATGGCAGCAAATCTAGTACTCCCTCTGGTCCATATGTATGTAGTTAAATCTAGAAGCAAATCTCCAGGGTAATGTACTCCGTACGACAAATTCACAGTAATAGTAAATCGAGAAAACAAAGTAGGGCCAACAAAATATAGTAGAATAGGGATAGATAATAGGGATCCCTCCCTAGATAATAAGCTGCATACACAGCAGCCAACAGGTTCGAGGTTCTTCACAACACCATCATACTAACAACATAACAACAAGGGATCCCTAGCTAACAACAAAATAGAAGCTGCTTTGCAGCAGCAGCACACGTCCAGGACTCCGCCTACCCCATCTGCCTCTGCCTCCACTTGTTGCTCCCCTTGGGAGCCTTGGGCTTGAGCGGAGGCATGCGCCCGGCGGAGATCTCCACCCGCTGGATGCTGCGGAGGTGCATGCCGAGCGCCATGTGCTTGGCGCGGAAGGAGTGGGGGTTCACCGACGCGCCGACCTTGGGGTTGGTGTTGCCGATGTTCTCGGCATGCGTGAGGAGGCAGTTGAAGTCAGTGCGGCCGAGCCTCCTAGTGCAGAAGGGGCACCTGTAGACACCCTTGGCGAAGTAGGAGACGTACTGGCCGACCTGCAGCCTCCGCAGCACCTGGCGAGTCTTGACGTCATGGTGCTCATCGTCGCTGCCGACGTCGCTGCCAGATAGCTGATCCATATCAAACGAGAACTATTAGTGAATGAGATGCAACGATGACTAACGTGCATGATAACAAAGTAAGGAAAAACAGAGCCAGCCTCAGTTAGAGTGGACACGATTATATGTCTACAGGGATGGTGTTAGCGAACCATAGCTCATGCACAACAGATTTGTACACAGCAATGGTTCGCTAAACCCACTCTGTAAAAATTTGTGCCCAACGATTCATCATAGGCAAAGAAACAGATTCCAGATCTGATTTTGAACAGATTCCAGAATATTTGCAAAATTAAACGGTTGATATCTTTTGATTCGTGCATAAAATAACTGACTGAGATCCCATAAATTAACTGATTGAGATCCCATTATTACTTGCATAAATTAACCGAACGGCCGAACTCCAAATCTTAAACGAAATCAAGAAGGGATCAAAGCAAAATGGAATAAAATCGGCGCAAATATTAACCCAATACTCAACCATCTACAAATCGGCACTAATAGTTACTAGGGAACCAGCAAAAATAGGGTTCAAAGAGGAATGGGGAACAAAAAAGGGAGCAACCCATAGTTACCTCGTTCCATGGGTCGTCCATGCAGGTGTCGTAGGGGTTCGGAGGCGAGATGTACGGCACCTCCTCATAGGGGTCCCATCCCGGCGGGATCCGACCGCCACCGGCGGCGGCGACGGCCGTTGAGGGGACGGCGTCGAAGAGGGAGGCGTCGCGCTTGGAGCCGACGGCGTCATTAACGATGGGATTCGCATTCTCCTTGCACATCTCGCCGGCAGAGAGGGAGAGGGTTTTTTGCTTTGGAGAAGATGATGGGACGTGAGAGGAGGCGTTGCATCAGCTAGTGTGAGTGACAGAGAGAGTGCGAGGAGGCGTCTATAAAGGCGAGGGCTGGTTAATGCAACCCGCGTCCTAAGCGTCCACCATTGATCGTCTGCACGTCTTGGGCTTCTGCAACGCGACACGCGTCCACGATTGCACGTCTTCGACTTCTGCACCGCGACCCGCGTCTACGTGTCAACAATTGCACGTCTTCCACTTCTGCACCGCAACACGTGTACTCGAGTCTAACCCTGGAAATTTAGCATTTTTTGTGTGCTCAGTTTTCCCCTTGAGTACTAATACTGCCTAGTGCAATATACTCAGTTTTACCTCAACCCTAACCCTAAACTCTGTCTTATGAAGTCAAGCATGAAGAGAAGTGGTTTTGGGTTTAAAACATGGAAATTTCAAAACCCCCCAAAACTTTCATTTTAGGGTGACTAAGAAGGATCCATGCTTACCATTTTATTTTCATGTTTTAAACTTGTTTAAATCTTGGTCAAACCTAGGATTTGACCAAGATTCAAATGGGCAAAAAATAAAAAAAATCAGAAAAATGAAAAACCAAAGTACATAGTCTTCTTATGTCATATAGTAAGCATTCAATTTGTTAAACAAGGTCTAGGCATATTTAAACCAGCCAAATCATGTATCTATAAACCCCTAACCCCTAAACTCTGTCTTATGAAGTCAAGCATGAAGAGAAGTGGTTTTGGGTTTCAAACATGGCCGAAAATTTCAAAAACCTCCCAAAAGCCACATTTTAGAGTGACTAAGAAGGATCCATGCTTACCTTTGTATTTTCATATTTTAAACTTGTTTAAATCATTGTCAAACCTAGGATTTGACCAAGATACAAATGGGCACAAAATTAAAAAAATTAGAAAAAAAAGCAGATAGTCTTCTTGTGTCATATAGTAAGCATTCAAGTTGATAAACAAGGTCTAGCTATATCCAAACCAGACAAATCATGTATCTACCCCTTGTCGATCTTATGAATTCTTGCATGAAGAGAAGTCGTTTTGGGTTTCAAGTTTAAAATGTATCTACCCCTCTGATATAGTCTTCTTATGTCATATAGTAAGCATTAAAGTTGAGAAACAAGGTCTAGATATATTCAAACTATGCAAATCATGTATCTACCCCCTAACCCCTAAACTATGTCTTATGAAGTCAAGCATGAAGAGAGGTGGTTTTGGGTTTCAAACATGGAAATTTCAAAAAACTCCCAAACGCTTCATTTTAGAGTGACGTCTAAGAAGGATACAGGCTTCCCTTCTCATTTTCATGTTTTAAACTTGTTTAAATCTTGGTCAAACCTAGGATTTGACCAAGATTCTTCAGAAAAAAATAAAAGAATGAAAAACCAAAGCACATAGCATTATTCTTATGTCATATAGTAAGCATTCAAGTTGATAAACAAGGTCTAGACATATTCAAACCAGAAAAATCATGTATATATCTACACCTAACCCTAATTAAACTCTGTCTTAATTATGAAGTCAAGCATGAAGAGAAGTGGTTTTGGGTTTCAAACATGGAAATTTCAAAAAACCCCAAAAGCTTCATTTTAGGGAGACTAATAAGGATCCATGTATACCATTTTATTTTCATGTTTTAAACTTGTTTAAATCTTGGTCAAACCTAGGATTTGACCAAGATTCAAATGGGCGGAAAATTAAAAAAATCAGAAAAATAAAAAACCAAAGTACATAGTCTTCTTATGTCATATAGTAAGCATTCAAGTTGTTAAACAAGGTCTAGACATATTCAAACCAGACAAATCATGTATCTATACCCCTAACCCCTAAACTCTATCTTATGAATGAAGTCAAGCATGAAGAGAAGTGGTTTTGGGTTTCAAACATGGAAATTTCATAAACCTCCCAAGAGGCTCATTTTAGAGTGACTAAGAAGGATCCATCCTTACCTTTTCATTTCATGTTATAAACTTGTTTAAATCATGGTCAACCCTAGGATTTAACCAAGATTCAAATGGGCAGAAAATTAAAAAAATTAGAAAAATGGAAAACCCAAAGTACATAGTCTTCTTATGTACGTCATATAGCTAGTAAGCATATTCAAGTTGATAAACAAGGTTTGGACATATTCAAACCATACAAATCATGTATCTACCCCCTAACCCTAAACTCTTATGAAGTCAAGCATGAAGAGAAGTGGTTTTGGGTTTCAAACATGGAAATTTCAAAACCTCCAAAAAGCTTCATTTTAGAGTGACTAAGAAGGACCCATGCTTAGCTTTGCATTTCATATTTTAAACATGTTTAAATCATTATCAAACCTAGGATTTGACCAAGATACAAATGGGTGGGCACAAAATTCAAAAAAACAGAAAAATGAAAAACCAAATCACATAGTCTTCTTATATCATATCGTAAGCATTCAAGTTGATAAACAAGGTCTAGATATATCCAAACCATACAAATCGTGTATCTACCCCTGTCGATCTTATGAAGTCTAGCATGAAAAGAAGTCGTTTTGGGTTTCAAACATGGAAATTTCAAGAAGATCCCAAAAGCTTCTTATGTCATATAGTACTAAGCATTAAAGTTGAGAAACAAGGTCTAGACATATTCAAACTATGCAAATCATGTATCTAGCCCCTAACCCCTAATTAAACTTTGTCTTATGTAGTCAAGCATGAAGAGAGGTGGTTTTGGGTATCAAACATGTAAATTTCAAAAACCTCCCAAAAGCTTCATTTTAGAGTGACTAATTAATTAATAAGAAGGACGATACAGGCTCCCCTTCTCATTTTCATGTTTTAAACTTGTTTAAATCTTGGTCAAACCTAGGATTTGACCAATACGCATCCTGATGCGTCTTCTCTTGACAAAGAAGATGGCTGGGAGTTTGCGTACCTATTGCACGTGACTTGTGCTCACTGAAGTGTGGGACCTCACGCGTGGGCACCACACGTAAGTGACAGGGACCTCACGCGTGGGCACCACACGTAAGTGACAGACCTGTTGGTGTAAAAACTCGGTTGATTATTATAGTGCATTAGAACAAAGTTTCCTATGGATTCAAGCGTAGGAAATCCAAGTTAACTCATTTACATGACATTATTTTTTCCATGAAGCAAAGTTAACACATCTATCAATTGGTACATTTTGGAGTGACTAAGAAGGATCCAGGCTTACTTATTCATTTTCACGTGTTAAACTTGTCTAAATCTTGGTCAAACCTAGGATTTGACCAACAAGATTCAAATGGGCAGAAAAATAAAATAAAAACAGGAAAATGAAAAACTAAATCACATAGTCTTCTTATGTCATATAGTAAGCATTAAAGTTGATAAACAAGGTTAGACATATTCAAACCAGACAAGTCATGTATCTACCTCCTAACCCTTAAACTCTGTCTTATGAAGTCAAGCATGAAGAGAAGTGGTTTTGGGTTTCAAACATGGAAATTTCAAGAACCTCCCAAAAGCATCATTTTAGAGTGACTAATAAGAAGGATCCATGCTTACCTTTTCATTTTCATATTTTAAACTCGTTTAAATCTTTGTCAAACCTAGGATTTGACCAAAAGATTCAAATGGGCATAAAATTCATAAAAAATCAGAAAAATGAAAAACCAAAGCATATAGTCTTCTTATGTCATATAGTAAGCATTCAAGTTGATAAATTAACAAGGTTTTGACATATTCAAACCATACAAATCATGTATCTACCCCTAACCCTAAACTCGGTCAATCTTATGAAGTCTAGCATGAAGAGAAGTCATTTTGGGTTTCAAACATGGAAATTTGAAGAACACATCCCAAAAGCTTCATTTTTAGAGTGACTAAGAAGGATCCATGCTTACCTTTTCATTTCATGTTATAGACTTGTTTAAATCATGGTCAACCCTAGGATTAATTTGACCAAGATTCAAGTGGGCAGAAAATTTAAAAAAATAGAAAACTGAAAAACCAAAGTACATAGTCTTCTTATGTACGTCATATAGTAAGCATATTCAAGTTGATAAACAAGGTTTGGACATATTCAAACCATACAAATCATGTATCTACCCCCTAACCCTAAACTCTTTCTTATGAAGTCAAGCATGAAGAGAAGTGGTTTTGGGTTTCAAATATGGAAATTTCAAAAACCACCCAAAAACTTCATATTACAGTGACTAATTAAGAAGGATACAGGCTTCCCTTTTCATTTTCATGTTTTAAACTTGTTTAAATCTTTGTCAAACCTAGGGTTTGGCCAAGATTCAAATATATGGGCATAAAATAAAAAAAACAGAAAAATGAAAAACCCAAGCACATAGTCTTCTTATGTCATATAGTTAGCATTAAAGTTGATAAACAAGGTTTAGACATATTCAAACCAGACAGATCATGTATCTACCCCCTAACCCTAAACTCGGTCTTATGAAGTCTAGCATGAAGAGAAGTCATTTTGGGTTTCAAACGTTTAAGCCAAAAGCTCCTTTTCAAATATTTCAAACTTATTCAAATTTGGTTCAAATTTGAAAGACATACAAGTTATAGCACACATAGTGCATACATTTTCACACATACTGCACTAGATAGATGCTAACCCTATAGTTTGAGGCCATTTGGATGAGGTAGAAAAAATTCTTGGATTAGAATCGTGTTGTTCGAACCCCGTAGTTGGATTTTTTTGAACCTTGATCTGTAGTACTGGGCAAAACCCTAGTTAAACCTATTTAATTATAGATTCGTATATCGATTTTTCTACCTTTTTATTATTACTATGCAGCACATGTGTGTTTGCCCGTCTAGCTAGTGAAACTCGGAGGAAGAGGGATCACTCGGAAGGTCAGAAGAAGGGAGAGCATTATGGTGTCTCCCCTTTTTCGGGTGACGATGTTGACTAATGTGCAGGGTTTGTCAGTGAGCAGGGAGGTGCGAGCGAGCGAGCGAGCGAGTCGAGCGAGGCCGAGAATGAGAGAGATTTTTTTTGTGTGTGAGAGGGACAACCGAAGGATCCTGAAGGACCCAGAGACTTCCAATACGCATCCTGATGCGTCTTCTCTTGACAAAGAAGATGGCTGGGAGTTTGCGTACCTATTGCACGTGACTTGTGCTCACTGAAGTGTGGGACCTCACGCGTGGGCACCACACGTAAGTGACAGACCTGTTGGTGTAAAAACTCGGTTGATTATTATAGTGCATTAGAACAAAGTTTCCTATGGATTCAAGCGTAGGAAATCCAAGTTAACTCATTTAATTACATGACATTATTTTTTCCATGAAGCAAAGTTAACCCATCTATCAATTGGTACATTTTGGAGTGACTAAGAAGGATCCAGGCTTACTTATTCGTTTTCACGTGTTAAACTTGTCTAAATCTTGGTCAAAACTAGGATTTGACCAAAAAGATTCAAATGGGCAGAAAAATAAAATAAAAACAGAAAAATGAAAAACTAAATCACATAGTCTTCTTATGTCATATAGTAAGCATTAAAGTTGATAAACAAGATCTAGACATATTCAAACCAAACAAATCATGTATCTACCCCCTAACCCTTAAACTCTGTCTTATGAAGTCAAGCATGAAGAGAAGTGGTTTTGGGTTTCAAACATGGAAATTTCAAAAACCTCCCAAAAACTTCATTTTAGAGTGACTAAGAAGGATACATGCTTCCCTTTTCATTTTCATGTTTTAAACTTGTTTAAATTATTATCAAACCTAGGATTTGACCAAGATACAAATGGGTGGGCACAAAATTCAAAAAAATCGGAAAAAATGAAAAACCAAATCACATAGTCTTCTTATGTCATATCGTAAGCATTCAAGTTGATAAACAAGGTCTAGATATATCCAAACCAGACAAATCATGTATCTACCCCCTAACCCTAAACTCTGTCTTATGAAGTCAAGCATGAAGAGAAGTGGTTTTCGGTTTCAAACATGGAAATTTCAAAAACCTCCCAAAAGCTTCATTTTAGAGTTACTAAGAAGGATCCATGCTTACCTTTTCATTTTCATATTTTAAACTTGTTTAAATCTTAATTTGTCAAACCTAGGATCTGACCAAGAGATTCAAATCGGCATAAAATTCAAAAAAAAAACTCAGAAAAAGGAAAAACAAAAGCATATAGTCTTCTTATGTCATATAGTAAGCATTCAAGTTGATAAACAAGGTTTGGACATATTCAAACCAGACAAATAATGTATCTCTACCCCCTATCCCTAAACTCGGTCGATCTTACGAAGTCTAGCATGAAGAGAAGTCGTTTTGGGTTTCAAACATGGAAATTTCAAGAACATCTCAAAAGCTTCTTATGTCATATAGTACTAAGCATTAAAGTTGAGAAACAAGGTCTAGACATATTCAACCTATGCAAATCATGTATCTGCCCCCTAACCCCTAAACTTTGTCTTATGTAGTCAAGCATGAAGAGAGGTGGTTTTGGGTTTCAAACGTCATGGAAATTTCAAAAACCTCCCAAAAGCTTCATTTTAGAGTGACTAATTAATAAGAAGGATGATACAGGCTCCCCTTCTCATTTTCATGTTTTAAACTTGTTTAAATCTTGGTCAAACCTAGGATTTGACCAAGATTCTTCAGAAAAAATCAGAAAATGAAAAACCAAAGCACATAGCATTCTTATGTCATATAGTAAGCATTCAAGATGATAAACAAGGTCTAGACATATTCAAACCAGAAAAATCATGTATATATCTACCCCTAACCCTAAACTCTGTCTTATGAAGTCAAGCATGAAATAGAAGTGGCGGTTTTGGGTTTGAAACATGGAAATTTCAAAAAAAAAAGCTTCATTTTAGGTAGACTAAGAAGGAACCATGCTTACCATTTTATTTTCATGTTCTAAACTTGTTTAAATCTTGGTCAAACCTAGGATTTGACCAATATTCAAATGAGCATAAAATAAAAAATAAAAATAAAAAACGAAAGCACATAATCTTCTTATGTCATATAGTAAGCATTCAAAAGTTCATGAACAAGGTCTAGACACATTCAAATCAAACAAGTCATGTACCCCCTAACCCTACACTGTGTCTTATAAATGAAGTCAAGCATGAAAAGAAGTGTGGTTTTGGGTTTCAAACATGGAAATTTGAAAAACCTCCCAAAAGCTTCATTTTAATTAGACTTACTGATTAATTAAGAAGGATCCATGATTAAATACCTTTTCATTGTCATGTTTAAACTTGTTTAAATCTTGGTCAAACCTAGGATATATTTGATCAAGATTCAAATGGGCATAAAAATTCAGAAAAATCAAAAGAATGAAAAACCAAAGCACATAGCCTCTTCTTATGTCACATAGTAAGCATTCAAATTGATAAACAAGGTCTAGACATATTCAAACCAGACAATTCATGTATCTATACCCCTAACCCCTAAACTCGGTCAATCTTATGAAGTCTAGCATGAAGAGAAGTCGTTTTGGGTTTCAAACATGGAAATTTCAAGAACACATCCCGCCAAAAGCTTCATTTTAGAGTAACTAAGAAGGGTCCATGCTTACCTTTTCATTTCATGTTATAGACTTGTTTAAATCATGGCCTGGTCAACCCTAGGATTAATTTGACCAAGATTCAAGTGGGCAGAAAATTTAAAAAAATAGAAAACTGAAAAACCAAAGTACATAGTCTTCTTATGTACGTCATATAGTAAGCATATTCAAGTTGATAAACAAGGTTTGGACATATTCAAACCATACAAATCATGTATCTACCCCCTAACCCTAAACTCTTTCTTATGAAGTCAAGCATGAAGAGAAGTGGTTTTGGGTTTCAAACATGGAAATTTCAAAAACCTCCCAAAAACTTCATATTAGAGTGACTAATTAAGAAGGATACAGGCTTCCCTTTTCATTTTCGTGTTTTAAACTTGTTTAAATCTTTGTCAAACCTAGGATTTGGCCAAGATTCAAATATATGGGCATAAAATTAAAAAAAATAGAAAAATGAAAAACCCAAGCACATAGTCTTCTTATGTCATATAGTTAGCATTAAAGTTGATAAACAAGGTTTAGACATATTCAAACCAGAAAGATCATGTATCTACCCCCTAACCCTAAACTCGGTCTTATGAAGTCTAGCATGAAGAGAAGTCGTTTTGGGTTTCAAACGTTTAAGCCAAAAGCCCCTTTTCAAATATTTCAAACTTATTCAAATTTGGTTCAAATTTGAAAGACATACAAGTTATAGCACACATAGTGCATACATTTTCACACATACTGCACTAGATAGATGCTAACCCTATAGTTTGAGGCCATTTGGATGAGGTAGAAAAAATTCTTGGATTAGAATCGTGTTGTTCGAACCCCGTAGTTGGATTTTTTTGAACCTTGATCTGTAGTACTGGGCAAAACCCTAGTTAAACCTATTTAATTATAGATTCGTATATCGATTTTTCTACCTTTTTATTATTACTATGCAGCACATGTGTGTTTGCCCGTCTAGCTAGTGAAACTCGGAGGAAGAGGGATCACTCGGAAGGTCAGAAGAAGGGAGAGCATTATGGTGTCTCCCCTTTTTCGGGTGACGATGTTGACTATTGTGCAGGGTTTGTCAGTGAGCAGGGAGGTGCGAGCGAGCGAGCGAGTCGAGCGAGGCCGAGAATGAGAGAGATTTTTTTTTGTGTGTGAGAGGGACAACCGAAGGATCCTGAAGGACCCAGAGACTTCCAATACGCATCCTGATGCGTCTTCTCTTGACAAAGAAGATGGCTGGGAGTTTGCGTACCTATTGCACGTGACTTGTGCTCACTGAAGTGTGGGACCTCACGCGTGGGCACCACACGTAAGTGACAGACCTGTTGGTGTAAAAACTCGGTTGATTATTATAGTGCATTAGAACAAAGTTTCCTATGGATTCAAGCGTAGGAAATCCAAGTTAACTCATTTAATTACATGACATTATTTTTTCCATGAAGCAAAGTTAACCCATCTATCAATTGGTACATTTTGGAGTGACTAAGAAGGATCCAGGCTTACTTATTCGTTTTCACGTGTTAAACTTGTCTAAATCTTGTTCAAACCTATGATTTGACCAAGATTCAAATGGGCAGAAGATTAAAAAAATGAAAAAAATGACACCAAAGTACATAGTCTTCTTATGTCATATAGTAAGCATTCAAGTTGTTAAACAAGGTCGATCTAGACATATTCAAACCAGACAAATCATGTATCTATACCCCTAACCCCTAATTAAACTCTGTCTTATAAAGTCAAGCATGAAGAGAAGTGGTTTCGGGTTTCAAACATGGACTAAGAAGGATCATTTTAAAAAAAAAACCCCAAAAGCTTCATTTTAGAGTGCATAAGAAGGATCCAGGCTTACCCTTTCATTTTCATGTTTTAATCTTGTTTAAATCATGGTCAAACCTAGGATTTGACCAATATTCAAATGAGCATAAAATAAAAAATAAAAAAATAAAAAACGAAAGCACATAATCTTCTTATGTCATATAGTAAGCATTCAAAAGTTGATAAACAAGGTTTGGACATATTCAAACCAGACAAATAATGTATCTACCCCCTAACCCTAAACTCGGTCGATCTTATGAAGTCTAGCATGAAGAGAAGTCGTTTTGGGTTTCAAAAATGGAAATTTCAAGAACATCCCAAAAGCTTCTTATGTCATATAGTAAGCATTAAAGTTGAGAAACAAGGTCTAGACATATTCAAACTATGCAAATCATGTATCTACACCCCGTAACCCCTAAACTTTGTCTTATGTAGTCAAGCATGAAGAGAGGTGGTTTTGGGTTTCAAACATGGAAATTTCAAAAACCTCCCAAAAGCTTCATTTTAGAGTGCCTAAGAAGGATGATACAGGCTTCTCTTCTCATTTTCATGTTTTAAACTTGTTTAAATCTTGGTCAAACCTAGGATTTGACCAAGATTCTTCAGAAAAAATCAAAAGAATGAAAAACCAAAGCACAAAGCATTCTTATGTCATATAGTAAGCATTCAAGATGATAAACAAGGTCTAGACATATTCAAACCAGAAAAATCATGTATATATCTACCCCTAGCCCTAAACTCTGTCTTATGAAGTCAAGCATGAAAGAGAAGTGGCGGTTTTGGGTTTGAAACATGGAAATTTCAAAAAACCCCAAAAGCTTCATTTTAGGGAGAATAAGAAGGGTCCATGCTTACCATTTTATTATCATGTTTTAAACTTGTTTAAATCTTGTTCAAACCTAGGATTTGACCAAGATTCAAATGGGCAGAAAATTACAAAAAATCAAAAAAATGAAAAACCAAAGTTCATAGTCTTCTTATGTCATATAGTAAGCATTCAAGTTGTTAAACAAGGTCTAGACATATTCAAACCAGACAAATCATGTATCTATACCCCTAACCCTAATTAAACTCTGTCTTATGAAGTCAAGCATGAAGAGAAGTGGTTTCGGGTTTCAAACATGGGCTAAGAAGGATCATTTTAAAAAACCCCAAAAGCTTCATTTTAGAGTGCATAAGAAGGATCCAGGCTTACCCTTTCATTTTGATGTTTTAATCTTGTTTAAATCTTGGTCAAACCTAGGATTTGACCAATATTCAAATGAGCATAAAATAAAAAATAAAATAAAAATAAAAAACGAAAGCACATAATCTTCTTATGTCATATAGTAAGCATTCAAGTTCATAAACAAGGTCTAGACACATTCAAATCAAACAAGTCATGTACCCCCTAACCCTAACTGTGTGTCGTATAAATGAAGTCAAGCATGAAAAGAAGTGTGGTTTTAGGTTTCAAATATGGAAATTTGAAAAACCTCCCAAAAGCTTCATTTTAATTAGACTGACTGATTAATTAAGAAGGATCCATGATTAATTACCTTTTCATTGTCATGTTTTAAACTTGTTTAAATCTTGGTCAAACCTAGGATTTGACCAAGATTCAATTGGGCATAAAAATTCAGAAAAAATCGAAAAAATGAAAAACCAAAGCACATAGCCTCTTCTTATGTCATATAGTAAACATTCAAATAGATAAACAAGGTCTAGACATATTCAAACCAGACAAATCATGTATCTATACCCCTAACCCCTAAACACTATCTTATGAATGAAGTCAAGCATGAAGAGAAGTGGTTTTGGGTTTCAAACATGGAAATTTCAAAACCTCCCAAAAGCTTCATTTTAGAGCGACTAAGAAGGATCTATGCTTACCTTTTCATTTTCATATTTTAAACTTATTTAAATCTTGGTCAAAGCTAGGATTTGACCAAGATTCAAATGGGCATAAAAATACAGACAAAAAATCTAAAGAATGAAAAACCAAAGCACATAGCCTTCTTAATTATGTCATATAGTAAACATTCAAGTTGATAAACAAGGTCTAGACATATTCAAAACAAAAAATCATGTATCTACCCCTAACCCTAAACTCTGTCTTATGAAGTCAAGCATGAAGAAGAGTGGTGTTGGGTTTCAAACATGCATGGAAATTTCAAGAACCTCCCAAAAGCTTCATTTTAGAGTGACTAAGAAGGATCCATGCTTACACATTTTCATTTTCATGTTTTAAACTTGTTTGAATCCTGGTCAAACCTGGGATTTGACCAAGATACAGATGGGCATAAAATTCAAAAAAAAATAGATAAATGAAAAACCAGAGCACATAGTCTTCTTATGTCATATAGTAAGCATTCAAGTTGATAAACAAGATCTAGACATATTCAAACTATACAAATCATGTATCTACCCCCTAACCCCTAAACTTTGTCTTATGAAGTCAAGCATTAAGAGAAGTCGTTTTGGGTTTCAAACATGGAAATTTCAAAAACCTCCCAAAAGCTTCATTTTAGAGTGACTAAGAAGGATCCAGGCTTACTTTTTCATTTTCATGTTTTAAACTTGTTTAAATCTAGGTCAAACCTAGGATTTGACCAAGATTCCAATGGACATAAAAAATCAACAGTTTACAACAGCACACAAAATAAGCATGAGATTACATCTAAATCCCTAACTTTTACATGGAGGACCCCAGGCTGAAAGCAAGAAATGCGATCGGGTCTTGAATCTTGATTCGTCTTCTGTTGACAAAGAAGATCGCTGGGAGTTTGCGTAGGTACAGTACGTCACTTGTGCTCACTGAAGTGTGGGACCTAACGCATGGGCAACACACGTAAGTGACATGGATTCAAGGGTAGGGCAGCCAAGAGAAAAAAAAACGAGAATTTGGACAAAAATAACCCAATCTTGCTACTAGTAGGTCGAAATTTTGTTTTCCCAATCTTGTTGACTTTGGGTTATTTCTGTCTATTTTGCCGAAAAAACGAGGACAGCGGGAGGCACTGGTGGAATCTGCAAAAAAAATGTCCAAGTGGTGGTTTGTGCAACATATAGAGCAGTACAGTATATGGTAGTACAAGATGAATGTGCACTGCCGTGGGCCCGTGGTAATATATCATGATGATGTCAAAGGATCTTTTCTCTGCTGAAACTGTCCAGAGCTGATTTGATGAGACAAAATACAGCTCCACGGCGTGCAAGGACAGCTATACAGTACATTAGCTTCTTCTCGGGTCACACGCCTTCACGACAGGTGCAGTAAGTGCAGCAGAGACCAGAGAGAGAAGGCACACCCGTAGTACTCGTATATTGATTTCAATTCAAATTGTTTTTTTGCCTGCCTCTCCATCTTCTTCATCTCCATCTTCTCTGGCGACCCCACCTACACCATCAGCCCCTGCACCACCGCCGCCATGCCTTTTTCGGATCATCTCGAGCCACCTGTTTGATGGTACTTGTAGGAGTTGTGGACTTTTATCCATATCGCTCTACCAGCTGCCGCTCGCACTGTCCTCCAATACCTCATACCCAAACGCCAGCCTCCCACTCCCACACCCCCACACCCACTTGACCGCATCCTTCCAATGGTGAGATCGATCAATGAGAGTGGCAGATCTTGGGTGTTTGCTGATGGCCCCTTTGAAGAAATCGCATCCCGATGCGATGTCATCACCGCCGCGAGCCTCATCGGTTCATGCAAGTTTTATCATGATTCAGCAACACAAAGTGTAGCTCTGCCTGCATCTCAGCCGTTTGGCTTGCCCTGTGTTCTTCATCTTCACCAAACTCAGGTACCCTCCGCGCAAATGCCCTTCTACCGTGTCGTCAAGTTCATGCTGCAGGGTGCGCAGAAGGGCGAGCAGCAGGATTGGAAAGAGCGCGATTGTACATTGTGCCAACTGACGCCACTGGACAGGATCTCTTCCGATGTCGTGATTCCAGATGGTGGTACGGGCATATGGGCAGGCGCGAATGGAGATTGGATCGCTCTTCTTGGCTTTCCCTGGAATTGGGAGCTTGTCAATGTGTACACTGGTCGCCGGATTCCTCTACCAGCAATACGTGAGTTTAAATCCACCCCGGATAAACTTGTGTTCGAGTCTAATGATCAACATCTTCAACTGCTGAAGATAGCTATTTGCCGAGTTCCAACAGCTGCTTCAAATTATACTAGTTTCTCTGTTCTTGCCATCTTCAACGCGGCAAATGCAGTCCTTCACTGTGCTTCTAGCCGATGGACAGTTCTTGACAACCAGTTCTTAGCGTTCGGCTACTCCGATGCAATCATCCACAAGGGTATTGTATTTGCTGTAACTCAGAAAGGCGAAGTTTATGCATGGAATCAACTTTCTTGGGGTAATTTTTCTCATTTCATATGATGTGTTTTCGCTATTACCTGCTAGTTTCAGATATAGCTTTAGCCTTTTTCTTTTTGTTGTGTAGTTTTCGTGTGATGCCTGTACCTTTCCCCCTCTATATTCAATCAAAATCAGCAGCGATATGCCTTTGAGTCAAAATAAAGTACTCCCTCATATCCAAATCAAATTGACTCAGCTTTGTCTAGCGAGTGCATCTAGCTAGACAAACTTGAGTCAATTAATTTGTGCATATCTAGCTAGATACATCCAGTTGAGTCAATTAATTTGGATCGGAGGCAGTATTTTAGCTAGTATCATTATTCATGTATGTAATGAACTAATCAAGTTTTGCTGAACTGACTTCAAGCTGTGCTTTCCTTTGCAAGGTCCTTTGTTGATCAGCACGGCACCTATTCCGCCAGAACTTGATGAACAAGGTCGGTACAATCTTGGCTCCTGGTGGTTAGCACGATCTCCTGATGGTTCTAGACTTTTTTCTGGTCCATACCTGGGGCGTTACTGACGGGCGGGATTATACTGGACTGGTTCGTATTTTACCTGCTGCTGCTACCTCTGAGGGTCGTCATGGTCGCACTATTAGCGGGTATGGTAAGGGTTTACTTGGCTGCGAGGTGTACAGCATGGACACCAGTCAGTTGATGCCACCGAGGCCATGGAGGAGGATTATTTCCCTTGGATCATATTCTCTCTTCCTTGGAGTGAACTATCCGATTATCATTCCAGTAGAAGACGGGGCAGAACATGACCGTCCAAATATGGCGAGAAGCAAATCTGTTTACACATCGCACCATGCAGTAGGCCTTGCATATCCTCCTTCTCCAGAAATTTGCCGCTTCAGTTTGAATTCTGAAGACTGTACTGTTGGTTTCCAAACCAACATTAGATGGACATGGCGGCAGGTTCCGTTGTGGTTCATCCCAAGCTTCGCCAACGCCCGGCAATGGAACCTGCCTTCGCGTCACAGGTCCAGAAAGAAGGGCTGATGTACTTTATGTAATACTCGTGTTGCAATGCAAGATTTATATCTGTTGAACTATTTCATTTGCATGTTTATCTCTACCTAGGCTACTCCCTTTCCGTAGTTGTGTTGTACTATCTGTTGAACTATTTCCTTTGCCTGTTATCTCTACCTAGGCTACTCCTCCGTAGTTGTTAAATTGATGTAATGCTCCTACAACGCAGGCTACACTGGGCGTGTGGCCTGTAATGTTATCAAACACCTTTTGTACTCGTTCTAGTAAGCATTTCACACGATAGCTCACATAATTAAAGTACTCCTACAACGTATTAGTTGAAAGATATCTCTCATAATTAAGTACCCCTCTTTGAGCTTATGCGAAACATAAATGACTATTTTAGAAATATATACTCTCGTCACAAGATTATATTAAAAACAATGGTACGTAGTTCTATTAGAAAAAAAAGGTGTGAATAGTAGAATGATGTAGAAGTGTTTTTTGAGGTCTGTGCATAGCTAGTGTTCATTGTGCAAAAGCACTTAGACTAGTCACAATGGGAAGTATCATAGACTAGTATCATACATAATCCCTCCATCCTCAAATAAGTGGACATCTAGCCTCAAACTTTGTCCATGAAAGAGTGTACTTCTATGTTCCCAATGTATTTTAAATTAGCAAAAGTTATTTCTCTCTCATCACATGGAAATCAAACCCAATAATATTCAACACATGTTATCTTAATTTTGTACATGCACTTAGCCTATTGGAGATGAAATAATTAAAGAGGAGAGAGATGTTGGTTGCATCTTCCCAATGCAATTTTTCTCTCTTTTTACTAATTTACCTTGAAAATCCCGCACGTCCACTTATTTATGGACGGAGGGAGTATGATACTAGTTTATGATACAACACCTACAATGCATAGTATCATAAATTAGTATCATAGTTCCATTCTATTTAATGTTTTGTAGAATCTCAATGCAAATATGTGTACATGATGTGTTTGCCTCTAAAATTTCTAGTTTTACGTGCTATGATACTGTATCTACCTATGATACTAATTTCACCTCTCTCATCATTAATTGATGTGCCACATAAGATTTATACCTACATGACATGCATGATACTACTACTACCTATGATACTCCCATTGTGGCTAGTCTTAGTTGAAGCAAAACCGAGCCGTGGCCCGCCCAACCTAGAAAAATTAAGCCTATGTTATTTGTAAAATTCAGCGTAATATTAGCTCATTTTACTTTCTCTCAGCTTGTTGTCCCTCCAACCTTTCTTGTCAAGCTTCACCGCTATGCAAAAGGATAAGAGCATCCACTATGTTGTCCACAAGACCTATCTACAAGGAAAAAGTAGTTGATAAGGTTGTAGTGGAGGTTATCCACAAGTAATATTTCCTTGGGCTGCATGATTCGTAGGAATAGGAAAAACATATGATTAGTATGGCATGCCTAGTCGAATCCTGTAGGAAGATGAGTTCTTTTTGATTCAGCCAAAGGAATTATCAATGAGATATGACCTCATGTTTATTTTCTATAGGATTATTTCCTATAGGATATGTTCCCATGAATCAAACAACTAGCTGGTGTAGGAAAAAATTCCGTAGAATCAAACAACTAGCAATCAAAAATAAGTTATCTCTCATTCCTCTGTCGTGCATGTGGGTACACCAATAGCATATACATGTTGGTCCCATCTTAATGCTAAGGTTCAGTTCATCATACATAGTGGGAAACTTCACAAGATAAATGGGACCCAAGTTATGGCGAAAGTTAATATTATTACTCTATATATACACACATAGTTTCATTCGATTTGAATTATAGGTTTGTGAGCAAATATATATTTAGTTTGAACTAGTGCTCGAGTACGTAAGAAGCTATTTAATCACAAGCTTCATAGATTTTAAAACAAGGCATCTACATATTACTGGATTTTTTCAAAATTTTCAGAATAGTTTTTTTAGCTTCGAAATAAGAGATAGTTTGGAACGTTGGATCTCAAATGGATGGTAGATGGTGGCACATAGTCACAATGTATCTTGGAAGCATCAAGTCACTGAAGCTCTGTCCGGTTTCCAAACCAAGCTAAGAAAGGCATTGAAAATGAAGTTCTGCTCTAAAACATCTCTCATTCCATTTTGGTGCTCGCGCAGTTGCATGCTGCCCACGTGTTAAGGTACGTGTCTCTGGCATGTAGAGAACAACGATTATTGGGGAAAAATATATCGAAATGGAAACTGTAAAAAAAAACCTCTCTGGTCAACCTGATGTGACGAGACATCACTGCACCAAACGTCGTCGCAAATTTATAGATGGGTGGCGTGCTAGTATACCAACAGTCAAATCGGCGCCCAGTCGCAGCAGCAGCCTAGAGTACTACCTAGTTTTTGCCCCTTGCATGTCTATCATCTTCTTCTTCACCCTCCCAGAATCACGCGCACACGCAGTATCTCGATCCCCACCACGCTGCATCGTTTCTTCCATAGCGCTCGCCCTCTCCTCCGAAATCCCCAAGCGCGGTTGCATCCGCCATCCACCTAAATCCATCTTCACGTGATGAATTATTCTAGGCTTTGCCGGGGCGGCGGGGAAGGCCACTGGGAGGCTCTCACCGGCGACAACACCGACCTCATCGCTGCGCATCTGGACGTTACCTACACCGTCCGACTTGCCGCATGTTCCAGGGAGCTCTACGACCGGATCAGCAAGGATGAAGGTAAGATGCACCATTGGGGTGAACCCTGCCTGCTGATGCCTCCGCCTGCTTATTGGTTCGATGAACACTGGGATTGGGCGACAGCATCTCGTCTGCATGATACCGTGTACGACCTGGTGCCCCTCGACCATCCTCGCCGTTCTGTCGCCCTGCCGTTCATGCACGACAGAAAATGGCTTGGCGCGAACGGCGACTGGATCGCCGCCGCCGATCATCATGGGTACCAGTGGTGCCTCGTGAACGTCTACACCGAGCGACATATCCCCCTTCCATCCCTACCTGCTTCGAAGATCGATCATAGTAGTTTTTCATATCAACCTGCATACTCTTTTAACTGGGGTCCAGCAATTGATTTGTTGAAGATTGTAATCTGCCAAGTGCCCACAAAAGGTGGGAGGTACGCAGATTACAAGCTCATCGCCTTGTTCGACAAAACGATTTTCTACCTTGAAGGGGGTGGCGACTGGAGAATGCTGGAGGCCCTTACACCTGCACCTGATTATCCAAATTACTGTGATGCCATTGAACTCGGTGGCCACGTTTTTGCGGTGGACTTAACTGACGGCTCCACGTCCTTCTGGGACACCGCAAATGGTATTTTTTCAGTCCTTTTGCATTGCATGATACACTGCCTTAACCAATGAAGTTATTAATGAACTACCTTGTTTATATTTTACCTTTCTTAAATGACTTAATGATCACACCCCCTTTTGCTGAATATGAATGAACCGTTGCTTGCAATGAATTAGTAGTACTAATTAGCCACCAACAAACATAGTATGCTCAGTATGTGATTGCATTCCTGAATTAGTAACTCTACGCCAATGCAGAATATGGATGTAATTAACCAGTATCTCAAAAGATAACGTAGCACTATGAAGGCACCCTTTTTGATAACCTTTTACACCCATTGTTTCATATATAACTAATTGATTTTGCCTCCAAAAGGAGGACGAGAGACCCCCGCCATCTGCATCAGAGAGATGCATAAGGACTTTCATAAGTATATGACTTAACGATCACATCCTTTATCTGAATATGAATGAACCGTTGCTTGCAATGAATTAGTACTAGTCAGTCATCAGCAAACATAGTATACTTCGTATGTGAATGCATTCCTGAATTAGTAACTCTATGCAACTGCAGAATATGGATGTAATTAACAAGTATCTCAAATGTTAACATAGAAACAGAAAAATAGAAGAAAATCGTTTGTAATTACATGCGTAGCTTATATTTTCTAGAGATCGGGAAAAAAGCGTTGATTGGATGTACCTACATGCAGATCAAACAGTTCTTTGTTTATATCGGTGAACAATCTGCAAAATGGTATAATTAATTTTGTTTTTGATACATTATTTCTCCCATTTTCTTGAATAGATTTCAGTTTCCCACAATTATCTTTGATTAGTGATTGTGACGTCCCCTCATTCAAAATAACTCAGGTTATCTTTTTCCTAATTCAGTGTTATTTAAGTTTGAGTAAGTTTACGACTAATATCTACAACCTCATATATATATAAGATTTAGCACCTGCAGGCCTAGCAAAGTTAGCTGCCTGTAGTCCCCTGTATAGTTCTTTCTTTTTGCTTTCTCAGTTTTTCGTAGCCTTGCTACAACCCTGTATGCTCTAATATATAATGATGCACGACTAGGCATGTGTTCGAGAAAAGAAAATCTAAATATCTTTTGTAATATATGAACCTATATTGATGTTTTAGATGTTGGTAGTATAACTTTCGATAAACTTGAACAGACTTAAATCAGTTTAACTTAGCACAACCATATGGCGTACCTTTTTTAGAACGCGAAAATGAGGTAAACAAATACCATGTGTACCCTTTACACTATCAATAGTAGAGAAGAGATTATGAACCTTCAACTCTAAAATGCAAATTCTTCTACTGAATGGATAGCTGCATCTGATACCTATTTTGCAAATGTTACCAGACTTGGGGTTAGCTATAAAAAGGCATTTCTTTCTTGTCAAGCTTAATGCACTACCAACACAACCAAAAGTCCGAACTGATCGCAAGGGCGGCAATTTTAGGATAAATTGCAAAAGCCAGGACTCGAACTCGAGACCCTGGCTCTGACAACATGTCAAGCTTCATCGACTAGCCAACGCAACCAAAAGTCCGAACTGATGGAAAGGTCTAGGCAATCCACTTATACAGTTAAACATTTCTTACCCTTCGGGTGGTCACAGGGAAGCTCTCTAATAGATCACTTAAGACAAAGGAAATTAACTACAGCACAGGACTTAAACTTAAGATGATATATATTTGTCAAAATTTGAATGTATCTATATGCTTTCACTGTCTAGATACATCTGAATTTGGACAAATCTCAGACACTTTCGGTGGGACAGAGGTAGTATATAACTGTGTATACACTAACTAGTGTCTAGTTTTGGCGAAGTTAAGACTAGTTTCGTGGGATGGATGCAGTATAACTGATATATTGGACACTCGATTTGAACACATGAATGACCAATGTCCTTAGCTTACATAGTCGTATTTATACTGTGAGCATGAATGATGAACAATGTTGCTGTTTGAATATGGTTGCCAGTAACACCCTATTCGTCTCCATTTCTAATATTGCAGAAAACCTGATGCTCCCGTTTGTAATCCCGCCACCGGTGGTGGATGATCAGCAGTACGCGTGGTTCCTCGCTCCATCTGCTGATGGCAAGCGATTGATGATCATCCTTACAGTAAACAACATTGGGATTGCCAATGCTGAAGTACCTCCTGACATTCCCTATGCTGCTAATGGGCTTCAGCTACGGCAGTATCCTCCTGTTGCCACCTACGTCTTTGAGCAGGATCCCTTATCTAATGCACGTGCAGGAGACTCTCTTTGGAGGCAGGTTAACAGCCTCGGCGACCACTCTCTGTTCCTCGGACTCAATTACCCGATCATTGCCAACCTGAAGAAGCGTGAATCCAAAGCTCCTGATGGCACATTGGTTCCATTCATGAGGAAAAACTGCGTCTACACAGCATACCGGAAGTTTCTTCATAATCAATACCCTAAAATTTTGCGCTGCAACCTCCAGCCAGATGAAGGTGAGACTGTGGGAGTTATCAGCCTTCCCAGAGATGGTTGGGGTAGTGTCCGACAAGTGGCTATGTGGTTTAAGCCTGCTTTAAACATTGCCCGTTCGGTGTTACCTTTAAAAAAACACTGACGCACTTTTTTATTATGCTTGAAGTGTTGAGAAGTAGTACACTGCTTTTAGTACGTACTAGTTTGAATCAGTTTATTTGAACACTGCCCTGCTTTTGTATTTCGTGTTGCCTTCATATTATAACCCATGCATGGCTGTTTTAGGATTGACTTTATTTCAGCACTATAATTACAATGTGTGTACGTCATTTATAATATAGCCACCTCTTGTTGTGCCAAAAAGAAGGCACATACCAACACATGACTTCGGTTGTGCATGTGCGGTCCGCACAATGTAGCTACCCAGTTGAAAACGTCAAATTAAGCTGGTCCGCACAATGTAGCTACCCAGTTGAAAACGTCAAAAAAAATTAGCCACCTCTTGTTGATCATACTCATGAGAGGACCATTCCTATTTTTTTCGCCGCTAAAGGGTAAAGTACATCCCTGGGGGCAGTGATTCTTGCTGCAGGCCACTAAACATGCATCAACTACGAGCAAGGAAGTAGATGAGCGACCTAGGTGACTGTGCGGACCCCACTTGTGGACCAAAGAAAAAACATGTCAATACGGAACAGATGTACATACGACAACTCCTATATGATATGTGTATGTACGATTGAGCATCTGGAGGTGTGCTACCACCTGCTTCCTCACACGAAGGGTTGGATCTTGTGTTTCGTACACGGATCGGACTGAAATTGTCGTGTGCATAGCAAGGTTCATTTCAATAAGGCTGAGTTTGGCATCTAAGTCTAGGCAACAAATACTTTTGGGTTCCAACGGCCATCTACAAGGTATTTGCTATAGGCCTACTTGCTCCGGCTGTCGAAGCCCAATAGCTACAAATGGGCCTTTCTGCTCATGCAATGTTGGCCCTTTTCTAAAGAACCACAGATCCTATGATTGGCAAAAAACAAAAACACGGAGATTCTACATAAAAGTTGTTTGTATTTATTTTGAATTATTGGGTTGCAATTTTTGAAACTGCTCATGGCCAATATGAAAATCCTTGATCGCTCCATACCCACATAGATCACGGTATTTTCAAAAATTCATCTAGTGGATTTGAAATTTAAAACATATCCTAATAATTCCATGATTTATTCTATTAACTTGCAAGATCTTGGAGCGAAAGAGCTTGTATTAGTCTGCGAAAATAATACTGATAAACCTGTCGTTAACAAGAAATGAAGGTTTATCGTTCAGAGAGGATGCCATGTGGGACCCATGAGACAGGAGCGACCTCAACTGTTCAAAGAAAAAGCCAAGTAGCCCGAAAATCGGGGTACAACCTATCTCCGACCAAGGATCCATTTATAGTTCATAGAGGCTGACATGTGGGACCGATCTGCCAGCTGCATCCTCATCATTTCGAAGTCGGCAGGGATCAGAAGAAAAAGGCAAATAGCCAAAAATTAGGGGTCAAAAATAAATCCAAAAAGGAAACTTTTATTCTTCGTAGAGGATGACATGTGGGACCGACCTGCCAGCAGCGTCCTCATCGTTTCAAAGGCCGCAGGTGATCAAAAGAAAAAAAGGCAAATAGCCAGAAATTAGGGGTAAAAAATAAATCCAACAAAGGAAAGGTTTGTTGTTCATAGAGGCTGACATGTGGGACCCATGAGCCAGCGGCGACCTCAATTTCAAAGGCGGCATATGATCGAAAAGAAAAAGGCAAGTTAGCAAAAATCAGGGGGTAAAAAAATCTAAGAAAAGAAACTTTATTGTACATAGAGGATGACATGCGGGTCCCATGAGCCAGCACCTTACTCAACGTTTCAGAGGCAGCATGAGATCAAAAGAAAAAGGAAACTGACCAAATATCAGGAGCAAAAAATAATCCAAGAAAAGAAACTTTTATTGTACATAGAGGATGACATATGGGTCCCACTTATACAAGCTCTTTCGCTCCAAGATCTTGCAAGTTGATTGTACATAGAGGATGACATGCGGGCCCCTTGTGTCAGCAGCTTAATCAACGTTTCCAAGGCGGCAGGGGATCAAAAGAAAAAGGAAATAGCCAAAAATAAGAGGGTGAAAAAAAATCCAAGAAAAGAAACATTTATAGTATAGAGGATGACATGTGGGTCCCATGAGCCAGCAGCTTCCTCAACGTTTCAGAGGCTGCATGAGATCGAAAGAAAAAGGCAAGTGACCAAAAATAAGGGGGTAAAAAAATCCAAGAAAAGAGACTTGATTGTACATAGAGGATGACATGCGGGTCCCATCAGTCAGCAGCTTACTCAACGTTTCCAAGGCGGCAGGGGATCAAAAGAAAATGGAAATAGCTAAAGATCAGAGGGTGAAAAAAATCCAAGAAAAGAAACTTTTATAGTACATAGAGGATGACATGCGGGGTCCCATGAGCCAGCAGGTTCCGCAACATTTTCAAAGGCGGCATGAGATCGAAAGAAAAAGGCAAGTGACCAAAAATCAGAGGGTGAAAAATAATCGAAGAAAAGAAACTTTTATTGTACATAGAGGATGACATACTGTCCCATTTTGCAGCAGAGGTCCCAACGTTTCAAATGCGGCTTGAGATCAAAAGAAAAAGAAAGTAGCCAGAAATTAGGGGGTAAAAAAAACTCGAAGAAAAGAAAGTTGATTGTACATAGAGGATGACATGCGGGACCCACGAGTTAGCAGCTTACTCAACGTTTCCAAGGCGGCAGGAGATCAAAAGAAAAAGGAAATAGCCAAAAATCAGAGAGTGAAAAAAAACCCTAGAAAATAAACTTTTGTAGTACATAGAGGATGACATGTGGGTCCCATGAGCCAGCAGGTTCCTCAACGTTTCAAACGTGGCATGGAATCGAAAGAAAAAGGCAAGTGACCAAATATCAGGAGCCAAAAATAATCCAAGAAAATAAACTTGATTGTACATAGAGGATGACATGCGGGTCCCATTTTGCAGCAGCGGTCCCAACGTTTCAAATGCGGCTTGAGATCAAAAGAAAAAGAAAGTAGCCAGAAATTAGGGGGTCAAAAAAAACTCCAAGAAAGGAAAGCTTTATCGTTCATACAGGCTGACATGTGGGACCTATGAGCCAGCAGCTTACTAAACGTTTCAAAGGCGGCAGGGGATCAAAAGAAAAAGGAAATAGCCAAAAATCAGAGGGTGAAAAAAATCCAAGAAATTAAACTTTTATTGTACATAGAGGATGACATGCGGGTCCCATGAGCCAGCAGATTCCTCAATGTTTCAAACGTGGCATGAGATCGATAGAAAAAGGCAAGTGACCAAATATCAGGAGCCAAAAATAATCCAAGAAAAGAAACTTTATTGTACATAGAGGATGACATGCGGGTCCCATTTTGCAGCAGCGGTCTCAACGTTTCCAAGGCGGCACAGGACCAAAAGAAAAATAAAGTAGCCAGAAATCAGGGGGTGAAAAAAATCCAAGAAAAGAAAGATTTCAATTGGGCTGCATCTGGAAATCTGGGCCTTCAAACTATCCTTCTGGGCCTTTTGATTCGTACAATTTCAGCCCACTCCAGAACATGAAAGTTCGGATTTTTCTCAAAAAAAAAAAAGGAATGGCCTATGCTTCGCAAAAACAAAAAACAAGGAGATTCAAGATATAAGTTGTAAAAATAAAGATTTAATTTATCCGTTTGCAATAGCTCAGAGCGAAATACACTGTTTTTTTTTGAACCTTAAGACTGTGGGGAAAAAACCCCACAGTAATTTATTAAAACCAAGTTAAAAGTATGTCCAAAAAAGAAAGCAAAGGGTTAGACCTAACTGTACAACTAACAGAAGAAAAGAAGCTAAGTGAGGCTGCCTATCCAGGCGACAAGTTGTTCTAGGTGTTTCCTTTTAATCCTATGCACAAGCTTGGATACATCATGAACAAAACCCTTCTTCCATCCTTGAAAGGATGGCCTCTGATACTGGAAAATTTTGTCATTTCTCTGCTTCCATATGTTCCAACATGCAAGAATGACCACCTCCATGAAAAAAGGTTTAGCAAAACCCACTCTTGCTCTGACTACCACTGTTTGAATATCTCTGCCCTGTAACCAATCTATCTGCAGGTATGCCCAAACCCTCTGACTAAAATTACACTCAAAGAACAAGTGCATTCTGTCCTCATAAGCTCTAGCAAAACATAATTCACAATGAGTATCTTCTGTAACCTTCCAGTGTCGTCGCTTCAGCATGTCCCTGGTGTTTAGACGATCACTGATTAAAAGCCATGCAAAAAACTTGTGCTTCATAATGCAAGACGATTTCCATATCCATTTATAAATTCCCATGACTTGAATGTGCTCATGAATGTGCTTATAATATTTGGATGCAGTATAAGTGCTTCCCCAGGAATAAGTCCAAGAATCATTTCCCACAGACAGAGGATTACGCCTCATATTAGCACTCAACTCCTGCAACTCCTCAAATGCTTGTAGGGAGAGAGGCAAGTGAAATAACTGTGTAATGTCAGCTGCTGCATATACCTCCTCAGCTGTGAGCTTCTCATCCAAAGCATAAGAGAAAATTCTTGGATACCTTTCATGCAAAGGAGTGGTAGAGTTCTCAAACTTCCAACTGTCCAACCATAACATAAAAGTATCCCCCTTTCCAGGCAAAACTGTTGCCACTTGTCTATACTTGTCCAAAAACTTACAAACATCCTTCCACCAGAAAGACCCACAAAGATTCTCAGCCTGAGGGACAGTTACCTGATAATAAGTTCTCCAAATGAGCTTGACCCATGGAATATCTGCCTTATTATAGAACTTATCCAAAAATTTCAACAACAAAGCTTCATTATGCTTCTCAAAGTTAACAATGCCAACTCCTCCCTTACTCTTGGGTTTACAAAGCATTTCCCAAGCTGCCGAAGATTGCTTAGGAGTATCAATGTTGTCCCTCCAAAGACACTGCCTAAGAATTCTATTTAACTGATTCAAAATACCAGGGGGAATCTGAATAGAACATAAAAAGAATGTAGACATGGAAGACAAGGCAGAATCCACCAGCTGTAATCTAGCCCCCTGAGATAAGAAGCTAAAGATACTTGTAAGCTTTCTTTCCAACCTGGTGACAATAGGAGTCAAATGTTGAATTTTTGGTTTTGCTGTACCCAGTGGCAGACCCAAATAAGTGAAGGGGAGTGAGGCAACTTGACATCCAAAAGCATTTGCTAGCTGCTGCATTTCCTCTTCTTTCACATTGATTGGCACCATACTAGACTTGTGATAATTAACTTTCAACCCAGTAGAGATAGAGAATTTATGTAAGATTTCCTTCAAAGCAACCACTTGATCCATTTCTGCTGGGAGGATAAGCAAGGTATCATCTGCATACTGAACTATTGGAAAATCAGGGTCTCCCACCTCAATAGGTAGAGACAACAATCCTTGTGCAAGGGCATCATTTATAACTATCTGCAATAACTCAGATCCCAACACATATAAAATTGGTGACAGGGGATCACCTTGCCTGACACCCCTTTTACATAAGAATTGCTTTCCTGGCACTCCATTTAACAAAATTTTAGATGTCCCAGAGGAAAGAATATCTTTGACCCACTGAATAGTTTTACTGTCAAACCCCATATGCATCATTACTTGAATAATTGCTTCATGCTCAATAGTATCAAATGCCTTTGCAAAATCAAGCTTCATAATCACTAGTGGTTTCTTAGAGGCATGACACTGGTGCAAATACTCAAAAGTCCAAGCAACACAGTCCTGTATAGTTCTGCTCTTGATAAACCCATACTGATTCTTATGCACACAAGAAAGAATTCTTTGCTGGAATCTGTTGGCCACTAATTTTGTCAAGAACTTTAAACAAGCATTGGTGAGGGAGATGGGTCTATAATCATTAACACTTTCAGGGCTATGCACTTTAGGGACAAGAGTGATAAAAGATTCATTGATATTCTGCAATTGCAGTGTACCCTCATGAAAATCATGCACAAGCTTAAAGAAATCCTACTTTATAATAGACCAGCATTTTTTCAGAAAAAGGCCAGTGAAACCATCTGGCCCTGGTGACTTATCAGGTGGCATTTGCTTAAGGACTAGCTCAATTTCCTCTTGCAAGAAGGGCTGAGAAATCTCCTCCAACCCTTGAATTCTATTAATTAACCTGGGCAAATCAAACTGCATATTTATTCCTTCAGAATTTCCCATTCTATCTCTGTAACTTGACCAAAGCAAAGCTGCTATTTCAGCATGATCATTAACTACCCTCCCATCAGCATCTTTAATCATTGAAATTGTGTTTCTTCTATTTCTTTGTGTGGCCATAGCATGAAAAAACTTGGTATTATCTTCCCCAACCTTTACCCATCTGACTGTACATCTCTTTCTCCAATAATTGCATTCAATCTGCAAAAGCTTCTCCAAATGTAATTTGACAATTTTCCTGAAATTGAACTCTGTGACAAAAAGAGGCCTCTGATCTTCCAAATTGTCCAGGATCAAAATAGCTTTATTACAGTGTTGAATATAGAACTTTAACTGGGACAAGTTCATGTGCCAATGCTTCAAAGCATATCTTAATGCCTTAAATTTTCCAGCAATTATAGCAGAGGTGTACTTCTTTGTAGAGCTAGTATCCCATGCCTTTTTCACACAATCCATGAAACCTGGCTGGTCTACCCAAAAACTTTCAAATCTAAAGATAGAAGCCTTGGGAATAACAGTATCAATATTAACTACACATGGAACATGATCTGAAGCAGTATTAGCAAGAGGCATGACAGTAGTATTTGGATAAGAGGATATCCATTCAGCACTGGTGAAAAACCAATCAAGCTGCTCCAACAAGGGTTGAGCTTGCATATTTGACCATGTGAATCTCCTGCCTTTTAAGGGCAATTCAAGCAAACCTAAATGTCCAATTATTTCATTAAATAAGAACATATCATTCACATCCCCTCCAGGTTTATTTCTATTTTCCTCTGATCTGATGAAATTAAAGTCTCCCAGGAGCAACCAATTACTCCCCACTGGAATATGAATATTATAAAGCCAGGTGACAAAGTTATCTCTCAATATTCCCTGACATGGCCCATAGACTGACACTAAATTCCAGCTTTCATTATTATGGATAGAAGTGAATTTTACCACCACAGCAAACCTCTGAATTTCCACCAGATCAGCAGAGAAAACAGAAGAATTCCATATAACCAAAATACCTCCAGATGCACCCACAGAGGGAGCATAAGCAAAGGTGTCAAAGCGCTTAGGGCAAAATTTTCTAATAAATTTACGATCAATATTGTCACATTTGGTTTCTTGTATGCAAATGACAGAGCATTGACTTTCCTCAATCTTAGACCTTAAGGCCCTTTGATGAATATCAGAATTAAGACCTCTGACATTCCAACATAAGTTCCTCCATTTTCTCACTTGTGCAGAACACATTTATAAATATTAATAAACCATGTGACTAATAAGCAAAGGAGACCAACTCCACTGCCCCAAACACAGACACTTTCATACCATAAGTATAATATTACAGAAAACCCAAGCTGTAATAACTGACAGGTCTTGCACCAAAAGAAACACCAAAAGCACACACACTGATCACATAGAAATACATAGACAAAAGGACTAGCAACACCAGGGACCAGTATGTATAGGGAGAAACTCCTCCTCAGCTTCTCATGGGCTTCAGCTAGCATTTGGAACATCTTTGTTCTTCTTGCCCTTAGGATCAGCATTAAGCCTCTCCTCTGTCAACATATCAGGATCAATGCCCAAAGCAATCCCAACATTCTGCATGATGTGCACAGGTGTCTCAGGTGGGATCTGTACTGCATTATCAGTAGAATGCTGCTGCTGGTGCTCTTCAGCTGATTCAGTGTCTATGTCCTGCACAACAGGCACTTCTTCCTCTACCTTCTTCTTCTGGATCTTCACCTTCTTTTTGGAACGAGGTGCAGTGTCAGACATGGGCACAGGCCTATGCCCATCCCTTTTAGTACAGCTCCTGGTACTCCTTCTGTATGCAGTGTCAACCACTGCAGGCTCTGACTTCCTAGGCCTCCCCCTCTTCTTCTGAGACACACTCTGAATTGGAGTGGCACAGAAAGGTGGTGGGTCCAGATCTTGTACTGCATCACTACCCTCTGCAGAGACAACTGACTCCTGAAAATCAGTGAGAGAAGCAGCTTGTCTCCTTCTTGTCCCCATACACAATGATCTTCTAGTCACCTGGGCATGCACAAGCTCTAAAGACAGAGACAAAGACCCTTTGAACATCTGGTCTTGTTCAGATACAAAAACAGATTTGAAAGAAGGACATATGAGTGGCTTTGGAATGTCAGAGAAATAAGCTTGAGGGAGAGCCAAATTTATGAGCCTCTCTATGACCATGTGTGGAGGCAACATAGGACCAATCTGCACCAACCCAACATGCAAAATGTGATTTGGATCAATCAACTGCTGGACAGCAGCAACCTCCAATACTGGCTGATTTACCTCCCCTTCTTCCATGTTTGCATCAGCTCCTTGTGCAGCTGATAGGTCAACCACAATAGAATCATCAACCAATTCCTCCACTGGTTGTTCCTGTGGCACTACCTCTTGCTGCATATGTGCTTCATTCCCAGGCTGATCATGCTGTACTTGCTCTCCATGCAAGGGGGCATTGTTCCAGCCAAGCTGAGGAAAAGGAGGCAGAACCATCACATTATTTGGGATCACCAGATTGCCAGGTAGAGGATGAGGGTTTCCATCTGGTGGCATTTGATCCTCATCAGCAGGTAAAGCATCAGCAAACTCTGCACCCATCACATAGCAAGGAGCAGTCCATGTTTCCTTCAGATCACCAATGTTGGCATAATTCCCAAACACAATGTCCCTAGGAACTGAAGCTGGAGAATCAAAGGTGATGAAGATCATAGTTCTTTCCTTGAAGACATCATCCTGATGCCAGTGATGAAACTTCCCAAAGGCAGCCACAGCATTGGATATATCATAATCATTGCGGTAGTCAAAAGGGATCCCCAGAACCATAAGCCATCCCCTCCTCGCTCCTTGTGCTGCTCGATGGTTATTTCTATTATTATGATGAATGAATCTCACAAAGACATTATCAGCAATCTCGAAGGGCTGCTGCTGCACCAAAGCTGCGACCGAGGCAGGGCTTCTCAACTCAAAAAGACCAACACCGAACAAACACGGCTGCATGTTCTCTACCGCACGCTGATGATGGTTAACTATAAAATCGCGAATAATATCCCTCCAAAAGATCTCATCTTGCTGCTGGGGAGGAGGATTGAGTTGAGCAACACAGTAGTTACCATGAGTAACCGCCAGAGCAACAGTGGAATTGTAGAAGGATCGCGGCAGCCTTGTCGGTCCTCCATCGATGATGTGGAATCCGTGCGGAACCCAACGCGCAGGGTTGAGCTCGAAATTAGCCATGACGCAACGACGAGGTAGATCTGTCGGAGGTGGTGAAGGAGGCGGGCAGGGCTCTGTTTCGGCAATTAATGTGTCCTGGTGGCCAGGTGCAGGAGTCGAGACGACGGACGGACCGGTGTCAGGGGATATCTGGGGAGACAAACCGACTTTGGGCACCTAGCATTTATTTTTTTGCTTTAACCAGTCTAAGCAAGTTTTCTTAAAATGGCCAGATCTGAAACAGAATCTACACCGGACCCGTTTGGTACAAGACTTAGAATCATGGCCCATGGAAAGGCAGCGACCACACTCCCAAAAACGGTAAGCAATGTCATCAACCACTTCATCCAGCCCATCAAGATTTCTGGGCTGCTCAACCAAGGTTTCTTTAGGTACAGAAGATTCCTCAATAACCTTTTCCTTACCCTTGGATAACTCTACTGATTCAGAGATTGGTTCTGTGAATTGAGCATTTTCCTTCACTGCCTGCTGCTCTTGAACCGAGTCAGATTGCGAGAGGACAGCTTCAAATGCGGCCACAGGATTCGTGTATCCTTTACAAGCAGGATAACTAAGATGTTCAGCAAAGTTAAGTTTCTTCCCTTCTGCCCACTTATTTCTAATAATGGGTGCAGACACTTTTTGCTCCATAGCCTTCATGGCCATTTGTGCTCTTTTCTTCCCTGGGCTGACAATTGTCCATTCAGCATTACATTCATTCTGCCAGAGATTAAACTCTCTCCCCCAATTAGGGCCACCACGACCCCATAAATTGAAGAAACACTTGAATTGAGAACATCTAAACATTCGCAATTTCAGAATATGAAAACCAACATGCTTGCTAGAAACACAGAAGGAGAGCACCCTATCCCTAATAATAGATATTTTCATCTTGGAGACACTTCCACCAATAATTGACTCCAGAGCAGCAGCAACTGTTTCTTCATTTAAACGAAAGGAAGCTCTTCCAAAAGAAACAATCATGAGGAAGTGACCAGAACTGTCTAACGGATGAACTGACAAGCCAAACTTGTGCTGAACATCTTTTGAGAAATTTCGCCCATGAGACAGACTCAGATTCAAAACTGGTTGAGAAACCAGATCAACAGATGGAACAGAGTCAGAAGTCAAAACCTCTCCAGGAGCTGAGGCCAAAACTTCAACTGAAGTCGTAGGGACATTATCCTTCATTAACACAGGTTTCGAAACTGCATGATCCATGCAAGTACGTGTACAAGGGGAACCCACTGTAATTGGAGTACCAATACGCACAACTTGTATAGGAAAAATTAATTTAGCCCCAATACTGAAATGATCACCTTTCTGCAAAGAACGACAGCCGATCTGTACTCCTCGTGCATTTTTCAGACGCAGCCATTGATCTTTCTCAGTCACCTCAAGAATACCATCATATGATTTCATGCGGCCACGATCTAGATCCTTAATCGTGGAATAGGTGATTTTCCAAAATTTAGATAACCCAACAGTGGCAGACATTCCTCTAGTGATCGGAGCATTGACAACTAGGTTGGCCCTAGATTTAGCTTCAAAACTAACAGGATCTACAACCCCAGCATACTTCTCAGACGAAAGAGTAGATCCATTGGAGGCATCACATACCTTTGCCTTCATAGGGGGTGCCTTCTCCTGGATCTTGATCACATGATGAGGAAAAGTGATATAGGACCCTATTTGGATCACCTCCCCTTCATACATATATCTAGACGCCACAGATGTACCAGAGGAATCCACAAGAGCCAGCAAAAAACGAGAAGAACCACTCGAAACCAGAAGTTCACCTTCCTTAGGACAGAAGTTCACCAGATCCAGATCTTGCACTCGGCGGAATGAAACCTTCCAGGACTCCATCATGGAAGATCCCATCGGATCCAACCCTAGAGAACGCAACAACAAAGGCAGAACAGCAGAGAAGAGAGACGCAAGAGAAAAATGTGGAGGAAGAAGACCAGAGATCGGTGAGATCACTGGCAAAGGTGGCTAGGGTTTAGTCGCCGGAGGTGGAGACGTCGCCATTTGTCCACATCAATGCGTCATGCTTCCTCGAGTAATTTGGCACCTTATATTCTTAAAAAATAAATACACTGTTTATTGTCTGCAAAATAATCAAGATATCACATGTTTCTTGTACGGGGAGGCTGACATCAGGGACCCATGAGCCAGCAGCGTCGTCAACGTTTCAAAGGCAGGGGTCGAAAATATAAAAAAAAAAACCAAAAATCAGTTGGTAAAAAAATCCAAGAAAAGAAAACATTTATCGTTCTGAGAGGATGACATGCGGGACCGATGAGGCAGCAGCATCCTCAACGTTTCCAAGGCGGTAGGGGATCAAAAGAAAAAAAAAGGAAATAGCCAGAAATTAATTAGGGGTCAAAAATAAATCCACCAAAGGAAACTTTTATTGTTCATAGAGGATGACATGTGGGACCGACCTGCCAACAGCGTCCTCATCGTTTCAAAGGGGGCAGGGGATCAAAATAAAAAGGCAAATAGCCAGAAATTAGGGGTCAAAAATAACTCCAAGAAAGGAAACTTTTATTGTTCGTAGAGGATGACATGCGGGACCTATTTAGCAGCAGGTTCCTCAACGTTTCAAACGTGGCATGAGATCGAAAGAAAAAAAGGCAAGTGACCAAATATCAGGAGCCAAAAATAATCCAAGATTTATTGTACATAGAGGATGACACGTGGGTCCCATTTTGCAGTAGCGGTCTCAATGTTTGAAATGCGGCTTGAGATCAAAAGAAAAAGAAAGTAGCTAGTAATTAGGGGGTCAAAAAAATCCAAGAAAAGAAAGTTGATGGACATAGAGGATGACATGCGGGTCCCTTGAGCCAGCAGCTTACTCAACGTTTCAAAGGGGGCAGGGGATCAAAAGAAAAAGGCAAGCCAAAAATCAGAGGGTGAAAAAAAATCCAACAAAGGAAACTTTTATAGCACATAGAGGATGACATGCGGGTCCCATGAGCCAGCAGGTTCCTCAACGTTTCAAACGTGGCATGAGATCGAAAGAAAAAGGCAAGTGACCAAATATGAGGTGCCAAAAAAAACTCCAAGAAAAGAAAGTTGATTGCTCATAGAGGATGACATGCGGGTCCCATTTAGCTGCAGCGGTCTCACTGTTTGAGAGGCGGCAGGGGATCGAAAGAAAAAGGCAAGTGACCAAATATCAGGAGCCAAAAATAATTCAAGAAAAGAAAGTTTTATAGTACATAGAGGATGACATGCGGGTCCCATTTAGCAGCAGCGGTATCACCGTTTGAGAGGCGGCAGGGGATCGAAAGAAAAAGGCAAGTGACCAAATATGAGGTGCCAAAAAAATCCAAGAAAAGAAAGTTTTATAGTACATGGAGGATGACATGCGGGTCCCATTTAGCAGCAGCGGTATCACCGTTTGAGAGGCGGCAGGGGATCGAAAAAAAAGGCAAGTGACCAAATATGAGGTGCCAAAAAAAACTCCAAGAAAAGAAAGTTGATTGCTCATAGAGGATGACATGCGGGTCCCATTTAGCTGCAGCGGTCTCAACGTTTCCAAGGCGGCAAGGGATCAAAAGAAAAAGGAAGTAGCCAGAAATCAGGGGGTCAAAAAAATCCAAGAAAAGAAAGAAATTTGGTTCATAGAGGATGACAAGCGGGACCCATGATCCTGCATCGTAAACGGCTCGATCGGAGAGCGTTGAACGAGATGGCGCGATCGAGAAAAAAAACAATGCTAGAGAGGCTGCCATTTGGGCCCTACATCCCTGGGCGGTGCGGATTTGCGTTGACTCGGCCGGCGAACCCAAGAATTCGCGATGCACCACGTCCCGGGCCACCATACGCGACGTTTTGGCCGCTTTCGTCGGGCTAGGTGGCCTCAAAAACGAGAAAAAAAAGTTTTGACATGAACCACGGAGGGACCAAAAATCGTCGGCCATGGTGCACCAGCAACCACGGCGCGACTTCAACTTCATCGGCCATGGCAACTTTTCTTGTAGTGTTTGCTGAACTTGACTCGAGTTTCTGGCCCTCGCATGATTGGGTCCACAACAAGAGCATAACCACCCGGATTCGGCATGATCTTGGGGTGATCCTTGAATGACCAGGTGATTTCCTGATCTGACCACAGCATGTACTTGGAAATTGCTGGCATCACGGCGTTCACTTCCATGGAGCGGCGATGCACACTTTGCATGTCGGTTGGCTCAATGACAAAGACAACACAACACAAATGTGGGTCCTCGTAAACATTCCGGCCTAAAGGTGCCGGTGGAGGTGGCTGATCATGATTTTCGTCCACCCGGTTAACTTGCTGGTGTTGTTGTACCGGTATGGTATTGGCTCCGGTAAGCGGTGGTGGTGGTGGTAATGGATGCTGGTGCAGCATGTCATGCGAGGGCGGCAGTATTGTGGAACAGCCTTGTGCTTGCGCATCTTTTGCCGCACCTCTCAGCATCAAGTGCTTGATCCAGGAACAATCTTTTGTCAAATGGTTCGCCGGCTTCAATGGATGTGGAGTGTGAAGCTTGCATGGCTGCTCCATTGCTGCTTCCATGGTGTATCTCATATGCTCTTGCCAATCTTTCTTCTGTCCCCATTTTTCCTTTTCAACCCATTTCTTCTTAGGACCCGCCCATGGCTGCGATTCGGTTTTCTGCCTCTGGTTTCCGCTAGGGCCAGAATTTTCCTGCACCGCGGCTACTTGCTGCGGACCATACCTTCGGTCCGGAAAATCTTCCCTTCTTTTGTTGTGCCGGTTATCCCGGTGTTGATCTTGCCGGGGTTGGCTTGTTTGCGCCGGTTTAGCTTGTACTGCCGGTTGCATTGGATCTCCCAACGCATAGTTTTCCGCCACTCGCATCATTTCAGCCAATGTGCTTGGCATATTTCTTTGTAGCCTTTGCCACAGCGGTGATCCTGTCCGGCATCCCTGACTGAACCAAGCAATCGCTTGTGCTTCTATTACTCCTTCACATGTGTTTCTCGTTGAGTTCCACCGGGTGAGATAGTCCCGGTCTGTTTCATTCGTACGCTGCTGGCATAAAGCGAGCTGCTGAGGCCTGTTTGGCCTCTTGTAAGTACTGCTGAAGTTGCTCACAAAGGCTTCCTCAAAGTCCAACCATCCATTTATACTTCCTGCCGGCAAGTTGTTAAGCCAAATACGTGCAGGTCCTACTAGGAAGGACGGTATGATTCTTACAGCCCAACACCGGTTTACTCCGCCACCAGCCACATAAACAGCTGTGACATAGTCTGCCAGCCAATCTTCCGGCTTGGTCGTGCCATCATACGTTTTTGTGTCCCGGGGCAACTGGAAATTGCGTACCAGTGGCTTTTCCCCCATGATTCGCGGGCCAAAGCACTTTGGGCCAGGGGGACCCTCATATTCGATTATCTCGGAAAGATACACTCTGTCCAGCCTGTGCCTCGCATCCTGGCCTGGCAAGCATCTTTCCCCTACACGTTCCCCCAAAGGTTTCCGGTAGGCTCTGATTCGTTCCACTTCGGAATCTCCTTCTTCATATCTTTCCGGTTCCGCGGCTCTTGCCTGCCGGTACCTTGGTGGTCGCATTTCCTCCTCAGCGTACGCTGCCCTTGCAGCTCGATAATTTTGCCCGGTTTCATGTCTACCATCATGATTGTTTCCGACATAACCATTTCCAGCATAGCCATTTCCGGCATAGCCGCGACCTGCTCCATAGCTTTTTCCTCCGGCATCATGTGGCCCGGCTTTTTGTTTTCCGGCAAGAACCGGATCATACACGGTCATCTGCCGCGCATTCATTTCTTTTTCCCTTCTTTTATCCGGATGGGGGGACGATGCCTGCCCCTGGGACTTGCTTCCGGCAACTTTTGTCGACCGGATCGATTTTGACTGGAGTGCTGCTTTATTGATTCTAGCAAGCTCATCATTTTGTGCCTGTATTGTATCAAGCAGCTCTCTAACTCTATCCTGCTGCTTTGCCAATGCATCACGGGATAACGACTCACACATCTCCATAGCGGCCTTAGCAGCTTTTATAGTTTTATCCGGACTACTGTACTTAGGTTTTTCTACGATACTCACAGATGCAGAGGTACTTTTGCCGGCAAGAACTTCCTTACGCAAATCCTGATCTAGATTGCGAGCCTTTTCCGGCATCTAGCAGCCTGAGTGCTAACTGAAGCAAAGCCATGGGCAGCGTTATACTCACGTAGGGTTAGGTTCAGCTCGCGCTGCGCCTGGATGATGTTCGCGCCGCCGGAAAGCAGTGTCTTGCGCGTTGCCTCCAGTTGCGCCTGAGCCGCAGCCGGGTCGATGTTCTGCGCGATGTGCGTCGCCAGCACGTTCATCGCCGCTTGAAGTGGTGTCTCCGGTGGTGCGGAAGATGCTCCCGCAGCGCCTGCGTCGCGCTCCAGCGGTGGCTTGGCCGGACGGGTCGATGCCGCACGACCAGCACCTTCTTCCACAGCTTCCTTGCCAGCGCCAGCCACGCCAGCCATCATGACCTCCACGCTGCCGGCGGCGCGGCCAGCACATAGCCACCTTGGCGGATCCGGTGCCACCAGCACCGGCGAGAGGCACTGGCGCACAGGGACGGTGCCGAAGGAGATGCGGTGGCTGCCGAACTCGATGATGCGGCCGTTCTTGGGGAACTTACCGCCGTTGGCGAAGCAGCCCGCGTTGTCATTGATGAAGTCCATGGCGTAGATGCGCTGCACGAGCGCAGACACCGTACGCTCGCCTGCAACGTCGAGGAGGCCCGCCCGAATGTGAACTCCAGCAAGCGCCTCTCTTTGCCCCACGGTGGGCGCCAACTGTCGTCGTGGTGAACAGACAGATGCCATGGGATGGCTTAAATTGGGGCCGAGTTGGACGCTAGAGGATTGGGGGGAGGGTTTTTGGATTAGATTGGATGAACTTCCGGGTGCTTTCCTCAAGAACTTGGCCTAAGCCAGAGGTAGAAGAAGATAGACACAAGGAAGAACTCTGCTCTAGATCTTTCTCTTTATTGATTTCAACAAGATACAGGTTTTTGGATACAAGGTAGCTTATGAACTCTACGTACCCGCAATGGGGGTGTGCCCCCTCTCCTTATATAGGGGAGAGGGTGGCTTACAGGGGAAGAAACCCTAATGGCATCTTTGAACAGACAAACTACTTTACAAAGCTACTTTACAAAGCTACTTTAATCATAGGTGACGCCGGTATCTTCTTTAATCGGGGAGGCTGACGTCCTCCGGTTGCTTTTGGCGTCACCTTCCTCTTTGGCGTCAGGGCTTCGTTTAAAGTTACTTTGCTTAGGTCGTCCTTGTCCTCTAGCTCTTGAGAGAATCTTTGACCAGTCCTGCCGACGTGCTACAGTGCACTTCTTACCGGCAGTCCGGTGTCTTCTTAGCCCATACCGGTATACCTCTCTTTGGGGATACCGGTATAGATTTACTTAGCCAATCGTTTAACTTTGCTCTCCGGAATGAACATCAAACCGGTATCTTGATGGCTCAAACCATCCGGTTTGGCATGCCTTTGGCATACCGGGGGTCATCCCCCCAACACGCCCTCGAGTAGGTAAACGATAACAAGGATAATTTCTGAAGTGACATGCTACTATCATAATCTTGATCAATACTATTGTAAAGCATATGAAGTGAATGAAGTGATTCGAAGCAATTGTAAAGATAATGACTAAACAACTGAATCATATAGCAAAAAAAATTCATGAATATTACTTTCAAGACAAGCATCAATAAGTCTTGCACAAGATTTAACTCATAAAGCAATAGATTCTTAATAGAAGGTTTTGAAGCAAACAAAGGATGATTAAGTTTCAGCAATTGCTTTCAACTTGTAACATGTATATCTCATGGATAGTTGTCCACATAAATCAATATAACAAGTGCAATAAGTAAACATGTAAGAATCAATGCACACAGTTGACACAAGTGTTTGCTTCTAAGATAGAAATAAGTAGGTAAACTGACTCAACATAAAGTAAAAGAAAGGCCCTTCGCAGAGGGAAGCATGGATTACTCATGTGCTAGAGCTTTTTATTTTGAAAACATGGAAACAATTTTGTCAACTGTAGTAATAATTCATATGTGTTATGCATAAGACCTCCTATAAGTTGCAAGCCTCATGCATCGAATACCAATAGTGCCCGCACCTTGTCCTAATTAGCTCGGATTTCCATAGATTATCATTGCATTACATATGTTTCAACCAAGTGTCACAAAGGGGTACCTCTATGCCACCTGTACAAAGGTCCAAGGAGATAGATCGCATTTGATTTCTCAGTTTTGATAGATCTCAACTTGAGGACATCCATACCGGGAAAACATAGAAAGCAAATAATGGACTCCTCTTTTTAATGCTTAAGCATTCAACAACAGATAATATTCTCATAAGAGATCGAGGATTAATGTCCAAACTGAAACTTCCACCATGATACATGGCTTTGGTTGGCGGCCCAATATTCTTCTCTAACAATATGCATACTCAAACCATTTAATCATGATAAATCACCCTTACTTCAGACAAGACGAACATGCATACCAACTCACATGATATTCAACAAAGGTGTAAAAAGTTGATGGCGTCCCCAGAAACATGGTTACCGCTCAACAAGCAACTTATAAGAAATAAAATACATAACCTACATATTCAATACCACAATAGTTTTTAAGCTATTTTCCCATGAGCTATGTATTGCAAAGACAAGGAATGAAATTTTAAAGGTAGCACACAAGCAATTTACTTTGGAATGTCAGAGAAATACCACATAGTAGGTAGTTATGGTGGACACAAATGGCATAGGTTTTGGCTCAAGGTTTTTGGATGCACGAGAAGCATTTCCTCTCAGTACAAGGCTTTGGCTAGCAAGGTTGTTTGAAGCAAACACAAGTATGAACCGGTACAACAAAACTTACATAAGAACATATTGCAAGCATTATAAGACTCTACACTGTCTCCTTGTTGCTCAAACACTTTTACCAGAAAATATCTAGACTGTAGAGAGATCAATCATGCAATCCAAATTTCAACAAGCTCTACGGTAGTTCTCCACTAATAGGTTTAAACTACATGATGCAAGAGCTTAAACATGATCTATGAGAGCTCAAAACAATTGCCAAGTATCAAATTATTCAAGACATATACCATTTCCCACATGAAGCATTTTCTGTTTCCAACCAAATAGCAATCAACAAAGCGGTTTTCAACTCCACCATGAACATTAAAAGTAAAGCTAAGAACACCAGTGCTCATATGAAAAAGCGGAGCGTGTCTTTCTCCAACACAAGGAATGCTAGGATACGATTTTATTCAAACAAAAACAAAAACAAAAACAAACAGACGCTCCAAGTAAAGCACATAAGATGTGATGAAATAAAAATATAGTTTCACTAGAGGTGACCTGATAAGTTGTCGATGAAGAAGGGGATGCCTTGGGCATCCCCAAGCTTAGATGCTTGAGTCTTCTTGAAATATGCAGGGATGAACCACGGGGGCATCCCCAAGCTTAGACTTTTCACTCTTCTTGATCATATTATACCATCCTCCTCTCTTGACCCTTGAAAACTTCCTCCACACCAAACTTAAAACAAACTCATTAGAGGGTTACTGCATAATCAAAAATTCACATGTTCAGAGAGGACACAATCATTCTTAACACTTCTGGACATTACCCAAAGCTACTGAAAGTTAATGGAACAAAGAAATCCACTCAACATAGTAAAAGAGGCAATGCGAAATAAAAGGCAGAATCTGTCAAAACAGAACAGTCCGTAAAGACGAATATTTTTTCGAGGCACTTAACAGGCTCAGATGAAAAAGATCAAATTGAATGAAAGTTGCGTACATATCTGAGGATAACGCATGAATTTTTTCAGCATTTTACGAGTTTCCTACAGAGAGATCTCAAATTCGTGACAGGTAAAAATCTGTTTCTGCGCAGGAATCCAAATCTAGTATCAACTTTACTATCAAAGACTTTACTTGGCACAACAATATGATAAGGAGAGGTTGCTACAGTAGTAACAACTTCCAAGACTCAACAAAACAGTAGCAAAATAAATAAAACCAACATGGGTTATCTCCCAAGAAGTGCTTTTCTTTAACGCCTTTCAGCTAGGTGCAGAAAGTGCAAATCAAGTAACATCAAGAGAAGAAGCATCAACAGAGGAGTTTGGAGTTTTCTCAACTATGCATTGTATCTTATATATGTAAGAAACTCCTCTTTCGTTACTATTAGGCTTAATATCCTCCTCAAACAAATTTTCAGGAACAATCCAAGTAAAATTCTTTTCTAGTGCCTCATGCATTCCTATGAGTTTATTAGGTATTGGTATTCTAATCTCCCCCTCACAATTGATTTTATTAGTATATTTTAGCCTATCCTTTTCCATCTTTTCAAGGGTATTTGCAAAATTGGTAAAACATCCAAGCATTTTATGTTTAATAAAGACTTTCCTAGCTTCTCTAGCTACATCTCAAAATTCTCTAAGAAGGGTTTCTAAAACAAAATCTTTCTTTTCTCCTTCTTCCATATCACAGAGTGTAAGAAACATATGTTGTATTATAGGATTAAGATTAACAAATCTAGCTTCCAACATGTGTACTAAAGAGACAGTAGCACTTTCATAATTAGGAACAAGTTCCACCAAGGATCTATCTTCAAAATCTTTAACCGTACTAACATGAGTGAAAAATTCTTCTATATTATCTCTTCCAATGATGGACCCATGCCCTACCGATATATCTTTCAAAGTGAACTTAGGGTGAAGCATGATGAAATAAACAAAAGTAAACTGATAAAATAAAGTAAGTGCAAGTAACTAATTTTTTTGTGTTTTTGATATAAAGAAAGAAAACAAAACAGAAAATAAAATAAAGCAAGACAATAAACAAAGTAAAGAGATTGGATGTGAGAGACTCCCCTTGCAGCGTGTCTTGATCTCCCCAGCAACGGCGCCAGAAAAAGAGCTGCTTGTGACGGTAAAGCACACGTCCATTGGGAACCCCAAGAGGAAGGTATGATGCGTACAGCAGCAAGTTTTCCCTCAGTAAGAAACCAAGGTTATCGAACCAGTAGGAGATGAAGGCCACGTGAAGGTTGTTGGTGAAGGAGTGTAGTGCGGCGCAACACCAGGGATTCCGGCGCCAACGTGGAACCTGCACAACACAATCAAAATACTTTGCCCCAACTTAACAGTGAGGTTGTCAATCTCACCGGCTTGCTGTAAACAAAGGATTAAACGTATGGTGTGGAGAATTATGTTTGCTTGTAGAAAACAACAGAGAACAGAGATTGCAGTAGATTGTATTTCAGATGTAAAAGAATGGACCGGGATCCACAGTTCACTAGTGGTGTCTCTCCAATAAGATAAATAGCATGTTGGGTGAACAAATTACAGTTGGGCAATTGACAAATAGAGATTCATACACATATCATGATGACTACTATGAGATTTACTTAGAGCATTATGACAAAGAACATAGACCGCTATCCAGCATGCATCTATGCCTAAAAAGTCCACCTTCGGGTTAGCATCTGCACCCCTTCCAGTATTAAGTTGCAAACAACAGAAAATTACATTAAGTATGGTGCGTAATGTAATCAACACAAATATCCTTAGACAAAGCATCGATGTTTTATCCCTAGTGGCAACAGCACATCCACAACCTTAGAACTTTCTGTCACTGTCCCAGATTCAATGGAGGCATGAACCCACTATCGAGCATAAATACTCCCTCTTGGAGTTACAAGTATCAACTTGGCCAGAGCCACTACTAGCAACGGATAGCATGCAAGATCATAAACAACACATATATGATAGATCAATAATCAACTTGACATAGTATTCAATATTCATCGGATCCCAACAAACACAACATGTAGCATTACAAATAGATGATCTTGATCATGATAGGCAGCTCACAAGATCTAAACATGATAGCACAAGAGGAGAAGACAACCATCTAGCTACTTCTATGGACCCATAGTCCAAGGATGAAGTACTCACGCATCAATCCGGAGGCGGGCATGATGAAGTAGAGTCCTCCGGTGATGATTCCTGATACGTCTCCAACGTATCTATAATTTCTGATGTTCCATGCTAGTTTTATGATAATACCTACATGTTTTGCTCACACTTTATAATAATTTTATGCATTTTCCGGAACTAACCTATTAACAAGATGCCGAGGTGCCAGTTCCTGTTTTCTGCTGTTTTTGGTTCCAGAAAGGCTGTTCGGGCAATATTCTCGGAATTCGACAAAACAAAAGCCAAACATCTTATTTCACCGAGACGGACGAGAACACCAAAGGGGAGCCGGAGAGGAGGCCCAGGGCCCCCACACCACACTGGGGTGCGGCCTAGGAGGGGGGCGCGCCGCCCTATGGGGTGGGCCCCCCAGGCACCCCCTTGCGCCGCCTCTTCGCCTATATAATCTCTCGTGACGTGAAAACCCTAAAACAATTGACGAAACTCCAGAAAGGCTCCAGGGACGTCGCCGCCATCGCGAAACTCCGTTTCGGGGGACAGAAGTCTCTGTTCCGGCACGCCGCCGGGATAGGGAAGTGCCCCCGGAGTCATCTCCATTGACACCACCGCCATCTTCATCGCCGTTGTTACTGTCTCCCATGATGAGGAGGGAGTAGTTCTCCCCCGAGGCTGAGGGCTCTACCGGTAGCTATGTGGTTCATCTCTCTCTCCCATGGTGTGATCTTTATGTGATCATGAGCTTTGTATCACTATTAATCTATGTGCTACTCTAGTGATGTTATTAAAGTAGTCTATTCCTCCTCCATGATGTAATGTTGACAGTGTGTGCATCATGTAGTACTTGACATAGGTTATGATTGTAATCTCTTGTAGATTATGAAGTTAACTATTACTATGATAGTATTGATGTGATCTATTCCCCCTTTCATAGCTATTGTTGACAGTGTGTATGCTATGTTAGTACTCGGTCTAAATTGCAACGGTCTATTATGCACTCTAGAGGTTACTCTAATATGAACTACGGATGTTGTGGAGCTTGTTTACTCCGGCTTGAGGTGTGCTTTTGTAGCCCTACACAATGAATGGTGTTTGTTATCCAACAAGAGAGTGTAGAAAGTAGCATTTATTTATTCAGTTATGTGATCAATGTTGAGAGTGTCCACTAGTGAAAGTATGACCCCTAGGCCTTGTTTCTAAGCATTGAAACACCGTTTCCAACAAGTTCTGTTACATGTTTGCTTGCTGCCATCTTTATTTCAGATTGCAATTACTACTTACAATCATCCATTATACTTGTATTTCACTATCTCTTCGCCGAACTAGTGCACCTATACATCTGACAAGTGTATTAGGTGTGTTGGGGACACAAGAGACTTCTTGTATCTTAATTGCAGGGTTGCTTCAGAGGGATATCTCTGACCTCTACCTCCCTGAGTTCGATAAACCTTGGGTGATTCACTTAAGGGAAACTTGCTGCTGTTCTACAAACCTCTGCTCTTGGAGGCCCAACACTGTCTACAGGAATAGAAACGTGCGTAGACATCAAGCTATTTTCTGGCGCCGTTGCCGGGGAGGTAAGGTAAAAGGTATTCACATCCTCCGACTACTAAGCTATTTCCTAGCACTGTTGCCGGTGTGTGAGTGCTCGAAGATATTTCCTTTAGATCCTGCAATTATATCTTTTTGTTTCTTGTTTTTATTTTCACTAGTTAGGCTTAATGGAAAACAACAAAAAATTAGAGATCTTTATGAACTTTATATTGAATTAGGACATGATGTGTTTGAAGAGAGAATTAAAAAACCCATGGAACTTTGTTTGCAAAATAGTTGTAGCAATGTTATTAGCATGAACTCTTTGAATACTATTATTGCTAATGCTATGGAAGAATTTAAGCTTGGGGAAGCTGGTTTTGAGGAGCATGATATTTTTAGTCCACCTACTATGGAGGATAAAGGTTATTATGATTATACCATGCCTGCAATTTATTATGATTACAATGATTAATATGATATTTTCAGTCCACCTACTATCGAGGAGAAAATTAATTATGATTACAATATGCCTCCTATATATGATGATTATGGTGATGAGAATAATAATGATAGCTATCTTATTGAATTTGCTCCCACTACAATTAATAGTAATGACTATGCTTATGTGGAGAGTAATAATTTTATGCATGTAGCTCATGATAAGAATGTTTCATGTGATAGTTATATTGTTAAGTTTTTTCATGATGCTACTGAAAGTTATTATGAGAGAGTGAAACATGGCTATATGCATCTTAATAATATTAAGTTTCCCCTCTTTATGTTGAGAATTTTGAAGTTACTCGTGTTTTATCTTCCTATGCTTGTCACTTTGTTCTTCATGAATTTATTTGTGTACAAGATTCTTATGCATAGGAAGTGGGTTAGGCTTAAATGTGTTTTGAATTTGCTTCTTGATGCTCTCTTTTACTTCAACTCTTATTTCTTGCGTGAGCATCATTAAAATTACTGAGCCCATCTTAATGGCTATAAAGAAAGCACTTCTTGGGAGATAACCCATGTTTTATTTTGCTACTGTTTTGTTGTATCTTGGAAGTTGTTACTACTGTAGCAACCTCTCCTTATCTTTATTTTATTGCATTGTTGTGCCAAGTAAAGTCTCTAATAGAAGGTTGATGCTAGATTTGGATTTCTGCGCAGAAACAGATTTCTAACTGTCACGAATTTGAGTAGGTATCTCTGCAGGAAACTCAGAAAAATTTGCCAATTTTCATGCGTGTTCCTCAGATATATACGCAACTTTCATTAGTTTTGAGTATTCTGATTTGAGCAACGAAAGTACCTCTTAAAAATTCGTCTTTACTGGCTGTTCTGATTTGACAGGTTCTGTCTCTGTTTTTTGCATTGTCTCTTGTGAACTTTAAGTAAGGCTTTCTAGACGTGGAGAGCTGTAGCTAATGTTTTATTGAGTTCTTGCAATGTGTCACTACAGGACCAAAGTGGATTAAAGTTTTTTGAGTACTAACCCCTCTAATGAAGTTTATGAGAAGTTTGGTGTGGCAGAAGTTTTCAAGGGTCAAGAGAGGAGGATGATATATGATCAAGAAGAGTGAAAAGTCTAAGCTTGGGGATGCCCCTGTGGTTCATCCCTGCATATTTCAAGAAGACTCAAGCGTCTAAGCTTGGGGATGCCCAAGGCATCCCCTTCTTCATCAACAACTTATCAGGTCACTTCTAGTGAAACTATATTTTTATTCAGTCACGTCATATGTGCTTTACTTGGAGCGTCTATTTGTTTTTATTTTTGTTTGTGTTTGAATAAATTCGGATCCTACCAATCCTTGTGTGGGAGAGAGACACGCTCCGCTTTTTCATATGAACACTAGTGTTCTTAGCTTTATTTTAATGTTCATGGCGGAGTTGAAAACCGTTGCACTTATTGATATTTGGTTGGAAACAGAAAATGCTTCATATTATCTTGAATAATTTGATACTTGGCAATTGTTTTTAGCTCTCAAGTAGATCATGTTTAAGCTCTTGCATCATGTAGTTTAAACCTATTAGTGGAAAACTACTGTAGAGCTTGTTGAAATTTGGTTTGCGTGATTGGTCTCTCTAAGGTCTAGATATTTTCTGGTAAAAGTGTTTGAGCAACAAGGAAGACAGTGTAGAGTCTTATAATGCTTGCAATATGTTCTTATGTAAGTTTTGTTGTACCGGTTCATACTTGTGTTTGGTTCAAACAACCTTGCTAGCCAAAGCCTTGTACTGAGAGGAAATGCTTCTCGTGCATCCAAAACCTTGAGCCAAAACCTATGCCATTTGTGTCCACCATACCTACCTACTATGTGGTATTTCTCTGCCATTCCAAAGTAAATTGCTTGAGTGCTACCTTTAAAATTTCATTCTTTGTCTTTGCAATACATAGCTCATGGGAAAATAGCCTAAAAACTATTGTGGTAAAGAATATGTAGCTTATGTATCTTATTTCTTATAAGTTGCTTGTTGAGCGGTAACAATGTTTCTGGGACGCCATCAACTATTACACCTTTGTTGAATATCATGTGAGTTGCTATGCATGTTCGTCTTGTCTGGAGTAAGGGTGATTTATCATGATCAAATGGTTTGAGTATGCATATTGTTAGAGAAGAACATTGGGCCGCTAACTAAAGCCATGGATCATGGTGGAAGTTTCAGTTTGGACATTAATCCTCAATCTCTTATGATAATATTATCTATTGTTGAATGCTTATGCATTAAAGAGGAGTCCATTATCTGTTTTCTATGTTGTCCCGGTATGGATGTCCTTAGTTGACATCTATCAAAAACGAGAAATCAAATGCGATCTATCTCCTTGGACCTTTGTACAGGCGGCATAGAGGTACCCCTTTGTGACACTTGGTTGAAACATATGTAATGCAATGATAATCCATGGAAATCCAAGCTAATTAGGACAAGGTGCGAGCACTATTGTTATTCGATGCATGAGGCTTGCAACTTATATGAGGTCTTATGCATAACACATATGAATTATTACTACCGTTGACAAAATTGTTTATATGTTTTCAAAATAAAAGCTCTAGCACAAAAATAGTAATCCATGCTTCCCTCTGCGAAGGGCCTTTCTTTTACTTTATGTTGAGTCAGTTTACCTACTTCTTTCTATCTTAGAAGCAAACACTTGTGTCAACTGTGTGCATTGATTCCTACATACTTGCTTATTTGCATTCATCATATTACTTTGTGTTGACAATTATCCATGAGATATACATGTTGAAAGTTGAAAGCAATTGCTGAAACTTAATCATCCTTTGTGTTGCTTCAAAACCTTCTATTAAGAATCTATTGCTTGATGAGTTAAGTCTTATGCAAGACTTATTGATGCTTGTCTTGAAAGTACTATTCTTGAAAAGTCTTTGCTATATGATCAGTTGTTTAGTCATTATCTTTACCATTGCTTTGAATCACTTCATTCATCTCATATGCTTTACAATAGTATTGATCAAGATCATGTTGGTAGTATGTCACTTAAGAAATTATCCTTGTTATCGTTTACCTACTCGAGGGCGAGTAGGAACTAAGCTTGGGGATGCTTGATACGTCTCCAACGTATCTATAATTTCTGATGTTCCATGCTAGTTTTATGACAATGTTTTGCTCACACTTTATAATGATTTTATGCATTTTCCGGAACTAACCTATTAACAAGATGCCGAGGTGCCAGTTCCTGTTTTCTGCTGTTTTTGGTTCCAGAAAGGCTGTTCGGGCAATATTCTCGGAATTCGACGAAACAAAAGCCAAACATCTTATTTCACCGAGACGGACCAGAACACCGAAGGGGAGCTGGAGAGGAGGCCCAGGGCCCCCACACCACACTTGGGCACGGCCTAGGAGGGGGGCGCGCCGCCCTATGGGGTGGGCCCCCCAGGCACCCCCTTGCGCCGCCACTTCGCCTATATAATCTCTCGTGACGTGAAAACCCTAAAACAATTGACGAAACTCCAGAAAGACTCCAGGGACGCCGCCGCCATCGCGAAACTCCGTTTCGGGGGACAGAAGTCTCTGTTCCGGCACGCCGCCGGAACGGGGAAGTGCCCCCGGAGTCATCTCCATTTACACCACCGCCATCTTCATCGCCGTTGCTGTCTCCCATGATGAGGAGGGAGTAGTTCTCCCCAGAGGCTGAGGGCTCTACCGGTAGCTATGTGGTTAATCTCTCTCTCCCATGGTGTGATCTTTATGTGATCATGAGCTTTGTATCACTATTAATCTATGTGCTACTCTAGTGATGTTATTAAAGTAGTCTATTCCTCCTCCATGATGTAATGTTGACAGTGTGTGCATCATGTAGTACTTGGCGTAGGTTATGATTGTAATCTCTTGTAGATTATGAAGTTAACTATTACTATGATAGTATTGATGTGATCTATTCCCCCTTTCATAGCTATTGTTGACAGTGTGTATGCTATGTTAGTACTCGGTCTAAATTGCAACGGTCTATTATGCACTCTAGAGGTTACTCTAATATGAACTCCGGATGTTATGGAGCTAATTTACTCCGGCTTGAGGTGTGCTTTTGTAGCCCTACACAATGAATGGTGTTTGTTTATCCAACAAGAGAGTGTAGAAAGTAGCATTTATTTATTCAGTTATGTGATCAATGTTGAGAGTGTCCACTAGTGAAAGTATGATCCCTAGGCATTGTTTCTAAGCATTGAAACACCGTTTCCAACAAGTTCTGTTACATGTTTGCTTGCTGCCATCTTTATTTCAGATTGCAATTACTACTTACAATCATCCATTATACTTGTATTTCACTATCTCTTCGCCGAACTAGTGCACCTATACATCTGACAAGTGTATTAGGTGTGTTGGGGACACAAGAGACTTCTTGTATCTTAATTGCAGGGTTGCTTGAGAGGGATATCTCTGACCTCTACCTCCCTGAGTTCGATAAACCTTGGGTGATTCACTTAAGGGAAACTTGCTGCTGTTCTACAAACCTCTGCTCTTCGAGGCCCAACACTGTCTACAGGAATAGAAGCGTGCGTAGACATCAATTCCCCTCTCCGGCAGGGTGCCGGAGGCGTTCTCCTAAATCCCCCGAGATGGGATTGGCGGCGGCGGCGTCTCTGGAACTTTTCTCGTATCGTGGCTCTCGGTGATAGGGTTTTCGCGACGGAGAGAATTTATAGGCGAAAGGGCAGAGTCGGGAGGCGCCCGAGGGGCCCACCCCATAGGGCGGCGTGCCCAAGGGTGGGGCCGCGCCCCCCTAGGGTGTGGCCGCCTCGTTGCCCCTCTTCGTCTCCTCTTCGGACTCTGGAAGGCTCCGTGCAAAATAAGACCGTGGGCTTTTGTTTCGTCCAATTCCGAGAATATTTCCTGTGTAGGATTTCTGAAACCAAAAACAACAGAAAACAGGAACTGGCGCTTCGGCATCTTGTTAATAGGTTAGTGCCGGAAAATGCATCAAAATGATATAAAGTGTATATAAAACATGTGAGTATTGTCATATAACTAGCATGGAACATAAGAAATTATAGATACGTTTGAGACGTATCACCAGCGACCGTGCTCGTGGCGGTGTTGCGAGGGGTCGGCGCCCGTGCTCGCAGCGAGCTCCGCCCACGCCCTTGGTCGTCGCCCTGCCCGTCACCGTCGACGAGCTTTGCCGCCGGAGCTCGTTTTGGCAGCGGCAACTTCCGGTAGAGATGAAAAAAAGGAGGAGTCGGCGCCGGGGTACACCATACGTGGGCGGCGGCAGTTGGCCAGGCCAGCAAAACTCCGGTAGCTATTCCGGTCATATTCATGGGAAAAAAAAGGAGACATAGGAGAGAGAAGATGTGGGGTCAGGCGGATAGAAACGGACGCCTGGAGCCACACGAAATTGTCCGGGCAGACGCAAAGGCCGTCCAGATTTGGGTCAGCTTTGGGTCAACCCGGACAATAATTGATGGCTTTTTGGGTATGGGTGTCTCCGTTGGGTGCTGCTTTTACCAAAACGGACGCGTGCTTTGAGAAGTTTGCCCTCGCTCAACACCTAGAGGTCGGAATGCCTGTTGCACTTCTTCTACGAAGGCGACATGAGCGTCAGAGTGTTCGAAGACTCATCATTTCATAGTCACTACCATAGGGACGACTCCGACGAAGACAACGACAACAGTGACGACGTCGATGGAGTTCTAGGGCGTTCTTTCTTTGCAGCTAAGATATCGAGTGTCAGTTGAAGCGACTAGTGTAAGGTTATATCGCAACGAAGAGGCAAGGACCATTTATAACCCTACAATTTATCTAGCTTGGGTGATTGGGTGTTCTTTCTTCGCAGCGAAAAGATAGGGACCAACACAACCCAGTAGTTAGGTTTTCTCATTTTGCGTTGTTTCAAATTATGTCCCAAAACATATGGTAAATGTTTCTATCTATCAATGAAAAAAATTTGCGAACATAAAATGCGTCGGGCCGATGGGTTATCCGACACAAACAGTCGATCAATTGTGGCTGGAAGACCGATTTCGTGTCCACGACCCAACTTAAAGAGATATAGATGGTTACTTTTTGTGACTGGAATATAGCGAACCGCTGGAGATACCCTAAACTTGTCCTCTGTTGAAGTTCATATGCACTTTGTTCTGTCGTACAAGTAGGTACATTGTGAGCCCATGTAACAGGGGTTTGTCCTCTCGATTATGCATATTTAATCTGGAACACAACGGTTGGCCGGAAATATCAATTTGGATGCCCCCACGTGAGGATCGATCATGCTGCATCAGTCGGGAGGCAGCGGCAGGAACAATTCATGCGTTGATCTGTGCTCACCTTACAGCAGTAAGCGGTGACCGCTGGCTGCTGTTCCTACCGCGCTCTCGGCTGGTCACTTGGTCAGCACCGAGCAAGCACAGAGCAGTCAGTAGATAGACATGCGTGTGGGTTTATGGCTAAATATGGAGCCACGATGGTACATGCAGTTTTAAAATGGAATGGTTCCTCGCCAAAAAAAGAAAGAATAGAAACGGGAAGGAAACGGATGCGAGGTGTATAGATCGGAAAAAAGTGGAGATGCGGGGTATCGATCCCTGTGCCTCTCGCATGCTAAGCGAGCGCTCTACCATCTGAGCTACATCCCCAAGTTTGTTATTTTTTTTCGAATTAGTTTGTAGTACTATAGTTGATTATCTGTTCCGACTCACCAAATGAATGACTGAACGTGTGAGTGACATATATAGTTGTTGGATGCGCTGAATCAATGCTTATCACGCCGTGTTTACAAAATCCGCGGGTTATTTTATAAAGCTATTAATCCTAATTGATGGCTTGCAAGAGGTATATAAATATGTGGGGATGACGGTCCGTACCGTGGAAGGCTTCGCCCACCCTCTCTTCCTGCACCGCCAGACGTATCTGTTGGGTATGTTGTGGGATAACTTTAGACTCCTCCATGCTTCGGTCCAAGCCTATCCGACGACAGGCATCGCTTTGCTCGTCAGAAATTAGCCTTCTTATAAATTCAAATCATAATATGACAAACTTCACCTTGAGACAAATTCATTCTTGTCGCATGAATTTGAATAATCTTCTGAACAACAAAGAACCAACAACACTAGAACATGAAACTCGTGACATGTATTTAAAATCTTCATCAATACTAGAACATTGCAATGCTGATAACTTGAGATGATGAGCGATAGGTGTACTAGCAGACCTTGACATGTACTCAAAATCTTTATCAAAACAAAAATAATTCATGTTGTTTTACATGCACTTCCATGGTGACGGGACTTTCCGGAAAAAATGAGCAATGATTGTCAAACTTCTTATTAGAAAGTTATACAACATTTTTGGGGTACGTCAATAGATGCAAGTATGCAGGTTCAGTGTGATCGACAATCATTTCCTTCCCTCAATTATGCAGGTTCAGGGCGATGCTCCCATTTAAAAAAAGAGAGGAAATGGGAGAGATTATTCTGCTTGTGGATAAACTATACAGCACGTTGCACCAGCCTGCAGATTTGCCTCTCTGGTCGTAGTGTAGCTCCATAGATTGCAAGAACTTTTGCAACTTGAATTAAATGGAACACATGATTCTCCTCCAGGCCTCAGGAGGCCTATGATATAGTTCACTTAGCACATAGACCACCTCAATAGTATTGGAACTATACTATTGATGGGGGCTGATAACCTGATTGGGGGCAGCAGTAGCTCGAGAATATTTCAGAATGTGTGTTTCAAGCTGCGATAGCATTCCTCATAGAGCAATACCAAGTATGTATACTTGAGAAAAGTAATGCAAAATGATATCTAGTTAATTTAATTTATGTCAATTCTAAACTGACCTTGCAAAGTGTATATTTGCCTAACTTCATTCACAAGTTAAAGGTTACAGATACATAGTTGGGTCAACACGTTGCTTAGCATTAAGGACTGAGAGCTACACCAAACAGATTTGTACAAGGAGTCAAGAGAATTAAGAAATCTTGCTAAAAGAGTAAATGGGGACCGTTCTGTTTGGCATTCAGGAAATTTGTTCAATCAGAGAACACTTTTTCCAAGCATAGAAGAAAACTTCAGCCATTTTCTAGCTACAAAAGCACTATCATGTCAGCTATTAATGATAGATGGCGAGCTTACAAAAATGACTAAACACTCCCAACATCAATGGGACATCTTGGTTTATTAATTCTAAAGTGAGAAGACAACATACATAGTAGAAATAACATTCTCTGGTTCAAGATTTCTTCTTCTGCCTAGTCAAGCCTCTTCGAGTTGAGGGTTCACCTTGTTGCATACCTATGAGTGAGGGAACGCCATGATATAGGGATAGGAAATATTGGAGTGGGTTACAGTGCAGAGCTTACTCAGCTCCTCTGTTTCAAGGCAGAAGCACATGAAGTGACAAGAATTTGGACGCCTCTCACAGAAGGTATTGGAGTGGGTTACAGTCCAAAAGCCAGTAATCCACCGACTGTAGTTTGCTGTTCCATAAAAAATACTGTTCGCATTTTAGTTGAATTGTTAGCGATTCAATGGAGATTTAATTCATTGATAGAAGTAGTATAGAATTATACTTAATCCTGATAAAGTTTGGAGGATACTCAGCCACGAGTTCCCTTTTACTATGAGAAGCATCTTTTGCACACAATTGTGCTGCTATATTTGTAGATCTATGAAGAAAAGGAAAAGGAAAGCTAATAAAACTCCCCCTAATCTCCTTGGTTTCACCTATGATAAAGGGAGTTCAGAGCGGTGAAAGTTCCTATCATGCCTGCGAGTCAGTCTCCGGAACAATGCATTTCGTAGTTTGCAGTGGCATTTCAAACTTAAACTCTAGAACTTCCATCATGCTAAATTTCTACCCAGGTTGCTGCTAGAATCTTGCGGCAGATACATATCCCAGCATACTTGTGCAATTTTGATTACAGGTATTCGGTTCTTCAAAACAAAGATAACTCATCTTGTTCCAAACTACCAGTGACACTCAAGTAGGGGTTTTTTTTTTGAAACGGGGCAAAAGCTTTGCCTTTCATTGATATAGGAGAAACAAGTAGGGGTTTTCATCAACAGTTTCACACAAACCTGTCAAAAACCACCCATCCCAAACAAAGTAGAAGCACCAGTGTAATATCTGATGGGAGATAATTTGCAAGCTCAAAAAAAAAGTACTAGCACTTAAGCTGTTATAGACGAAAGTATGGAGCTTCAACATCATCATCCGTTGTTACATTGAAGTTCTAAGGAAGTACCACAAACAGATACAAGTTATAGCTGAAGATAGTTCAACAACATCATGGCATCATTACAAATTTGCTTGCCGCTTGACAGTTCTAAGGAAGTTCCACAAACAGATAAAAGTTATAGCTGAAGATAGTTCAGGTTCTCCTTGTGGATCAACAAGACCAGCATGCTGTAGCACCTTAAACTTGCATTCCAGTTTCTAACCATTCAAGCTATGTAGTTTCGGGCAGCTCAGTCACACTTTAACTGGATAAGGCGGTTGTCTGCAAAACAAATGTTGAGCAATCAGCCACCCTAAAATATGCTGCTTGTGCAAGAATGAAAATATTAACATGGCCATCAAGTTTCTTGAGGCATCCATATTGCCCCAAATATACATTAAATTTCATAAAAAATGTAAAGTTGGAGCATTAGTTCTCAGCTTCACACTGTGACTACTACATAAATACATTTCCAAATCCGGAACTGCTTCAGATTGGTGGGCAGCCTTTTACAAGTTAACTACAAATACTTGAGGTAAGTGATGGAAAATAATAGCTGAATTCATCTACGTCAATTATCAACTAATCTTGTCGTTTGTACCTTCTGCCCAACTTTACATAATCTGATCTTGCCATTAGTACCTTCTGCGAAACAATTCCAAGTATATTGCAAACTACAGATACATTGTTAGGGTAGGCAAGCTTCTTTGCATTTACACTATAAACCATTTTCTGCAAAGGGGGTAATAGAGAACAGAAAGCTATTCGATGATATTTGTACATGTACATGCACGGTAGACACGAGAACTTATGTTTCCTAGAGAAAAAAATCAACATCAATTGTCAACTAATACTTGAATCCATTTTCCGCATAGTAGAGAAAGGTAATCAATGGTATTTGTTGAAGCTACACGAGAAACAAGTAAATTCCAACATTGAGCTGACTCCGACCAAACATGTACCACTATCATGTAAGAAGATTTTTATCAGATATAACGCGGCAATAAAAGTAGGGAGATTTGTATATATCTACAAAAGACAACCAATGAACAAAGTTTCGAGTCGAGGGTTCACCTTGTCGAGCACCAAAGAAGGAGGCCACGCCATGATGTAGGGATACATATCGTCGTGAATGATGGGACAGAGCTTATTGAGTTCCTCCGTTTCCAGGCAGAAAGATAGGAACCAGCCAGGTAACTTGAGATCCACCTCACAGTATGCAGACACGTACACAAATCCATCTTCAATCGCGATAACCTTGAGTATAACATGATCATCCATGAAACTGCCCCTGAGCCCATCAATGTCCTGCTCCAGCGGAAATGTCTTGTCCAGCATCCACCTCTCCAAACCATCATTATCGGTTCCCCAGAGCCAAACAACAAGGGTGAGTTTCACAGTGCAGATGACACAGAGCTTCCCATCCCTAGTCTCACCGGCAACAAGTGCTTCTTGCCCTTTCACGTGAGGTAGATTGATCCGAGAGAACTGCATCGTAGCGGTGTTGAGCACGCGCGCCGTGGCTAGACTCTCTGCTACCCAGTAGATGGAGCCATTCACCAGCTTTCCGTTGTCGGGCGTGTACTTCTCGTCCAAAGGCTGCAACACAGGCCGCATGTTTGGAGCGAACACCAACGGGAAAATCTGCCACTCTCTGGTTTCTGACGAGAGGATGGCGGCTTGCGCCCCGTAGTCTTCGCTGCCGACGCAGATAACGCGGAACGGGCCTTGGTCCTCTTCTGAGGAGAGGACATGGTACTCGGTGCACATGTTTGCGCAGATCTCGTCGGGCGGCGTGGGGAAGAGATGTAGGGAACGCGTCAGGGGGTTGTAGACGGCCAAGCCATCGGTTCTGTTATAGCTGATAAGAACAACGTACCCATCGTGGCAGTCCTTGATTGACCACTCGGGGGCGAAGCCTTCGTCGTCGGGAAGGCGGGTGAGGAGGAAATCGGCGCCACGGACGGCCGCGGTGAGGTCCGGGTCGGAGCGCAGGCGGACGGGGCGGAAGGCAGGGGTGTCGGAGTCGAAGAAGTCGAGGAATAGGCCGAGGAGTGGGGGCGAGTGGAGGTCGCGGAAGCGGCGGCGAAAGGCGGGGGATGAACGGACGGCGCGGAGGAAGGCGGGGCAGGCGAGGGCGGCGCGGACGAGGGTCGGGAGGGAGGGGAGGCGAAGGAATATCTCCCGAAGGAGGTCGTCGCCGAGGGCGGATATGGTGGTCGGAGCAGCTGGTGGGGATTTCGACGGTGGCGGTGGCGGCTCACATGCCATGGCGAGTTGGCGGCACAGGGAATGAGGAGTGAAGGCTGTCTAGGTTTAACCAAGGACAAAAGAAGAAAGAAGCGAAGGACCGTGAGCCCAAGAAAGCCCGTGAAAAAAGGGAGTGCCAGCTCACGGTCCAGATTGCCTGGAGCCACCGCATGCATGCGCGAATGACCCCGCATGAGCGTGCGGTGAAGGCTGGATGCTAGGCTGGAGCGAATTGATTACCGTGTCGCCTGGAAGCTAGGCTAGACTGCTGGAGTGAGGCATGCTGTCAACGCACGCTCCCCCGCACGCGGTCGCTCGAGGAGGAACGGTCTCCAGCTACCGATCAATCCATCAATCCAGGGACCAACAAATTAAACTCCTTCAGTTCAATGGATGCATGTGTACGGCACTCTTCGGTTATTAATTTCACCTTCACTATTGTATCCATCAAACCCCACCCCAATCCGCTTTTCTTTTTTTTTTCTTTTTCGAGCAACGTTAGCTATATTTGCGCGTGTTTTCAACTTTGTTTCCTTGTTTTTCTTGTCCCGCGACTTGGCGGTAGTCGCTCCTTTATCCATTTCCTTTCATCATGAAAGAATAAAAACAAAAGGAGCCATCTATCGATCGCTAGCTTTCGCGCGCAGTCAAATCTACTTGGAATGGGCCCACTTGATCAGCCGGTAATTAACCGCTCGACGACTAAGTATGGCCATTTCAAGTACACGTCCATGTTCCATCAACTGTTGTATGCATGCATCAGACTAAGGCTGCTCATAGTGGAGAGTAACTTAGTCTAGTAACATATGTCATATTACTAGTTTAAGTTACTATCTTCATAGTGCGTAGTAATTTAGATGTGGTTTCTGTTGAAGTGTATAAGTAGATTGCCTAGCCCTTTTCATAAGTTCGGACTTTTGGTTAAAGTGGCTAGTGCATGAAACTTAACATGGTATCAGAGCCCCAGGTCTCGAGTTTAAATCCTGGCTTTCACAATTTATTCTAAAAATTATCTCCCCCTTCTCGTAGCCTCCTGCCGTGTGGTCCCGGCCTCCCGCTGCCTCTTTGCCTCTCTACACGTGTTGACTTGTCTTCTCGTCTTCCCGTCACACGTGAGAGGGGGTGTTGACGTGTACAAGTAGATTGCCTAGCCTTTTCCATCAGTTCGGACTTTTGGCTCAAGTGGCTAGTGCATGAAACTTAACATGGTATCAGAGCCCCAGGTCTCCAGTTCAAATTCTGGCTTTCACAATTTATTCTAAAAAAATTATCTCCCCTTCTCGGAGCCTCCTGCCGTGTGTTCCCGTCCTCCCGCTGCCTCTTTGCCTCTCTACACGTGTTGACTTATCTTCTCGTCTTCCCGTCACACGTAAGAGGGGGTGTTGAAGTGTATAAGTAGATTGTCTAGCCCTTTTCATAAGTTCGGACTTTTAGTTCAAGTGGTTAGTGCATGAAGCTTAACAGTTTCATGCAATATGTTATTAATTATGTTGTAAACTCATATTGGTGTGATGTTATGGTAACATAGCTAGTTACCACCCACTCTTTTTCTTCTTTTATTGTCATGTCATGTCACCAAAATGCATTGAGATGTGTGATGTTACCACCTATGTTACCCCACTATAAGCAGTCTAATATGAATCATGAGTAGATATGGCCCGTCATAAATCACGACGTTATTAATAGCACACACAGATGATTCCTAGCTACCTTCACATCATGGATCGATAACGTCTCCTTGGCTTCCATTCTTCCTACATGCTCCAGCTAGCTGCTCCATTCGCTAGCGCCGTCATCTACTCCTCCTTCGACGTACGACAACAACAAGAAGAACGTTCATTTTTTTTTTTTTTTGAAAAAGAGGCAAAAGATTTTCCTTAATTCATTAATAGAGAAGAAGCTTGGGAACCAAGTTTTAGTTTAGTGTTACAATCACACCGAGAAACAAAAGGTTTACTCTCCCGCAATAAAGGTACCAAATGTTTAGCACCGGCAAGAACCCAAGTCCTAGCTTCCATCTTGATACAATCGAAGATGATGGTTGGCATATGGTATCAACATGCTTGAAGGTTCTTGCGTTTGAAGAACGTTCATGTTCAGCAAAACCATATCTAACTCCAGTTGAAGCACACAAATGACAACGCATCATCTGAATTTTATAACTGCAGCTACCTCAAACCTAAACCAGCATCGACATCAGCTCCATTGCCACTTCAGCCAACGGCGCTACGTGTCACAGCCATGCTCACACAAAACCAAGAAATATTGTTGTGTTGATTTTCCTGGAAAGCCAAACAGATAAAATTTGATTACAACCACAAAACAACTAGGTGGGTAAAGGAATCAAGGTCGCCCACCAAATCCAAGAACGAAAGAATCAGCACGACTCGCACTTATTAGTGCCATGACCAAAGGCCTAATTATACACTACAGCCAAAACCTGAAAACTAAACAAGCACAAATCGGCTCAAGGGCGGAATCACACTTCAGGCACAGCTACATGGTGGTGCCAAAGAGCATGCATGCAGAGGAGAGCACGGTACATCCAAATAACAACCAACTGAGGAAATAGGCATGCCCTAGGCATGGCGAGATACTAAATAATGCATTATACCTCTGTAAGATTAACAAGACACTGCTACACACCATACACACAGCCAGGATTCAATTAACAATGTCACTTCTGAGGCGCCGTGATCTACTCGCTGCATCGGCCATCCCAAACAGGAAACTAGATGTTCTACAAGCAACAATGGAGTTAACAAGTGTACATATAGGAAAATCCCTATCTTGCATATCTAAAATGGACAATCGCTTCTGATGTACAAGTCCTAGCCAAACTAAACCATGATACTTCTTACAACACATATGTACAAGAATTTGGCTGGACCTGACTTGATGCTCCAGTAGCATAGCTTCAGCAGTACCAGGAGATGCAACTAGTATCTAGAAACTAATGAACTCAAGATTATGGAGGGGAACAAAAAAGTATACTAGGGCCTCGACCAATACCATGTGGCAGTAATCAAGAAGACATTCATGTCCATCAAAAGGAAAGGACTCACAGATAGCACAACATACACACACATGGATGCAATTAAATCGCATGCCACCGTCAGGATTAAACCACAACCAATAGAGCAAGACTTGATCAACAGAGAAAGTAGTACCACATTTAGACTACTCATAGTGGGAGTAACTTCACTAGTAACTAAGTGTCCAACTCACCAAATATGCTTATGTGGCAGTAAGTTAATGAGGAGAGAGGAGGGTAGAGTAACATAGCTAGTTACTGTAACATCACACTTCCCAAGATACAATGAGTCTATAAGCTAATTAATGAAGACAACTATGATACTACTTTGATGTTACTAAGCACTATGAAGGTAGTAACATAGAGTAGTAACATGTGCATGTTACTACTCTATGTTACTTCCCACTATGACTAGTCTTAGTAACATGGGTATTAGCAAGAAGAGGCCTTTGATAGAAAAATCATTAATTACATTGACTACTATAGCCCTGCTGGAGCAGGTATCAAATTCTTATTAAGTTAAAACCTAGCAACTAAATAGGCACCATCAGCGCAAACCACTATAACTCTGTTATCACCAGAATTTGACCGAGTCAGAGGTGGGCCGCGATCAAGATGGATTTGAAGAATATACATGGAGGAAGTACGTGAATCGGCCTGTTATGCAAAGATTGGGCTAGTTGGCCCGTGTATCTGTAATATAGTAGGATACGTGTCGTTTAGGTAGAGTTTGTCTCGTGCACGGTGGGGATTATTCCCACGTTAGAAAGTCCCCTGGACTATAAATATGTATCTAGGGTTTATGAAATAAACAACAACCATCGTTCAACACAAATCAATCTAGGCGCATCGCCAACTCCTTCGTCTCGAGGGTTTCTTCCGGGTAAGCATCATGCTGCCTAGATCGCATCTTGCGATCTAGGCAGTACAAGTTTATTCGTTACCATGCGTTGCTCGTACTGAAGCCTTTTTGATGGCGAGCAACGTAGTTATCTTAGATGTGTTAGGGTTAGCATTGTTCTTCGTATCATATGCTGTCGTAGTGCAACCCTTATACATCTAGCCGCCCTTACACCTATCTTAGGTGTAGGGGCGGCACCCTGCTTGATCATTATTTAGTAGATCCGATCCGTTACGGTTGCTCCTTGTTCTTCAAGGATTAGTTTAATATCTGCAATAGTTAGGCCTTACAAAGGGTTGGAGGATCCAGCGACGCGTAGGGTGTCGTTTGCTAGCCCTAGACAGGATGTTCCGAGGATCAACCTCGTGTTGGATTTTAGGCCTTGTCTAGGACCGGCTTACGATCACCGTACGTGACCGCGAGGCCCAATCGTGAGTAGGATGATCCGATTATGCGGTGAAAACCCTAAATCGTCGTAGATCGCTTTAGCTTTATCTTGATCAAGCAGGACCACCATATATTCGTACACCTCGTACGAATCATGGGTGGATCGGCTCTTTGAGCCGATTCACAGGATAACCTGAGAGCCGATCGAGGCTCGTATTTAATGTTTACGTGTATGCCATGCAGGAAACTAAGCGAGGCATCTCCATCACCTTCTTGACCAGGTATAGGTCAGGTGGCACGCCCTTGCACCAGCATCGGACGTGCGTGCCGGAGGCTTTGCGGGCCGTCGCTCGGAGGGTCCAGGGCCAGCCGCAGCCCTAAGTTGTTCCCGGCTCTACTGTGTTGCCCGTCGCTACTCGCCGGTGGGTTTCTGACCGCAACACATTCTGGCACGCCCGGTGGGACAAGCTTCGACATCAACCACCTCGCCATCTACATCTGAGATGGCGGACGGCACCCTGATGGCGTGTATTTCACACGTTCGTTGGGCAACCCCAAGAGGAAGGTATGATGCGCACAGCAGCAAGTTTTCCCTCAGAAAGAAACCAAGGTTTATCGAACCAGGAGGAGCCAAGAAGCACGTTGAAGGTTGATGGCGGCGAGATGTAGTGCGGCGCAACACCAGGGATTCCGGCGCCAACGTGGAACCTGCACAACACAACCAAAGTACTTTGCCCCAACGAAACAGTGAGGTTGTCAATCTCACCGGCTTGCTGTAACAAAGGATTAACCGTATTGTGTGGAAGATGATTGTTTGCGTAAAACAAGAAAACAAGATTGCAAGAGATTGTATTTCAGTAAAGAGAATTGGACCGGGGTCCACAGTTCACTAGAGGTGTCTCTCCCATAAGACGAACAGCATGTTGGGTGAACAAATTACAGTTGGGCAATTGACAAATAAAGAGAGCATGACAATGCACATACATATCATGATGAGTATAGTGAGATTTAATTGGGCATTACGACAAAGTACATAGACCGCCATCCAACTGCATCTATGCCTAAAAAGTCCACCTTCAGGTTATCATCCGAACCCCTTCCAGTATTAAGTTGCAAAGCAACAGACAATTGCATTAAGTATGGTGCGTAATGTAATCAACAACTACATCCTTAGACATAGCATCAATGTTTTATCCCTAGTGGCAACAGCACAACACAACCTTAGAACTTTTCGTCACTTGTCCCTGTGTCAATGCGAGGCATGAACCCACTATCGAGCATAAGTACTCCCTCTTGGAGTTACAAGCATCTACTTGGCCAGAGCATCTACTAGTAACGGAGAGCATGCAAGATCATAAACAACACATAAGCATAACTTTGATAATCAACATAACAAGTATTCTCTATTCATCGGATCCCAACAAACGCAACATATAGAATTACAGATAGATGATCTTGATCATGTTAGGCAGCTCACAAGATCCGACAATGATAGCACAATGGGGAGAAGACAACCATCTAGCTACTGCTATGGACCCATAGTCCAGGGGTAGACTACTCACACATCACACCGGAGGCGACCATGGCGGCGTAGAGTCCACCGGGAGATGATTCCCCTCTCCGGCAGGGTGCCGGAGGCGATCTCCTGGATCCCCGAGATGGGATCGGCGGCGGCGGCGTCTCCGGAAGGTTTTCCGTATCGTGGTTCTCGGTGCGGGGTTTTCGTCACGGAGGCTATTTGTAGGCGGAAGGGCAGAGTCGGGGGCCGTACGAGGGGGCCACACCATAGGGCGGCGCGGGCCCCCGGGCCGCGCCGCCACGTGGTGTCGCCACCTCGTGGCCCCACTTCGTGTGTTCTTCGGTCTTACGGAAGCTCCGTGGAAAAATAGGCCCCCTGGGCTTTGATTTCGTCCAATTCCGAGAATATTTCCTTACTAGGATTTCTGAAACCAAAAACAGCAGAACAAAGAATCGGCACTTCGGCATCTTGTTAATAGGTTAGTTCCGAGAAAATGCACGAATATGACATAAAGTGTGCATAAAACATGTAGATAACATCAATAATGTGGCATGGAACATAAGAAATTATCGATACGTCGGAGACGTATCAGCATCCCCAAGCTTAGTTCTGCTCGTCCCAGCGGGTAAAAGCGATAACACAGATAATTTCTGGAGTGACATGCCATCATAATCTTGATCATACTATTTGTAAAGCATATGTAGTGAATGCAGCGATCAAAACAATGTGTATGACATGAGTAAACAAGTGAATCATATAGCAAAGACTTTTCATGAATAGCACTTCAAGACAAGCATCAATAAGTCTTGCATAAGAGTTAACTCATAAAGCAATAATTCAAAGTAAAGGTATTGAAGCAACACAAACGAAGATTAAGTTTCAGCGGTTGCTTTCAACTTGTAACATGTATATCTCATGGATATTGTCAACATAGAGTAATATAATAAGTGCAATAAGCAAGTATGTAGGAATCAATACACAGTTCACACAAGTGTTTGCTTCTTTGAGGTGGAGAGAAATAGGTGAACTGACTCAACATTGAAAGTAAAAGAATGGTCCTCATAGAGGAAAAGCATCGATTGCTATATTTGTGCTAGAGCTTTGATTTTGAAAACATGAAACAATTTTGTCAACGGTAGTAATAAAGCATATGCATCATGTAAATTATATCTTATAAGTTGCAAGCCTCATGCATAGTGTACTAATAGTGCCCGCACCTTGTCCTAATTAGCTTGGACTACCTGGATTATCACCGCAATACATATGCTTTAACCAAGTATCACAAAGGGGTACCTCTATGCCGCCTGTACAAAGGTCTAAGGAGAAAGCTCGCATTGGATTTCTCGCTTTGATTATTCTCAACTTAGACATCCATACCGGGACAACATAGACAACGAGATAATGGACTCCTCTTTTAATGCTTTAAGCATTCAACAACAATTAATTCTTTTCTCATTAGAGATTTGAGGATGTTTGTCCAAAACTGAAACTTCCACCATGGAACATGGCTTCGGTTAGCGGCCCAATGTTCTTCTCTCACAATATGCATGCTCAAACCATTCAACTCAGCGTAGATCGCCCTTACTTCAGACAAGACGAACATGCATAGCAACTCACATGAAATTCAACAATGAGTTGATGGCGTTCCCGCAAACATGGTTATCGCACAACAAGCAACTTAATAAGAGATAAAGCGCATAATTACATATTCAATACCACAATAGTTTTTAAGCTATTTGTCCCATGAGCTATATATTGCAAAGGTGAATGATGGAATTTTAAAGGTAGCACTCAAGCAATTTACTTTGGAATGGCTGGAAAATACCATGTAGTAGGTAGGTATGGTGGACACAAATGGCATAGTGGTTGGCTCAAGTATTTTGGATGCATGAGAAGTATTCCCTCTCGATACAAGGTTTAGGCTAGCAAGGCTTATTTGAAACAAACACAAGGATGAACCGGTGCAGCAAAACTCACATAAAAGACATATTGAAAACATTATAAGACTCTACACCGTCTTCCTTGTTGTTCAAACTCAATACTAGAAATTATCTAGACCTTAGAGAAACCAAATATGCAAACCAAATTTTAGCATGCTCTATGTATTTCTTCATTAATGGGTGCAAAGCATATGATGCAAGAGCTTAATCATGAGCACAACAATTGCCAAGTATCACATTACCCAAGACATTTATAGCAATTACTACATGTATCATTTTCCAATTCCAACCATATAACAATTTAACGAAGGAGAAACTTCGCCATGAATACTATGAGTAGAAACCAAGGACATACTTGTCCATATGCTACAGCGGAGCGTGTCTCTCTCCCATAAAGTGAATGCTAGGATCCATTTTATTCAAACAAAACAAAAACAAAACCAAACCGACGCTCCAAGAAAAAGCACATAAGATGTGATGGAATAAAAATATAGTTTCAGGGGAGGAACCTGATAATGTTGTCGATGAAGAAGGGGATGCCTTGGGCATCCCCAAGCTTAGACGCTTGAGTCTTCTTGATATATGCAGGGGTGAACCACCGGGTGCATCCCCAAGCTTAGAGCTTTCACTCTCCTTGATCATGTTGCATCATACTCCTCTCTTGATCCTTGAAAACTTCCTCCACACCAAACTCGAAACAACTCATTAGAGGGTTAGTGCACATTATAAATTGACATATTCAGAGGTGACACAATCATTCTTAACACTTCTGGACATTGCATAATGCTACTGGACATTAGTGGATCAAAGAAATTCATCCAACATAGCGAAAGAGGCAATGCGAAATAAAAGGCAGAATCTGTCAAAACAGAACAGTTCGTATTGACGAATTTTAAAATGGCACCAGACTTGCTCAAATGAAAATGCTCAAATTGAATGAAAGTTGCATACATATCTGAGGATCATGCACGTAAATTGGCTTAATTTTCTGAGTTACCTACAGGGAGGTGGACCCAGATTCGTGACAGCAAAGAAATCTGGAACTGTGCAGTAATCCAAATCTAGTACTTACTTTTCTATCAACGGCTTAACTTGGCACAACAAAACACAAAACTAAGATAAGGAGAGGTTGCTACAGTAGTAAACAACTTCCAAGACACAAAATAAAAACAAAGTACTGTAGGTAAAAACAAAACATGGGTTGTCTCCCATAAGCGCTTTTCTTTAACGCCTTTCAGCTAGGCGCAGAAAGTGTGCATCAAGTATTATCAAAGGGTGGTGCATCGTTATCATGAGCTCCCCCATCCATAGTGGTACTAAGGGCTTTGTCAATTTTAGGCCTATAATAATACTTCTTTGGTCTAGGCACTTTAGAGACATACATAAACTTTTGCTCCTTACCCACATAAGCTTTCTCCTTATATTTAAGAGAAGAAAATGTTGAACCCAAGGTTCCCATAGCTTTTTCAAGTTCGTCAATCCTATTGATTTGATCATCATGGACAGCATTAGTTCCTAGGACACTAATTCTTTCATCAATACCTCCTAAGGATTTATCAAGTTCATCAGTTTTATCAAGTAATATTTCCAATTTAGCTTCAATACTTGGAAATTTTTTCTCTATGGTTTCCAATTTTTTCATAACATCTTCAAGAGAGATTTCAGTTTTAACTTTATCAACAGAGGGTATTCCAAATAAACTCTCAATAATGCAACTAGCTTCTAATGCAGGGGTACTTAAGAAGTCACCTTTTGCGAGACTATCAAGAACATATCTATTCCAACTAGAGATACCAACATAAAAATTCCTGAGTAAAATAATAGTGGAGTGCTTCTTAGTGCATCTATTATGAGCATCGCTAATTCTATACCAAGCATCTCTCAAACATTCTCCCCCTCGTTGCTTAAACGTACGAACTTCAACTTCAGGATTACTCATTTTAGTAGTAGTAAATAAAGCAAACTAGATAAAGTAAATGCAAGTAAACTAATTTTTTTGTGTTTTCAATATAGCAAACAAGATAGCAAGTAAAGTAAAACTAGCAACTAATTTTTTTGTATTTTGATTTAGTGCAGCAAACAAAGTAGTAAATAAAACTAAGCAAGACAAAAACAAAGTAAAGAGATTGAGAAGTGGAGACTCCCCTTGCAGCGTGTCTTGATCTCCCCGGCAACGGCGCCAGAAAAAGAGCTTGATGGCGTGTATTTCACACGTTCGTTGGGCAACCCCAAGAGGAAGGTATGATGCGCACAGCAGCAAGTTTTCCTCAGAAAGAAACCAAGGTTTATCGAACCAGGAGGAGCCAAGAAGCACGTTGAAGGTTGATGGCGGCGAGATGTAGTGCGGCGCAACACCAGGGATTCCGGCGCCAACGTGGAACCTGCACAACACAACCAAAGTACTTTGCCCCAACGAAACAGTGAGGTTGTCAATCTCACCGGCTTGCTATAACAAAGGATTAACCGTATTGTGTGGAAGATGATTGTTTGCAGAAAACAGTAAAACAGTATTGCAGTAGATTGTATTTCAGTAAAGAGAATTGGACCGGGGTCCACAGTTCACTAGAGGTGTCTCTCCCATAAGACGAACAGCATGTTGGGTGAACAAATTACAGTTGGGCAATTGACAAATAAAGAGAGCATGACAATGCACATACATATCATGATGAGTATAGTGAGATTTAATTGGGCATTACGACAAAGTACATAGACCGCCATCCAACTGCATCTATGCCTAAAAAGTCCACCTTCGGGTTATCATCCGAACCCCTTCCAGTATTAAGTTGCAAAGCAACAGACAATTGCATTAAGTATGGTGCGTAATGTAATCAACAACTACATCCTTAGACATAGCATCAATGTTTTATCCCTAGTGGCAACAAGACAACACAACCTTAGAACTTTCTCACATCGTCCCAGGTGTCAATGCAGGCATGAACCCACTATCGAGCATAAGTACTCCCTCTTGGAGTTACAAGCATCTACTTGGCCAGAGCATCTACTAGTAACGGAGAGCATGCAAGATCATAAACAACACATAAGCATAACTTTGATAATCAACATAACAAGTATTCTCTATTCATCGGATCCCAACAAACGCAACATATAGAATTACAGATAGATGATCTTGATCATGTTAGGCAGCTCACAAGATCCGACAATGATAGCACAATGGGGAGAAGACAACCATCTAGCTACTGCTATGGACCCATAGTCCAGGGGTAGACTACTCACACATCACACCGGAGGCGACCATGGCGGCGTAGAGTCCTCCGGGAGATGATTCCCCTCTCCGGCAGGGTGCCGGAGGCGATCTCCTGGATCCCCCGAGATGGGATCGGCGGCGGCGGCGTCTCTGGAAGGTTTTCCGTATCGTGGTTCTCGGTACTGGGGTTTTCGTCACGGAGGCTATTTGTAGGCGGAAGGGCGAGTCGGGGGCCGGGACGAGGGGGCCACACCATAGGCGGCGCGGGCCCCCCGGGCCGCGCCGCCACGTGGTGTCGCCACCTCGTGGCCCCACTTCGTGTGTTCTTCGGTCTTCTGGAAGCTCCGTGGAAAAATAGGCCCCTGGGCTTTGATTTCGTCCAATTCCGAGAATATTTCCTTACTAGGATTTCTGAAACCAAAAACAGCAGAAAACAAGAATCGGCACTTCGGCATCTTGTTAATAGGTTAGTTCCAGAAAATGCACGAATATGACATAAAGTGTGCATAAAACATGTAGATAACATCAATAATGTGGCATGGAACATAAGAAATTATCGATACGTCGGAGACGTATCACACCCCAGTCACGTACGAGGATCTGACCGACGAGCTCAAGAAGAAGTATGACGAGGTCAAAGCTATCCTCGAGGCCGACCTCATCGGCTCTTTTCACAGAACCCGTTCCCATGGCATCAGGTGGAAAGGGTTCTCGCCTGATGGTGCGCTCGATGGGATAGACCTCTCTACCCCGTCAGAAGAACGCACCAGGTCCCTACGTCAGGAGATCAACTACATGGTGGCTCACTCGCTGCACCGCCACTCTGAGAACCTGGTGAACACTTTGGAGCGTGTCGCTCTCCGGGTGATCCAGGAGATCATGAGGCACCAGTACTCTCCGTCAGGACCAGCTCTCGGGACACACCAAGGAGAGATGCCACTCCAGTCCCGTCCACCGCTGCCATTTGCATTGGCAGCACCAGAAGTGCCGAATTCACCGGCATTCGTCGTCTACAAGATCGGTGGTGACCCTAGTGACTGCCAGTTCTTGCATGAGGCGCCTAAGGAGATCCCTCACGGGTACATGTGCACATACGTGCCAGACTGCGGTAACTGGGCGCTCACAAACCAGGCCGCGACAGCAGGGACTTCTGGGAAAGCAGGAGGAACGTCAGTGACAGATCTTGAGAAGCAGACGTGGCTAGCTAAATATGCCACCCCGACGAACCTCCAGAGCTCAGCTCCTGCAGTTGGCTCAGAGCTGGAAAAGCAAGCATGGCTGGCTAAGTACGCCACCCTGGCGAATCTTCAGAGTTCGACTCCTACAGCCAGCACCGTGGATCAGATCAGCACGATCCCGAGGGACCAGTTCGGCATGGTGCCGAAAAGGAGGACAATCGGCTATTCCAAGCCGTACCCCGATGAATACGAGTTGGTCCCGCTACCACCCAAGTATCGGCTCCCTGACTTCTCCAAGTTCAGTGGATCAGATGGTTCCAGCTCCATCGAGCATGTGAGCCGATATTTGGCACAGCTAGGAACGGCCTCAGCGTCGGATCCACTACGCGTGAGGTTCTTCGCACAGTCCCTCACGGGATCGGCTTTCGGGTGGTACACTTCGTTGCCACCGGACTCGATCCGGACTTGGAAGCAGTTGGAAGAACAGTTCCACATGCAGTTTCACTCAGAAGCTTCCGAGGCCGGCATTGCCGATCTAGCTCAAATACGTCAGAAGCGTGGAGAAACCGTGGCGGAATACATCCAGCGCTTCAGAAATCTGAGGAACCGATGTTATTCGGCTCGTGTGACTGAAAAAGAAGCAGTCGAGTTGGCAGTGGTGGGCCTTGCCTCACAAATCAAGGATATGGCTTCCCAAGCAGACTACCCTTCACTGGCGCACATGGTTCAGAAACTGTCAGCGTATGAACATCGCCACCCGGACTTGTACCAGGACAAATTCAAGCGTGCGGTAGTCCTGGTTGAGGCGGATGAAGACGAAGGCTCTGCGGGAGATCAAGAGGTAGCAGTGGCTGAATGGACTCGGGGGGCAACCCCCGTGTCCTGCAAATGGGTTAAGCCACCAGGTCCGCCCAGAGGGTTTGATTTTGACGTGACCAAAACTGAGATAATCTTCGACCTCTTACTCAAGGAGAAGCAATTGAAGATACCCGAAGGCCTCAAATTCCCCACGGTACAGGAGCTGAACGGAAAGCCATACTGCAAATGGCATAACTCGCTCTCCCATGCCACCAACGACTGCAGGGTGTGGCGTCAGCAGATCCAAATGGCGATAGAACAAGGACGTCTGATTTTCAACCAGTACGCCATGAAGGTCGACACTCACCCCTTCCCCGCCGTTAACATGGTGGAGTGCACTTACCCTGAAGGTTGCCAGCCAGGATCCTCGTTCAGTATCAACATGGTAGGACCTGGGCACCACTCTGGCAAGGATGGAGACGAGGGCAGCTGCTCTCGTAGCAAGGACACAGAGGAGGCCGCTCCACGCGATCGGCTCCGTCACGATGGCAAGCGCTACGTCACAGAGGGAGAAGTGAAGAACATAAGATATCAGCGACCCCTCTCTGATCACCTCCTCAATAAATATGTGAGTCAATATAGCCAACGCCGACGATCCAGCGACGATGATGATAGAGACCGTCTGACTAGGGACACCAGGAAACTTCGTCGGCATGATCGCGATGAGGAGGAGTACGAGCGCCGTGCCAAAGAAGAATCGAGGGAGCAAGATGACGAAGATAGGCACTGGGACTATCCCTTCTTCAGACACTGCTGGGATTCAGGAATGAGCCGATTGCCTACAATCGGCAATTGCCCAGAATGTAGACAGAAGAGGAAGGAGGCAGCTAACGTGTCTGTGTTCCAACGCTTAGGGCCTCTCCCACCTCGAAGCAAACGCGCTGAGTCCCCTCGGGTGGAAGATCTCGAGGATTTGGAAGATGAAGAAGAAGAAGAAGAAGAAGAAGAAGAAGACAGGTACCACCGGCCAAGGTGGTGCCCTGATGGACTCAGCCGTTCCCAAAAGCGTAGGGTTCAGCGATTGCGCGGCTTGGAGGAAGCCGAAAGGTTATACCTGCGCACGCTAAGAAAGGCGCGGCCTGATCTGGCCGCGAAAATTCAGCGAACCCTAGATGAAGAGGGTCGACCACAAAAGATGGTGTGGCGCCCCAAGCAAAGGAAAGCCGATGATGAGACATCGGCTGGCACAAACATGGTGCTCGTCCTTCCTACGGAGTTTAGTGCTCCAGGATTACACGAGGCACCCAATTTGGACGACTGCGAGCGCATCGACGTGACGAAGGGCAGGGTTAGGCTGGTCTTATCCACTGGCCTGACCGTGTAGCAAGAGCAAACCGATGAGCAAATGTGGCGAGGCCGATCCTTGGGATCGGCCCCCAAAGGTATATGAAGGAAAAGCACGACGCCTTCATTGAACACTTTGATCAATATGGAGGCCGATTCCAGCAATCGGCCAAAATTATCCTCACCACATGTTCTGCTTGTATGCAACGTCGATCTACTGGACAGCGGTTTACGTCGGCTGATGAGTCAGGGAAAATCAACATTGGTCCTACCGAAGCCGACGTGCAAATACGGTGCCTTGGCTAAACTACAGAGCCGATATCTGCAGTTACCTGACAGATTCGGCTCGGGGGGCACCTAATCAGATGAACATGTGCAGATGAACATGTGTGCAGTGAAACATTGGGGGCCGATTAGAAAAAATCGGCCAGTAAAAAAAAATCAGCATCACGATATACAGCCGATGCAAGGACATCGACTTTAGAACTAAGAGACAAAGCCGATGCACAGCCATCGACTCTAGTATAACTACGCAGGATCTACTGGCTACGTGTTCAAAGCGCGGATCTTCACCAAGTCCAGTTCAGCTGTGGGGCCTTCTGCTTCCTCGAGGGAGTAAAACAATGAGAGCTTCCTCAGCTGCCTTGAGCCGATTCTGGTGCCTGAACCTTCTTGTCGAGGATTTTCAGCCCTTGGTGCTAGCTCAGCAGTGCTGTCAGAAGAGATATATCGGCTTTCGAGGGAAGAAAGGTGATCGGCTTTGGTGCATCCTCACCGATATTCTCGCCTGGAGTAAGGCTCGGGGGGCAGCAGGCCTGGTAGATGCTCTGTTTAGGAGCCGATTGGGGTACCATCGGCTGATCCTTCGTCGCAACCTTCCTCACAAAATGATGAGTACTTGAAGAAGACCATTGGGCCTGGTTGGAAGAATTCAAAGGCTCTCTTGAAGACTCTACATTATCCACCAGATCTCAAGGTCATCAGTTGAAGAATTGAAGGATGAATTGTAAAGGACCGATGCGTTGCTATCGACTCGTCAAGCATTGGCTAAGGGGACAAATCGGCAAAATCAGTATGAGGGGAAATCGGCTAAATTGACTCAAGGGAAATCGGCAAAATCAAATTGGGGAAATTCTTCATTGATAAGCAAGATTTCTTACATAAAGAGCTGATTGCTCTCAAAAGGGAGTACTAGGGGATACATTGCCCCGTCTACTACTACTGATCCTATGCTAATGGTCCTAATCTATGGGCCGTCGCTGCCCTCATCGTCGCCGTCGTCGCCGCTGTCGGCGCTACTCCCGGCGGGCTCGTCGTCGCTGCTCCAGCGGCTGCCGGCCGGGCCCTCATTGTCCTCATCATCCTCGTCAGCGTCGTCGTCGCTGTCGAAGTCGCTGAGGTTCCCCGGCCAGGGGCAGAACCGTTTGGCCGGCGGCTCGTCGGAGGAGGTGTCGTCCTCCTCCTCTTCCTCCTCCTTCTCCTCCTCCTCCTCCTCGGGGGAGGTGAAGTCGTCGCAGGAGAAGCGATCGTCATCGCTCTCCTCCTCCGTTTCCCCGTCGGCGAGGAAGCGGAGGTCACTTTCCCCGTCGGTCAAGGACTTGTCGTCCTCAGACCAGACGGAGAAGTCGTGGCTAGACTCCTCCTCGGCTTCGATGGCGCGGCGGGTGTTCGCCGCGTGGACCTCCTCCTGGTTCGGCTCCGGCGTCGGCTCGCGGGAAGAGGAGGACTGGGTGGAACGATCCGATGAAGCAGAGGAGGAAGAAGACATGGTGGCGCAGGAGGGCTTTTGGAGTGCTAATGCGAAGGGGATGCGGAAGTAAACTGTTCGGAGCGGTTAAATAAAAGGGGATATAGTGGAAATTCAATGCCACAGCAGTTTCCGAGGAAGTGGTGCCTAAAAGAAAAAAAAAACTGCCAGGTCACGCGGAGAAGTTGAGAAGGCAAGGCATCATGATGAAGGATACTGCGACGGTTCTGCCACGACATGACCCAACGAAGAAAAAGCAGAGTGATTTTGGAATTATCAATTCCAAAACCATGGGGGCATGTGTTATCACCAGAATTTGACCGAGTCAGAGGTGGGCCGCGATCAAGATGGATTTGAAGAATATACATGGAGGAAGTACGTGAATCGGCATGTTATGCAAAGATTGGGCTAGTTGGCCCGTGTATCTGTAATATAGTAGGATACGTGTCGTTTAGGTAGAGTTTGTCTCGTGCACGGTGGGGATTATTCCCACGTTAGAAAGTCCCCTGGACTATAAATATGTATCTAGGGTTTATGAAATAAACAACAACCATCGTTCAACACAAATCAATCTAGACGCATCGCCAACTCCTTCGTCTCGAGGGTTTCTTCCGGGTAAGCATCATGCTGCCTAGATCGCATCTTGCGATCTAGGCAGTACAAGTTTATTCGTTACCATGCGTTGCTTGTACTGAAGTCTTTTTGATGGCGAGCAACGTAGTTATCTTAGATGTGTTAGGGTTAGCATTGTTCTTCGTATCATATGTTGTCGTAGTGCAACCCTTATACATCTAGCCGCCCTTACACCTATCTTAGGTGTAGGGGCGGCACCCCGCTTGATCATTATTTAGTAGATCCGATCCGTTACGGTTGCTCCTTGTTCTTCAAGGATTAGTTTAATATCTGCAATAGTTAGGCCTTACAAAGGGTTGGAGGATCCAGCGACGCGTAGGGTGTCGTTTGCTAGCCCTAGACAGGATGTTCCGAGGATCAACCTCGTGTTGGTTTTTAGGCCTTGTCTAGGACCGGCTTACGATCACCGTACGTGACCGCGAGGCCCAATCGTGAGTAGGATGATCCGATTATACGGTGAAAACCCTAAATCGTCGTAGATCGCTTTAGCTTTATCTTGATCAAGCAGGACCACCATATATTCGTACACTCGTACGAATCATGGGTGGATCGGCTCTTTGAGCCGATTCACGGGATAACCTGAGAGCCGATCGAGGCTCGTATTTAATGTTTACGTGTATGCCATGCAGGAAACTAAGCGAGGCATCTCCATCACCTTCCTGACCAGGTATAGGTCAGGTGGCACGCCCTTGCACCAGCATCGGACGTGCGTGCCGGAGGCTTTGCGGGCCATCGCTCGGAGGGACCAGGGCCAGCCGCAGCCCTAAGTTGTTCCCGGCTCTACTGTGTTGCCCGTCGCTACTCGCCGGTGGGTTTCTGACCGCGACAAACTCAAAGCAAGTAGTATACATAAACATGTTAGCGTCTGCGAGGGACTTGAGTATCTCCCATGTTGTATTGTGATCCAAATTCTTATACTAAAGGGAGGCTAACTTCTGACGAGCGAAGCGAGGGGACGCCTGCGAAGGGGGGTGCGGGGGGCGGCAGCCCCCCGTGGTACGGTACGGATCGTTGTCACCGTATATATATACATCTTGTAAGCTGATGCGCGTGAGACACACGTCCGTTGGGAACCCCAAGAGGAAGGTGTGATGTGCACAGCAGTAAGTTTTTTCTCAGAAAGAAACCAAGGTTTATCGAACCAGTAGGAGCCAAGAAGCAAGTTGAAGGTTGTTGGTGGCGGAGTGTAGTGCGGCGCAACACCAGGGATTCCGGCGCCAACGTGGAACCTGCACAACACAATCACAGTACTTTGCCCCAACGTAACAGTGAGGTTGTCAATCTCACCGGCTTGCTGTAAACAAAGGATTAGATGTATAGTGTGGATGATGATGTTTGTTTGCGAAGAACAGTAAAGAACAATTGCAGTAGATTGTATTTCAGATGTAAAGAATAGGACCGGGGTCCACAGTTCACTAGTGGTGTCTCTCCCATAAGATAAACAGATGTTGGGTGAACAAATTACAGTTGGGCAATTGACAAATAAAGAAGGCATAACAATGCACATACAAATATCATGATGAGTACTATGAGATTTAATCAGGGCATTACGACAAAGTACATAGACCGCTATCCAGCATGCATCTATGCCTAAAAAGTCCACTTTCAGGTTATCATCCGAACCCCTTCCGCTATTAAGTTGCAAGCAACAGACAATTGCATTAAGTATGGTGCATAATGTAATCAACACAAATATCCTTAGACAAAGCATCGATGTTTTATCCCTAGTGGCAACAGCACATCCACAACCTTAGAACTTTCTGTCACTGTCCCAGATTTAATGGAGGCATGAACCGACTATCGAGCATAAATACTCCCTCTTGGAGTCACAAGTATCAACTTGGCCAGAGCCTCTACTAGCAACGGAGAGCATGCAAGAACATAAACAACATATATGATAGATTGATAATCAACTTGACATAGTATTCAATATTCATCGGATCCCAACAAACACAACATGTAGCATTACAAATAGACGATCTTGATCATGATAGGCAGCTCACAAGATCTAACATGATAGCACAATGAGGAGAAGACAACCATCTAGCTACTGCTATGTACCCATAGTCCAGGGGTGAACTACTCACTCATCGATCCGGAGGCGATCATGGCGATGAAGAGACCTCCGGGAGATGATTCCCCTCTCCGGCAGGGTGCCGGAGGCGATCTCCTGAATCCCCCGAGATGGGATTGGCGGCGGCGTCTCTGGAAGGTTTTCCGTATCGTGGCTCTCGGTACTGGGGGTTTCGCGACGAAGACTATATGTAGGAGGAAGGGCAGGTCAAGGGGCGTCACGAGGGGCCCACACAACAGGGCCGCGCGGCCAGGGCCCAGGCCGCGCCGCCCTAGTGTGTTGCCACCTCGTGGCCCCACTTTGTTTCCTCTTCGGACTTCTGGAAGCTTCGTGGAAAAATAGGCCCCTGGGCGTTGATTTCGTCCAATTCCGAGAATATTTCCTTACTAGGATTTCTGAAACCAAAAACAGCAGAAAACAAAGAATCGGCTCTTCGGCATCTCGTCAATAGGTTAGTGCCGGAAAATGCATAATAATGACATATAATGTGTATAAAACATGTGAGTATCATCATAAAAGTAGCATGGAACATAAGAAATTATAGATACGTTTGGGACGTATCAAGCATCCCCAAGCTAATTTCTGAAGTGACATGCTATCATAATCTTGATCATACTATTGTAAGCATGTGAGATGAATGTAGCGATTCGAAGCAATGATGAAGATAATGAGTAAACAAATGAATCATATAGCAAAGACTTTTCATGAATAGTACTTTCAAGACAAGCATCAATAAGACTTGCATAAGAGTTACTCATAAAGCAATAAATTCAAAGTAAAGGCATTGAAGCAACACAAAGGAAGATATAAGTTTTAGTGGTTGCTTTCAACTTCAACATATTTATCTCATGGATAATTGTCAACACAAAGTAATATAACAAGTGCAATAGGTAAACATGTAAGAATCAATGCACACAGTTTACACAAGTGTTTGCTTCTAGGATAGAAAGAATAGGTAAACTGACTCAACAATAAAGTAGAAGAAAGGCCCTTCGCAGAGGGAAGCATGGATTACTATATTTGTGCTAGAGCTTTTTATTTTGAAAACAAGAAACAATTTTGTCAACGGTAGTAATAAAACATATGTGTTATGTATAAGATATCCTATAAGTTGCAAACCTCATGCATAGTATACTAATAGTGCTCGCACCTTGTCCTAATTAGCTTGGATTAACACGGATTATCATTGCATAGCATATGTTTCAACCAAGTGTCACAAAGGGGTACCTCTATGCCGCCTGTACAAAGGTCTAAGGAGAAAGTTCGCATTGGATTTCTCGCTTTTGATTATTCTCAACTTAGACATCCATACCGGGACAACATAGACAACAGATAATGGACTCCTCTTTAATGCACAAGCATTCAACAACAGTTAATATTCTCATAAGAGATTGAGGATTTGTGTCCAAACTGAAACTTCCACCATGAATCATGGCTTTAGTTAGCGGCCCAATGTTCTTCTCTAACAGTATGCATACTCAAACCATTTGATCATGAAAATCGCCCTTACTTCAGACAAGACGAACATGCATAGCAACTCACATGATATTCAACAAAGGTAAAAGTTGATGGCGTCCCCAGAAACATGGTTACCGCTCAACAAGCAACTTATTAAGAAATAAGATACATAAGTACATATTCTTCACCACAATAGTTTTTAAGGCTATTTGTCCCATGAGCTATATATTGTAAAGGCAAAGAATAGAAGTTTTAAAGGTAGAACTCAAGTAATATACTTTGGAATGGCGGAGAAATACCATGTGGTAGGTAGGTATGGTGGACACAAATGGCATAGTTTTTGGCTCAAGGATTTGGATGCACGAGAAGAATCCCTCTCAATACAAGGCTAGGCTAGCAAGGTTGTTTGAAGCAAACTCAAGTATAAAATGGTGCAGCAAAGCTCACATATGAACATATTGTAGCTATTATAAGACTTTACATTGTCTCCTTGTTGTTCAAACACCTTAACCAGAAAATATCTAGACTCTAGAGATCAATCATGCAAACCAAATTTTAACATGCTCTATGTAGTTCTTCATTAATAGGTACAAGATACATGATGCAAGAGCTTAAACATGATCTATATGAGCACAACAATTGCCAAGTATCATATTATTCAAGACATTATACCATTTACCACATGCGGCATTTTCCGTTTCCAACCATATAGCAATGAATGAAATAGTCCAACTTTCGCAATGAACATTAAAGATAAAGCTAAGAACATATGTGTTCATACGAAACAGCGGAGCGTGTCTCTCTCCCAAACAAAGAATGCTAGGATCCGATCTTATTCAAACAAAACAAAAATAAAAACAAACAGACGCTCCAAGTAAAGCACATAAGATGTGACGGAATAAAAATATAGTTTCACTAGAGGTGACCTGATAAGTTGTCGATGAAGAAGGGATGCCTTGGGCATCCCCAAGCTTAGACGTTTGGGTCTTCTTAAAATATGCAGGGATGAACCACGGGGGCATCCCCAAGCTTAAACTCTTCACTCTTCTTGATCATATTGTATCATCCTCCTCTCTTGACCCTTGAAAACTTCCTCCACACCAAACTTAAAACAAACTCATTAGAGGGTCAGTGCATAATTCATATATTCAGAGGTGACATAATCATTCTTAACACTTCTGGACATTGCACAAAGCTACTGAAAGTTAATGGAACAAAGAAATCCATCAAACATAGCAAAACAGGCAATGCGAAATAAAAGGCAGAATCTGTCAAAACAGAACAGTCCGTAAAGATGAATTTTTTAGAGGCACCAGACTTGCTCAGATGAAAATGCCCAAATTGAATGAAAGTTGCGTACATATCTGAGGATCACGCACGTAAATTGGCAGCTTTTTCTGAGTTACCTACAGAGAACCATACCCAAATTCGTGACAGCAAGAAATCTGTTTCTGTGCAGTAATCCAAATCTAGTATTGACTTTACTATCAAAGACTTTACTTGGCACAACAATGCAATGAAATAAAGATAAGGAGAGGTTGCTACAGTAGTAACAACTTCCAAGACTCAAATATAAAACAAAGTGCAGTAGTAAAATAATGGGTTGTCTCCCATAAGCGCTTTTCTTTAACGCCTTTCAGCTAGGCGCAGAAAGTGTGAATCAAGTATTATCAAGAGATGAAGCATCGACAGAGAGGTTTGGAGTTTTCTCAACTATACATGTTATCTTATCTATGTAAGTTTCAGAGGCTCCTTTTTCGTTACTCTTAGGCTTGCTATTCTCATCAAACAAATTTTCAGGAACAATCCAATCATAATTCTTTTCTAGTGCCTCGAACATTCCTACGAGCTTGCAAGGTATTGATGTCTTAATATCCCCTCCATCATTAACATTATTAGTGTACTTTATTCTATCAATGTCCATCTTTTCAAGGGTACTAGCAAAGTTGGTGTAAGAACCAAGCATCTTATATTTAATAAAGACTTTTCTAGCCTCTCTTGCTACACCACCAAATTCTTTAAAAAGGGTTTCTAAGACAAAATCTTTTTTTCTCCTTCCTCCATATCAGAGAGTGTAAGAAACATATGCTGAATTATAGGATTAAGATTAACAAATTTAGTTTCCAACATGTGTACTAAAGAGGCAGCAGCAATTTCATAAGTAGGAGCAAGTTCTACCAAATGTCTATATTCAAAATCTTCAGCTATACTAACATGAGTGAAAAAATCTTCTATATTATCTCTTCCAATTATAGACCCTCGTCCTACCGGTATGTCTTTTAGAGTGTACTTAGGAGGAAACATGATGAAATAAACAAAAGGTAAATAAAGTAAATGCAAGTAACTAATTTTTTTGTGTTTTTAATATAGAGAACAAGACAGTAGATAAAGTAAAACTAGCAACTAATTTTTTTTGTGTTTTTGTTTTAGTGCAGCAAACAAAGTAGTAAATAAAATAAAGCAAGACAAAAACAAAGTAAAGAGATTGGAAGTGGAGACTCCCCTTGCAGCGTGTCTTGATCTCCCCGGCAACGGCGACAGAAAACAGTCTTGATGCGCGTGAGACACACGTCCGTTGGGAACCCCAAGAGGAAGGTGTGATGTGCACAGCAGTAAGTTTTCCCTCAGAAAGAAACCAAGGTTTATCGAACCAGTAGGAGCCAAGAAGCACGTTCAAGGTTGTTGGTGGCGGAGTGTAGTGCGGCGCAACACCAGGGATTCCGGCGCCAACGTGGAACCTGCACAACACAATCACAGTACTTTGCCCCAACGTAACAGTGAGGTCTCACCGGCTTGCTGTAAACAAAGGATTAGATGTATAGTGTGGATGATGATGTTTGTTTGCGAAGAACAGTAAAGAACAATTGCAGTAGATTGTATTTTAGATAAAGAATAGGACCGGGGTCCACAGTTCACTAGTGGTGTCTCTCCCATACGATAAACAGATGTTGGGTGAACAAATTACAGTTGGGCAATTGACAAATAAAGAAGGCATAACAATGCACATACGAATATCATGATGAGTACTATGAGATTTAATCAGGGCATTACGACAAAGTACATAGACCGCTATCCAGCATGCATCTATGCCTAAAAAGTCCACTTTCAGGTTATCATCCGAACCTCTTCCGGTATTAAGTTGCAAGCAACAGACAATTGCATTAAGTATGGTGCGTAATGTAATCAACACAAATATCCTTAGACAAAGCATCGATGTTTTATCCCTAGTGGCAACAGCACATCCATAATCTTAGAACTTTCTGTCACTGTCCCAGATTTAATGGAGGCATGAACCCACTATCGAGCATAAATACTCCCTCTTGGAGTCACAAGTATCAACTTGGCCAGAGCCTCTACTAGCAACGGAGAGCATGCCAGAACATAAACAACATATATGATAGATTGATAATCAACTTGACATAGTATTCAATATTCATCGGATCCCAACAAACACAACATGTAGCATTACAAATAGACGATCTTGATCATGATAGGCAGCTCACAAGATCTAACATGATAGCACAATGAGGAGAAGACAACCATCTAGCTACTGCTATGGACCCATAGTCCAGGGGTGAACTACTCACACATCGATCCAGAGGCGATCATGGCGATGAAGAGACCTCCGGGAGATGATTCCCCTCTCCGGCAGGGTGCCGGAGGCGATCTCCTGAATCCCCCGAGATGGGATTGGCGGCGGCGGCGTCTCTGGAAGGTTTTCCGTATCGTGGCTCTCGGTACTGGGGGTTTCGCGACGAAGACTATATGTAGGCGGAAGGGCAGGTCAAGGGGCGTCACGAGGGGCCCACACAACAGGGCCGCGCGGCCAGGGCCCAGGCCGCGCCGCCCTAGTGTGTCGCCACCTCGTGGCCCCACTTCGTTTCCTCTTCGGAGTTCAGGAAGCTTTGTGGAAAAATAGGTCCATGGGCGTTGATTTCGTCCAATTCCGAGAATATTTCCTTACTAGGATTTCTGAAACCAAAAACAGCAGAAAACAGCAACTGGCTCTTCGGCATCTCGTCAATAGGTTAGTGCCGGAAAATGCATAATAATGACATATAATGTGTATAAAACATGTGAGTATCATCATAAAAGTAGCATGGAACATAAGAAATTATAGATACGTTTGGGACGTATCATAAGCCGTCGGCTAGAGTTTATCAGATTATAAGATGTCCCACGGCGTTTGTAAACACTCCTCGATATAGTGAAGTTTTGCTGGCTGGCGCCCGTGATTTTTTCCCCTCCTGTGTTGGAAGGGGTTTTCCACGTTAAATCTCGTGTCTCCGCTGCGTTTTCCTTTATCGTTCTTCGTTATTTGATTGTTGCTTTTATAACATCCCATTTTCAAAAAAAAATGTAGGATTTACCCCCTCATTGTAAAATAAACAAGTATATCAGAGACCATATAGTACTGACTGTTAACAAGAACACTTGCGGAAACCTAAAAATTCAGCAAGTTTAGTTGCTAATCATGAAAATGCAGCAGCTTCCATTGCTAATCATAAAAAATGCAGCAGCTTTCATTACTAATGAGTGGCATCAAATTGCACTAAGAAAGTTGCTGCTGTTAATGAAACTTAAAGATGAACACTTTTGTTCGGCTGAAACCTTCGAGATCTACTTACCCCTCTACTTTCTACGAAACCCTAAGTCTACAATCCGTAGGCATTGACGAGTTAATACTCCGTCACCATCTTCAATAGGTTAGGTTCTAGATGCACTAGTCACATGAGCGAAACCAACAATTCTGATTGGGCGCTATATCATCTAATTTGATTTTGCACCTGAACAGCAAATACCCCACATATTGTCAAAAAATATGATTTAGTGTAGCGCCATTTCTATGATAAGAAACAGGAAGTTCCAATTACCATAACTTCATGGGGAATGAGAGTACATGCCAAGATGAGACGGCGACATTTTCTACACCTCTATGATTTATGTGCATATGTCCTGCACCATATGAACCAAAATAAGGTGCAGAACACGAAGCACATCTCAATCTGAGATAAAATGATTCCACCCCAACTATTAATAACAGTAGCACGTTCATGTGTCTGTCAAACGACATGAGGTGAGTAGTGCAGGAAAGAAGGTAAGTGAACTACTGAACTGCTTTGTGAGCTGAAATGTTATAGATCGACATTCCCATGTCTGATAGAGAGAATTGCGTGTTAATTTACGTTATTTGCAAATGGAAACAAGCAACCGAAATATATCTAATCCATTAATGGACGAACTTGTCATGGCACACAAAATTCAAATCTTAAAGTAAAGCCCCTGGAAGAAGAAGGTCAACCAAATAAGCATGTCTAACCTGGTTCAACCAGGCGCACGTACAACACGGACAAGTTGCTGCCCGCCTCCTCCTGGTGTAGGCCCTTCATGGCGCGTGCAGCAGTAGGCTCCAGCAGACCTGCAACATGATCAATCACCAAATTCAGTTGCCACTTGGCGATGCATATACCAACATCTTAGGATAAACCGAATGAAGTTCGATCTGGCAACCGAGCATGTGTCCCTCCGTGGTCCATGACCACACCACTGGTGGCGTCGACGCGGGAACTATGTTGAACACCATCTTAGCAGGAACACCTGCGCCAATGAAATATCCAGCGCACACCACCTGAACAGTCAGAACCATACTTTGTGAAACTAAAAACGGATGCTATGCTAGTTGATGCTAATGAAATAGGGCGCCAATCGTTTCTTCTCACAGCAGCTACACAATTCATCTAGCAGGAGTTATGCATCCTGCTGCAACACTAAAAAGGGCAATAAATTTTCAGACGCATCAAAACATGCTCCTATATGTATCTGAACTCACAACGATATCCATAGGCCCCAAATCGTAAGCCCATATGGGACCTTGCGGTTGTTTCAATCAGATCTACCAAAAGTAGAGGACATGGTCACTAAGTATGAGAAAATATCAACATCAAAGTAGATTTTGTGGGGAAAAGAAATGAAGATGGCATACATGCTAAAGTTGGGGATGGAAAGTGCATCACAATTTCACCAGAACCAACCTGCTCCCGTACACCAGATGCAATCCACCTAGAGCATTCAGTCCAATACTCTACAGTACATCAACCTCATAATCAGAGTACAACAGAGGGAAACTCCAGTTTTGTTCATGGCATTCTGAAGAGCAATGAATAACAGAGACAGAGCAAGCAGGCTCGTCAGAGACGGCATCCTCGCGCGCCCGCACGCACCTCGGTGAAGAGGGCTTCAGCTTCGGCGGTGTTCCCCTCCGCGAGGGCGGCCACCGCCTTCTCCCGCAATGCGAGCGCGGCAAGCCCCGCGTCCGCGTCGAACTCGGCCGCACCGAGGCTCGGAACACTCGGCTCTTAAAGAGTTCTTGTTCCGATTTTAAAATTCAAACTACAATCACAACAAAAATTGTGGAACCGATGGAGTATATTAACATGTAATTGAACTTTCTTTTGGCAATCCATATACGATCATTAGTTCTCAGTTTTCCTGTCCTGCTCGCTTCATCATCGCAAGTGAAAATCTGTATGAGCTATGTAGATTCTGCGCCAACTTGGCAACATCTTACAATGTACTTACCAGTCCAAAGATCTCAGAAGCCCCATTGCATAGAAGATGTAAATTGTACATAAGTGCATCAAGCTTTACGTTTTCTTCTAGAGAAAAAATCAACATCAATTGTCAACCAACCTTGTACACGGTCTATTTTACTGATACAATGTGGAGATTACAGATATGTTGTCAGGGTTAATGTGCAATACTTGAATCCATATTCTGCATATATAGGAGAAAAAGGTAATCAATGGTATTTGTTGAAACTACGCAAGAAACAAGTAAATTCCAACATTGAGCTGATTCCCACCGAACATGTACTACTATCATGTAAGAAGATTTTTATAATTAAGATATAACGCATCAATAAAAGTAGGGAGATTTGTATATATATCTACACAAGACAATCGATGAACAAAGCTTTGAGACGAGGGTTCACCTTGTCGAGCACCAAAGAAGGAGGCCACCTCATGATGTAAGGATACATATCGTCGGCGTGAATGATGGGACATAGCTTATTAAGCTCTGCTGTTTCAAGGTAGAAGGATATGAACCAACCAGGTAACTTGGTATCCACCTCACAGTAAGCAGACAAGTACACGGAGCCGTTTTCAATCGCCATAACCTTGAGTATAATATGATCATCCGTGAAACAATGTCTGAGCCCATCAATTCCCTGCTCCAATGTGACGCTCCGGAACCGGTACCATGAGGATTCCAGCGATCCCGCCGAAATCCGCACGATATCGATTCTGAGACGCCCTCCAACACGACGTGCACGACGAAGCACACACATGATACAACAGGAATTAACACGAGCGGTAACATTACAATAAGATTACAATAGAGCACACAAGAAATATATTACAACAATGACAGATATACAATACAAAGATCCAAATCATACGGAAGATCAAATATGTCCGAGTACGAATAAGATAAAAATTGTATTAAGAGTCCTGAAGATAAACGATGGCGCCCATAACCCTGCCCAGGCCAACCCGGAAGGGTAACCTTGCTAACGTCGTCTTCATCGAACATGTCTTCATACATGCCTGGTTATGTCCCAAAGCAGCAATAAGTACGTGTTCATACTTAACAAGACTTCAAGACGTATAAGTATTCGCCAACCAGTCGTCCTTTGTACTTGAGGCACGCAGGAGACTTAGAGGATGCAAGAGGACGTCATAGGCAATATGGTGGGGTTAAGCGGCAGCGGCAAGCACTAAAAACCTATAGAGACAATCTACAACATTCGTTTATCAGAGAAGGTGAGAGAGCGCATAAACTAACAGTTCTATACTCTGTAAACATAACACAACCGATGCATTCCCCCTTCACAAAGGAAGAAGTACTAACAAGGGCACTCACACGGTTGACAAGTTTTATTAGGTAGCCATTGTAGTAATGCTATGTTACTACGCAAGTCATTAGCAAATTATTAGCATCAACATAAAGGTGTAAGTTGTTCTATGATTGAGCTGAACAGCTCCAAGTCGTCCATAACCGCGAACACGGCTTATCGATAAGATGTACACCCTGCAGGGGTTGCCCAAATGTAACCATACGCATGCTAAAACCCATTACTACAGGTGGAATCTCTCAACAAGACCGTTCCCAATGCAAGAGAAAGTTTAATGGGAGTCACCCAACTAAGTTACCCATGCCGAAGTTCGGCCGTACTCCGATACGGACCCAGAGGTTTGCGAGGAGGGCTATGCTGGCATGAACAACCTGCTTTTGCTAAACTTGTCGTGAGATGATGCACAATACAGAATATAAACACCCGAAGGCAACATAAAGTAAATCGTGCATATCGTGCATATGAGCAAATAAAACCAAGGTTGTGGCTCCCAATAAACAGATTTGAGAAAAGGTAGTGGGTGATGGGGGTCCCACTCCCCCACGTACGGGTAGAGCGCTCAATCTCGGAATAGATAACAAGAACTCGGGTCCTAGGGGACATTAGCGAGTCAAATTTTCGATGCTTTCGCAAAAAGGCTCACAGATGCCTTTGCTTACAATTTAGTTGTTAACATTAAGTAAAGCATGAGTATCTCCAACAAATATATCCATAAACCATGTGTCATGATTCCCAAACAGATAACCCGATACGATAACGATGGCGAAACGAGATATAACGGCACTAGCATGCACTACGACTCGCAAGGCAGACCCGATAAGCAAACAACAGCTGTAGGAGGGTGATGGAGGAAATATGGGCTGCTTGAGGTAACAAGTGGGTAGGACACGTGACAAAAACACAACTCAAGGATAGCATAAGAGAGACAAGAGTTTAGGAAATGTTTGCCTGTTAAAGGGTGTCGAAGAACATCCGGAGAACTTGTCGTAGCTCAAACTCATCGTCATATCCGTGAAGAAGCAAAGTGCTACAACAAACAACAGATGCAACACTTACTACTACGGAAGAAGAATCGACATGATCAAGATGATATGCATGACATGGCAAAGATGATGCGATGCAAATTATCCATATTAATCGGAGTCGGAACCCCGGACAAACAAATTAGGTTGGAGTTGAATTTTCTACCGACAAAGTTAAGTGTTGATTAGCATGGCATAACATGGCAGGGGTGCGCTACTTCAAAGTTAAACGGAGCGGGGAAAACCACGTCGGTGTGCCGAAATACTCCGCATATATGTGAGGTGGATATGCGTAACTATCAACGCAAGACATGATGCGAGATGGAAACAGGTGTATCGATGGCATATTCATGTTCAGTGCATTTTTATGATCAACTTTCCTATATAACACATTTTATTTCGAGTTGCCAAATAAAAGTTATTAGCAGAATAGTTTTTATTATATAAAATAGATAAACATATTTCATTTTTAAATAGAAAAGGACTTGAACGAAAAGTCCAGTCGGAGAAGGGTCTGCGGGTTAGTTTTCATAACATCGAGGGGGTTATCATGTAAAGCCGAAGCTACAGGGACTGCGGGTTCATGAATTAAAGGATGCAGGGGCCCTTTTGAAAAACGTTTGGATCTGGGTTTGGTAGACTTTTCTCACCGAGATGGATCTGAGCCGCAGCGGATGACAGGTGGGGTCAAGGAGTCGACGTGGCAGACGACGTGGTGGACGATGTGGCCACCATGTGCAAGCGGCTGTGATCTCCGACGAGACGGTGAGGATGCTCGCGCGCGACTCGGTGGTTTCCAGGATGCACGGGTGGGGGCGTTCAGCGCGTCTTGTCGGTGCAGACCAGAGAGAGGCGGCGTTGTGGCAGGAGCCTGGTCGGAGCATCACCGGCGGCAAAGATCTGTGGAGGCGGCGACGGTCACCAAGGTGAGGAAAACAAAACATGAAGCTAGGGAGGAGGCGAAGATATCTAGGGGTGCGCGTTCTCACCCTGAAGCTCAACGTGTAGGGCCGGAGGACGAAGAGGTTCGCCGGAATTGTTGAATTGTCTGCTGGGTCGGAGAAAGGAACGAGGTCGGAGGCGACGATTTAGGGCGCTTTGTGTCGATTCCTTCGACGAGGTTGCAGAGGAGAACAAGGCGGAAATTTTGGTGGCAGTGGCTTGTTGAGGGGATGCGGAGATGGTGGGGCACCGGCAAAGAAGTGGCGGTGCTGTGGGGAAATACCGTCTCCCATTTTGCTTCTAGAGGAAGAAGAAGGGGGAAGAGAGGCGGCGACACGAGGGGAGGATGGAGGAGAGGCTAGGGTTTGGAGGGGTTTAAAAGGGAAAGAGGGGGAGCAGGTGGCGCGGTGGGTGCGCTGCATGGTCCACCCCATGGCGATGGTGACGGGCACAGGGGGCTCACGCCTCCTGCGTGAGGGGAAAGACGACAACGAGGAGGTCGTGCCGATTCAGCGAGCTGGGCTGAGTGGGGTCGCAGAAGAAAAAGGCCAAAGTGGCCTGGTGCGGTGGAGGGAAGAAAAGAGGGAGGTGGGCTGGGCTGGAGAGGAAAAGAGCGGGACAGGGAGAGTGTTTCCCTTTTGTTTTTAAAAACTGGTTTGATACATCTTTTGAAAACAGAGCAAAACAAACAAAGTTTTATTTTGAAAACATCTAAAATAACTTTATTTGTTAGATAGTTTTGGTGTTAAGGTTTTGTTAAAGGAGAAGACATAGAGGAGGTTTATTAAATAAACCATATGAGAGGAAGAAACAAAATAGTTTTTATTTGAAATAATTTTTATTTGATAAAATCTTGTGAATGATATGATGCATGATGCATGATGATGCATAAAAGAAAAAGAACAAGCAAAATCTATTATCGGTATATCCGGGGCCGTTACATCCAACGGAAACGTCTTGTCCAGCATCCACCTCTCAAAACCATCATCATCGGTTCCCCAGAGCCAAACAACAAGGGTGAGTTTAACAATGCATATGACACAGATCTTCCCATCCCTGGTCTCACCGGCAACAAGTGCTTCTTGCCCTTCTACGTGAGGCAGATCGACCCGAGAGAACTGCATCGTAGCCGTGTTGAGAACTCACGCCGTGGCTAGACTCTCTGCTACCCAGTAGATGGACCCATTCACCAGCTTTCCGTTGTCAGGGGTGTACTTCTCGTCCAAAGGCTGCAACACGGGCCGCATATTTGCAGTGAACACCAACGGGAAAATCTGCCACTCTCTAGTTTCTGATGAGAGGACGGCGGCTTGCGCCCCGTAGTCTTCGCTGCAGACGCAGATAATGCGGAACGGGCCTTGGTCTTCTTCCGGGGAGAGGACATGGTACTCGATGCACATGTCTTCGCAGATCTTGTCAGGCGGCGTGGGGAAGAGATGTAGGGCACGCGTCAGGGGGTTGTAGACGGCCAAGCCATCGGTTTTGTTATAGCTGATGAGAACGGCGTACCCATCGTGGCAGTTCTTGATTCCCCACTCAGGGGCGGAGCCTTCGTCGTCGGGAAGGCGGGTGCGGAGGAAATTGGCGCCACAAATGGCCGCGGTGAGGTCCAGGTCAGAGCGCAGGCAGACAGGGCGGAAGGCAGGGGTGTCGAATTCAAAGATGTCGAGTAATAGGCCGAGGAGTGGAGACGAATGGAGGTCACGGAAGCGGCAGCGGATGAGCGGACAGCGTGGAGAGAGGAGCGGCTGGTGAGGGTGGCGCGGACGAGGGTTGGGAGGGAGGGGAGGCGGAGGAATATTTCCAGAAGGAGGTCGTCGCCGAGGGCGCATATGGTGGTCGGAGCTGGTGGGGATTTCGCCAGCGGCTCACATGCCATGGGAACACAGGGAATGAGTGAAGGTTGTCTAGTTTCAACCAAAGATAGAAGAAAGAAGCAAAGAGCCGTGAGCGCAAGAAAGCTCACGGACCAGGGCCAATATGGGTCGGCGCCCAGTATGCTAGATGTGACTTATGCAGTTCCGCTATAACAAAAAAAGGTGAGCAGGCAAACCAAAGCATATACCCTAAACTTCCGTTACACTTTGAAAGACAGGTTTAAATTCAATACAACTGACCGGTAGAATTTGCCGACTAGCAATGTATGCAACATATACAAAGATATATCTCGGAATATTTGCTTCGGTACAAAGATCTGCCCCTGTTGTTTTACATAGACTTCTGACACGACAGGCCATTAGTGAAACACTAAGCAATGATTATCACACCTTTTAGACTGCTACACAACATTCGAGTAGGTCAATAGTTGCAAGTACTTCGCTAGTTAGCTTCACTGTATCGTCCATCATTTCCTTCCCTCATTACATTTGCTTGCCACCTAACAGTTAAAATGAAGTTCACTGAAAGAGGTTTCCCTGGGAAACAACTATACAGTATGCTGAACCAGACTGTAGATTTACAACTCTGGTTTCTACCCAGTGTAGCTTCATAATTTGAAAGAACGTTTGTTGTGTTGAATGGAACACAGGATTTTCCTTCAGGGCATCAGGAGACCTATGATATAGTTCACTGAGCAGACATCACCTCAACAGTTTTGAGCAGCTAACAGGGGTTAGTTGGCTGCAAAATAGATAGTGATGCAGTCAGAAAACATGAATAAGCTGAATCTAGATTTAAGGAAAAAACCTCGTAGCATGGGATTTATCTTTCTTCTTCTGGCATTACATGCATATAGGAGCATTAGTTCCCGGCTCCACACGTGCCTAACATCCAAATCTGAAATTGCTCCAAATTGTTGACCAACATATTACGATGTGAACTACAATCACGTATATATTAACTAGCAAAAGAAAGGCGCGGCGGCACGCCGCGCCGGTGCTGAAGCTATATGAAAAGAACCTTGGAAGCACGAAGAGAAGGATGAATGAGATATACAGAAAAATTAGTTGCTAGCAGTATGGTCACAACATAATATGGCCAGTGTCTTGTATTACTTCACCACTTTGTTTTACTGGAATCCGTAAACATGAAAAGAAGATAACTGGTGATCTACCAGATAGATACATCTGTTCAAAAACCTGATCTTACAAAACATGATAGATAGGTGAGACAAATACGCATAGTGTCAATATGAACTGGTCTTATTAGGGCCAAAGCTTTATAGTAGTGAGTGAAGTCGGCAGCGCACACAGTTCCATAGTTTCGATGCACCTTCTTGATATTTGCACTTATATAGTCAACCTAGCAAAAGAAAAAGGTAAAAATGTTATATGAATATTAACAGCTGGACAACTAACAATCAAATTCATGTTGTGATTTTAGAACAAACTAATTGTGATTTTTCAACCTCGCCACAAACTACTATTTTTGTGGTTCATGCATGTGTGTGATTTCAGGACAATGAAGACTGAGAGGATTTATACCTGTAATAACACATGCACAACTTTCTCCTTGCCTCCTTCAGATGCATATCCATTCAAGCAAGGTCAGTTTTAGTCCTCATTGACAGGATTCATCGGCTCGATATTATCCAGTTGACCATGTCAAAACAGCAAGCAAAGCCAAAGAACTAAGAGAGGTAAAGTATATAGATTGTTTACCTCATCTGCTCTGCCACAGCCCTCCTCACCCTCGCTCCTCCAGCAATCGGTGCCTCCACTCTCAGGTGCCTGCGGCACTTGGCTTTCTTGGCAGATGTTCAGAACGTCTACTTGAAGAACTCGCTTATCATATTGCCAGAGCTCTAATTAATTAGTAACATAGAACATCTCCCTCAAATGATATCATAGTCAGTTAACGTAGAGCCTACAACACCATTCTTACATAATCATATAGCATATAACGTATTGTAATGTTATCATCCTTTCAAATGCTACCATAAATACTAAAATACCGTTGTCATGTATAGTTAAGAAAATTATTTCAGAACAATGCCTCCTTAATCCTAAGGTTTTTGAGCAAAACGTTTTTAACTAAGCCCTCTATGCGAAAATAATATCTGAACTCTGAACGAAAGAATTCAGCATGGATTGAGGACTCAAAAGTGTGCCAAAAAGAGATCTGCTAACCATCAAACTGTCACCAAAGGCAAATTAAACACAAATCAAGATTGATTCATTTCATATTCATCTACTTTAGAAATGCATGTCTGCCAGCCTGCTTACAAAACTCGAAGTTGAGCATCACTCAAAAATGGATGGCAACAAAAAAGTAATTGACTACAAAAAAATATTAGAGGGGCACCATGAGAACTTATGAAGTAAGGAAAACAATCCTGTTGTAAGAACTACAATCTGAATATCCTGCCTTCGAATCATGCTTATCTATTTCCACACAAAATCTTCTTTGTTGTTGGCAGAAAAACACAAAAGTCTAACATCTGCAAGGAAAGAGGGACAGCAAAGTAAATAAGGAGACGGAGATTTGCATATTTTTTATTGATTAATTTTGGAAATACAGAGCACAGAAGATAAATTACATATAATGAGCAACTGGTAAAATCTAGATCTTGAGAGAAACCACATGAAAATGTGGTGTGCACAAGTGAGATAATTGATGCAGTCAATGCCATGTCAACTGTCGAGAGCAATGTAAGACAATGAAATAGCTCGAAACAAAAGAACATGGAAACCAACCCAAATGTATAATCAAATATTTTTGCCATTCTCGTCTAAGATGAAATTGGCCTGATACACACACACACACATTCCCATTGATAATCATAAACATAAGAAACATGTGTATACAAGTTTACATTATAAGGCAAACATATATCACAGTCCACAACGGTGATATATAATAATAACCATATTAAGCTTTGATTTCCAGAATCAAGTACTACATCGTAAGGCAACTAAAAGAATGTAATGCTAGAGCAAGGAAGTCACAGCCTCCATCAAGATGTGAATGGTGCCAAACTGCCAATGCCCCTTTAATCTGGAAGGACCGTATTTTTGGAAACAATAATAGTAGGTAAACATATAGGTTTCGATCTAAATATATTACCTGGTGCATCAGGTGTCATGCTATTCTAGACAGTAAAAAAACATCGGACTCCAAAGGAACTTACCAGATCCACTTATAAATGTATATTTGTACATCAAATTGGGCTAGCTTCTCGGATCTGGCTCTGTGAAGCTAGACTTTTTGGCACTGCTCGACGCTGGAATTTCAGGAATCCAGAAGCTAGAGGACTTCTGAGCATGCCTTAAACCAGTTCAAATATTTGCTGCAAGGCAGACAATTTCATGGCTCGGCCAAAGCAAGCTAATATATCTAGGAATATTAAAATTCAAGTTAAAAAACCAAAACAATGAACAAACAGGAATCTGATATCTTATTATGCTGAAATCACCACAAGCATGAGCCAAATTTACTAATTCAGAGGTAATCTACAAATGTAAACCTATTACCAACCCATCCAAGCATTGAGTGGTGATGAAAAAAATGGTAGTCCGGTCCAGAACAACCAAAATGACCTTTCCAGATCACCATGCATTAGGTGCATTAAAAAGGCGCTTGCATATATTTTCATAATAAGCACACATTGAACAACATTTCAACCATGCACCTGACCACTGCAGTAAATAAATCAGTGCGTTGTCATTTTATTGATGACAAAAAAATAGAGCTCTACCATGAGTACATAGCAGATGTTCCATCAAAGAACTTGCATGCTTCTAATAAGGTCAGAGTCTTACCAATAGCCTTATTAAATACTGATAGTATCTATTTGCAGATTGGAGGCACTGAAGACACAACGATAATTGCTAGTGGACTATAATGATCACCAAGCCTGCCCATTGCAATCGAATGGCATTCCACAATTTATTGCACCATTGCCGATATCCAATAACCCTTTTGATATTCATATTTATCTTGTCTAACTGCAAAACAAAAGAAATTCTAGAAAAAGGTGAACCAGAAGCTTAACACAGCAAGAACCCAAATGGATGTGACTACAACCTGAAAACTATAAGAAATCAGATAGTTGTAGCATTATGTTGCTTGATCTTACTGAATGATCAAACCCAGACACGAAAAACTGTCTCTGAAAAGAAGAAAATAAACACTTGGCCAGAATTTTACAAATGATCTCTCTGTAGCAGTGCCCTTCACTGCTATGTACATCTACAAGGTTAAGTGAATAAAAAGAAACTCTAGTAATTATTCACCATGCATCGCAAGCACAAACCAAGGAAACACTAATCATCAAAAAGTATCAGGACGGAGGAAGATCTACTAAAAGAGATAGAAATAAGAGACAGACGAACATGTGATCCTCATGCTAGCACCGCTGTTTTCATCAACTGCAGCTTCGCCTTGCCACTCGGCTGAGTAAAACAGAAAAGGAGATCAATATTGTGCACCCATATGTCTAAGAAAGAGAGGAAGAGTCCAATGCTAAATACCAATTTCACAGACATCGTGTGACCAGCTCCAATAGAAGATATACCAATCGAATGAGCACGGTAAACACTGACAGTGGCCATTGACGGATGAGGAGGGTGGCCGATGACCCGAAGGTCCACGAATCCGCCGTCATAGAGCCAATGCCGTGACTACCATAGGGACCCCCCGCGAGAACACCAATGCCAATACGGAGAAGCGTTGCCACCAGGTGCGACACCTCCTGCCGAAACCAGTCTCTGCGGTGCCCGACAGCGGCGACCTCTGTCTGGAGCAGTGCCAAGGCCGCCCGCAGCTCACCACGATGTCGATTCCACCCGCCGTGGCAGTTTAGCGCCGCTCTGCCCGGCGATTGCACCCGCCGGCGCCGACCACACCACCGCGTAGAACACAAATTGAAGCCCCATCTGCAGCACAAACCTTGAAGCCGTCGCGCCCGAGGCCAAGCGCTGCCCTCCTAGAGCCTGGAGAAGCGCGTAATAGTTGAGCGGTATGCGGCCGAACCCGGCGCCCTCCATCCTCCATCCGCGTCGCCCACCGCTCTTTCCGCTCCCTACGCTGGCTGCCATCACGGGCCACGATGTTCTTCGGCCACGCCTCATGCTCTGTCACAGACTCACAGCCATCACCTTCTACGACGCCCCTCACAGCGCGCCAAGAAACGCATCGGCTCGGGACGTCGACAGGGAGAGAAGCCCAGAGGACTCCAGGCTGCCGTGATGCCTCTCCATCTTGCCGTTGTGTTCCAGCTCCTCGCCCCCGTGAACGGCGGCGCGCGGGGTGCCGACGCCTGCGGCGGCCAGCTTGCCTCCGTGGTCCAGCTCCTCTCGTCACCATGGCCGGTGGAGAGTGGGACGCCTCAGGCGAGGAAGCGGGATCGGCGATTGAGAGGAGGCGAGGAAAGAGGCGAAACGGCAAGCGGTAGTGGAGGGGAATACGTGCTGATGATGTGGGTCCTCGTTCATTATGATGTGTGTTTTCTGCTTGCCACGTTAGGTCTTAGGTGTGCTACGATTGACCAAGCACACGTGCGTAGATTAGACAAATAGTAAACTCATGTACGCTCGCTGAGCCAAGAAGCAAGAGACAAAAAAAACCGACAGACAGTCGACGCCGCACCACCGCACCGCTTTACCATGTTAGACTCACCACGCGACAGAGGCATAGTGAAACAAAATTGCTACGCACACCCAGATCTAAAACAGAAGAAGAAATACCAGTCTCAGTTAAAACTGATAGAAACTGCAAGATACCCCTATAACTGCACACGAATTGATAACAAAGGCATAGTAAAACACGTGTAAGCAAATGACATAGGCAGAAAGCAAAACCAAAAATCTGAGAAATCACGAAGTCGTTGAGGTTTAATATAGTAGTTATCTCTAAAGTTTGATGTGTAATGATCCTTTCATGTCTCTTGAGTGGATGAACTAAGATTTCATTGCTTGTTCTACATGATCACGGTGCACGATTATCCATTACCTCCTGACCCAGCAGAAAGTTGTGAATACTGGACTCCGCTGTGTACCTCGCAGGCACCTCCAACAATGCTACGATGTCCCCTCGAGAACACCGCCTGAACCTGCAATATTTTTATCAATCAAACCAAATAACCACATTGATTGTGTGTATGCACAGATTTGAGAAAAAATGAATTACATGTTGGCATGTCACTATAAGAACTAAAAAAGTAGAACCATAAATGATGAATCGACATGCTTGAAATGCACAAACTTTAGGATATATATAATATGGCATGTTTATATTGTCAAGCCAAATTTAGTACCACCTATAAAAATATTTCTCTGACTGGAAACCATTTCTTAAATTGAAGACCTAACGAAAACATGTGGATAGTCAATGCAAGGGCACGGATCTGTTCCTACAATCTGAATTGCACACAGAGAAATCCCACCAAACAGCAAGCTCATCTCCAAATATCACATGATGAATTTATGGATAAAGAATCAGTAATGAGAATCTAACAACAAGATTAAACATCCATATCGAGTAGATGGGCATAATCAAAACACTAAAATCTGCAATAAATAAGACAGGGAGGGGGATGGTGTCGTCTAGTTCTGCACATGGGCACATCTACCAACCCCATCGATTGTTGGCATACACCAGTGTGTACCACAACCTCTAATTTTGAATAGATCTTGTAGCTCCTATTTAGCATGTAGGCTTCTCTGTCAGACATGTTTGTCTATAATTCAAAAGGTACTCTAGGAGATGATCTGATATGTTTATCCACCAATAGCACAAGTCTTGAGGCCTAATGAATACACAAATGTTCATTACCTCCTGAACCAGAAGAAGGAAGAGGATTCGAGCAGCAGGATGTCGAAGCAGAACTCCTTGGTGTACCTTGCAGTCGCCTCCTCGCGATGGACACTGCCCCTGGATTCACAGCCTCCACCTTCACGTAATGAATCTCAATCAAACCAAAAGTACAAGCAGCATCAATGCGTGGGGGGATGCACGGAGAGGATGTCAAGGGGTGCAGCAGACCAACGCTTCTTCGTCCAAAGATGCGGCGTAGAAGGAGGAAGACGTCCTGTGCACGCCCTCCTGTCTTCTGGTGGGGGACAAACAAGATGGACGGCGCAACAGCGTGGCCACTGCCGGCGGCGTCAGACTTATTCTGTGCTCGGAGGTTTCTCGGCGGCGGCAGTAGCTCGTCCGGTCGCCGGAATCAAGAGAGCTTACTGGGAGACGAGAGGAGAACAAGGGTGGGGAGGGGGAATTCGTGGATTTTGTGGTGGAGGTGGTAATCTCCACGACCTCCACGATCGGCAGTTGCGGCGCACGAAGTTGGCCGGCGGTTGCCCCGGATTGACCCGCACGAGGCTGCTGGTGGTTGTGAGGCGACATGAGGGGATTCGGTCGGGGTCGGGGCATGGAATAAGGAGGCAGCGCCAGGGCGTCGTGTGCAGATGGCGCTGGGGTTCACGGGGCTGAGTCGGCCGGCGCAACGAGAGGTTGAGGAGGGGGCGGAGGCGGCGGACGATGATGGGGGCATGATCGTGTGGATCTTGGACTGAAGATTGGGAGTGGGTGGATCTGATTTTTCTGAGTTTTTTTTGCGCTATAAGGCGTGCGGGATATGGGGAGCGGTTTTATTCGTTCGGAAGAGGAGAGGGGAGGACGTACCATGGGACACCACCTCTAGCCATTTAATATAGTAGAGATAGCTATCTCAATTGTCTTGTAATCATGTGATTTTTACATTTTTCCTAATTTACTAATACAGTGGAGAGTACAGATATATTACTAGGATCAACATGCTTCTTTACATTTACAGTACAACCATTTTGTACAGATAACAGAAAGCTATTCAATCATAATTGCTTTATATATATGCATGATGAACAGGATAACTTACAAGACCTTGCTAATAAAAACAACTGAGAAAAGGAGAGTTCTTACTCGACAACTTAGAAATCTCGTCAGAAAATATTTCTTTAGGGGCATGGAAGCAAAGTAGCCTTTCTCGAGCTTTTCATATGCACTGTCATGAGCAATATGAATTAAGATACTTGTGCAGGAGAGCAGCTGCATCTTGATTTTTGCAGAACTTTGGATCCATGTGAGGCTAGGTACGAGCACCAAAACAAAGTGATATTACATCAAGAATGGCACAGAGAAAAATGTAGGCAATATAGCTAAAAAAATCTATGTACAATCTGTTCCCAGTATCACCAAAAGTAGTTTATGTGGAAGTGACTGTACTTAATTACCTCACATAACTATGGTTTGCTTTATCTGTATTTTAGTGTGAAAAGAAGAAAACGTCCAATAGAGGAACACCACGATTTGTTTAGCGCTAAGAAAACAACGGACTATATTTAACATTGTTTATGCAGCAACAAGATCAAGAGAAGCAAGAAGGTTGAAACACGATATTTGGCTTTGCAACTACATGGTAGATTTATGCAAAGTGCTAGAATATGGTACCCACATGATTGATTTTATTTCCATCTGACTCAAGAGAGCTTGAGAAATCTTGGTAAAAGGGTAAATGGGAACCGTCCTAGTTGGCATTCAGGAAATATATTGTCAATCACAGGGAATACTTTTTGGCAATGATCAAAGAAACCTGCAGGCAAGATGAAATTGTTCTAATTATTACATGATCTGGGAATCTTGCCCGTTAATATTCATTTTCTTCCATTGCAATATGAATCAGGGGCCTAGTCAATAGTGATGTTTGATCTGGAAAAAAAAAATCTGCTCAGAGGTTACAGATATTATACTTCCAGTACACTAGAAGTCTGGTCATTAGTATCCACAAAGTACACAAATAGCATGCAATTCCCAACAAGACATGGCATGTTGATTCATTCTACACATGAGTAATCTAACTAGGAGTGCATTGACAAAATCATAATAAGACATCAGTACAAACGTAAGGATAATCTTGAAGAAATGCAGTTTTAGTTATCTTCGTCCTAGTAATGTACCTTAGAAGAGTCAAGGGTTCACCCGATTGCGTCGCATCAAAGGAGGCCATGGCATCAAGTAGGGATATGAACGCTACAGCCAGCATGAAGGATATGACTGAGCTGATTCAGCTCCGCTGATACACAAGGATATGAACCAGCAAGGTAAACTATGAGCCATCTCACGGTAAGTAGACAAGTACACTAATCCATCAATAAATTGCCACAATCTTAAGTGAAAAATGATCCACTACCACTACTGAACACTGAATAATCACATCATTAATATTGTCATCACCGGCTCTCAAAATCCAGACAACAAGCATAGGTTGCACATCACAAACATTACAGAGCTTCCCATTCTTGGTCTCACCAGCCACAAATTCCCATTTTCCCTTCAAGGAGCACAGGCAGCTCGATTTCAGAGAACTGCAGTGTCGTGGTGTTCAGCACATGCATATTGCAGAGCCATAGTCACTCCTGTCTATCAATAATCTATCAATGGGGAAATATTTCTACAAGATGTGAACTATTGACCTGAAAGAACATTTAACTATGGTAGACCATTCGACAAACTTTGCAAGTTCCTGAAATTAGGCCAAGATAAAATTGGTATAGTACAAAACGATTCCCCTTAGCAAAGCAGGCAGTGCGCTTGGTGAGAAAACCATTGCACAACATGCAATTGGAAATAAAATGGGGTATTAGTGCAGCAACTAGAAATCCCACTGTCACAACATTCTACATGAATTCCTACACAACATATTACAATCATAAACCAAGCGATTCAAAGGCAGTGTCGGAGTCTTTGAGTGTGATGGGATCAGCAGTAGCTGGAGCAAATTTCATAATGTGTGTTTCAAGCTGCAGTAGCATTCCTGATAGAGCAATACCAAGTATGTATGATTGAGAAAAGTAATGTGAAATGATATGTAGTTAATTTCATTTATGCCAATTCGTTCACACGTTAAGGATTACAAATACATAGTTAGGTCAACACGTTGCTTAACATTGAAGAGAGAGAGAGAGAGAGCTAACTTTTTCGAGATTACGACAGGGAGCTAAACTTAAGAGACTTGTATAAAGATTCAAGAGAACTTAAGAAATCTTGCTAAAAGAGTAAATGGGAACCGTCCTGTTTGCCATTCAGGAAATATTGCCAATCACATAGAATACTTTTTCCAAGCACAAAAGAAAAACGTCAGCCATTTTCTAGCTACAAAAAGCACGATCATGTCAGCTATTAATGATAGATGACGAGGTTACAAAAAAGACTAAACATTCTCATCCCAACAGCAATGGAACATCTTGGTTTATTAATTCTACAGTGAGAAAACAACATACATAGTAGAAATAACATTCTCTGTTTCAAGTTTTCTTCTTCTGCCTAGTCAAGCCCCTTCGAGTTGAGGGTTCACCTTGTTGCATACCAATGAAGGAGGGAACGCCATGATGTAGGGATAGGAAATATTGGAGTGGGTGACAGTGCAGAGCTTACTCAGCTCCTCAGTTTCAAGGCAGAAGCACATGAAGTGACAAGAATTTGGACGCCTCTCACAGAAGGTGGAGAAATAAACAAATCCAGCAATAATCGCCACAATATGGAGCGAAACATCATCATCCAGACAATACCGAGAGATGTTATGTGTATCATCCTGCAGCGAAAATGTCTTATCCAGCGCCCATCTGTCTTCACCGTTGTTGTTGTCGGGTCTCCGGACCCAGACAACAAGCATGAGTTGAACTGCGCAAACCAGACAGAGCTTCCCATCTTTGGTCTCGCCGGGCTTAAATTCCTCTTGCCCTTCGGTATGCAGCGGCGGCTCGATCCGAGAGAACTGCAGCGTGGCTATGTTCAGCACGCGGATGTTGGTCTCGCTGGTGAATGCCCAATAAACAGAGCCATTCACTAGCGTACCATTCAGAGAGCTATATCCATCCTCCGAAAATGGGAAAACCTTCCACTCTCTGGTGTCTGATGAGAAGACCGCGGCCTGTGCCCCCCACTTTTCGTGAGAGACAGAGACAACATGGAAGGGCCTGTGGTTTTCTTCGGAGGCGAGCACGTGGAACTCAACGTACATGTCGCAGCAGATCTCGTCCGGCGGCACGGGGAAGAGATCCGGGGACCGTGTGAGGGGATCGTAGACGGCCATTTTCTTGATTTCCCAGTTGACGAGGACAACAAATCCGTCGCGGCAGTATTCCATTGACCATTGGGGATCGGGGCCATTATCGTCTTCGGGGAGCACGGTAAAGAAGACGTCCGCGCCGCGGATGGCGGCAGCGTGGTCCCGGTCGGAGTGGCGGCGGATGGGCGCGAAGACGGGTATGGATGGATCGTGTATGTCGAGGAATACGCCGAGGAGCGGTGGAGGGTGTAGCTCGCGGAAGCGGCGGCGGAAGGCGGGAGACGAGCGGACGGCGCGGAGGAAGGCGGGGCAGGCGAGTGCGGCGCGGACGAGGCTCGGGAGGGAGGGGAGGTGGAGAAATACCTCGCGCAGGAGGTCGTCGCCGAGGTCGCTTATGGTGGTGGGAGCAGCTGGCGGGGATTTCTTCTTCAGCGGCGGCGGCGGCGGTGGCAGCCGCGGTTGCTGAGAGGCCATGTCGCGACACTGGAAATGAGGAAAGGAAGGCGGCGTCATTGTTTCAAGGCAGCCCATAAGAAAGCAAGCAACCGGCCCAGTATGCAACAATGGACTCCTAGGGTGTGTTCGGTTTGGGAATGGGGTGGAACGGAGAACCGTTCCTGCGTTCGGTTGCAAACTGGAATGGAATGAAGTGATTCCTCCAAATGGAATATTCCCTCTAGATCCGGAATGAAGTGGTTCCTCCGATTCGGCCGGAAGAGGTGGAACGGGTGACTGTCACACGCTAATTAATTAAGTTTAGCAATAATTAACCAAGTTTAGCAATAATTAATCAAGTTTAGCACTACTTAATCAAGTTTAGCAAATAATTAATCGAGTTTAAAATAATTAATCGGGTGATTATCTCATCCATTCCATTCCATTCTTATCCCATTCCAAAACCGAACACAAGGATGGAACCGTTCCGTGACAATTTTTTTTGTCCAAACCGAACACAGGGATGGAACGGTTCCGTGCTAGTGGAATGGAATGGTTCCATTACATTCCACCCCATCCCCAAACCGAACACACCCCTAGTGAGGCCGTCCAAAAGCGCGTAATCGACCAACAGGAGTACTATTGCTGTTTTAGCGGTTACAATTCTGAATTAGAGCATCTCCACTCGTCCCCCCGAGGAGGCCCCCGGCGAGCGTTTTTTCCATCCGGACGGCGAAATTCGGCCCAGTCGCGCCCCCGGTTCCTCGTTTTCGTCCGGATTTGGGCCTAAATTCATCCGGCGATCCCACGCCCCCGGCCCCGGGGAGCTCTCGGGGACTCCGGACGAGTGAAAAGCGGGGAAGGGCCCGATCTGTCGGTGACTCGACGCACGAACCCCACCGCCACGTCGCTCAAAATCTCCCCCACCCCTCGTATCTCTCTCACCGCCGGCACCACCCCGCCGGCTTGTTGCCCAGATTGCGCCGCCACTCCTTCCCCACCAGCCACAGTTCCGCCGTGTTTGGACGACGGCCTATCTGGCTGCTCTTCCGCCGGCCTGTTTTCCGGCCTGCTTGCTCGTCGTCGCTCGCGGCTCGGGTTGCCTCGACCACGCCCGTCAGGTGTTCGTCCATTTGCCTCGCCGGCCATGGACTCGGACGAAGAGGAGGAGCAGATGTTCGTCGAGCTTATGCAAGAAGAGATGGCAGCAGCCGCCCAAGACGACGAGCACATGATGATCCTTGGTTGCTTGGCAAGCATGTACGCCGGACTGGCAACTCGTCGGCGTGGTGGGTCGGCACGAGGTCGCCGGAAGTGCAAGCCGAGACAGCGACTGGAGGGCTACTGCATGTTGTACGCCGACTACTTCGCCGACAATCCGTTGCACGGTGAGAGTGTTTTCCGGCGTCGTTTCAGGATGAGCAGAAAGCTATTTCTGCAAATTGTGTATGCCATCCGCCACTTTGATCCCTACTTCAGATGCAAGGCGGACTGCATGCATTGGCAATGGAAGAACTGTCCGTTTGCGTGGCAGGGAATGTACAAGGGTCACAAAAAAGGCTGCACTGTGATACTTGAAGCAGTGGCTACCCATGATCTTTGGATTTGGCACTCTTTCTTTGGTATGCCTGGATCCAACAATGACATCAACGTCCTAAACTGCTCCCCGGTCTTTTCCAAGCTTGTTGAGGGTCATGCTCCCCCGGTGGACTATGTGATCAATGGTCGGCACTACAACAAAGGATACTACCTTGCAGACGGTATCTATCCAAAGTGGGCAACATTTGTGAAGACGATCTCCAACCCTAGCACCCCCAAACTTTGCGAGTTTGTCAAGAAACAAGAAGCTTGCCGAAAAGACGTCGAGCGAGCATTTGGTGTCCTACAGCAGAGATTTGCTGTCGTCCGGTTCCCCGCTATGACTTGGTCCAAAGATCAGATGTGGGAGGTGATGAACTGCTGTGTGTGCCTACACAACATGATTATTGAAGATGAGCGAAAGCATCCGGTTCCTCTGGCTGAGCAACAAGCACCATATGAGAGAGAGGGTCCTCTTGCACAGCCTAATCACCAGGTGCCTCCATCATGGGCCGCCTTCATTGCTATGCGCCAGGAGATTCGAGACTCTACAATGCACCACGTAAGATGATCTGGTGGAGCACATATGGAGGCTCCGAGGCAACGCCAACGCCGACGCCAACTAGTCTGTCTTAATTTGTTTGAAAAATTGTGAAATTTGTGTGCTTCATTTGTTTCAGCACTTGTTAAACATTGTACTGTTATCGCCGAATTTGTTTCAGCAATTTTCGTCCTCTTGTTTGCCCAACTTGTTAAATTTTATGTTGAATTTGTTTGAAATATGTCAAATGGTCGAGGTTGGGGGTTTCCTGCCGGGGGGACGGCTGGAACTTCGGCGCTCCCCACGCCAAATCTTCATCCAATCCGGACGAAAATTTCGCCGGATTTGGGCGTGGGGAGCGCCAACGAGTGGGGATGCTCTTACTGATACATGCATGCAGTTACAGATAAAGTTAGGAGGGATACTCAGCCACGAGTTCCCTTGCCTACTATGAGAAGCATTTTATGCACACAAATTGAGCTGCAATATTAGCAAATCTGCGAAGAAAATGAAAAGAAAAGCTAGTAAAACTCCTACTAATCTCATTGGTTTCACCTATGATGATAGAAGGGGAAAAAGTCGAAAGAGAAGCACACCGTTCACTCGCTCGCCCCCCCCCCCCCCCGCGGGCGACGGGCGAACCCTAGCCGCCGCCTCCCCTAGTCCTCCTCCTCCCTCTTCCCCGGCCGTCTCCGCCGGCGTGGGCCGCCGGGCGTTGCCCGCGCGGTGTCGGCGGCGGTGGGGCTGACCTTCCACGGGCGCGGCGGGGGCGCGGGGGCCCTTGGCGGCGCGGTGCACCCGGCCGACGGCGGTCCGGCGCTGCGGCGTGAGACCCGCGCGCCGGGTGGGAGGAGGAACGGCGGCGCAGCTAGTTGGAGGCGGAGCAGCGACGGCGGGCGGCGCGGACGGGACCTGTTCGGGGCCCAGATCGGCTGGGCGGGTTTCCTGCGTTTTGGCGCGCCGGCGGAGCTCCCTGGCGGCGGAGATGGTGCGGCGGCGGTGGATGGGTGATGGCGGCGTTTCGGCCGGCCTGCTGCAGCTTGGCAGTGGGGCTTTACGGGCCTGGTTGGGCCCGGCCGGGCCAGCTTGGGCCTGGTTTGCCCCCTTTGCCATGTCCGGTCGGCGACCGCGAAGGCGGTGGAGGTAGTTCCCTCCTGCCCGGTTGGGGTGCCGCTACCCCCGTCCCTGCCCATGTCGTCTCTTCCTCTAGGCCCTGTTCCGGTGACCACAGTGCGACGGCGAGGGCGACTACAAGACCGTGGTGGTGTGTGCTGGTGGGTGACATGTTTGGTGGAGCACGTCGGAGCGTTCAGGGTGGTGGGTTTGGTGGTCGGGAGAAATCCGTGTCGGCATGTCCGACTCCGACGCGGCGACGCCTGCGGGTGCTGCCTCCCTTCTTGAAGGGCGTCGGATGTATCCCTCCCTAATCCCTTCCGCGTACCGGGGAAAACCCTAGGCCGAGGTCGGGAAGCAGCGGCGTCGTCGTCGTTCCCTTGTTGAAGGTGCTGCTTGGTATGCGGCGTCTCAGCGTGCTAGGAGCGTGGTGGTACTTCTTCGGAGGGCACAGCGGTTGCGGAGTCATCATCGTTTTCGTCAATCTGCCGGTGTCGGCATTAGTTTCTTTTTCCTTTCTTTTTGTCCTTTGGGCTGGGTTGTGCTGCGGCCCCAGCTATTTTGTTGTATCGATTGGTTGCTATATTAATATAGCGGGGCAAAAGCCTATTTCGAGGATGATAATAGAAGGGATTTTAGAGCGGTGAAAGTTGTCATCATGCCACATATTGGTCATTGTTGGGGGGATGACCCCCGGTATGCCAAAGGCATTGCAAACCGGATGGTTTGAGCCATCAAGATACCAGTTTAATGTTTATACCGGAGGACAAAGTTAAGTGTTTGGCTTAGTAGAGCTAAGCCGGTATCCCCAAGAGGGGTATACCGGAACCGGGTAAAGAAGACACCGGGCTACCGGTAAGAAGAGCATGTCGGCAAGACTGGCCAAAGATTCTCTTTAGAGCTAGAGGACAAAGATGAGCAAAGCAAAGTAGCTTTAAACGAAGCCCTGGCGCCAAAGAGGAGAATGACGCTGAAAGAAGCCGGAGGACGTCAGCCTCCCTGATTAAAGAAGACCCCGGCGTCATCTATGATTAAAGTAGCTTTGTAAAGTAGTTTGTCTAGTCAAAGATGCCATTAGGGTTTCTTGCCCTGTAAGCCACCCTCTCCCCTATATAAGGAGAGGGGGCACTACCCTTTGGGGACGACGAACCTTGTATGCAAAAACCTGTATCCTGTGGAGATCAATGAAGAGAAAGATCTAGAGCAGAGTTCTTCCTTGTGTGTTTCTTCTTCTACCTTTGCCTTTGGCTGAGTTCTTGAGGAAACCATCCGGAAGTTCATCCAATCTAATCACAAACCCTCCCCCGAATCCTCTTGCGCCCATTCGGCCCCAACTTAAGCCATCCCATGGCATCTGCTCGTTCACCACGACGATAGTTGGCGCCCACCGTGGGGCATGAAGTGGCGCTTGCTGGAGTTCACATTCGGGCGGGCCTCCTCGACGTCGCCGGCCAGCGTACGGTGTCCGCGCTGGTGCAGCGCATCTACTCCATGGATTTCATCAACGACAACGCGGGCTGCTTCGCCAACGGCGGCATCTTCCCCAAGAACGGCCGCATCATCGAATTCGGCAGCCACCGCATCTACTTCGGCACCGTCCCTGCGCGCCAGTGCCTCTCACCGGTGCTGGTGGCGCCGGATCCGCCAAGGTGGCTACATGCTGGCCGCGCCCCCGGCAGCGTGGAGGTGATGATGGTTGCCGTGGTCGGAGCCGGCAAGGAAGTCGTGGAAGAAGGAGTTGGGCGTGCGGCATCAACCCGCGCGGCCAAGCCACCGCTGGAGCGCGACGCAGGCGCTGCGGGAGCATCGTCCGCCCTACCGGAGACACCGCTTCAAGCGGCGATGAGCGTCCTCGCCACGCCCATCGCGCAGAACATCGACCCAGCAGCGGCGCAGGCGGAGCTGGAGGCGCAGCGCCAGAAGCTGCTCGAGAACGGCAAGGACGTCATCAGGGCGCAGCGCGAGCTGAACCTAACCATACGTGAGTATAACGCTGCCCATGGCTTTGCTTCAGTTAGCGCTCATGCTGCTAGGATACCAGAAAACCGGCTTAAGGCTCGCAATCTAGATCAGGATTTGCGTAAGGAGATTCTTACCGGAAAGAGTACCTCTGCATCTATGAGCATCGTAGAGAAACCTAAGTACAGTAGCCCGGATAAAACTATAAAAGCTGCTAAGGCCGCGGTAGACCTGTGTGAATCGCTTTCCGGGGACGCTCTGGCAAAACAACAAGAGCGCGTCCAGGAGCCGCTTGAAACTATCGAGCAGCTTGCTAAGCTGAACAAGGCTGTGGCTTCAAAGTCCGCGCGTTCAACAAAGAATGCCGGTAGCAAGTCCCATGGGCAGGCATCGTCCCCCCATCCGGATAGAAGAAGAGAAAAGGAGATGAATGCGCAACAGATGACTGTATATGATCCGGTTCTTGCCGGAAAGCAACAAGCCGGGCAACACGATGCTGGTAGAAAAAGCCAAGGGGCAGACCGAGGCTATGCCAAAGGAGGCTATGCCGGAAACAATCATGCCGGTAAACATGAGACCGGGCAAAATTATCGAACTGCAAGGGCAGCGTACGAAGAGGAAGAAATGCTTCCCCCGAGGTACCGGCAGGCAAGGGCCGCGGTACCGGAAAATTACGATGAGGCAGATTCAACAAGACTCACAGCACACCGGAACCCATTGGGAGAACGACTGCGAGAAAGATACCTGCCGGAACGGGATGCAAGGCACCGTCTGGATAGAGTATATTTGTCAGAAATAATCGAAGCAGAAGGTCCTCCGGGCCCAAAATGTTTTGGTCCGAGGATCATGAAAGAAGGACCACCGGTTCGCAACTTCCCGTTGCCCAGTGACACGAAAACATATGATTGCACCACTAAGCCGGAAGACTGGCTCGCGGATTACGTGACCGCGGTATACGTCGCTGGTGGCGGAGGAACCGTAGCTGGAGGAGGAAACCGGCGTTGGGCCGTGAGAATCATACCATCATTCTTGGTGGGACCGGCACGAATCTGGCTGAACAACTTACCGGCCGGAAGCATAAACGGTTGGTTGGACTTTGAGGAAGCTTTTGTAAGTAACTTCAGCAGCACGTACCGGAGGCCAAACAGGCCGCAACAGCTCGCCATGTGCGTACAGCGCCCAAATGAAACAGACCGGGATTACCTGGCCCGGTGGAACACCACAAGGAATTCCTGTGAAGGGGTGATAGAGGCGCAAGCCATTGCTTGGTTTAGCAGTGGGTGCAGAAGAGGTTCACCGTTGTGGCAAAAGCTACAGCGAAACATGCTGGCAACTCTGGCAGAAATGATACGTGTGGCTGATAACTACGCATTGGGAGACCCAATGCAACCGGCAGTACAAGCTGAGCCGGAATAATTAAACCCACCTCAGCAGCGCCAAGAGCAACACCGGGATAGCCGGAACAACAAAAGAAGGGAAGATTTCCCGGATCGAAGGTACGGTCCGCAGCAAGTTGCTGTTGTACAAGAGAACTCTGAGGCCAGCGGCAGTCAGAGGCAAAGAATTGGATCGCAGCCGTGGGCGGGTCCTAAGAAACAGTGGGTAGAAAAGAAACCCTAGGGCCAGAAAAAGAATTGGCAGGAACCTGTGAAATACACCATGGAAGCCGTGATGGATCAACCATGCCGGTGGCACACTCCGAATCTGGCTCACCCGTCAAATCATCTGACGAAGGATTGTACTTGGACCAAGTACTTGATGCTCAATGGAACGGTGAAAGATGCGCAAGCACAAGGGTGCTCCACAATGCTACCACCACCTCAGGACATGCTACGTCAGCATCAACTGCCACCACCACCGCCGCTTACCGGAGCAAATGCTTTACCGGTACAGCCTCAGCCAAACCGGCAGCAACACCAGCAGGTTAACCAGGTGGGAGAAGGCAATGGCCAACCGCCTCCACCGGCACCTTTGGGCCGGAATGTTTACCATGATCCGGATATGTGCTGATGAGATCTAAGATCCCGGGAGTGGCCCGATCTCGCGATTTAACCCCGAAAACCAAGAGAAGAGGTGGGAGAATGCGAGGAACACGAAGAACACGAAGAACGCCGGTACTCACGCACGCACACCAACCCGATACACCCGATGCTTACCCCCGTGGCTCGATGGACCACGCCAATAGAATCACCCGGAAGAGGCACGCGGCAGAATTCCCGGTGAGAGATTGGGGTTGGAGAAGAAGAGATTGATGAGGGAGAGAGAGTAGCTTGTACTAGAATCTCACTCAGCAATATCCAAATCAACAACCAGGATGCCTTGATTACAGAGGGATGATAACCCTAGGGAGACTAAGCTCAAAGTTATGTTTAAGCCTAATGCAAGTCTGAGGGGTAAAGGAGGGGTCCAGGCTACTTATATAGGCATACATGGCCAGCAAGGCGAAAAGGTACGCGAATGGATAACTTAGGCAGTTTGGTGAGTCATTCCCGTCAAATCCGGTTTGGAATCCGGTCAGACCGGGCCTATGGCCGGGTGGTCCGGTCCTGGGTCCGGTCGACCGGGCGCCAACCGGAATCTTGCGAAGTTTCCGGTTTCCTTCCGGTACGATGCAGGGAAATCCGGTTGGGCGCCCAGTTGACCGGGCCTGGGACCGGACGGCCCGGTTGTGGGGCCGGTCTGACTGGGTCCTGGACCGGCCAGCGTTCTTCCCTTCCTTTGAGCGCTTCGAGCGACGTCGTGTCCAGCTTCGTGATCATCTCCATGTCCCGCTGCTCCTCTCCTTCCCTTGGCCATGGCGTGTCCTCCTCCTCGGGGTCTTGATGCGCCTTGTACCTAATGACACATAGCACATCCGCATGAGGTAGTATTCCATCCAAAGGGGTGCTAAGATCAAGGGTGGTGAGGAGCGAGTTCACCTCATCATGTAGAGCTTTGACTCGAGCTCGCGTCATTGGTCCACTTGGGGGACTTGTTGGTCTTGGTGTAGCGTCGTCGGTGAGTGGGGCTACATCATGTGCTGCGTTGTGTTTGTTACTGAGCCAACCGACAGACAAAGCCTGCATCGTCGTTCCATGGAAGTGAACGCTGTGATGCCGGCAGTGCCAAAATACATGCTGTGGTCAGATCAAGAGATCTCCTGGTCGTTCAAGGATCACCCCAAGATAATGCCTAATCCGGGTGGTTACGCTCTTGTGGTAGATCCGATCATGCATGGGCCAAACGCTCGAGTCAGGTTCAGCAAGGTGCTGATAGAAAATGGGAGTAGCATAAACATCATGTACCGGAACACCATGCACACGCTAGGCATAACAGAAAACATGCTGCAGCCAACCCGCACAACATTCCACGGAATCGTTCCGGGTTTGTCCTGTGCGCCAGTTGGAAAGGTCCGGGTGGATGTGTCGTTTGGAGGACGTGACAACTGCCGGGTGGAAAATGTTGAGTTTGAGGTGGTGGACTTAGATAGTCCTTACCATGCGTTGCTTGGAAGACCGGCATTGGCTGCTTTCATGGCCTCGACTCACACGGCTTATCTCAAGATGAAGATGCCGGCACCTCGTGGACCCTTAACTATGGTGGGAAACTACAAAGTCTCACTGGAAACCGCTTCAGCCGGATCAAACCTGGCAGAATCGCTGGTGATTGCAGAGGAAAAGAGGAGGATGCAAACTGCGGTTGCGCTGGCTCAGTCCTCACAGCTGAGCTTAGCGGCAATGAGTGCGAACTTGGGCACACCGGCATTCAAGCCGACAAAAGAAACAAAGGACATTGTGCTGGACCCGGCTTACCCTGAGCGCACCGTTCGTATCGGTGCTGGCATGAATGAAGCATAGGAAAGCGCGCTCGTCAGCTTCCTCCGTGAGAATCGGAATATCTTTGCTTGGTCTACTGATGACTTGGTGGGTGTTCCGAGGGAGCAGGCTGAGCACTCTTTAAACGTCCGGAAGGATGCTAAGCCGGTGAGGCAGCCGCTGTGCCGGTTTGCTGAAGACAGGAGAAAGATCATTGGAGAAGAAGTGACAAAGCTGTTGGTAGCCGGTTTCATCGTGGAAGTGCTGCACACTGAGTGGCTGGCCAATCCGGTGCTAGTCGAAAAGAAGAAAGAAGAGAACCTCGAAGCAAAAGCTCCAAAGGTGTGGCGCATGTGCATCGACTACACCAACCTGAACAAAGCTTGCCCAAAAGACCCTTTCCCTTTACCTCGGATCGATCAAGTGATTGATTCCACTGCTGGGTGTGAGCTGTTGTCTTTCTTGGATGCTTATTCCGGTTTCCATCAAATCCCCTTGAAAAAGGAAGATCAAATAAAAACTTCATTCATTACCCCGCACGGGGCTTATTGCTATGTCACTATGCCTTCTGGTTTACGCAACGCTGGTGCAACGTACCAGCGCTGTATGCAAAAATGCTTGTTTGACCAAATCGGAAAAAATGTGCAAGTCTATGTGGACGATGTCGTAGTGAAAACTAAGGTAAAAGAAACCTTAATCGATGACCTCCGGCAAACATTTGATAACTTGAGAAGATTCCGGATGAAGCTCAATCCGGCAAAATGCACCTTCGGTGTTCCTGCCGGCAAGTTGCTTGGCTTTCTCGTATCAAGCCGGGGCATTGAGGTCAATCTGGTAAAAATCTGGGCAATCGAAAGAATGACTATACCGCGCGATCTCAAGGACGTGCAAAAGTTTACCGGAAGCTTGGCATCGCTGAGCCGGTTCATAAGCAGGTTGGGAGAAAAGGCTTTGCCACTCTATGCTCTCATGAAAAAATTCGATACGTTCGTCTGGACCCCACAGGCAGATGCAGCGTTTAAAGAGCTAAAAACAATGCTGGCCACAGCGCCTATATTGGCTTCACCTCTAGAAAGAGAGCCTATGCTATTGTACATAGCAACAACAAACCGGGTTGTGAGTGTAGTGGTTGTGGTTGAAAGAGAAGAGGAAGGAAAAACCGTGCAGAGACCGGTATACTACCTGAGCGAGGTGCTCTCCCTCTCAAAACAAAACTACACGCACTTCCAGAAAATGACTTATGGCGTGTTCATGGCCGCCACAAAGCTTAAGCATTACTTTGAGGAGCACCCCATGAAAGTGGTGAGTGAGGCACCCATTTCCGATATCATGTGCAACAAAGATGCTAGCGGTAGGATTGCAAAGTGGGCAATCCAGATATCACCGTACGTACCGGTGTACGAAAGAAGGGATGCCATAAAATCGCAAGCTTTGGCTGATTTCCTTGTTGATTGGGCGGAAATGTAGTACAAGCCGCCAGACCAAAAAATAGAATACTGGAAGATGCACTTTGACGGATCCAAACTCAAAGAGGGTCTAGGTGTAGGGATTCGTTGCAAAGAAAACAAAAAATTTCCTACCGCGAACACTCAATCCAAGCCAAGATGCAATCTAGAAGACGGTAGCAACGAGGGGATTATCGAGACTCACCCTTGAAGAGATTCCAAAGCCTACAAGATGAGGCTCTTGTTGCTGCGGTAGACGTTCACTTGCCGCTTGCAAAAGCGCGTAGAAGATCTTGATCACGGCGCCACGAACGGGCAGCACCTCCGTACTCGGTCACACGTTCGGTTGTTGATGAAGACGACGTCCACCTCCCCGTTCCAGCGGGCAGCGGAAGTAGTAGCTCCTCTTGAATCCGGCAGCACGACAGCGTGGTGGCGGTGGTGGTGGAATTCTCCGGCGGAGCTTCGCTAAGCGTGCGGGAGAGAAGGAGGAGTGGGGCGGCTAGGGTTTGGGGAGAGGGGGGCGCCGGCCACTTGAGGGGTGCGGCCACCTTGTGGTGTTGGGGTGGCCGGCCCCCTCCCCTTGGCCCTCATTATATAGGTGGAACACCCAAGAGTTGGTCTACAAGTCTTCGAATAAGACCCCAAACCAAAACCTTCCATATCACATGAAACCTACCCAAGCTAGGACTCCCACTAGAGGTGGGATTCCCACCCTTCCTTGGGAGGGGGTGGCCGGCCCCCTTAGGGGAATCCACTTGGGACTCCTCCCCCCTTAGGGTTGGCCGGCCATGGTGGTGGAGTCCCTTTGGGACTCCGCCTTCCAAAGTGGTTTCTTCCGGACTTTTCTAGAACCTTCTAGAACCTTCCATAGAACCTTCCGGATCATTTTAAATCTTATAAAATGACTTCCTATATATGAATCTTATTCTCCGGACCATTCCGGAACTCCTCGTGATGTCCGGGATTTCATCCGGGACTCCGAACAAATATTCGAACTCCATTCCATATTCAAGTTCTACCATTTCAACATCCAACCTTAAATGTGTCACCCTACGGTTCGCGAACTATGCGGACATGGTTTGAGTACTCACTCCGACCAATAACCAATAGCGGGATCTGGAGATCCATAATGGCTCCCACATATTCAACGATGACTTTAGTGATCGAATGAACCATTCACATACGATACCAATTCCCTTTGTCACGCGATATTTTACTTGTTCGAGGTTTGATCATCGGTATCACTCTATACCTTGTTCAACCTCGTCTCCTGACAAGTACTCTTTACTCGTACTGTGGTATGTGGTCTCTTATGAACTCATTCATATGCTTGCAAGACATTAGACGACATTCCACCGAGAGGGCCCAGAGTATATCTATCCGTCATCGGGATGGACAAATCCCACTGTTGATCCATATGCCTCAACTCATACTTTCCGGATACTTAATCCCACCTTTATAACCACCTATTTACGCAGTGGCGTTTGATGTAATCAAAGTACCTTTCCGGTATAAGTGATTTACATGATCTCATGGTCATAAGGACTAGGTAACTATGTATCGAAAGCTTATAGCAAATAACTTAATGACGTGATCTTATGCTACGCTTAATTGGGTGTGTCCATTACATCATTCATACAATGATATAACCTTGTTATTAATAACATCCAATGTTCATGATTATGAAACTAATCATCCATTAATCAACAAGCTAGTTAAGAGGCATACTAGGGACTCTTTGTTCTTTACATATCACACATGTATCAATGTTTCGGTTAATACAATTATAGCATGGTATATAAACATTTATCATAAACATAAAGATATATAATAACCACTTTTATTATTGCCTCTTGGGCATATCTCCTTCAGTCTCCCACTTGCACTAGAGTCAATAATCTAGATTACATTGTAAGGTACCTAACACCCATGGCATTCTGGTGTTGGTCATGCTTTGCCCTAGGGAGAGCTTTAGTCAACGGATCTGCTACATTCAGATCAGTGTGTACTTTGCAAATCTTTACTTCTCCATCTTCTATGTACTCGCGAATCGAGTGGTAACGCAGCTTGATATGCTTCAGCCTCTTGTGTGACCTTGGTTCTTGTGCATTGGCGATGGCACCCATGTTGTCACCGTAGATGACTAGTGGGTCCAATGCACTAGGAACCACACCGAGCTCTACAATGAACCTCTTCATCCATACCGCTTCTGATGAAGCCTCTGAAGCCGCTATGTACTCTGATTCTGTTGAAGACTTCGCCACCGTGCCTTTGCTTCGAGCTTGCCCAGCTTACTGCAACACCATTCAATATAAACACGTACCCAGACTGTGACTTAGAGTCATCAGGATCAGTGTTCCAACTTGCATCGGTGTAACCGCTTACAACGAGCTCTTGGTCACCTCCATAACAAAGAAACATATCCTTAGTTCTTTTCAAGTACTTCAGGATATTCTTGACCGTTGTCCAGTGTTCCATTCCTGGATCACTTTGATATCTGCTAGTCAAACTAACAGCATGTGCTATATCTGGTCTAGTACATAGCATGGCATACATGATAGATCCTACTGCCGAGGCATAGGGGATATTACTCATCCTTTCTCTTTCTTCTGCCGTAGCCGGTCCTTGAGTCTTACTCAACACCTTGCCTGGTAACATAGGTAAGAACCCTTTCTTACTTTCGTCCATTCTAAACTTCTTTAGAATCTTGTCCAGGTATGTACTCTGTGATAGCCCTATTAGGCGTCTTGATCTATCTCTATAAATCTTGATGCCTAATATATACGATGCTTCACCAAGGTCTTTCATTGAAAAACTATTATTCAAATAACCTTTTACACTGCTTAATAGTTCTATATCATTCCCAATCAATAATATGTCATCTACATATAATATCAGGAATGCTACAGAGCTCCCACTCACTTTCTTGTAAATACAGGCCTCTCCATGACCTTTGTATAAACCCGAAGTCTTTGATCACCTTATCAAAGCGTCGGTTCCAACTTCTTGATGCTTGCTTCAGTCCATAGATTGAACGCTGAAGTTTGCATACTTTGTCAGCATTTTTAGGATCGACAAAACCTATGGGTTGTACCATATACAACTCTTCCTCAATGTCTCCATTAAGGAACGCCGTTTTGACATCCATCTGCCAAATCTCATAATCGAAAAATGCAGCTATTGCTAACAAAATCCTCACAGATTTTAGCTTCACTACAGGTGAGAAAGTCTCATCGTAGTTAACTCCTTTAATTTGTTGGAAACCCTTTGCGACAAGTCGAGCTTTATAGACAGTAATATTACCATCAGCATCTGTTTTTCTCTTGAAGATCCATTTATTCTCGACAGCCTTGCGGCTATCAGGTAAGTCTACCAAAGTCCATACTTTGTTATCATACATGGATCCCATTTCGGATTTCATGGCTTCTTGCCATTTGTTGGAATCTGGGCTCATCATCGCTTCTTCATACGTCGCAGGGTCCTCATCATTGTTGTCCACAATCATGACATTTAGCCCCGGATCATACCACTCCGGAGTGGCACGTTCCCTTGTCGATCTGCGAGGTTCAGTAGTTTCCTCGTTCGAAGTTTCATGATCATTATCATTAGCTTCCTCTGTTGCCGGTGTAGGCGGTACAGGTACAACTTCCGGTACTGCGCTACTCTGATCAACGAGTATAGATTCATCAATCTCATTGAGTTCTACTTTTCTTCCAGTCACTTCTTTAGTGAGAAATTCTTTCTCAAGAAAGGTTCCGTTCTTAGCAACAAAGATTTTGCCTTCGGATCTGTGATAGAAAGTGTACCCTATAGTTTCCTTAGGGTATCCTATGAAGACGCATTTCTCCGCTTTGGGTTCTAGCTTGTCCGGTTGTAACTTCTTTACATAGGCTTCGCAACCCCAAACTTTAAGGAACGACAGCTTAGGTTTCTTGTTAAACCATAATTCATACGGTGTCGTTTCTATGGATTTTGATGGTGCTCTATTTAAAGTGAATGCGGCTGTCTCTAATGCATAACTCTAAAATGATAACGGCAAATCAGTAAGAGACATCATAGAACGAACCATATCTAAGAGAGTTCGATTATGACGTTCGGACACACCGTTTCGTTGTGGTGTTCCCGGCGGTGTCAATTGTGAAAGTATTCCGCATTTCTTTAAATGCATGCCAAACTCATAACTCAGATATTCACCTCCGCGATCAGATCGTAGAAATTTAATCTTCTTGTTACGTTGATTTTCTACTTCACTTTGGAATTCCTTAAACTTCTCGAAAGTTTCGGATTTATGTTTCATGAAATAGATATACCCATATCTACTCAGATCATCTGTGAAGGTTAGAACATAACGATAACCACCGCGCGATGCTACACTCATTGGTCCGCACACATCGGTATGTATGATTTCCAATAAGTCAGTAGCTCGCTCCATCATACCAGAAAATGGAGTCTTAGTCATTTTTCCCATTAGACATGCTTCGCATCTATCAAGTGACTCAAAGTCAAGTGATTCAAGTAATCCATTGGTATGGAGTTTCTTCATGCGTTTCACTCCAATATGACCAAGACGACAGTGCCACATATAAGTAGAATTATCATTCAATTTAATTCGCTTAGCATCAATGTTATGTATATGCGTATCACTACTATCGAGATCTAACAGAAATAAGCCATTCTTTTCAGGTGCTCGACCATAAAAGATATTATTCATAAAAATAGAACAACCATTATTCTCAGACTTGAATGAATAACCGTCTTGCATTAAACAAGATCCAGATATAATGTTCATGCTCAACGCGGGTACAAAATAACAATTATTTAGGCTTAAAACTAATCCCGAAGGTAGATGTAGAGGAAGTGTGCCGACAACGATCACATTGACTTTGGATCCGTTTCGAACGCGCATCGTCACTTCATCTTTCAGTAGTCTTCGTTTATTCTTTAGTTCCTGTTTCGAGTTACAAATATGAGCAACCGAACCAGTATCAAATACCCAGGTACTAGAACGAGAACCAGTGAGATAAACATCTATAACATGTATATCAGATATACCTTCTTTCTTCTTCTTGACAAGGCCGCTCTTCAGATCAGCCAGATACTTGGAGCAATTACGCTTCCAATGTCCCTTCTCCTTGCAGTAATAGCACTCAGCATCAGGCTTAGGGCCGTTCTTAGGTTTCATAGGAGGCGTGGCAGCTTTCTTGCCACCCTTCTTAAATTTTCCCTTAGACTTGCCCTGTTTCTTGAAACTGATGGTCTTGTTGACCATCAACACTTGGTGCTCTTTCTTGATCTCAATCTCAGCAGCTTTTAGCATGCCAAAGAGTTCAGGTAACTCCTTGTTCATGTTCTGCATATTGTAATTCATCACAAAGTTCTTGTAACTTGGTGGCAGTGATTGAAGGACACGATTAATCCCCAGTCTATTAGGAATCACTATTCCCAAGTCACTGAGTTTCTTCGCATGCCCGGTCATAACGAGCATGTGCTCACTAACGGAGCTGCCTTCTTCCATCATGCAGCTGAAGAAGTGTTTCGATGCTTCATAGCATTCCACGGCCGCATGAGTCTCAAATATAGCTTTCAGCTCATTGACCAACTCATGAGGATCGTGGTGCTCAAAACATTTTTGAAGATCGGCTTCCAGACTGCACAAGAGGGCACACTGAACTTGAGAGTATCGAGTTTTCCGAGTCGCGTAAACATTCTTTACTTCATCGGTTTCAGTTTCTGCAGTAGGGTCACCTAGCGGTGCATCAAGCACAAATTGCAGATTTCCGCCAGCGAGGAAGATCCTCACATGATGGAACCGGTCGGTGAAGTTGCTACCGTTGCTCTTAAGCTTTTCTTTCTCTAGGAACTGGTTAAAATTGATTGGGGACGCCATCTCTACAACATATATTTGCAAAAGTTTAGACTAAGTTTATGACAAATTGAGTTCAAATTTTAATTCAACATAATTAAAAATCTAGGTGAACTCCCACTCAAAACAATATCCCTCGCATTGTCTTAGTGATCACACGAACCAAATCCACCACACCTAAGTCCGATTCATGCTCATCATATCAACCATATGATTCATGCTCAAAGTGTTCATCATATCAACCATATGATTCATGCTCTACCTTTCGGTATCACGTGTTCCGAGACCATGTCTGTACATGCTAGGCTCGTCAAGGCCACCTTAGTATCCGCATGTGCAAAACTGTCTTGCACCCATTGTATGCACTTGTTGATTCTATCACACCCGATCATCACGAGATGCTTCGAAACGACAAGTCTTGGCAACGGTGCTACTAAGGATGAACACTTTATTATCTTGAGATTTTAGTGAGGGATCATCTTATAATGCTACCGTCGCGATCTAAGCAAAATAAGATGCATAAAAGGATTAACATCACATGCAGTTCATATGTGATATGATATGGCCCTTTTGTCTTTGCGCCTTTGATCTTCATCTCCAAAGCACGGACATGATCTCCATCATCTTCGGGCATGATCTCCATCATCGTCGGTGTAGCGTCAAGGTCAATGGCGCCGTCTTCATGATTGTCCTCCATGTAGCAACTATTACAACTACTTTGAAATACTACTCAACATGAAATTTAAAGACAACCATAAGGCTCCTGCCGGTTGCCACAATACAATAATGATCATCTCATACATATTCATCATCACATTATGGCCATATCACATCACCAAACCCTGCAAAAACAAGTTAGACGTCTCTAATTTGGTTTGCATATTTTACGTGGTTTAGGGTTTTCGAGAGAGATATAATCTACCTACGAACATGAACCACAACGTTGATACTAATGTTGTCAATAGAAGAGTAAATTGAATCTTCACTATAGTAGGAGAGACAGACACCCGCAAAGCCTCTTATGCAATACAAGTTGCATGTCGAACGAGGAACAAGTCTCATGAACGCGGTCATGTAAAGTTAGTCCGAGCCGCTTCATCCCACTATGCCACAAAGATGCAAAGTACTCAAACTAAAGACAACGAGAGCATCAACGCCCACAAAACCATTGTGTTCTACTCGTGCAACCATCTATGCATAGACACGGCTCTGATACCACTGTAGGGATTCGTTGCAAAGAAAACAAAAAATTTCCTACCGCGAACACGCAATCCAAGCCAAGATGCAATCTAGAAAACGGTAGCAAAGAGGGGATTATCGAGACTCACCCTTGAAGAGATTCCAAAGCCTACAAGATGAGGCTCTTGTTGCTGCGGTAGACGTTCACTTGCCGCTTGCAAAAGCGCATAGAAGATCTTGATCACGGCGCCACGAACGGGCAGCACCTCCGTACTCGGTCACACGTTCGGTTGTTGATGAAGACGACGTCCACCTCCCCGTTCCAGCGGGCAGCGGAAGTAGTAGCTCCTCTTGAATCCGGCAGCACGACGGCGTGGTGGCGGTGGTGGTGGAATTCTCCGGCGGAGCTTCGCTAAGCGTGCGGGAGAGAAGGAGGAGTGGGGCGGCTAGGGTTTGGGGAGAGGGGGGCGCCGGCCACTTGAGGGGTGCGGCCACCTTGTGGTGTTGGGGTGGCCGGCCCCCTCCCCTTGGCCCTCATTATATAGGTGGAACACCCAAGAGTTGGTCTACAAGTCTTCGAATAAGACCCCAAACCAAAACCTTCCATATCACATGAAACCTACCCAAGCTAGGACTCCCACTAGAGGTGGGATTCCCACCCTTCCTTGGGAGGGGGTGGCCGGCCCCCTTAGGGGAGTCCACTTGGGACTCCTCCCCCCTTAGGGTTGGCCGGCCATGGTGGTGGAGTCCCTTTGGGACTCCACCTTCCAAAGTGGTTTCTTCCGGACTTTTCTAGAACCTTCTAGAACCTTCCATAGAACCTTCTGGATCATTTTAAATCTTATAAAATGACTTCCTATATATGAATCTTATTCTCCGGACCATTCCGGAACTCCTCGTGATGTCCGGGATTTCATCCGGGACTTCGAACAAATATTCGAACTCCATTCCATATTCAAGTTCTACCATTTCAACATCCAACCTTAAGTGTGTCACCCTACGGTTCGCGAACTATGCAGACATGGTTTGAGTACTCACTCCGACCAATAACCAATAGCGGGATCTGCAGATCCATAATGGCTCCCACATATTCAATGATGACTTTAGTGATCGAATGAACCATTCACATACGATACCAATTCCCTTTGTCACGCGATATTTTACTTGTCCGAGGTTTGATCATCGGTATCACTCTATACCTTGTTCAACCTCGTCTCCTGACAAGTACTCTTTACTCGTACCGTGGTATGTGGTCTCTTATGAACTCATTCATATGCTTGCAAGACATTAGACGACATTCCACCGAGAGGGCCCAGAGTATATCTATCTGTCATCGGGATGGACAAATCCCACTGTTGATCCATATGCCTCAACTCATACTTTCCGGATACTTAATCCCACCTTTATAACCACCCATTTACGCAGTGGCATTTGATGTAATCAAAGTACCTTTCCGGTATAAGTGATTTACATGATCTCATGGTCATAAGGACTAGGTAACTATGTATCGAAAGCTTATAGCAAATAACTTAATGACATGATCTTATGCTACGCTTAATTGGGTGTGTCCATTACATCATTCATACAATGATATAACCTTGTTATTAATAACATCCAATGTTCATGATTATGAAACTAATCATCCATTAATCAACAAGCTAGTTAAGAGGCATACTAGGGACTCTTTGTTCTTTACATATCACACATGTATCAATGTTTCGGTTAATACAATTATAGCATGGTATATAAACATTTATCATAAACATAAAGATATATAATAACCACTTTTATTATTGCCTCTTGGGCATATCTCCTTCACTAGGTGCCGGTGTGGTACTTAACTCACCTAAGGGAGATCATCTCCGGTATGTTTTGCAAGTACATTTCAGGGCATCAAACAATGTTGCTGAGTACGAGGCTCTGATCCATGGGCTCAAGGTCGCAAAAGAAATTGGTGCGCACCGGATCATTTGCTACGGTGACTCAGATCTTGTGGTGCAGCAGTGTTCCGGAGATTGGGACGCAAAAGATGCCAACATGGCTTCGTACCGGTTTCACGTGCAAAAGATTGCCGGCTTCTTCGAAGGTTGTGAGTTTCACCATGTGCCACGAGCGGAAAATGAAGCTGCGGATGCTTTGTCCAAGCTGGGCTCATCTAGGCAAGAAATTCCTCCCGGAATAGCCTTGGCACACTTAAGAGTAGCATCGATCAAACCAAGCCCGGAATCGGAATCAATTTTTGTACCGGAATCACATGTGGTACCCATGGATATCGATGAAGGGAACCCGGGGACTGTTCCGGCAAACTCGGGGACTGTTCCAGCAAACTCGGGGGCTGTACCGATAAGCTCGGGGACTGTTCCGGTAAGCTCGGGGACTACTACGTCCATGCCGGAAGAAACAATGCTGGTGGATAACATGGAGATAGACGTACCGGTGTTCCTGGTTCGAGAAGCACCATCTTGGGTTAAACCTATTAAGGAATTCCTGATCAACGGCACTTTGCCGGTTGACGAAAATGAGTCCAGAAGGATCCAGAGGAGGTCCAAAGCATATACCATCATCAATGGTGAGGTGTACAAAAGAAGTGTTACCGGTGTCCTTCAAAGATGTGTGGAACCGGAAGAGGGAAAAGAAATGCTTGAGGAGATTCACCAAGGAGAATGTGGGCATCACACTTCATCAAGGGCGCTAGTTGCAAAAGTATTCCGGCATGGGTTCTATTGGCCCACTGCTTTGGAAAATGCTGAGGATTTGGTAAGAAAGTGCAACGGGTGCCAGAGGTACGCCAAGCAAAATCATACCCCAGCATCTGGTTTAAAAACCATACCGCTAACTTGGCCGTTTGCTGTTTGGTGCCTTGACATGGTTGGCCCATTCAAAACCGCAAGGGGAAATATGACCCACATCCTGGTTATGGTGGACAAATTCACCAAGTGGCTAGAAGTGAAACCTATCGTAAAGTGTGATGGGCGCACAGCGGTGAAGTTCTTAAAAGATGTTATCTTGCGGTATGGCTACCCGCATAGCATTATCACTGACAATGGAACCAACTTTGCTCAAGGTGAGTTCAAAAGATTTTGTGAGGATAACAATATCCAGTTGGATTTGTGCTCAGTGGCACACCCACAAGGCAATGGCCAGGTGGAAAGAACAAATGCTTTGGTACTTTCCGGTATCAAACCGAGACTCATCGAGGCGGTGGAAAAGTCACCGGGGTGTTGGCTCGATGAGCTACCATCAGTGCTGTGGAGCATAAGAACAACTCCAAACCGGTCCACCGGGTACACTCCATTCTTTATGGTTTACGGAGCAGAAGCGGTCATACCAATCGACATTCTCCATGACTCACCAAGAGTGCAGCTCTATACCGAACAAGAGGTAAAAGAGGCCAGAGAAAACGATGTGGACTTGCTAGAAGAAGCAAGAGAGTTGGCATTGGCAAGAACAGCCATTTACCAGCAAAACCTCAGACGCTATCATAGCCGGAAGGTTAACCCGAGAGTATTCCGGGAAGGAGATCTGGTGTTGCGCCTAGTGCAGCGCACTGAAGGCCGGCACAAACTTTCACCCCCATGGGAGGGACCCTTCATTGTGAGCAAAGCTCTCCACAATGATGCCTATTACCTAATTGATGCACAGGAATGGAAAAAAGGAAAGGCGGATAGGTCCGGAGAGGAGACCAAGCGTCCATGGAACGTAGCTCTGTTATGTCCCTTCTACTCTTGAAGTTGTGATGTAAGAAGTTCCTTTTTTGTACCTTATATGCTATGAATAAAAGATGTCGGGACCTCGAATGAATCTCGGGGACTACCCCTACTAAAGTGGCATGCAATATGTTTATTTTTTCAGTTTACCGGTTGATTGTGAACATTTTTTCTTCCCGGTTTAGTAACGTGCTAAACCTACCGGAGTCTTCGACTCTGCTGCTATCCGCAACCCGGCTTCATGGCAAGCAAGATAAACCGGTAGGGATTAAGCACGTGAACTGCGAAAAGAGAGAGTGGGAACGAACAATCCGGAAAAGTTTAACTAACCCCGGTTAAACCGGTTTTTTGTGAAAATTTGAGTTATTTCTAAGTTCAAGAAAGTGCTTGCTTGGTAAAAGAACTTTGTGCTCATACGCCAAAGAACGCCCAGAGAAGGTAGGCAGAGCCAAAGCAAAAGAGCCAAGTGTGCATCGGATTGAATGCGGAAACAATTCCGGAATCTTTGCAGTGCAGGATAAAAGCAAATAAAGAGAAAAATGCTAAGACGATAGACAAACACAAGTTAATAGGCTACCGGTATAGCATACCGGCATACGTCGTTGTAGCACAACCAAAAGGACAGTTAAGTTTTATATTACATCATGAACCCCGGCATACCGGGGTAGAATTTGACGAGCATTGTTTTAAGTCAAGCAGGGCACAACCAAACAAGGTAAACATGTTCAGGCAACAGGAGCATCAGAAGGAGCATCACCGGCGTTAGGGCCTTCCGGAGGCGCGTCACCAGCTTCAGCATCTTCTTCCTCATCCTCTCCTTTGTCGTCGCTGAGGTAGTCCTTGACGTCGGGAGGAGGGGGGATGAAGGTGCGCATCGCGGCGTACTCCGCGAGCCGGTAGGCTCGATCCTGCCGCTTCGCGGTGAGGACCGGATCCAGGTCAGTCGGAGCGTTCTCGCGCACGCCAGTGAGGGCGTCCAGGTCCAAGTCCGGATACCAGGAACAGGCGACGCGTAGCGCCGCATTTGCTCCGGCACGAGCCGCTGAGCATTGCCACTCGCGGATTCGCCGGCCGGCACCCTTCAACGCCTCAGAGGTAAAAGTCAAGCTGGTCGGCACCTCCTGCTCAGGCCACAACACCTTGTAGAGGTGGATCGCCACTTCGGGGATGTCGGAGAGGTTCCGGTCCACAACGCGCATATGGGAGACCCGCGCATTCAGCGCGACCAAGTGGTCATAGGGGTCCCAGGGCGCATCCAGGTTCTGGTACGCTTGCGCGACCCGGCGCTCCGCTACCTTCTTTTGCGCGAATGCCTGCGAATCCGGAAAGAGCCCTGCAAGACAAAGGAAAAAAGATAAGGACATGCTACCGGAAGATGTAAGCTTATAAGCAGAAACCGGAAAAGGAAAAAAGAAAAACTTACGGAAGGCAAGCTGGTCGGTTTGCATGACCAGAAGGTCATACTCCTTCTGCTCCCCTTCCAAGCGTGCGGCCTGCTCCTCGGCTGCTTTCCGCGCCTTGGCTCCCTCCTCCAGCTCCGCCCGCAGCACCACGGTGGAGTTGTTGGCATCCTCCAAGGTTTCGTTCAGCTTGGCCTCAGCGGTGGCTTGGGCGGCCTTCATCTCCTCATTGTGCTTGAGCCCGAGCTGGATCAGCTGGTCCTTCAGCCCCTTGGAGTAGGTATCCTGGGCGTCCAGAGCCTCGCGGTGCTGCCGGATGAGTTGCTCCTTTTCATCTAGAACCCGGAAAGAAGGTGTTAACAAAATTGCGGCTGGTAAAATGAGGAAGAAACAAAGTAACCGAAAAAGAAGGAGCAGTACCTTGGAGGGCAGCGAGCTGAGTCTTGAGTGCTTCGATGGAAGCTTCCGAGATAGCTGTTAAGCAGAAAGTTATAAGTGCTAAGAAAGAAAACTTTCCGGTAAGAAGATACCGGGGGCACAGAAGATTACCTTGGCACTTGCTGTGCGCTTCAGCAAGGTCCCGGTGCTCCCAAAGAAGCTCCTCAAAGAGGTGCTTCCGAGCGTCGACAATGCTCTGTTCAAGAGAGGATGTTAGAAAAAAGAAGTAGTTTTCTCTGTGTTTTTACCGAAGTTTCGCGCTAAGAGCTAGGCTCTCAACCCGAAACTCGGGGACTGGCTATGCCAGTTTTTTGAGTTTTTACCTAAGTTTCGCGCTAAGAGCTATGCTCTCAACAAGAAACTCGGGGACTGGGAAGATAGACAAGGTCCGGAAAGAAAGAAACCGGCATAAATTGAAAAATCGAAAAGAGTTTGGTGAAACTTACCATCATGTTGTTGGTGGCATCATACCACGCGCTATCCAGCTCCTTCACTGCGCGCCGCTGATGTCTACGGGAGCTTCTATTCTTGTAGACAGTGTTGGGCCTCCAAGAGCAGAGGTTTGTAGAACAGCAGCAAGTTTTCCTTAAGTGGATCACCCAAGGTTTATCGATCTCAGGGAGGAAGAGGTCAAAGATATCCCTCTCATGCAACCCTGCAACCACAAAGCAAGAAGTCTCTTGTGTCCCCAACACACCTAATAGGTGCACTAGTTCGGCGAAGAGATAGTGAAATACAGGTGGTATGAATAAATATGAGCAATAGTAACGGTGCCAGAAAAGTGCTTGCTGGCGTGTGGTTGATGGTGGTAATATTGCGGACAGTACAAATGCAGTAAAACAGTAAACAAGCAGCGATAGCAGTATTTAGGAACAAGGCCTAGGGATCATACTTTCACTAGTGGACACTCTCAACATTGATCACATAACAGAATAAATAGATAGATGCTAGACTCTACACCCTCTTGTTGGATGATGAACACCACTAACTGTGTAGGATTACACGAACCCTCAATGCCGGAGTTAACAAGCTCCACAATATTCGATATTCATATTTAAATAACCTTAGAGTGCACGACAGATCAACATAACCAAACCAAGTACTAACATAGCATGCACACTGTCACCTTCACGCTACGAAAGGAGGCATAGATCACATCAATACCATCATAGCAATAGTTAACTACATAATCTACAAGAGATCACAATCATAGCCTACGCCAAGTACTAACACGATGCACACACTGTCACCATTACACCGTGCAGGAGGAATAAACTACTTTAATAACATCACTAGAGTAGCACATAGATAAATTGTGATACAAAACACATTGCAATCATAAAGAGATATAAATAAGCACCTCACTATGCCATTCATAACAGTGAATAAGTATTCTGTGAAATATAGCCTAAGAGACCCACACGGTGCACACACTGTCACCTTTACACACGTGGGACAAGGAGTCTCCGGAGATCACATAAGTAAAATTCACTTGACTAGCATAATGACATCTAGATTACAAACATCATCATATGAATCTCAATCATGTAAGGCAGCTCATGAGATTATTGTATTGAAGTACATAGGAGAGAGATTAACCTCATAGCTACCGGTACAGCCCTGAGACTCGATGGAGAACTAATCCCTTCTCATGGGAGACAGCAGCGTTGATGAAGATGGCGGTGGTGTCGATGGAGGAGCCTTCCGGGGGCACTTCCCCTCCCGGCGGCGTGCCGGAACAGAGACTCCTGTCCCCCAGATCTTGGCTTCGCGATGGCGGCGGCTCTGGAAGGTTTCTCGTACCGTGGCTTTTTCGTCTCGAGGTTTTAGGTCGAGGGGCTTCTTATAGGCGAAGAGGCGGCGTCAGAAGGTCAACGAGGCGACGACACCATAGGGGGGGCGCGGGCCACCCCCAGGCCGCGCCGGCCTATGGTCTGGTGGGCCTGTGGCCCCCCTCTGGCGACTCTCGGGTGTTCTGGATGCTTCCGGGGATTCTAAGATCTTCGGCGTTGATTTCGTCCGATTCCGAGAATATTTCCTTACAAGGATTTCTGAAACCAAAAACAGCAGAAAACAGCAACTGGCCCTTCGGCATCTCGTCAATAGGTTAGTTCCGGAAAACGCATAAATATGACATCAAGTATGCATAAAACATGTAGATATCATCAATAATGTGGCATGGAACATAAGAAATTATCGATACGTCGGAGACGTATCAGCATCCCCAAGCTTAGTTTCTGCTCGTCCCGAGCAGGTAAACGATAACAAAGATAATTTCTGGAGTGACATGCCATCATAACCTTGATCATACTATTGTAAGCATATGTAGTGAATGCAGCGATCAAAACAATGTAAATGACATGAGTAAACAATTGAATCATATAGCAAAGACTTTTCATGAATAGTACTTTCAAGACAAGCATCAATAAGTCTTGCATAAGAGTTAACTCATAAAGCAATAATTCAAAGTAAAGGTATTGAAACAACACAAAGGAAGATTAAGTTTCAGTGGTTGCTTTCAACTTGTAACATGTATATCTCATGGATATTGTCAATGCAAAGTAATATAACAAGTGCAATATGCAAGTATGTAGGAATCAATGCACAGTTCACACAAGTGTTTGCTTCTTGAGGTAGAGAGAGATAGGTGAACTGACTCAACATAAAAGTAAAAGAAAGGTCCTTCAAAGAGGAAAGCATCGATTGCTATATTTGTGCTAGAGCTTTGGTTTTGAAAACAAGAAACAATTTTGTCAACGGTAGTAATAAAGCATATGTGTTATGTAAATTATGTCTTACAAGTTGCAAGCCTCATGCATAGTATACTAATAGTGCCCGCACCTTGTCCTAATTAGCTTGGATTACCGGGATTATCGCAACGCACATGTTTTAACCAAGTGTCACAAAGGGGTACCTCTATGCCGCCTGTACAAAGGTCTAAGGAGAAAGCTCGCATCGGATTTCTCGCTATTGATTATTCTCAACTTAGACATCCATACCGAGACAACATAGACAACAGATAATGGACTCCTCTTTAATGCATAAGCATGTAGCAACAATTAATTTTCTCATATGAGATTGAGGATATATGTCCAAAACTGAAACTTCCACCATGGATCATGGCTTTAGTTAGTGGCCCAATGTTCTTCTCTAACATTATGCTATGCTCTAACCATTTTAGCGGTAAATCTCCCTTACTTCAGACAAGACGAACATGCATAGCAACTCACATGATATTCAACAAAGAGTAGTTGATGGCGTCCCCAGGAACATGGTTACCGCACAACAAGCAACTTAATAAGAGATAAAGTGCATAAGTACATATTCAATACCACAATAGTTTTTAGGCTATTTGTCCCATGAGCTATATATTGCAAAGGTAGAGGATTAGAAATTTAAAGGTAGCACTCAAGCAATTTACTTTGGAATGGCGGAGAAATACCATGTAGTAGGTAGGTATGGTGGACACAAATGGCATAGTGGTTGGCTCAAGGATTTGGATGCATGAGAAGTATTCCCTCTCGATACAAGGCTTAGGCTAGCAAGGTTTATTTGAAACAAACACAAGGATGAACCGATGCAGCAAAACTCACATAAAAGACATATTGTAAACATTATAAGACTCTACACCATCTTCCTTGTTGTTCAAACTCAATACTAGAAATTATCTAGACCTTAGAGAGACCAATTATGCAAACCAAATTTTAGCAAGCTCTATGTATTTCTTCATTAATAGGTGCAAAGTATATGATGCAAGAGCTTAAACATGAGCACAACAATTGCCAAGTATCACATTACCCAAGACATTATAGCAATTACTACATGTATCATTTTCCGTTTCCAACCATATAACAAATTAACGAAGCAGTTTCAACCTTCGCCATCAAAATTAAAAGCTAAGAACACATGTGTTCATATGAACCAGCGGAGCGTGTCTCTCTCCCACACAAGCATTTATTCAAACAAAAACAAAAACAAAAGCACACAGACGCTCCAAGTAAAGTACATAAGATGTGACCGAATAAAAATATAGTTTCAAGAGAAGGAACCTGATAATTTGTCGATGAAGAAGGGGATGCCTTGGGCATCCCCAAGCTTAGATGCTTGAGTCTTCTTGAAATATGCAGGGATGAACCACCGGGGCATCCCCAAGCTTAGAGCTTTCACTCTTCTTGATCACATTGTATCATCCTCCTCTCTTGACCCTTGAAAACTTCTTCCACACCAAACTCGAAACAAACTCATTAGAGGGTTAGTGCATAATCAAAAACTCACATGTTCAGAGGTGACACAATCATTCTTAACACTTCTGGACATTGCCCAAAGCTACAGGAAGTTAATGGAACAAAGAAATCCATTCAACATAGCAAAAGAGGCAATACGAAATAAAAGGCAGAATCTGTCAAAACAGAACAGTCCGTAAAGACGAATTTTATTGAGGCACCAGACTTGCTCAAATGAAAATGCTCAAATTGAATGAAAGTTGCGTACATATCTGAGGATCACTCACGTAAATTGGCATAATTTTCTGAGTTACCTACAGAGAATTTTGCCCAGATTCGTGACAGTAAAAAATCTGTTTCTGCGCAGTAATCCAAATCTAGTATGAACCTTACTATCAAAGACTTTACTTGGCACAACAAAACACTAAACTAAGATAAGGAGAGGTTGCTACAGTAGTAAACAACTTCCAAGGCACAAATAAAAAACAAAATTACTGTAGCAAAATAACACATGGGTTATCTCCCAAGAAGTTCTTTCTTTATAGCCGTTAAGATGGGCTCAGCAGTTTTAATGATGCACTCGCAAAGAAATAGTATTTGAAGCAAAAGAGAGCATCGAGAGGAAAATTCAAAACACATTTAAGTCTAACATGCTTCCTATGCAAGAGAATCTTGTAAATAAACAAGTTCATGAATAGCAAAGTGACAAGCACAGGAAGATAAAACAAGTGTAGCTTCAAAAATTTCAGCACATAGAGAGGTGTTTTAGTAACATGAAAATTTCTACAACCATATTTTCCTCTCTCATAATAACTTTCAGTAGCAACATGAGCAAACTCAACAATATAACTATCACATAAAGCATTCTTATCATGAGTCTCATGCATAAAATTATTACTCTCCACATAAGCATAATCAATTTTATTAGTTGTAGTGGGAGCAAATTCAACAAAGTAGCTATCATTATTATTCTCATCATCAAATATAGGAGGCATATTGTAATCATAATCAAATTTATCCTCCATAACAGGTGGCACCAAAAGACTACTATCATTATAATCATCATAAATAGGAGGCAAAGTATCATCAAAGAAAATTTTCTCCTCAATGCTTGGTGGACTAAAAAGATCATGCTCATCAAAGCCAGCTTCCCCAAGCTTAGAATTTTCCATAGCATTAGCAACAATAGTGTTCAAAGCATTCATATTAATAACATTCCCATTAGCATGCATATAAAGTTCCATGGGTTTTTTAATTCTCTCTTCAAACACATCATGTCCTAATTCAAGATAAAGTTCATAAAGATCTCTCATATTTTTGTTGTTTTCCATTATGCCTAACTAGTGTAAACAAGAAACAAAAAGATGCAATTGCAGGATCTAAAGGAAATAGCTTCGAACACACACACAATGGCGCCAAAAAAGTACTGTTACCTGGAACCGGAGTATGAGTGCCTTTTACCTTTCTTCCCCGGCAACGGCGCCAGAAAAGTGCTTGATGTCTACGGGAGCTTCTATTCTTATAGACAGTGTTGGGCCTCCAAGAGCAGAGGTTTGTAGAACAGCAGCAAGTTTCCCTTAAGTGGATCACCCAAGGTTTATCGATCTCAGGGAGGAAGAGGTCAAAGATATCCCTCTCATGCAACCCTGCAACCACAAAGCAAGAAGTCTCTTGTGTCCCCAACACACCTAATAGGTGCACTAGTTCGGCGAAGAGATAGTGAAATACAGGTGGTATGAATAAATATGAGCAATAGTAACGGTGCCAGAAAAGTGCTTGCTGGCGTGTGGTTGATGGTGGTAATATTGCGGACAGTACAAATGCAGTAAAACAGTAAACAAGCAGCGATATCAGTATTTAGGAACAAGGCCTAGGGATCATACTTTCACTAGTGGACACTCTCAACATTGATCACATAACAGAATAAATAGATAGATGCTAGACTCTACACCCTCTTGTTGGATGATGAACACCACTAACTGTGTAGGATTACACGAACCCTCAATGCCGGAGTTAACAAGCTCCACAATATTCGATGTTCATATTTAAATAACCTTAGAGTGCACGACAGATCAACATAACCAAACCAAGTACTAACATAGCATGCACACTGTCACCTTCACGCTACGAAAGGAGGCATAGATCACATCAATACCATCATAGCAATAGTTAACTACATAATCTACAAGAGATCACAATCATAGCCTACGCCAAGTACTAACACGATGCACACACTGTCACCATTACACCGTGCAGGAGGAATAAACTACTTTAATAACATCACTAGAGTAGCACATAGATAAATTGTGATACAAAACACATTGCAATCATAAAGAGATATAAATAAGCACCTCACTATGCCATTCATAACAGTGAATAAGTATTCTGTGAAATATAGCCTAAGAGACCCACACGGTGCACACACTGTCACCTTTACACACGTGGGACAAGGAGTCTCCGGAGATCACATAAGTAAAATTCACTTGACTAGCATAATGACATCTAGATTACAAGCATCATCATATGAATCTCAATCATGTAAGGCAGCTCATGAGATTATTGTATTGAAGTACATAGGAGAGAGATTAACCACATAGCTACCGGTACAGCCCCGAGCCTCGATGGAGAACTACTCCCTCCTCATGGGAGACAGCAGCGTTGATGAAGATGGCGGTGGTGTCGATGGAGGAGCCTTCCGGGGGCACTTCCCCGTCCCGGCGGCGTGCCGGAACAGAGACTCCTGTCCCCCAGATCTTGGCTTCGCGATGGCGGTGGCTCTGGAAGGTTTCTCGTACCGTGGCATTTTCGTCTCGAGGTTTTAGGTCGAGGGGCTTCTTATAGGCGAAGAGGCGGCGTCAGAAGGTCAACGTGGCGACGACACCATAGGGGGGCGCGGGCCACCCCCAGGCCGCGCCGGCCTATGGTCTGGTGGGCCTGTGGCCCCCCTCTGGCGACTCTCGGGTGTTCTGGATGCTTCCGGGGATTCTAAGATCTTCGGCGTTGATTTCGTCCGATTCCGAGAATATTTCCTTACTAGGATTTCTGAAACCAAAAACAGCAGAAAACAGCAACTGGCCCTTCGGCATCTCGTCAATAGGTTAGTTCCGGAAAACGCATAAATATGACATAAAGTATGCATAAAACATGTAGATATCATCAATAATGTGGCATGGAACATAAGAAATTATCGATACGTCGGAGATGTATCAGCCGCAGCCGCATGAAGTGCTCCTCCGAGCATCGAGGGCCAGCAGGGTCAGGCGCCGGAAGCCGGTCCTTTCCCAGGCCGCGCGTAGCTGCGGACACATCTGCAGCGTTCCACTTCTCAGCATAGGGGAGCAGATGCCCCAGCTCGCGGCCTTCGCTCTTAAACTCTGTTATCCGGCCAAGCAGGCCGGTGGCCTTCTCACCGGCTGCGACAGCAGCGCGGGTGGCGTGCAGCACCAAGGACTGCGGGCCGGCGGATGAAGTGCCGGAAGCAGTGGCCTTCCCCTTGGTGGTCTTCAGGGTTACTGGCGGCGGCGTTGGCGTGGCCTCGGCTGGCTCAGCGCTGGGAGCTTCTGGCGCTGGCGCAGGCGAGGTCTTGGGCGAGGAAGGAGCGTCAGGCGCATCCTGACCCAAGTTAGAACTTACCGGCGCGGAAGAGTCCGGCACCGGCTTAGAGGGGGAGGACCCCGTGGTCTTCTTCTTCTTCTTTTTGGGAATGGGAGGAACCAGAGGTTTCGCCCGCCCGGCAGCTTCTGCATCGGCGCCGATGTTGCTGGCGCCAACGTCTTGTTTCTCTGGAGGGGAGATGAGTTCCTCCTCCGCGCGGTGATCAGGAGGTGTAGGGGCCGCGCGCCCCCAACTTGGAGTGCCTCCCAGAGGGGAGGCAGAGGTGTTGCCGGCACCAGACGGTGCCGGGCTTGGATGAGGAGGAGGTGAGGTCCTTACGGTTCCCTCAGAGCTCTCAGTCCTTGGGCCAAGCTTGAGCGCAGGGCTGAACGAGAGAAAAAGAAAGAGTTGGAAAAAACAACCGGAAGAGAGGTTGGTAAAAACAAAACAAGCATAGAAACGAAAGCTTACCCAGAAGAGACCGGCATGGTCTTCCCCTTGTAGCGCCTCTTGCCCGCTACCTTCCCCGCAAAGGCTTCCGTCCGGAAGCGCTTGGCGGGAGGAGCTTGGCTCGAGCCGGCATCAGGTGCCGGAGCCTTGTTCTTCTGGCCCTGGGGAGCGAGCTTCTCCAGGAACTCGCGGCCGGCCTCGGCCCGGAGGGGAGCAACGTGCTCATGAACCTGCGGTTCGGTGCTGGCTGAGGGAGCATCTACAGAGGAGGAATAACAGTAAAGTATGAGAGACCAGAAAAGAGAGCTACCTCGAGCGCAGTGAGATCGTCGGTGGAACCGGGAGCTTCGGATGAGGAGTTACCGGGGCGCGAGGTGTGCGTCCGGCCCATCTTCAGATCAGTCCAATGGATGTAGGGATCTGGGTCCACCGCGTCCAGAGGGCGCTTCCGGCAAGGGCCTCGCCGATCCTCTTCGATGCGGGGGAAGCGGTCTTTGGCCTGAAAACGAATGAAAAGTGAGTTAGTCACAACGTAAAAGTTACCGGTACAACAACCCGGGTTGCACAATATCTTACTTCCTTAGTTGGAGGGTTGGTGGAGCTAAGAGGCAGGAAGCCCCACTCCCAGTCATCCGGCATGGCAGTCTGGCAGATCTGCCTAGCCTTGAGGACTATGTCCTCCTTGCTAAGAGGGAGGCCGGTGATCTTCGTAGGATCGCTGGGACCGTACATCTCGCTCATCTTATGAGCCCGACGCTTAAGAGGGAGCACCCGGCGTGAGATGAAGGTGCGGATGATGTCGCCGGAGCAAATGTTTGTCTCCTTCATCAGCTTCTCCATGAAGCGTACTACCCGGTTCGTCTCGATGTGATTCGTCCCAGGGTAGAAGCTCTAGTTGACCTTTCGGGGCGGCGCCGGATTAAAGGCCGGCAGATTGATGAGATCTGCGGCGCCGTCGTTCTTCACGTAGAAGAAGGTCCCTTGCCATAACCGGCATGACTCGAGACCAGAGAATTTAAAAAAGGGGCTCCCTTGGTGGGAGCCGATGATACAAGACCCGCATTGTACGGGGGGTTTGGGTTTAGGAATTTCCTAGCCCTGAACGGAGTTAATCCGAAGGGCAAAGAAGCGGGCAAAAGTCTCACGAGTGGGACGGATGCTGATGTACGCCTCCATGAAGGTGGCATAACAAGAAAGGTAGAAAACGGCGTTGCCGGGAAGGTGGTGTAATATCCCAGGTAAGGGGGTTACAAAAATAGAGGAAACAGATGTGTGCATTGCATTCATGCATAGAAAATCTGGGGAATTTTCGCGCTTTAAAGTAAAACAGTCACAGTAACTGAAGTTTCACTTGACCTTGGTGGAACTGAAGTAGCTCATCAAGTCAAGCGCTATAAACCTCAATGTGACTTTGTTAAAACCTTGTTTTGGGTAGAGATGATTTGATCTAAGGGGTTAGATCAAATGGAACTAATAATCAACACAACAACACTTTACTTAATGATCAACTACTTGATCTTATTAAAGATCACCACAAGATATTCCTTGACATAACATATGAACATCCATTTAATTGGAAATCAAGTAAAATTAATTGGAGAAACTATTCTTCACTTATCTTTTCCCTGTCTTAAACTAATCCATGATCCTACCATGAACCTCATGGTATTCATTTTACTTCATTCTTGGAAACAAGACATGGAGATCCAACTAAGGAATATAATTCTTCTCTATTCCAAATTATTAAGAATCAAACCTAGAGAGGTGAGAGTTCTATTATAATTATCAGAGAAGCATTAACAAACCTTGAGCTAAACCTTTGATATACATCCAAGTATTCAAATCATCATATTTAGAAAGAACCCTAGGATATTATTCAAGACAATCCCTAGAGAGAGAATCCATTTATGTGAAACATTGATATTGATGATCACATCATTCTCTATGGAACTTAATCTTAAGATGGTATTAAAAGTCCTTTCCTAGATGAGAGAGAGACCACTCATACCAATCTTAGCTTTACCTATTTAAGAATAAAGGACAACCTTTGAATTAAAGTATTAGGTTGAAAACCATTTCCCTTGGAGTGGTGAGATAACCTAATATCACATGGAATAATACCATACCCCTGAATTGACAAGGTGAGGAAGAGACTAACCCAATTAAGCTAGACAAATAAAACCTTAACATAGATACCTAAGGAGGTATTAGGAGTACACCATAAACCCTAGAATAACCATTCTTAAATGAGAAAGCTCAACCTATGGTGTTATACTCAAGATAATTGAGACAACCATAACCATGCCCATTCAAGAAACTATAAAAGATAGTATATATTTAATTGATCAAGACAACACTTGATCTTGGGAGTGAGAAACCCATTTAAGGAGAGATACCTTAGGAAGTCCAACCTTGATCATTATAAATTGTGTAATGATCATAAACCCTAAGAACTTGAAGTAAAGATATTAAGAGCAAGATGATCATATATAATATATGATCATGCTTTGGAGATATGTGAGGATAAGTTAAACTCTACTAGTATAAGTAGATCCCATTTCCACATGAAATTATAGGGAGATCACTAGTAAGAAACTCTAGACTTATATCCCAACCTTAACTTGTGAACCACTTGGTGATCATAAGTAGTATTCTACCACATCTGCATTCCACTTATTCTTCACCTAAGAAACATAAGAAAACATTAGTGTAAAACTCCATACTTAATATGGTGAGAAATCATCCATTCAAATGACCAAAGTTAACTATAAAAAGAACTATAACAACTTTAGTTACTTTAACAATAGATCAAGGATATAATAGAAAACTATTGGTATAAGATAAAACGAATTCTCAAGTCCTTAGTAATTAAAGGGAGAACATAAAATGTTAAATAAACAACCACCTTATAATGGTTAGGGAAGATTAACCCTAGCACATGCAGTATGGTGTCATCTCATCTCCCAACCTAGAATTGAACCTCAACCCTAGTTATGTATCACTATGGTGATCATAACATGAACCTAGGCATAATTGAGATGCAAACCAATGGCCATTATGTGAGTATAACGAGAACCCTAGAATTGTTCACTATTTAAAACCAATACTTAATTATGGAATATAAGATAAACCTGGTCTAAACCCTTTAGTTAAACCATGTTTGGTTCTCAACCACTTAACATTATAATCAAGACCAAACCATAATGAGGGTAATCTCTACTTTAGGTAATTCATGGTGCTATTAAAATATGATGATAATGCCAACCTTGAAATAGGATAAACCCTACAACATCTTAGAAATAATTCTTCACATAAAATCATGGTCCAATCTCTCCTCATTACCATCCATCTTAAAACCTAGCCTTAATCAAAATATATGTGAACCTTCAATATTGCTAAGTATTAGAAAACCCTAAAAATGTGCTCACCCTGCACATGTTATAAACTTCAAATCATCTAAATAGATCTAGTTCCCAAATTGAAAAGGGAATTGAAATAATTACCCCAACCCATGCTTATTTTTAATTTGGCATAAATCTCACAACAATCCCAATTTAATCAAGTAATAATTATTGTTGAGCAAAACAATTATGCTATAAGCATTATTCTCAAATCTTATGGAGACTCAGATAATTTAGAACCTGCAAGTATAACCTGAATCCAAATTTGAATTCAAACAATAAAATAGAAAACAGAAAAAGAAAAAGAAGGGAAAAACTTACCTGGACCTCACCATCCCGCAGCAGCCCAGTAACTGGCCCAGCAGCAGCCCATCAGATCGGCCTAGCCCAGCCCACTTAACCCTTCGTCTAAAAAAGATCTGGAGGCGTCGTCCTCATCCTCTCAGGGCGCCTGGACGATAGCACGACGACGTGCTCGTCTCCTCCCTCGCGCTGGCGCTCTCTCCTCGTCCGAATTCGTGACGAGGCGCATCTCCTCGCAGTATTTAAGCTCCACGATGACCCGTGGCCCTCGTTTTCTTCCTCCTCTGCTCCAATTCTTCCCCACACCGAAACCCTGGCCGCACCAGCCATTCTCGTCGCCGTCGTATGGAGTCCTCCCGAGCATCGTCGTGAAGCCCTGGAGCATCGCCTCATCCCCAGCAACCTCCTTGTCGACGAACGCTTGCCGGGAAGCCTCGAGGACCACGAATTGCGACCTCACTGCCCCGCCGGTCACCATCAACCATCGCCGTTCGCCGTCGCCATAGACCTCCCCTCGCCTCGCCGACCTCACCACTGCGTTCCTGGTGAGCTCACGAGCCTCCCAGTACCCTCACTTCGCTTGATTACGCCCTGCATCGTCGCCGCGCCGCTCGCCCGTATCCGCCGCCGCAGAACCTCGCCGTTGAACTTGCTCCGGCGACCTAATAGGGGCGGCGCTGGTACCGTTATGCTCGCGGTGAAGTGCTCGTTCAAGTGATACGAGAATCCCATTCGCGCGAGTCTTGGATCGACGGCGATCGCCGTTTCCCGCCGGCCACTGTGAGCTCATGGACATGGTTTCAATTTTGACCAATCCACGCTCACGTGGCAGTCCACGTGGACCACTGGCCCACTGGTCAGTCTCTGCGTGTAGGTTAGCCTGGGTGTGTTTAGTATTTCCTTTTCATTTTATTTCAATTCAATTATTACTGCAACTTTGAGAATTTATAGAAAAATCATATTAACTCAGAAAAATAAAAATAAGACATCAAAATTCTTATAAAAGAAAATTCTATTTAATAAAAATATAATATGAAATTTTTATTTTTAATAAAAAATTTAATTGTTTAATACTTGTTATTTTAAGCCTTTTCTTTTAATTTTAAATTCAAGTAAAATTCAATAATTAGTAAAAACTTTTCAAATTAAATAAGAACCAGTACATGAATAAAGAAAACATTAAAAGTAATTTTCTTTATTCATTATTTTGTAAATCCTTATTAAAGGGATTTAAAACCTAATTAATAATTACATTAATTATTAATTCATTGAAAATAATAAAATGCCAAATCCAATATTAATTTTATTTCAAAGTTATTAATAACTTCAACCTTAAAGTGAAGTTATTAATTCAAGAACTTTAGGGTATTTAGAAAACCCTAATTTCATAAGTAATAAAACCAGGAACTCATCATTTCATGTGAAACCCTAAACCCTAAATACATTTAGAACCTAGTTCCATTATTACATGTGAACCCTAATTTGCTTCTAACCTAAACCCAAGGTTAGAACAGATGATCATGGTACTTTATTTCAAATCATAGAGCCATCATTAGCAACTAAAAGACATACATATGTTCACATGAAATGTAGAACCCTATCACTAGCAATTTAGTATTCCATGTATGCATATCACTAAACCTAGTTGATCAAGTAGGATCAACCAAGTTTAAACCCTAGCCTCTACGGTCAAAACCATCATCCTTATTCATCCATGCTTAGCATCACACCATTGTGATGAACCCTAATAACAACTATACCAAATATTGTGCATTACCTAACCATATTCCACTAAACCCTACTAGTATTGGATATTTATCAACCATCCTATTCAGGAGCCAATTACTCCTTACTTAATAGAACCAACAAGAAACCTAGATCACTTCAACCCTAATTGATATACTTCTTATTATTTAAGAAGTATGTTCTTCAAAAGTTATTCTTTTGAAGAAAATAGGGAATCATCACCAACCCTGCTTATAAGGACCTATAAACCCTAGCCAGCTATCACTAGCAAGATAAACCCACCTTGACAACAACCATGTATAATGAATTGCTTAGGATGCCTAGGCTTATCTCAACCTTACAAGCCCTAGTTGCTGATGAATCCGACTATGTTGTGATCCATCTTATACTTACTCCAGAAACTACTTGGAACCAGAATAAATTATAGCAAACCACAAACCTAATTACCATACTTGTTCTTTATCAAATTACATGTTCTTCAAAAGTTATTCTTTTAAAGTATATGATAATCAATCATTAACCATGCCATATAGTACTAAAACTGACCACTGTTCTTTACTTGTTAACATTATGCCAATAATCAGTCTCTTTGTGCTCAATTGATTATTATGCTTTATTATCTACCTGTTTATAATACCAAGTAATCACACCTGAATAAGAACCTTGTATGTGAATCACTCAAAAAGTACAACACACCCTAAACCAATCATTACCCCTCACTAATCCTAAATCATCAGGGTTAGGACACGTTTAGAACGATTGCATCTCATACTTATGCATTATTGCATCCTTGCCAATCTTTTAAACATCGTCCTTACCGGACGATGATGCTATTTCAGAAATTGGATTTACTACGTATCGAAGACCTTGCCTACATAATCTTGCAGTCAAGAAAGGCAAGTTCATCACTTGCTCATGTCATTTGAGTATTTCTATCAAATTACTTGCAAAGTATTATGGTTATCACTATTGCATAAAAATCAAAACCACTACTTTCATAACTATGAATATGACTATGTGGTGGGCAATGGAACCATGGATTGTGTTGATATGGTGGAGGTTCCATTGCACGGGCTTATATCCATCTAGGATTAAACAACAAATGTCGCCAGTGATTCTTGTGCCGTAATACCCGTGTTAACCATAAGATCCGGAGTGGGACGGAGTAGTCAAAAGTGTTTCCACCTCTCGTTCATCAACGGATGCGCTTTACCGTAGACACTTGTATCTGTCAGGGCAAGCGGTTGGCTGGGGAAGCCTTAAGTCCCCACGGCATAGTCCGTAGACACTTGTCGCTCGAAGTGCAAGCGGTTGGCTGGGGAAGCCTTAAGTCCCCACGGTATTGCGGTCTATGATGGGTTGCAGCCACCGGCGTAGGAGTGTATGGTAGAGCCCAGCACTGTCGTCGTGGTTGGGGTCCACCTTGAAATCTACAGGAATAATGGGACCGACGTGGACCCAGGGTTGGCGCATGCAACAACGGGTGGGTGTTCGAGGTAGCGGAGGAACATGATTGGCTAGACCTTATACCGGGCCTCACACCATAGGAAGTGTGGACGAGAACATGACTCGGTTGGCACCAAGGTTAAGATCTCTTATGTGTAAAGCAACACACCTCTGCAGAGTGTAAAGAACCGTGACCTGTCACTCCCTGTTCCGGGATATGGAACTGCGAACGCGGCCGGAAAGGAGCTCCATGAAGTTCTAGTAAACCGGTGAAGGCCGACGGACATAGTTCTTCTAAATAAAAGCAACCTTTTGAAGAAATGGTTATGAAAACTTGCATTGGTATTAGACTTTCTGGTCTACTGCTGTAGCTAGTGCATTAAACACCTCTTTCCTATAATGAACTTGTTGAGTACGCTCGTACTCATCCCACTCTTAAATCCCCTGCTTAGATATGGAGGCATCGAAGGAGGATCCACAGTGCAACTCGAAGGCCGAGGAGTCAACAACTACTTCAAGAGACAGGACCCTGTCAGAGCAGTCAGATATCACATCCAACAAGGAGAAAACCTAGTTTAGCTATAGAAGGGAACTAGCTTCCTAAACCTAGCTCCTATTTAGCTAGAATCTATTCATAGCCTCTATAGCTAGTCAAATACTCTACAAATAGAGTTCGTGATAGGATTAGACTACGAGTCGTTCTTCTGGAGTTTATTTGCAGTTTTACCTCATTGTAAAGTAGGAGGCTGTGATGATCTTATGTAACTGAGTCGATGTTGTAATTCTATAGACATGCCTTGGACCCGCATATGTTTCTGTTGTACCACTCTGAGCGATATAATACTAGTGGAACTGTGTTTCATTGGTGTTATATCAGACTTGCATACTACACCATGCAGTGGTATGCCGGGTCACCACAGTTGGTATCAGAGCAAATGCTTTGACCCTAGGATTAAAACCCTTTAAAGGAGACCTATAGGATTGGTAGTGTCTATAGGAAGTTGTCTTAGTTAAACCAAATACTTTTTATGACTTGAGATGGATATTCACTTGAGAATAATCCTGACACACTTGAGTCAACCTTTTTACCTATCTTTCCTAGGTAAAGTTAGATAGCCAATTCCAAGTATATAGAGCATCAATAAGTCCTTAACACAATAGATGAGTAGATCACAGTTGGTATACAATACATGGTAGTCCAAAGAGAGGATACAACCATAAGGAAGATATCCTATTGGAAGATGTATACCAACACATGTTATGATTAAATAAAAATATTCAGACCTGTAATAGGAGTAATATCAAGTGATAAAGATAATTAAGATATCATAATAGAAAATATAGACCAAGTTAAGTAATGAGTAAGTAATTATCCAAACTTGTGAAACAATTGATAGTAAGTGATAACTATGAGTTATATGAGGTAGTATAGACCATGATGAGTCAATCATGGGAGGTAAGGAAGAGTGATAGGAATAAAATATGTCTACATACATGGTAGGGATAGTAATCATATAAGATTCACCTGAGAATCATTATGTGATGGAATAGAACATCATAAACAGTTAGGAGGAGAATAATAAGAACCCAGTGTTCAATAATAGTGTAAGATTTGTATTCCAAAACAATGGGAAGTGTGCCAAGCACATCATGACCATAGTCTTATAGAAACACTTGGAAGTATAGGATCTACAATCCTAATAAATATGTGTTTAGAGTAGACATGATAGAACCTAGACATATTATGTGAGGTAGTCCTCAACAAAATGGAAGATAAGTAGTACTTCCAGAGAAAATTAGGTTAACCTTAACCATTCTAAACCACTTTGTTTCAAGTTTATCTTATTGCCATTGTGCAATTAAGGTAAAGGTTGAGACAAATAGTAGACTTCCATATATTCGTGCCAAGTATCACGATATAAACCTATATTATGTGGTGTTCTATACTACACATCTCAGCCTGATGTTTAGAGATGTCTTACTCAACTATTATGTTCAGGCTTATGATGATGTGTATTATAAGCACAAAGCTGAATCTTCTTGGATTTTATTGGATTTTCATTGTTTGACTAGATCCATACATGAAGTTTGACTTTGGTATGCAAATGCATGTTGCAATATCAAGTTCTTACTTGATGCTATAGATCTAGAGGGTAATGGTAAACGTGTGAGGAAGTGACGAATTGTGAAGATTCCAAAGACAAGATGAAGTTTCATCAGAAAAAGGAAGTAAAGTTGTGGGAAGCAACCACAATATTCATAAGGAAGTATCAATCAAAACTCATGCTTTACCTCAACAGAGGAGTACTTTAGTACATAAGATGCATGAAGGTGAGAAAACTGGTGATTATGGTGAAGCTGAAGCAGATCCATAGTCAACAGAGAAGATGGAATGCATGGGAAATCACTTAGGATACTATAATCATAGTGTCAGCTAGTGGTTTTCTTGCACCAATGAACCCTCGAAAAAGGAAGATGATATATGAAATCATAGTAGATATAAGAAGACCATAGTTGATATCAGAAGACCACAGTTGTGGTACAGGATCAAAACTGCGAGATAAAGTAGAAGATGTCTCGTCCAGTTGATCAAAACCTATAATAGAATCCATTTTTACATAACAAATAGCCACAATTGGTATCAAGTAGTCCACCATTGGATTATTTGTATCAAGTAGTTGTGAACAAATAAAATTTTGTTAGCCAAATAACAGTGACTTATAATTATTTAGTCGAAGGATTCACATTGGAAGTTCACAATTGAGTGGATACACCACAGATATTCTTCGCAAAACCTAAGAAGAGTATAACCATAAGCTAGACCTAGACCAATATTTTAATCATAAGTCCAATAGTTGGAAGAAAAGAAGTTGAAAACCATAAGAAAACTCTAAGGGGTAGAGTAAAGACTGAGTTGGATGTACACTAACTCAATATTTTGAGCTAGATCGAAGCAGAAGGTCTGATCTGAGAGGAAGTTCGATCCTATTTTAATAAGATTAACGAACACTACTTTCAGAAAGATGTCAGACTAGAAGCCGAGGTGCATACCTCGAGGAAGTAAGAAGTGGACTATAACTTGAGAAAGTGAGTAGTATTTACTCAGAAGTACGAAAGCTCAAGTAAGTTAAGCATAAAGAAGTTGGATGAAGAAACTACCATAGACCAAATACAACCCAAGAAGGCCAAAGACCAAAGGAGATTGACTATACCAAAACTTAAGTCCATTTGAATGATTCCTTTCATGGAACCTAAATAACGAAAATAGTTAGAGGTATCAATTATAAACCAAGATTGGATAGACTAAATGAGTCTAATCCATTCCTAGGGAAATAAATCATCACGAACATTCCCATGGTAAATACCTTACAAGAAACATTATTGCAGTTTTGGTAGTAAGGGAAAACAAAGACCTATTTACCAATTGGGAGAATGTTCTCAAACTAGTCTTCAGTTAAGACTAGCAGCACCAGAAGAAGTCCCATCATTGATTCTTCAATGAGAAAGGAAACAAGCTTATAGAGTTGAAAGAAATCAATTAATTAAAGTGAGAAGCCATGGCTCAGAGACAGGTATCATGAGATTCCAGAGAAAAATCATAGAACTGGAGTGAGAAAATAATGTTCGGAGACAAACCCTAATGGATTCCAGGAAGAATCTGGACAAGGGATATATTCAATTATATCCAGTGAGATCACTATGGAGTTCGAGAAAAGTTTAAGTCTGTATAAGTCAGAACCACACTCCGGAAACGTGAGAGAGCTCAAACTTCGAGGACGAAGTTTAGTTTAAGGGGTAGAGACTGTAATATCCCAGGTAATGGGGTTACAAAAATAGAGGAAACAGATGTGTGCATTGCATTCATGCATAGAAAATCTGGGGAATTTTCGCGCTTTAAAGTAAAACAGTCACAGTAACTGAAGTTTCACTTGACCTTGGTGGAACTGAAGTAGCTCATCAAGTCAAGCGCTATAAACCTCAATGTGACTTTGTTAAAACCTTGTTTTGGGTAGAGATGATTTGATCTAAGGGGTTAGATCAAATGGAACTAATAATCAACACAACAACACTTTACTTAATGATCAACTACTTGATCTTATTAAAGATCACCACAAGATATTCCTTGACATAACATATGAACATCCATTTAATTGGAAATCAAGTAACATTAATTGGAGAAACTATTCTTCACTTATCTTTTCCCTGTCTTAAACTAATCCATGATCCTACCATGAACCTCATGGTATTCATTTTACTTCATTCTTGGAAACAAGACATGGAGATCCAACTAAGGAATATAATTCTTCTCTATTCCAAATTATTAAGAATCAAACCTAGAGAGGTGAGAGTTCTATTATAATTATCAGAGAAGCATTAACAAACCTTGAGCTAAACCTTTGATATACATCCAAGTATTCAAATCATCATATTTAGAAAGAACCCTAGGATATTATTCAAGACAATCCCTAGAGAGAGAATCCATTTATGTGAAACATTGATATTGATGATCACATCATTCTCTATGGAACTTAATCTTAAGATGGTATTAAAAGTCCTTTCCTAGATGAGAGAGAGAGACCACTCATACCAATCTTAGCTTTACCTATTTAAGAATAAAGGACAACCTTTGAATTAAAGTATTAGGTTGAAAACCATTTCCCTTGGAGTGGTGAGATAACCTAATATCACATGGAATAATACCATACCCCTGAATTGACAAGGTGAGGAAGAGACTAACCCAATTAAGCTAGACAAATAAAACCTTAACATAGATACCTAAGGAGGTATTAGGAGTACACCATAAACCCTAGAATAACCATTCTTAAATGAGAAAGCTCAACCTATGGTGTTATACTCAAGATAATTGAGACAACCATAACCATGCCCATTCAAGAAACTATAAAAGATAGTATATATTTAATTGATCAAGACAACACTTGATCTTGGGAGTGAGAAACCCATTTAAGGAGAGATACCTTAGGAAGTCCAACCTTGATCATTATAAATTGTGTAATGATCATAAACCCTAAGAACTTGAAGTAAAGATATTAAGAGCAAGATGATCATATATAATATATGATCATGCTTTGGAGATATGTGAGGATAAGTTAAACTCTACTAGTATAAGTAGATCCCATTTCCACATGAAATTATAGGGAGATCACTAGTAAGAAACTCTAGACTTATATCCCAACCTTAACTTGTGAACCACTTGGTGATCATAAGTAGTATTCTACCACATCTGCATTCCACTTATTCTTCACCTAAGAAACATAAGAAAACATTAGTGTAAAACTCCATACTTAATATGGTGAGAAATCATCCATTCAAATGACCAAAGTTAACTATAAAAAGAACTATAACAACTTTAGTTACTTTAACAATAGATCAAGGATATAATAGAAAACTATTGGTATAAGATAAAACCAATTCTCAAGTCCTTAGTAATTAAAGGGAGAACATAAAATGTTAAATAAACAACCACCTTATAATGGTTAGGGGAGATTAACCCTAGCACATGCAGTATGGTGTCATCTCATCTCCCAACCTAGAATTGAACCTCAACCCTAGTTATGTATCACTATGGTGATCATAACATGAACCTAGGCATAATTGAGATGCAAACCAATGGCCATTATGTGAGTATAATGAGAACCCTAGAATTGTTCACTATTTAAAACCAATACTTAATTATGGAATATAAGATAAACCTGGTCTAAACCCTTTAGTTAAACCATGTATGGTTCTCAACCACTTAACATTATAATCAAGACCAAACCATAATGAGGGTAATCTCTACTTTAGGTAATTCATGGTGCTATTAAAATATGATGATAATGCCAACCTTGAAATAGGATAAACCCTACAACATCTTAGAAATAATTCTTCACATAAAATCATGGTCCAATCTCTCCTCATTACCATCCATCTTAAAACCTAGCCTTAATCAAAATATATGTGAACCTTCAATATTGCTAAGTATTAGAAAACCCTAAAAATGTGCTCACCCTGCACATGTTATAAACTTCAAATCATCTAAATAGATCTAGTTCCCAAATTGAAAAGGGAATTGGAATAATTACCCCAACCCATGCTTATTTTTAATTTGGCATAAATCTCACAACAATCCCAATTTAATCAAGTAATAATTATTGTTAAGCAAAACAATTATGCTATAAGCATTATTCTCAAATCTTATGGAGACTCAGATAATTTAGAACCTGCAAGTATAACCTGAATCCAAATTTGAATTCAAACAATAAAATAGAAAACAGAAAATAAAAACAGAAAAAGAAAAAGAAGGGAAAAACTTACCTGGACCTCACCATCCCGCAGCAGCCCAGTAACTGGCCCAGCAGCAGCCCATCAGATCGGCCTGGCCCAGCCCACTTAACCCTTCGTCTAAAAAAGATCTGGAGGCGTCGTCCTCATCCTCTCAGGGCGCCTGGACGACAGCACGACGACGTGCTCGTCTCCTCCCTCGCGCTGGCGCTCTCTCCTCGTCCGAATTCGTGACGAGGCGCATCTCCTCGCAGTATTTAAGCTCCACGATGACCCGTGGCCCTCGCTTTCTTCCTCCTCTGCTCCAATTCTTCCCCACACCGAAACCCTGGCCGCACCAGCCATTCTCGTCGCTGTCGTATGGAGTCCTCCTGAGCATCGCCGTGAAGCCCTGCAGCATCGCCTCATCCCCAGCAACCTCCTTGTCTACGAACGCTTGCCGGGAAGCCTCGAGGACCACGAATTGCGACCTCACTGCCCCGCCGGTCACCATCAACCATCGCCGTTCGCCGTCGCCATAGACCTCCCCTCGCCTCGCCGACCTCACCACTGCGTTCCTGGTGAGCTCATGAGCCTCCCAGTACCCTCGCTTCGCTTGATTACGCCCTGCATCGTCGCCGCGCCGCTCGCCCGTATCCGCCGCCGCAGAACCTCGCCGTTGAACTTGCTCCGGCGACCTAATAGGGGCGGCGCTGGTACCGTTATGCTCGCGGTGAAGTGCTCGTTCAAGTGATACGAGAATCCCATTCGCGCGAGTCTTGGATCGACGGCGATCGCCGTTTCCCGCCGGCCACTGTGAGCTCGTGGACATGGTTTCAATTTTGACCAGTCCATGCTCACGTGGCAGTCCACGTGGACCACTGGCCCACTGGTCAGTCTCTGCGTGTAGGTTAGCCTGGGTGTGTTTAGTATTTCCTTTTCATTTTATTTCAATTCAATTATTACTGCAACTTTGAGAATTTATAGAAAAATCATATTAACTCAGAAAAATAAAAATAAGATATCAAAATTCTTATAAAAGAAAATTCTATTTAATAAAAATATAATATGAAATTTTTATTTTTAATAAAAAATTTAATTGTTTAATACTTGTTATTTTAAACCTTTTCTTTTAATTTTAAATTCAAGTAAAATTCAATAATTAGTAAAAACTTTTCAAATTAAATAAGAACCAGTACATGAATAAAGAAAACATTAAAAGTAATTTTCTTTATTCATTATTTTGTTAAATCCTTATTAAAGGGATTTAAAACCTAATTAATAATTACATTAATTATTAATTCATTGAAAATAATAAAATGCCAAATCCAATATTAATTTTATTTCAAAGTTATTAATAACTTCAACCTTAAAGTGAAGTTATTAATTCAAGAACTTTAGGGTATTTAGAAAACCCTAATTTCATAAGTAATAAAACCAGGAACTCATCATTTCATGTGAAACCCTAAACCCTAAATACATTTAGAACCTAGTTCCATTATTACATGTGAACCCTAATTTGCTTCTAACCTAAACCCAAGGTTAGAACAGATGATCATGGTACTTTATTTCAAATCATAGAGCCATCATTAGCAACTAAAAGACATACATATGTTCACATGAAATGTAGAACCCTATCACTAGCAATTTAGTATTCCATGTATGCATATCACTAAACCTAGTTGATCAAGTAGGATCAACCAAGTTTAAACCCTAGCCTCTACGGTCAAAACCATCATCCTTATTCATCCATGCTTAGCATCACACCATTGTGATGAACCCTAATAACAACTATACCAAATATTGTGCATTACCTAACCATATTCCACTAAACCCTACTAGTATTGGATATTTATCAACCATCCTATTCAGGAGCCAATTACTCCTTACTTAATAGAACCAACAGTAAAACCTAGATCACTTCAACCCTAATTGATATACTTCTTATTATTTAAGAAGTATGTTCTTCAAAAGTTATTCTTTTGAAGAAAATAGGGAATCATCACCAACCCTGCTTATAAGGACCTATAAACCCTAGCCATCTATCACTAGCAAGATAAACCCACCTTGACAACAACCATGTATAATGAATTGCTTAGGATGCCTAGGCTTATCTCAACCTTACAAGCCCTAGTTGCTGATGAATCCGACTATGTTGTGATCCATCTTATACTTACTCCAGAAACTACTTGGAACCAGAATAAATTATAGCAACCCACAAACCTAATTACCATACTTGTTCTTTATAAAATTACATGTTCTTCAAAAGTTATTCTTTTAAAGTATATGATAATCAATCATTAACCATGCCATATAGTACTAAAACTGACCACTGTTCTTTACTTGTTAACATTATGCCAATAATCATTCTCTTTGTGCTCAATTGATTATTATGCTTTATTATCTACCTGTTTATAATACCAAGTAATCACACCTGAATAAGAACCTTGTATGTGAATCACTCAAAAAGTACAACACACCCTAAACCAATCATTACCCCTCACTAATCCTAAATCATCAGGGTTAGGACACGTTTAGAACGATTGCATCTCATACTTATGCATTATTGCATCGTTGCCAATAATCTTTTAAACATCGTCCTTACCGGACGATGATGCTATTTCAGAAATTGGATTTACTACGTATCGAAGACCTTGCCTGCATAATCTTGCAGTCAAGAAAGGCAAGTTCATCACTTGCTCATGTCATTTGAGTATTTCTATCAAATTACTTGCAAAGTATTATGGTTATCACTATTGCATAAAAATCAAAACCACTACTTTCATAACTATGAATATGACTATGTGGTGGGCAATGGAACCATGGATTGTGTTGATATGGTGGAGGTTCCATTGCACGGGCTTATATCCATCTAGGATTAAACAACAAATGTCGCCAGTGATTGTTGTGCCGTAATACCCGTGTTAACCATAAGATCAGGAGTGGGACGGAGTAGTCAAAAGTGTTTCCACCTCTCGTTCATCAACGGATGCGCTTTACCGTAGACACTTGTATCTGTCAGGGCAAGCGGTTGGCTGGGGAAGCCTTAAGTCCCCACGGCATAGTCCGTAGACACTTGTCGCTCGAAGTGCAAGCGGTTGGCTGGGGAAGCCTTAAGTCCCCACGGTATTGCGGTCTATCACTACTAGGAAAAAGCCTATAGGTGGAGGCAAGTGGTGCTGGCGCACCACCTAGGACGTGCGCCGGTGGAAATAGTTGCCGGCGCACCACTTTGCAGTCGCGCCGGCGATGCAGCACCTATCGCTGCCGCGCGGCTTTGAAAAAGACGTGCCGGGATAAATCCTGGCATGGCCGCGCCGATTCGGGCCAGGCCCAAGAATCATTGCCGGCGCACCAGCCCAGGGATGCGCCGGCGAAAAGCGCTATTGCCGGTGCACCTGGGCTGGTGCGCCGGCAATGATTCTTGGGCCTGGCTCCGGGGTGATATAGCCGAAAGGGCTATGTTCGCAGCGCACCCATGCCCTGGTGCGCCGGCAGTAACCTGGGCAGTTATTTCTGCTCAACAACCACTCCCCCACTACTACCACTCCACTCCACACAAACCCGAGCCTTCTCCCAACCCAGCTCATTTTTGCCCATTTCTATCCCCAATTTCACCAATTTCACCAAACAAAATCATATTTTTTGAGCAAATCTTCCCTTCCTACATGCATCTCCCACATCCCCCTATGTAGATGTAGATCTACTATCCCGCATTGACCGCTCAATCTAGATCTAGATCTAGAAAGTCGGCTTCCATACGCCATGGTAGCGGCGCGACGTCTCGATCTCGTTGATGAATATATCAAACAAATAGGTGATTAATGAACAAATTGAGGAATGAAATCGACGTATGTTGGACATTTGAAGCAAAGCTCTCGTGTGTGGCATATATATATGTTGTGCTTGTGCATGTGTGTGTTGGCGTTGAAAATGAGTAGCCAACGTTGCGCCAAAATGTTGATTCTTTAAGTTTCCGTTTCGACACATTTCTGGCGCTCCTATGTCCTACCGTGTAGGAAGGTCATGCCGAAATTTTCCGTGAAAACTATCGGCGGATGCATGGTTCTAATCAATTATGTAATCTTACCATGCAGGCGATAATGGTTATCGAGATGAGTGAAAGCATCGTGATGAGATATCTGAAACACGCGATCATCGACATGTATGAAAATAATCGCACGGAGGTATTGTGTCCGTGCTGGAGATGCAAACGAGGGAAATGGTTTGACCCGTATTCAGGCAAATTGCAGGGGCACCTGCTCACTAATGGTTTCATGCATGGACACACTCAATGGATGAGTGATGATGGCGCGGAGGTCAATCGGGCGACGGCAGCAGGTGGTAATAATGGCCGGCAAGAAGGAGGGCATCATGATATTGATGACGATGAAGAGCTTGTCGCACATGACAATAACCTTGACGACGACAATAACCTTGACGACGACGAAGAGGTGCCGCTAGCTTCAGTCGTGCGGGACCCTCATCTTCAAGATCTGCTTCTCGAAAAGACGAAAGGCGCCAAGCGGAAATCAAAGCTTGAGCAACTCGAGATAGACTCGAATACTCCGTTGTATGACTCAGGTCGCGGGTTGGGGGAGTCTCGCTTGAGAGTAGCTCTCGTTGTCTTTGCGAGATGAAGGCGAAACACGGATGGACGGACACAAGCGTCGACGACATCCTGGAATACGTGAAAGATCTCCTTCCTGCCGGGAACACGTGTCCTGGTAGTCTAGCCGAGGCCAAGAGAATCACGTGCCCTCTCGACTTACCCCACGAAAAGTATCACGCCTGCATCAATGACTGTATCATGTATCGCAATGAGCACATGGACAAGACCAAATGTCCTGTGTGTGAAGCTGAACGGTACAAGAAAGGGAAGAAGAAAGCTCCTCGGAAAGTTGTGTGGTACTTCCCGCTCGCCCCCCGGCATCAACGGTTCTACGCGGACCGCAAGGAAGCAAAGCTCATGCGCTGGCACGCAGAAAGAAAGGTGGCAGTGTTGAATGATGAAGAGCGGATTGAGCACCCAGTGCTGACGCACCCTTCGGATGCAAGCCAGTGGAAAGCATTAGACAATGAATTCGGAAGTTTTGGGGCAGATCCCAGAAACATCAGGTTGGGTGCGAGCACAGACGGATTCAATCCGTTCGGAAACCAGAGCAGCACACATAGCACATGGCCCGTGTTTGTATGGATCTACAACCTCCCGCCCTGGCTGTGCATGAAGAGGAAGTACATACAGATGAGTATGCTAATTCAAGGGCCGACACAGCCAGGAAACGATATCAACATGTTTCTCGAACTATTAAAGGAGGAGCTTGAAACGTTGTGGGCGGAGGAAGGGGTAGATACATGGGACGCCGTCGCGGAAGAATATTTCCCTTTGAGAGCCGCGCTGATCACGACGGTGCAGGACTACCTCGGATACGGTTACATTTCGTGCCAGGTGTGCCATGGACACAAGGCATGTGTCAGGTGCATGGAAGAGACGATGTTTTTGCAGCTTGGTAAGGATCCCGGCTCTTCGAAAACAGTTTACATGGGGCATCAAAGGTGGCTACAGAAGACTGACCCGTGGAGAAAGCGTGGAGATCTGTTCGATGGTACAAATGAACCCCGAGGACCTCCACGTAAGAAGAGCGGCGAAGAGATCGATACATTACCGAAAGGTTGGAAGGAGTGCCTGCGCCGGGAAAGATTCGTCAAAAGCCCGGAGAGAAGAAGAAGAAAAAGGAAACGACACCGCTCATTGGTGTATGGAAAAGAAGGTCCGTGTTTTGGGACTTGCCGCATCGAAAATTCTCGATACACCTCACCGCCTTGATGTCATGCATATTACAAAGAACGTGTGCGAGAGCTTGCTTGGCACTCTTCTCAACATGCCGGACCGGACCAAAGATGGGCCGAAAGCAAGACACGACCTGAAAGTTTTGGGCATCGGGGAAGAGCTTCAGATCCCGCCGGCCCAAGAGGGACGATCGGAGGAGGAGGCGGACGGCGGTCGAAGCGCAAAAGGATTAAGCAGGACTATTACTGTCCCCCTCCTGCTTCACTTTTAGTCCGCCGAGGTCGATCAATTTTTCAATTGCCTTCTAGGAGTCGAGTGCCCTTCGGTTACTCCGGCTAATAAGCGGATACATGGACCCCAAGAAATGAAACTTCAGCGGCATGAAGTCTCATGACTGCCACGTGATGATGACGCAGATTCTTCCAGCTTGCAATCCGAGGTATAATGGATGACCATGTCCATGCAACGCTGATCGGGCTCAGAACTTCTTCGACGTCATAACTCGGAAGTCGATAAGCGTGAAGAAACTCGCAAGGCTCCAGGAAGAGATCGTGGTGATCCTATGTGAGATGGAGATGTACTTCCCGCCTGCATTCTTTGACGTGATGGTCCATCTGTTGATCCATATCATGGATGATATCGTCGATCTAGGGCCGGCATTCTTACACAACATGATGCCGTTTGAAAGAATGAATGGGGTCATTAAAGGATACGTTCGTAACAGGTCACATCCGGATGGAAGCATCGTCCGTGGCTGGCTCACCGAAGAGTGCATCTCTTTACGCACGAATTATCTAGACATCGAGGACCCTGTTGGTTTGCCTCAAAACAAGCACCTCCGCAGGTTCGAGGGAGTAGGCCGCAAAAATGGAAGGAAGGAACTGCACGTGCACATGTCTGGTCGGACTTCCGACTTTGACAGGGCCAACTTAGTAGTGCTACAACACATTGACTTGATCGATCCTTGGTTGAAAGAGCACAAAACCATGATAGAGAACAGTGGCAAGCCGATGATGACGGAAGCAGAAATATACAGAGAGCACAACTCCTCTTTCGCGCTGGTTCAAAGACCACATTGATGCTAATCCCCCACCAATGGATTCTGACAAGGATAAACTAGTATTGGCCTTGTCACATGGCCCCGCGCCCAACATCATGACTTACCAAGCGTACGATATCAACGGGTACACATTCTACACGGAAGAAAAAGACAAGAACAATGTTTACCAGAACTCAGGGGTAACGATGGATTCTTGGACGGGTGACGTAAAGACTAGATACTACGGAAGAATCGAGGAAATCTGGGAGCTTAGCTACGCTGGGGAGAAAGTGCCGATGTTCCGTATCAGATGGGCTAAGAGCGTCACAAAAGAAGACCGGTATTTCACCACCATGTTTCTACCCGAAGCCAACAAATCAAAGTCCATGAACGCCACCGCGCAGAATGAGCCATGGGTACTGGCAGAACACGTGCACCAATGCTTCTTCATAACCGACCCATCCAGGCCTAGCCGTGTTATCGTGAGGAGAGGCAAGAGGACCATCGTCGGAATGGATGGAGTCGCCAACGAGGAAGACTTCGAAGGACAAGTCGGAGACCCAATGATGGAAGAATCCGAGGACGAAGACACAACATACACCACAAGAAGAAGCAGGACCACGCTACCGAGGTCAGGTCGACCCTTCAAAAGAAGAAGTCACGACACGGGGCTAAATTATTCAACGACGAGCAAGAAAAGCAAGAAGAAAGCGAAACACTCTTCTCAATCGATGATGTAAAACTTTATTTGCAATCTATAACTCATATTTTGTGTAATTCATAACTACTCATATGGTCGTGGCCGATATATAACTAATATTAATGTTGTGTTAATGTTGTGTTTGTCAACATGTATAACTCATATTTTTTGCAATGCATAACTCATATTTTTGTAATGCATAACTCATTTCTGTATAGGATTTGGGGGAAAAGAAAAGAAACATAAAAGAAAGTGAAAACAAATAAAGAAATGAAGAAAAAGTAAATAAAAATAGAAAAGTAAATGGCCATCAGGGGCTGGGGGACATGTCCCAGGTATAGCCGGATCGATCTTATTGCCGGCGCACCACCTGTTTGGTTCGCCGGGGGTATGATTGTCCCCGGCGAACCAAACAGCTGGTGCGCCGGCAATAAGGTCGATCCGGCTATACCTAGGACTTAACCGCACCACACGACCCTTCTCTCCCTCCCCAATTCCCAATCGAGACGAACCCTACCGCGCCATCATCGATCTCTGCTCCGCCACCATCGATCCGCCCCTGCGCCGTCGTCCCACGCCACGGAGAGGAGCCGCCGTGCAAGGAGGAGAGGAGCCACCGCGCAAGGAGGAGGAGAGGAGCCGCCGCGCAAGGAGGAGAGGAGCCACCATCGATCCGCGCCCCTTCGCCGTCGTCCCACGCCACAGAGAGGAGCAGCAGGGCGCCGCCACCATCACCGTTCGTAAGAACCCCTCTCCCTTCCCCGGCCTCTTCCTTCCCCTCTCCATCCCCCTCTTCCTTCCCTCTCTCTGCCCTAATTCTAGTTCTTCAAGTAGCTCCCTTCTTGCATTAGTTCTTGCAGTAGCTCACTGAAAATTTGTACATTGAATTGCTTGCAGTAAGAAAAATTAAAATGAAAATCAAATGAAATGATGCTCAGATGCTTGCCAATGCTTGCATTATGAAAATAAAATGGGGCATTTACCTACTGCTAAATTGGTTTTGCTATTGAATTTGATGCTTAGATGCTTGCAAATGGGGCATGTACCTAATGCAATTTTTAAAAAATGTTGTAGCTACTGGTTTAGTGTAGGTTTCATTCTCTGGTTCATTTCAAAAATGATGAAATGAGCACTTTAGTGTTTAATTCATTCTCTGGTTCATTTAAAACAAAATGAAAATGATGTACATGGTTCTCTGGTTTGAATTTGTTCAACCCTAAACCAATTGGTTCTCTGGTTTGAAAAGATTGGCAATTCTCTGGTTTAAAATGAATGATGAAATGATGTTAGCAATTCTCTGGTTCATAAAAAGAACAAGTGTTCTCTGGTTTATTCTCTGGATCAATGGATCAAAAAAGAAAGAATGCTACTGGGCCCCAAGTAATTTATCCGTTTAAAATTGATTTTGTTTAGTAAATTGGCCAGTGCATGTACAAGGTGAAGGAATGTCACTTTAATTCCACTTACTTGTACACCTTTTTCACTCATTTGTATTTCTCATAGCATTCATATCATGGATTAGTTTTCTGGACCCCAAGTAATTCCCTGAAGCTTATGTATATATAATGTATTTGGTTTCTCTATTGGGGGTATATGATTGTGGTGCCCCTATTTGGATGATTTTATTCATCCACACATATTTAGTGTGTTACAGTAATTAAACCAGTGCATCTATTGATTATGGAGGAGCTCTGGCATTCAATCAAACAGAAGTGCTATTTTAATTTCACATTTTCCTTTAGTAAGAAGCTCATGTGGGCCTTTGTGCTATTTTAATTCATGGTTGGTTTAAGCAATGAGATAAAACTGCTACTGCTTATTGGTCCTGCTGTGGGCATGCTGATGCTCATAACAATAATAAAATGCAAAAAATGCTTGCTCATGCTCATGCTTGCCATAAATTGCTACTGGTTCAAAATGCTGAATCAAAATGCTAGTTTTTGTACAGACTAGAATACATGGTGGATCAAAATGCTTGAATTTGTCTATGGTAAAGTCAGTAGCTTTAATTTGTCTGGTTCACATGTGCTATTTTAATTTCTCTGGTTCACATGCTATTTCTCTGGTTTGAATTTGTTCTCTGGTTTGAAAAAAGAAAATGAAATGCATGCAGTAGATTTGTTTATATGAAATGCAAAATGCAGTAGTTTGAATTTCAGTAGCTCAAGAATAGCTCGGTGCTACATATCCGGTGATGCCAAGCTTTGAATTTCAAAGTTTGAATGCCCGTGAATCCAATTAAACCTTACTAATTAAGTTGCTAATTAAGTAAAGAAGAAGCAGTAGGTTTAGGTTATAAAATGCCCAGAAATCCAATTAAACCTTACTAATTAAGTTGCTAATTAAGTAAAGAAGCAGCAGTAGGTTTATTTCCCTGGTTTCTATTGATCTTGGTAGTGTAGAATGCTACTGTTGGTATATATTTGTAAAATGCTACTGCTGGTACTACCTGCTAAGTTGTTGCAAATGAAAATGAAAAGTTCTTGTCTCTGGTTATATTTGTAAAATGCTACTGCTGGTATTTAGTTCATTAGGTGGAGTTCTCTGGTTATATTTGTAATATGATATCGGTGAAATGAAGTTGTTATATATATGGTGATGGTTGAGATCTTGATGGTTATGGTGTAAGCATCAGGACAAGTGGATGTAGATGTGATGTTGGAAATGCTATATATGGTTGAATTGTATATATATGTTTGCAGGGATTGAGTTGCTATTGAGTGCCGGAATGTCGATTCATTTCCGTTCCGGCAATTCTAGCACTCGGCATGACCAATTTTTAGCAAAGGTCATGCCGAATTTTTCCGTGAATTCTAACTCTTTTTCATCTTCTATTAGTGCAAGCCACCATGTCGTCTCAAGAAGAGTTAGAGGAGCACTACAATAGGCACTTCTTTAGGACGGAGGAGGATGCCGAGGCCGCTGGTGTTGGTGGCGACGAGGACCATGAGATGGAGGATGCCGCCGGGGGTAGTGCCGACGAGCCGAGCGGCAACGAGGCAAGCGGCGCCGCCGGGGGTAGTACCTACGAGCCTAGCGGCGATGAGGCAACCGGCGCCGCCGGGGGTGGCGGCGAGACAAGCGGCGACGATCCTAGCGGCGCCGCCGGGAGTACTGCCACCGGGACAAGTGGAGCCAAGAGGCCGCGGAAGGCAAGGCGCCAAAACACGGTCGGCACCGGCAGAGACACAGTCAAAGAGGTGGACCCCGCCAGTGGTTTGCCGGTGGAGCCTAAGGATGTTGCCAAGGGGTACGGCAACCAACTGGCATGTATCCTCCGAGAGGTCATCAATCTCAACGAGACGGATCTCCGAGCTGAGAGCAAAGCGCATTTGCGAGCCCAGCTCATTGCGAGGTTGCACTCACGATACAAGTTCCTAGGCGACTACGCCTCCACTGATGAATCCAAGAACATTGTGAACTCACAAGCCCTTTTGAAGTTCACCAAACACCGCAGCAGCTATAAGTACATGGTGCAGAAGATGATTGCTGACGGCAAAGGTTTCGAAGAGGTCCACTCTGCCTTTCCGCATGTCTCCCAGGCGGACTTTGATGCTTTTGTGGCCAATGAAGAGCTACAAGCGACGAAGAATCGCAAGTTGTGGGGGAAGGAAATGCGGGAGCTTAACATCGGCAACCACAACCTTGGGAGCCGTGGGTACGAGGGAAAGGAGCCCTATTGGGCGAAGGAGGACGAGGCGTATGTAAATGCCGTCATTGAGAACCCCTGGCTCAAGTACAAGGACCCGCTTGAAAGAAGATTCATCAGGTCATGGTACCATAAGAAGAAACTAACCGGGGAACTTGTCACGGACCCCAAGGTCGTAACCGACATAATTTGGTTCACGAACGACCAGAAGGTCCTGTCGTTGGAGAAAAAACTGGTAAGCAATTTACCGGTTTTATTAGATCAAGTATCATTCATATAATAGTAGCAACATTTCTAAATGGTTCACGTTTCTTCCGCAGGAAGAAGAAAGACAAAGACTTTCTCAACAAGGTGACGAAGGCTCCTCGTCCCAGGCGTCGACGGGCAGGGTAGCATGGGACAAGCCTCTCGTACGGGCGCTAAACATCGTCAATGAGCATTCACCTACGAGAAGGCCGCATAGAGGCCGTGTGGCTGGCGCCGGTACAAGCCACAAGCATGATCACTATGGCTTGTCGTCTGCGGCCGATAAAAATGCGCGCAATGAGAGGAAGCAGCGGGAGGCGGAGGAAATGAGGGATTCAATCCTAGCCCAAGTCCAAGCTGGTTTGGTACCGCAACTGGTACCGCAACTCAAAGCTACACTCGTACCTGAAGTCAAAGCTGAAGTCGCCGCTTCAGTCCAAGCAGATTTCAACGCTCTACGCGCGTGGTATGAGGGTGGCAAACAAGCCCCCCCCCTGGCCCCCCCCGGAAATGCAAGTGGTTAGCTTTGACGGCAGCAACTCGATGGCGCCGCCGTCCGCCGGCAATGACAATGTTATAATGGAGACTCCTCCGGCCGCCGACAATGACAATGTTATAATGGAGACTCCTCCGGCCGCCGGCAATGTCGCTGGTGCTAGGGATTCACCGTCCATGCCGGGTAGCAGCCCCTCCGTCACTTGCACGCCCGCCGCCGCATGTGCTGGCCCGTCGATATTAGCCGAGCTCAACGCCCTCACGGTAATTAACTAATGTGTACATCAAGTTAATATATTAGTTTCGTCATCCTTGCCTTCTCTCTAACGCCATACACATGTTCTCGCAGGCGCTCTCAACGCCATGCACCTTCCTGATGAGAGTAAACGACGAACTCAAAGACGTCGCGAGGGGGTCCATCCTTCGGCCCCTGGATAAGAAGTGGCACACACGAGATATGGCGGATGACGTTTACCGGGTTGAAGTGGATCGGGCGTTACCGGGCTATGAGGATTTGTTTCCTCCTAATCAACCGCATGGTGCCAATGACGATAGCCCATTGAATCTGGCCTCACTGAAGGGTTGGGTACTGCTATGGCCGAAGACCCTAATTTGGATCAACACCTACTCGGGGTCGACGGCAAGCAAAGACAAGCACCTTGCGGCGCCACATGTCAGCGTCCCTCCACGACAGCCAGCGGCGCCCGTGGTCATTGCCCCACCAGAACGGCCAGCTGCGCCAGAGGTCAGCGCCCCACCACAACAGCCAGCTGCGCCAGAGGCCGAGGAATACGAATGTGACAACTTCCAATGGGATATTCCTACGTCTTCACAAGTTGTCCATGAGGATGCGCCGGCCTTGAAATATGTGTGCTCCAAGAAGCTGTTCGATTCTCAAGAAACGGCTGAGGAGGAAAATCTTGAGGAGGTCGCCACCGCCGCCGTCAAAAATATGTTGAGCCCAAACACACTCCGTGCTACGGCCACTACGGCGATGGAGGGTCCATCAGTACAACCCAAGAAGAGGAAGAGGCAAAATAAGAAGGACGCCCAAGACAAGGTGGCGGCGGCCAAATCCAAGGACAAGGTCCCACTCCTTGACAAGTTGCCAAACAATTGGCGACCTCTGCATCACTTGGGTCAACCGATGCTGCCGGAGCATGTCGTGAAGAAACTCACCCCGGATATGAGGAGCTTGCATGAGACTGTCTTGCATGTGGAGAACCTTCTTCTCAAATCAAAAGATCCTGGTTACCCTCTCTTGGTGGCGAAGGTGCCAACTGGCATGAACTTCGTCGAGAAGTACCCCGCGGACTTGTGCTTCATCCGGTTCAACGACATCTTCAGCATCTATCGCATGCAAGCGCTCCACTTTAGTGTGGTTCGCCTAGTTGCTCTTAGCTTGTCTGCCCAGATTGTTAAGGAGGAGACGCTGACCATCGCGATAATGGACCCCTTCTATATGCGGGAGAGCATCATCTGCAACGCTGGGGATCGGGCGATTGCCACCCAGCAGGTCGAGGATTTCATGCTGGCGAACATTAACAAGGGCGCCATTCTCATCCCTTACTTCCCCGAGTAAGTAATCACTCGCTAGTCCCCCATTACCATTCTATCCTATATCTCCATTTGCATTTCCAAAGGTTAATCAGTGTGTTTTCCGCAGAGACAAGTTCTGCACCCTCATCGTCGTGCACCCGCAACACTCGCATGCAGTCTATCTTGACTCAGGTAGGGACCACAAGAAAGACAACACCCACATCAAGGCCCTTCTCAATGATGCTCTCACCGGCTTCGCCAACAAGGCAGGCCCCCTCAAAGTAGAGAGGAAATCCCGAGGAGGCTTGGTCTTAACCCACACAATCAACTTCCCCTGCCTCAGGCAGTCGACGCCCGACAATGGGATGGACGCGTGGTACGCCATCCTTCAGATGCAGGAGTACATAAAGTACGCAGATGACATGTTGCTGCCAGAGAATCTCAGAAACAGGTTTGCAAACATGGCGGATGTCCCTGATAGAGAGATTAGAAAGAACTGGGGTCGCATCCAGCAGTTCATTTGCACGATAATCCTGCAGGATATCAACAATAGGTCTGGCGAGTTCTTCTATGGCTACGGTCTACCACCTAATGACGAGATAGAACTCCGCTTGGAGATGTCGCGTGATGAGAGGCCGTTCAACTCGCTTGAGGGCTGCCGTCCATTCCCCCCTAGGCGTACAACCTGATCCTACGACGGGAACACTTGCTAAAGCTTGAACGATATGTCCTTGAACTTCCGTACTGTAATAATTGCTATATATTCCCATAGAATCGACTAGTTGCTTTTATTTAGTTGTATGAATGTGCATGTGAACATGTGTCTATAGTTTCATTTACTTTGCTATATATTTCAAGATTATGGCGTACATAGCTTAATAATTATTTGCATTTACTCGACCACTACTTGCCTCGTATTTGGAGTTCGCCGATGATTAGAATGTTCGGTCACTCGTACACTCGGGGGTGGAGCCAGTGAGCCTTGATGACCCACAAGTATAGGGGATCGCGATAGTCTTCGAGGGAAGTAAAACCCAAATTTATTGATTCGACACAAGGGGAGGTAAAGAATACTTATAAGCCTTAACAACTGAGTTGTCAATTCAGCTGCACCTGGAAAAGCACTAGCAACAGGGGTGATGTGAAAGTAGCAGTAATATGAGAGCAATAGTAACAAAGAATACAAAGAGCAGTAATAGCAATATGAGAGCAATGGCACCAGAAGATAGTTGATACTACTTCCAATGACATGTAGAACAAGTATATGATGATGAGAGATGGACCGGGGTTCCCAGCGATCTACACTAGTGGTAACTCTCCAATAAGTGACAAGTGTTGGGTGAACAAATTACAGTTGGGCAATTGATAGGAATCAAAGCATTAAGATAGAACATCAGGCTTATTAATTATGTAGGCATGTTTTCCGTATATAGTCGTACGTGCTCGCAATGAGAAACTTGCACAACATCTTTTGTCCTACCAGCCGGTGGCAGCCGGGCCTCAAGGGAAACTACTGGATATTAAGGTACTCCTTTTAATAGAGTACCGGAGCAAAGCATTAACACTCCGTGAAAACATGTACATCCTCACATCACTACCATCCCCTCCGGTTGTCCCGATTTCTGTCACTTCGGGGCCATTGGTTCCGGACAGTGACATGTGCATACAACTTGTAGATACAATCTAAGCAATAAGTATAGAGCTCAAATCTAAGATCATGCCACTCGGGCCCTAGTGACAAGCATTAAGAATAACAAGATTGCAGCAACAATAACTTCACAAACTTTATAGATAGACTAATCATAATGTATCATCCATCGGATCCCAACAAACACAACACCGATTACATCAGATGAATCTCAATCATGTAAGGCAGCTCATGAGACCATTGTATTGAAGTACATGGGGGAGAGTATACCGACATAGCTACTGCTAGAACCCGTAGTCCATGGGGGAACTACTCACGGAGCATGATGGAGGCGGTGGCATCGATGGAGATGGCTTAAGGGGCACTTCCCGTCCGGCGGGTGCCGGGACAGAGACTCTGTCCCCCGAATTGGAGTTTCGCGATGGCGGTGGCGCCCCTGGAGTCTTTCTGGAGTTTCGTCAATTGGTACGGTGTGTTTAGGTCGAAAGGGATTTTATAGGCGAAGAGGCGGCGCAGGGGGCACACAGGGCGCCTCACCCTAGGCTGGCGCGGGCCCAGGCTTGGCCGCGCCGCCATAGGGTGTGGTGGCCCTCTGGCCCCTCTCCGACTCTTCTTCGGTGTTCTGGAGCCTTCCGGGAAAAATAGGAGGTTTGGCGTTGATTTCGTCCAATTCCGAGAATATTGCCCGAACAGCCTTTCTGGAACCAAAAACAACAGAAAACAGGAACTTGCACTGTGGCATCTCGTTAATAGGTTAGTTCCGGAAAATGCATGAAATCATCATAAAGTGCAAGCAAAACATGTAAGTATTGTCATAAAACAAGCATGGAACGACAGAAATTATGGATACGTCGGGGACGTATCAGCATCCCCAAGCTTAGTTCCTGCTCGCCCCGAGCAGGTAAACGATAAAAAGAATAATTTCTGTAGTGACATGCTACTTACATAACCTTGATCATACTATTACAAAGCATATGAAATGAATGAAGTGACTCAAGGCAATGATCTATAGTTGCTAACAAATAGATAACATATAGCAAAACTTTTCATGAAGAGTACTTTCAAGACAAGCATCAAAAGTCTTGCACAAGAGTTAACTCATAAAGCAATAAATTCAAAGTAAAGGCATCGAAGCAACACAAAGGAAGATATAAGTTTCAGCGGTTGCTTTCAACTTTCAACATGCATATCTCATCGATAATTGTCAACATAAGGTAATATGATGAATGCAAATATGCAAGTATGTAAGAATCAATGCACAGTTAACACAAGTGTTTGCTTCTAAGGTGGAAGGAAGTAGGTAAACTGACTCAACATAAATTAAAAGAATGGCCCTTCATAGAGGGAAGCATTGATTGCTATATTTGTGCTAGAGCTTTGGTTTTGAAAACATATAGAGAGCATAAAAGTAAAATTTTGAGAGGTGTTTGTTGTTGTCAACGAATGGTAGTGGGCGCTCTAACCCCCTCGCCAGACAAACCTTCAAAGAGCGGCTCCCATTTTATTTTATTTTTGGGTGGCACTCCTTCCAACCTTTCTTTCACAAACCATGGCTAATCGAACCCTCGGGTGCCTGCCAACAATCTCATACCATGAAGGAGTGCCTTTTTATTTTAGTTTTATTATGATGATGACACTCCCCCCAACCTTTGCTTACACAAGCCATGGCTAACCGAATCCTTCGGGTGCCGTCCAACAATCACATACCATGGAGGAGTGTCTATTTTTTTGTTAATTAATTTGGGACTGGGAATCCCATTGCCAGCTCTTTTTGCAAAATTATTGGATAAGCTGATGAAGCCACTAGTCCATTGGTGAAAGTTGCCCAACAATATTGAAAGATAAACACCACATACTTCCTCATGAGCTATAAAACATTGACACAAATCAGAGGTGATAAATTTTGAATTGTTTAAAGGTAGCACTCAAGCAATTTACTTTGGAATGGCAGGAAATACCACATAGTAGGTAGGTATGATGGACACAAATGGCATAGTTTTTGGCTCAAGGTTTTGGATGCACGAGAAGCATTCCCTCTCAGTACAAGGTTTTGGGCTAGCAAGGTTATTTGAAGCAAACACAAGTATGAACCGGTACAACAAAACTTACATAAAAACATATCGCAAGCATTATAATACTCTACACTGTCTTCCTTATTGCTCAAACACTTTTACAAGAAAGTATCTAGACCTTAAGAGAGATCAATTATGCAAACCAATTTTAACAAGCTTTACGGTAGTTCTCCACTAATAGGTTTAAACTACATGCAAAAACTTATGATCTACTTGAGAGCTCAAAACAATTGCCAAGTGTCAAATTATCCAAGACATATGAGGCATTTTCCTTTTCCAACCAAATAAAGATAAGTATTGTAGCTTCCAACTTTTATCATTGAACATTAAAAGTAAAATGAAGAACAAGTGTTCATATGAAAAAGCGGAGCGTGTCTCTCTCCCAAATAAGGATTGCTAGGATCCGAATTTATTCAAACACAAATAAAAATAAAAGCACACAGACGCTCCAAGTAAAGCACATATGGTGTGACCGAATAAAAATATAATTTCAGGGGAGGAACCTGATAAGTTGATGAAGAAGGGGATGCCTTGGGCATCCCCAAGCTTAGACGCTTGAGTCTTCTTGAAATATGCAGGGATGAACCACGGGGGCATCCCCAAGCTTAGACTTTTCACTCTTCTTGATCATATATCATCCTCCTCTCTTGACCCTTGAAAACTTCCTTCACAACAAACTTCTCATAAACTTCATTAGAGGGGTTAGTACTCAAAAAATTTGAATCCACCTTGGTCCTGTAGTGGCACATTGCAAGAACTCAATAAAACATTAGCTACAGCTCTCTATGTCTAGAAAAGCTCGCTTAAAGTCCACAAGAGACAATGCAAAAAAATAGAGATAGAATCTGCCAAAACAGAACAGCCAGTAAAGACGAAATTTAATAAAATACTTCCGTTGCTCAAATCAGAAAACTCAAAACTAATGAAAGTTGCGTACATATCTGAGGAACACGCACGTAAATTGGCATATTTTTCTGATTTTTCTACAGAGAAAACAGCCCAGATTCGTGACAGATAGAAATCTGTTTCTGCGCAGAAATCCAAATCTAGTATCAACCTTCGATTAGAGGCTTCACTTGGCACAACAAAACACAAAACTAAGATAAGGAGAGGTTGCTACAGTAGTAAACAACTTCCAAGACACAAATATAAAATAAAGTACTGTAGCAAAATAACACATGGGTTATCTCCCAAGAAGTTGCTTTCTTTATGGCCATTAAGATGGGCTCAGCAGTTTTAATGATGCACTCGCAAGAAATAGTATTTGAAGCAAAAGAGAACATCAAGAGGCAAATCCAAAACACATTTAAGTCTAATATGCTTCCTATGCAAAGGAATCTTGTACACAAATAAATTCATGAAGAACGAAGTGACAAGCATAAGAAGATAGAACAAGTGTAACTTCAACAATTTCAGCATATAGAGAGGTGTATTAGTACCATGAAAATTTCTACTACCATATTTTCCTCTCTCATAATAATTTTCAGTAGCTTAATGAACAAACTCAACAATATAACTATCATATGCAGCATACTTTTCATGATCCATAAACACATAATTTTTATCAAGCTCAAGAATAGTGGGATCAAAACATCCAAACTCACTTTTATCAATAATATAACAAGATGATTGATCAATCTCAAGAGATATGGGACTCATAGAATAAGTCAAGAACTCTCCAATCTCATTTTCATTAGTAGTACAATTAATATTATCAAGTAACATAGGACCATCATCTAGAGCTTTATCATAAATATTTGCTACGCAAAATTCTTTAGTACCATGCATTTCGACATCAGGCACAAACAAAGCATTATCATAAGATTTATCAAAGTAGCATGGATTATCATAAATAACAGTAGCATAATTATTCTCACAAGTATTACTCATAGGTACTATTTCAAGAGAATCCACAGGAACATAACATTCAACCTCTTTCGGTAAGCATGGAGGACAATCAAATAATGTAAGAGATAAAGAGTTACTCTCATTATAAGGTTGGCATGGGTAGCTAATCCATTCTTCCTCCTTTTGTTCGTCGCTCTCCTCTTCTTTTTCATCCAATGAGCTTTCAGGTTCATCAATTTCCTCCTCTTTTTCATCCAATGAGCTTTCAGGTTCATCAATTTCTTCTTCCACCGGTTCCTGCAAATTGTGAGTGCATTCTTGTGCATTAATGTGTCTCTCTTTATAATCAAGGATATAAGGATTCCTACTGTAGCATTCTATGCAAGAATTAAGGATAGTAGAGACATAATCTTTAAGGTCCTTACAAATAGCACAAGTTTCATAATTCTCAACCATGAAGGATTCTATCTCGGAGGCTCCCATAAATAAGACAAATTGTTCTACCTCTTCGAACCCATAATGAATATAGCAATTCCGATTATAGCTCTTAATAAAAAATTCCTCACTAAAGCCACATTGAAATTTAAGATGTTTAGTATCCTGTTGAGAGCAACAGTTTATATCATGGCGTCTAAGCAAGATTCTAGCAATTGTATTCAATTTTTCTATCATAGCACTCATTACTTTACCAGTTCTTGATTCTCTATAACAATTATAACATTCCATAAGCTCCAAGTAGGTTGTTGGTTCTCCCATGACAGCAGTTTTTAATTTTTCGGTTTTTCAAATTTTTATGGATTTTTGGGTATATGAGGAAAATAAAACAAAACTGAAATAAACTAGACAAAAGTAAACTAAGCAAAGTAATACTAGACAGAAATAAACTAAGCACAAATAAACTAGGCAAAAGTAAACTAAGCAAAACGAAATAAAACAAATTAAAAACAGAGAGAGAGGTAGAGTGTACTCCCCAGGTGAACTTATGAGTAGAGCTATGCCTCCCCGGCAACGGCGCCAGAAAACAGTCTTGATGACCCACAAGTATAGGGGATCGCGATAGTCTTCGAGGGAAGTAAAACCCAAATTTATTGATTCGACACAAGGGGAGGTAAAGAATACTTATAAGCCTTAACAACTGAGTTGTCAATTCAGCTGCACCTGGAAAAGCACTAGCAACAGGGGTGATGTGAAAGTAGCAGTAATATGAGAGCAATAGTAACATGAATAACAAAGTAATAGCAATATGAGAGCAATGGCACCAGAAGATAGTTGATACTACTTCCAATGACATGTAGAACAAGTATATGATGATGAGAGATGGACCGGGGTTCCCAGCGATCTACACTAGTGGTAACTCTCCAATAAGTGACAAGTGTTGGGTGAACAAATTACAGTTGGGCAATTGATAGGAATCAAAGCATTAAGATAGAACATCAGGCTTATTAATTATGTAGGCATGTTTTCTGTATATAGTCGTACGTGCTCGCAATGAGAAACTTGCACAACATCTTTTGTCCTACCAGCCGGTGGCAGCCGGGCCTCAAGGGAAACTACTGGATATTAAGGTACTCCTTTTAATAGAGTACCGGAGCAAAGCATTAACACTCCGTGAAAACATGTGATCCTCACATCACTACCATCCCCTCCGGTTGTCCCGATTTCTGTCACTTCGGGGCCATTGGTTCCGGACAGTGACATGTGCATACAACTTGTAGATACAATCTAAGCAACAAGTATAGAGCTCAAATCTAAGATCATGCCACTCGGGCCCTAGTGACAAGCATTAAGAATAACAAGATTGCAGCAACAATAACTTCACAAACTTTATAGATAGACTAATCATAATGTATCATCCATCGGATCCCAACAAACACAACACCGATTACATCAGATGAATCTCAATCATGTAAGGTAGCTCATGAGACCATTGTATTGAAGTACACGGGGGAGAGTATACCGACATAGCTACTGCTAGAACCCGTAGTCCATGGGGGAACTACTCACGGAGCATGATGGAGGCGGTGGCATCGATGGAGATGGCTTCCGGGGGCACTTCCTCGTCCCGGCAGGGTGCCGGGACAGAGACTTCTGTCCCCCGAATTGGAGTTTCGCGATGGCGGCGGCGCCCCTGGAGTCTTTCTGGAGTTTCGTCAATTGGTACGGTGTTTTTAGGTCGAAAGGGATTTTATAGGCGAAGAGGCGGCGCGAGGGGGCACTGGGGTGCCTCACCCTAGTGGCGCGGGCCCGAGCTTGGCCGCGCCGCCATAGGGTGTGGTGGCCCTCTCGGCCCCTCTCCGACTCTTCTTCGGTGTTCGAGCCTTCGGGAAAAATAGGAGGTTTGGCGTTGATTTCGTCCAATTACGATAATATAGACCGATCAGCCTTTCTTTAACCAAAAACGCAGAAAACAGAACTGCACCGTGGCATCTCGTTAATAGGTTAGTTCCGGAAAATGCATGAAATCATCATAAAGTGCAAGCAAAACATGTAAGTATTGTCATAAAACAAGCATGGAACGACAGAAATTATGGATACGTCGGGGACGTATCAAGCCTTGGTGCGACGGCCACAAGTATCAATCTATTGTGCATCCTACCTAGCCTCACTGACTCCATCCCTGGATGTTAATATTTGTTTCAACCGACAAAGTATGAGGCACGCTATTTAATTCGTACTACTTGTCTTCTATTTGAGTTCGCACTTCTTAATTGCATTGGCCGATGATTAAAATGTTCGGTCACTTGTACACTCCGGGGCGGGGCCAGTGAGGCTTGGTGTGATGGCCACAAATATCAATCTATTGTGCATCCTACCTAGCCTCACTGACCCCATCCCTGTATGTTATTATTTATTTCGACCAACAAAGTATGAGGCACATGCTATTTAGTTCATACTACTTGTCTCTTATTTGAGTTGGCACTTGTTCATTGCATTGGTACTAACGTTTTACTTGTCTTGTGAATGGAGATGCCGACGACATATGTCGTGTACAAGGGGAGGGTTCCTGGAGTCTACGATGACTGGGAGGACTGTCGGAGACAGGTGCACCGTTTCAGCGGCAACAACTACAAGGGATACCCCACTAGGGTGGAGGCGGAAGGAAGATACGCCCGTTATCTAGCGGGAGAGATGAGGGACATGAGGAGGAACCGGATGAAGACCATGGCCTTCGTGATGATGGTCATCATGACCATGTTGGTCATGTTCTATGTGATTGTAGTTTAGGTTAGGACCTACATTGTGAGGTGTATGACGATACTTGTGACGATTATGTACCAAGACTTCTAACTTTGTGAAACTTCGTCGTTCGGTGTTGCATATGCACATGTGTTGTATGAATCAACATTCCGAAACGAGACTTGCGTATTTGTGTATTAATACCGAAATGAAACTTGGCTCTCTATGTGCTTCTCATATTGCATGTAATGCTGTATAAATATGAACTGCGTTGTAAATATATACTGCTGTTAAATTTGTATTGTAATATGCTGGAAAAAACTGAAAAAAGAATTTTCGAATTTATTTCCGGCGCACCTAAATGACCTACTGCCGGCGCACGTGGCATGCGCCAGTGCTGGAAGCACTACTGCCGGCGCAGCTGATGGTGCGCCGGTGAAACTTGTCCTTTGCCGGCGAAGCTTCTATGGCGCGCCGGCAGTATTCATCTATCGCCGGCGCACTGCCTGGTGCGCCGGCAGTGGCCATTTATCACCGGCGCGTTCGCACCGGCGGGCTCGTGGTGCGCCGGCAATGGGCCTTTTAGGTTCGCCGGCGGTAGGCCTTTTCCTAGTAGTGTATGATGGGTTGCAGCCACCGGCGTAGGAGTGTATGGTAGAGCCCAGCACTGTCGTCGTGGTCGGGGTCCACCTTGAAATCTACAGGAATAATGGGACCGACGTGGACCCAGGGTCGGCGCATGCAACAACGGGTGGGTGTTCGAGGTAGCGGAGGAACATGATTGGCTAGACCTTATACCGGGCCTCACACCATAGGAAGTGTGGACGAGAACATGACTCGGTTGGCACCAAGGTTAAGATCTCTTATGGGTAAAGCAACACACCTCTGCAGAGTGTAAAGAACCGTGAGCTGTCACTCCCTGTTCCGGGATATGGAACTGCGAACGCGGCCGGAAAGGAGCTCCATGAAGTTCTAGTAAACCGGTGAAGGCTGACAGACGTAGTTCTTCTGAATAAAAGCAACCTTTTGAAGAAATGGTTATGAAAACTTGCATTGGTATTAGACTTTCTGGTCTACTGCTGTAGCTAGTGCATTAAACACCTCTTTCCTATAATGAACTTGTTGAGTACGCTCGTACTCATCCCACTCTTAAATCCCCTGCTTAGATATGGAGGCATCGAAGGAGGATCCACAGTGCAACTCGAAGGCCGAGGAGTCAACAACTACTTCAAGAGACAGGACCCTGTCGGAAGCGATCGAGATATCACATCCAACAAGGAGAAAACCTAGTTTAGCTATAGAAGGGAACTAGCTTCCTAAACCTAGCTCCTATTTAGCTAGAATCTATTCATAGCCTCTATAGCTAGTCAAATACTCTACAAATAGAGTTCGTGATAGGATTAGACTACGAGTCATTCTTCTGGAGTTTATTTGCAGTTTTACCTCATTGTAAAGTATGAGGCTGTGATGATCTTATGTAACTGAGTCGATGTTGTAATTCTATAGACATGCCTTGGACCCGCATATGTTTCTGTTGTACCACTCTGAGCGATATAATACTAGTGGAACTGTGTTTCATTGGTGTTATATCAGACTTGCATACTACACCATGCAGTGGTATGCCGGGTCACCACAGGTGGTGAGGCTGGAGTTGGTAAAAGTCCAGAAAACTGCGGAAGAAATCAGAAGCAGGAAGGCCCAAGCCGCACTCGAAGTGAGCGAGAAAGACAACGAACTCACCGGGCCGGAGTGCCGGTTCGATCTCGTCGCCGGGAAGCCGGCAGGATACTCCTTCCGGTATCCTCCTGGACCGGTAAAGCCAGTCGATCTCATGTTGTGTGACGTCGGAGCCTTTCCAGGCTCCGCGTGTGATACCGGAAAGATCTATTCCGGGAGCTTGGCTAGTGCTGCCGGCCTCTTGATCGTTGCCGGCATCGGTTTCCATCCGGGCAAGGTCAGCAGTCAGCCCGTCGGAAGCTTCGCTTTGACGGCTACTAGAGGAGGACACGGAAAGAGACTCGTCGCTAGACATATGAATCTACCCGGAAAAACAGGTTTCCCAAGATCTACCCTTGCGCGAAGATCTACGAGTAAGAGAAAAAGCAAAAGAAAATAGGAAGTAAATATTCTACCGGCCCAAGATCTAAAAAGCAAAGAAGAGAGGGATGAATGCGAATCGAGCCTAACCTGAGGCGGCGGAGATGTTGAGGAAGGAGGTCGCCGGTGGAGCGGCGAGCTCGCAGTTATCGAGGAAGTCCGGCGAAGAAGAAGCGGAGAAGAGCTCGACGGAGCACGAATGGTGCGGCCGCAACGGACGCGCTGTGAGGAATCTCTGCACAACGAAGCTTGGCGAGGGTCGACGGAGCGGCGGCGGAAGTTCGCCGGGCGGCGAAGCTCGGGCGGAGAACGGAAGCGGCGAGGGCGCGAGAGGGCGAAGAGCTCTTTGCGCGCGAGGGAGTTAAGAGTGCGAAGAAAGGAGGAAGAAGGAGCGGTTTCCCCCTTTATAAGAAGAGGAGATAATGGGCTGGAAACCGCTGGGCCGCGGCGGTTCGCTTCGTGGGCCGCCACGTGGCGCGAGGATACACGCGCGGAAAATAAAAAGCCACAGGGAGGCCACACGGATCCGGAACGGCAGCCAGGATCCGGTGTGCCGCAGTTAATGCGGGCGCAGAAGCCGAAGGGAAGTGACCCCTGACACTAGCGCGTCAGGTACAGTGCGCATGTCACTGACAGGCACTGTACCCAAGAAATTCTCGACTTCGCCGAGGAGAGATTTAATGTCTAAGATACCGGAGAATAAGATACCGGAACATACCTTACAAAGAGAGAGAAGACGTGAGTCCGGCAAAGATGCCGGGATCCAAGCTGGACACCGGAAAGATTAAACCGGTACCTTGAGATATGTGAACCTGGCATGGTCTGTTGGATAGAATCCACCGGACTATACCAGCTTCGGGGACTAATGTTGGGGCGATGACCTCCGGTATGCCAAAGGCATGCCAAACCGGATGGTTTGAGCCATCAAGATACCGGTTTAATGTTTATACCGGAGGATAAAGTTAAGTGTTTGGCTAAGTAGAGCTAAGCCGGTATCCCCAAGAGGGGTATACCGGAACCGGGTAAAGAAGACACCGGGCTACCGGTAAGAAGAGCATGTCGGCAAGACTGGTCAAAGATTCTCTTTAGAGCTAGAGGACAAAGATGAGCAAAGCAAAGTAGCTTTAAATGAAGCCCTGGCGCCAAAGAGGAGAATGACGCTGAAAGAAGCCGGAGGACGTCAGCCTCCCTGATTAAAGAAGACCCCGGCATCATCTATGATTAAAGTAGCTTTGTAAAGTTGTTTGTCCAGTCAAAGATGCCATTAGGGTTTTTTTGCCCTGTAAGCCACCCTCTCCCCTATATAAGGAGAGGGGGCACTACCCTTTGGGGACGACGAACCTTGTATGCAAAAACCTGTATCCTGTGGAGATCAATGAAGAGAAAGATCTAGAGCAGAGTTCTTCCTTGTGTGTTTCTTCTTCTACCTTTGTCTTTGGCTGAGTTCTTGAGGAAACCATCCGGAAGTTCATCCAATCTAATCACAAACCCTCCCTCGAATCCTCTTGCGCCCATTCGGCCCCAACTTAAGCCATCCCATGGCATCTGCTCGTTCACCACGACGACAGTCATTACTTGTGAGACACTCTCCAGAACTTAAATAATTCAGAACTTCCATTCAGTCCGAAAACCATGCCAAATTTCCATCCAGGCTGCTAGTAATTGATACATATCCCAGAATACTTGCGCAATTTTTGTTAGAGGTATTCGGTTCTTCAAAAAAAAAAAGATAACTCATCTTGTCCTGTAAAAAACCGGCCATCCGAAACAAAGTAGAAGCCCTAGTGTAATGTATGATGGACATAATTTGTTAGCTCAAAAAGAAGGTAGCACTTAAGCGAGGGTTATAGAAGGAAGTAAAGAGCTTCAGCATCATCATCCGTTGTTTCATTACATCATGGTATCATTACATAGTTGCTTGCCGCTTGACAGTTCTAACGAAGTTTCACAAACAGATACAAGTTATAGCTGAAGATAGCTCAGATTCTCCTTGTGGATCAACAAAGACCAGCATGCTGTAGCACCTACAGTAAACTTGCAATTCCGGTTTCTAACCAGCCAAGCTACGGAGCTTGAAAGAACTTCTGCAGCATGTATTGAATGGAACATATGCTTCTCATTCTGGCCTTAATAGTTTCGGGCAGCTCAGTCGGACATTAACTGGATAAGTCGGTTGTCTGCAAAACAAATGCTGAGAAATCAGTCACCCTAAATAAGCTGCTTGTGCAAGAAAGAAAATATTAACATGGCCATCAAGTTTCTTGATGCATCCATACAAGAGCATTTAGTTCTCAGTTTCACACTGTAACTGCTTCATAAATACATTTCATAAGAACTGAGGTGCCTAACGTCTTGATTATGAATACTAAATCTCATAAGAACTGATGTGCCTAATTTCTTGATTATGAACACTAAATCTCATAAGAGCTTGGGTTCATAATCACAGGGTATGATGTAAATGTATCTTACATCAGCTACTCAAGTCTGGATGGTGAACTCATATCAGTCTTGATGGCTTGTTATATCTTGCATATGACATTACATCAAACAAGAGCAATTCTTTCATGTAAACCCCCTACGTAAATTGTACACACAAGGTTTGATTGACATACGATGCTTATGTTTCAGATTTATTAGTACAAATAGTATTTAAGTTGTCTTTAAGTTATTTACTTGTTCAGAAGAATGATTAAGAAACCCCGAACAAGTCTGAAGGTAATTTCCTCTGGAGCTATTGGGAGAATTGATTGTAGGACAGCAACGCAACAGTTCTGAACTCCAAACGAGAAGTCTCTATTATATTTTTCAGAGATGTACATGACACTACCCTGATATATTCCCCGCAGCATCTCAAACACTAAAATCTCATAAGAACTGAGGTGCCTAACGTCTTAGATAATTTATTGTTTACATATCAAAATTAGATTTTTTCGGTTCCATATTCACATCCAATTGCCCTCACCACTGTTTTTGCGAGTTAGGGCAAAATTATACCAACAGAATCAATTATATCGGGAATACAAGATAATATTTTCGGGAACCTGATGGTCTTGAATGCACACTCGCTATCATGGTCAAAGTCACATCTTCTCCGCTCGAATGACTCAGACATTGCGACACACACATGTATCCGACAACTTTAATTAGCTAGTGGCATTTTCTTATTACTCTTGTACCCTATTTATTTGTTTCTTATTGTATTTTTTCTGAATTACTTGAGCTCAAATTTCTTTTGCAGTTATGAAATGCATGCAATGCTTAACAATCAGTAGTTCACACATATATGGTTATCACCAAAACTATGGTTCGATATAAACTGCTCCCCAGCCAGCGTGATCTCACCAATAGTAGGTTAAACCTAGCAACATATCAGTCTCGCTTAAGTATTAACAAAAAAAAATTGAACTCATTATTATAGCATGATAACTTAAATTAGTATAAATGTGGGGTTTTACAGAATCCAATTTCATAAAAAAATAATCTATGGATCCATCATAATTCATAAACTATAATATCAAGGGTAGTCTAAAATAGTGAATAAATCTAACAAAGACGAAATCTATATAGCCATGGCAAGATGTCATCACCAATCACGAATTAACAGAAAGTAATATACAGAGTACAAACGCATAAGGAAGGAGCCTCAGCTAATCCATGTTGGCAGAATACATTTTGAGAGTCATAGTACATTACCGCATCTGGTAGCTCCTGCCAAACTTAGTTGCCTGTCATTTATTTATTTTGAGAGGTGATGGACTAAGCTGATCCCGCCTGCAAGTGATTGCACCGTTAACGTCATTCAAATATTCAATGCTATAACATGCTAGAGTAACTTGCAATGACTTATACCAGTAGTGACAAAATCTATATATAGCCATGGCAAGATATCATCAGCAGTTAATAACAAGTATTATGCAGAGAGTACAAATAAAATTATCCAGAGTAGTTTAAGTCGAGCGCTCACCTTGTTGCGTAGCAAAGAGGGAGGCCACGCCATGATGTACGGATAGTAGAACTTGGATCTAGTGATTCGGCAGAGCCTTTGCATTTCCCTTGTTTCAATGCAAAATGATAGGAGCCAGTTAGGAGGCTCTTTCTGACAAATAGTCAAATACACAAAGCCACCGACAATCGCCACGACCCTAACGTTGAGCAAAGGAACTTCATCGATCATGTTTAGAGCAAGATCGTCAAACGCATCCACCATATGAAATGTCCTGTTCCACATCCATTTATCGACGCCGTGGTCACCAGCTCTTGGGACCAAAACATCAATCAGAAGGTTAGACACGCAAACCAAGCAGAGCCTCCCGTCCCTGGTCTCCCCTAAGACACCCGAATGCCCAGTCGGCGGCATGTGAGCTTGAGAGAATTGCATTGATGCAGTGTCCAGCACAGGGATATAGTCTTGGCGGCCTGAACATGCCCAGTAAACAAGCCCGTTCCTGACTAGCTCTACATTGTCAGCATCCTGGAGCCTCCACGGTGTTGGGGAAATCTGCCACTCCCTGGTGTCCGGTGACAAGACGGCGATCTGCTTTCCCCCGTGTTTGGGGACGCAGAGCACGCGAAACGACCGGTCGTCGGCTTCGGAGGGGATCACGTGGAACTCAGCTTCAGTATATTCGGAGTCTCCGCTGAACACCTCATCGGGCGGGCCGGGGAAGAGATGCAGGGCCCCTGTGAGGGGATCGTAGACGGCCACCTTCTTGGTGTTCCATTGCGGCGTGACGAGAAGGACGTACCCATCGCGGCACGCAGACATTGACCATTCGGCCACGGGGCCGTCCTCGTCTTCGACACCTTCTTCGTCTTCAGCATCCTCGCCGTCGTCCTTTTTGACGTCGATGGCATCGGGAAGACGGGTAAGGAAGACATCGAGGCCGCGGAGGGCGGCGGCGTGGTCAGGGTCGGAGCGGCGGCCGGGGAGAAGGACGGGCGCGAAGGTGGACATGGGGGTGTCGTCGTCGACGAGGAATGCGCCGAGGATGGTGGGCGAGTGGAGGTCGCGGAAGCGGCGGCGGAATGAGGGGGACGAACGGACGGCGCGGAGGAAAGCGGGGCAGGCGAAAGCGGCGCGGACGAGGCTCGGGAGGGAGGGGAGGCGGAGAAGCACCTCGCGCAGGAGGTCGTCGCTGAGGGCGAGTATGGTGGTAGGAGCGGACTGACGGGAGCTCTTCTTCAGCGGCGGGGCCATGGCGAGCGGTGGCGGTGGCGGCGGCGGCGGCGGCGGCAATGGGAAAGAGGGGGCTGCTCGTTTTCAGCGGCGCCAGGGGACAGGGGAGCATATTTTATTTGATGAGAGAGATGAAGTGTGCAGAAGAAGGAACCTGCAAAAACGGAAGAAGACGAAAACCACGGACATTGTTGTTCACCTTCAGCTATCCTCGCTCGAAAAAAAATTCTCCGTTATCCTTCCTCTTTTAGCCTTCCCGCTTCCAAATTATACCGAGTTAAATGGACGCGCCAAACTGTGATTTGTTTGCAATATGTTTCCATGCAAGAAAATTGTTTCAACCGTAATAATTTGCATGTGATTTGTTTCTGAAGTTCCACATTATCATGGCGGGAAAAGTCAGAAGTTTTCCGAGTGTATGTTAAGAAGATAGTCATAAAAGGCGGTTGCCGTGACGGGGCTGTGAACCGCAGACGCAATAGCTACGTCCTATGTGTCATAAAATGATTCTCTAATGTTGATTTTATATTATAACCTAGTTCCTCTTGAACCATGTAGTCGAACTACGAACCTAAAATTATATTATTAGAGCTAAAATTGCCACAAAAAAATTCTCCATCCTGGGGTCTCTAATCAAAAGAACCTTATTATGTTTTCTTGATCTTATGTGTTGTATTATTGGATTTTTTTCTACATGGTCCTGCAACAACGCGTGAGGTGTCATCTAGTATGTATAGGCCCATGAACCGCATGCCGCAACATTTTATTGCATTAGAGATGAAGAGGCATGGCGACATCGAGTGAGGATGGTAGCCGCCGCGCCGGGTTTGGCCACGACTAGAGGGGTGGCAGTGTGGTGGCATCTTGAGATCCACCACACCGAGTAACGGAGCTGGCACTGGGAGTAGGGCAGTTATGGGGTTAGGAGAGCATGCGAAGGGTGGTGCAAGGATGATACCTCCTGACGTGGGATTGGGAGTTGGACACTGCTCACGGTGGTGGGCAGCTGAGATGCAACAACGGTGCAAAAAAGTGGCAGCGGCACAAGCTCTCATTGCGGAAGGAGGGAAGCAGTGTGGGGCATTAATCTGTACGAAGGGGAATAATGAGTGGTGGGGAATGCTATTGGCGGGATAATAAAGCGGTGGTGCCTGGTGGCCCCTGAGGACACGTGTGCGTGCGAAGAACCGGACGACGCAAGCACGCGATCCTCTGAGGGAAAGGGACTGGAGAAGACAACGATAGATGCACTATGACTTGGGCATGCATTTTATATTTATGCAATTTCAATTTTTTTTTCAAAATGGGAACCCAACCCTTAGCTGCCGTATCTTTATTTATTTATTTTAATATTGCACGAACATGGTATTGACCTTGAGGACTCTTGACTCTGATACCATATAGTATTGATTCACGAGCCAACTATTTTAAAAGTCTTAACTGATAAAAAGGGACTAGGCAATATATGTATATCTCAACATATAACATGTACAACCGCCATCAGCCGATTGCACCAAGGGTCCATAGACAGTGGCGGAGCGTGGCGCAAAACAAAGGGAGGGCCAATTGCTTGTAAAGCTAAGAAAATTGCACGCAATTCTTGCAAAAGTGTAACCAAATAAACAGAAAAATAACCATATAAAGATATACTGATGCTATATATAATATGTTCACATAAATATATAATACCATATTGGAGCAGTAAATGGAGCAGTGATTCAGATTTAATACTCCAAAGTAAAATATGATCTACCAAAATACAAGCAAACTAATCTAGATATGGGAGTTTGATACTAACTACAGAGTCGCTCTCCTGTTCTTGCGAGCCTTGAATTCCGCCATGATATCTTCATAGCTATATTGTGCAGCAATTTCTCGTTCTACTTGTACCAGCAAACTATTTGCAAGATAATTATCTTCCATCTTGTTGTGCAATCTTGTCTTGATAATTTTCAAGCTAGAGAATGCACGCTCAGCACTAGCGGTCGAAACCGGGAGAGTAATAAGCAAGGGAAGCATTCTATCAAGAAAATTGTAGATCATGTGACGTCTTGTGACAACAAGGCAGCGACAAAGTGCAGTAATTGTTGAAATCTTCTTCAAATCTTCACTGTTGGAAGCATCATGAGCAAAATGATTCAACTGGTGCTCTAATCCAAATTAATGTCTATGTGCTGCTAAAAAACCCTATGAATCTATGATGATTCTCTAGTTTCAGATCAGCAAGGGGATTAAACACTCCATGACATAATTCATTGCATACCTTGGTCGATTACTCGATTTGGTTCTGCACTAGTAATGAGTAATGGCCACGCCGGGCGGACGGCGCCATGGGCTCTAACCACCATTCATACCACGATCTGAAAATTTGAGGGAGAACCATAGAGCTGCTAGCTAGGAGATGGGGATTTGTCACAGACAAGAAGAAATAGAGAGCAGCTAGCTCTCCTAGCGTGGGGATTTGAGCAAGATCTAGAAAGGGGATTTGTGGAGGCAAAACCTATACACCGACCAGGTCGGTGCCTACCGGCCACCGCACACCTCCTGGTCGGGTATGGGCCAGGCCCATTTTTAGCTGTTTAGCCTGCAGTTCGTTTTTTTCTTTTACTTTTTTCTTTTCTGGTTTCTTTTTTCTGTTTTCTTTTCTTTTTTCTGTTTTCGGTTTTGTTTATATTTTTTCAGATTCGAAAATTTTAAATTTCGAAAATTGTTCAAGTTGAGAAAATGTTTAAATTTTAAAATCGTTCAAATCTGAAAACCGTTCAATTTTGAAAACTGTTCAAATTCAAAAACCGTTCAATTATTAAATTTGTTCAAATTTGAAAACTATTCTAATATGAAAATCGTTCAGATTCGAAAATTGTTCAAATATAAAATTTGTTCAAATTCAGAAATTTGAATTTAAAAATTGTTCAAATCGAAAGAAAAAAAGCTGTTCAGATCTGAAACCGTGATCATGGGCCGGGCCCAACAACGACCGAGGGTGTGCGGTCCGTCGCTTCCCACCGAGCAGGTCGGTGTAAAGCACACCCCATTTGTGGAGACGGCCAGACGGGAGAATTGGAGCTAATCCAGACGAACGCAGCTTATACGAAGACAAGTACAGGAGGAGTCGGTCCAGTTCTGCCGAATGCACGAATGGGCTTGGGCCAGATATAGTAGTAATTTTTTTTTGCACTTTCAGAAGACTGGGCTGGAGCCCAGTATGGTATCCACAACGCTCCGTCAGTGTCCATAGGTCCCCATTGCTCCGCGGAAAGGAGGTAGGACCACATGTAAATCGATGAGGAAACTCCAGGTATAACACTATAACCTGAAGAAAATTTGAATTTGCGGCCCTGTTAAAAATTACATCATTTTGGCAATTCCATATTGCTAAAATCAAAGCACACGCTCCTACTTGGATTCTAGCTTTAGTTTCTTTTTATCAATCTCATTTAGCCAATTTCCAAACAAATTAGTAAAATTAGCAGGAGAAAGAATGTTATATGTGAAGTTTTCTACTCTCCAAACTAGACAGGAGAAAGTTCAAGAAATAAAAAGATGGTTGGTTGTTTCATGTGATGTGAGTCACAAAACACACATGTAGTTCACCCATCTTTTTACAAGATTGTTGTTAGGATATACTAAATGAGTACACCAGCGGACATAGTCTCATTGATGAGTACATCCCATCTATTGATACAACTGTTGTACCTACAACCACACAAATACAAGAACCAATCACTCGAGCTCGTGACAAATATCTTAACTGTCAGATACTTTCATTTCTTGAAACCATTCCTCACATACATGAGAATATGATGCTGCCTAAATCAGATGTGTTTGTTACTCTTAGGAATAATGGACCTAGCATGGATGAGAAGGACAATCATTAGAGCATGATCACACATGGAGGAGATGACATCAAACATGTGAGGATTGAAGAGGAATCTGCAAGTGGAGATTTCAGAACTTTGAAGCCACCATAATTGGAGATGAAGACATGGACGAAATATAGAATTTTCCACTTCATAATTTCGTCCATATGATTACATGGTGCTGCGTCACCTTTAGTTTTGGGCCAGGTCCATGTCATTTTCGTAGGAATTAAGTCACCCACTTTTAGAGTCTGTATTGAAGGGAGAAAGGCCTTCTAGGGTTTGGTTTGGCCACCATACGTATGGCTGGCCGAAACACCACCTTTTCCTCCTTTAAATACCCCCATAGTCGTCACGTTTAGAATCGGATTTTGATTAGATTAAAAGTTAGCATATTGCTACAACTCCGTGTACTTCTTTGGAGGCTAAAGTCCAGAACAAGACCAACTATTCGGAATCCCACCTTATTCAATAAAGTTTTCATCATTCATCTGCAATATTCTGATTGATTATTAGTTCTTACTTGTTTTCGATTTCAGGTAGGAATTAAGACCCTCGCTGGTCAGGCTGATCGTGCATCCGCAAGATCAGTAACTCCCGGAGATTGTCCTAGCAATTGCATTGGCTCCACGAGCTTTTCACGTGTAGTCGGATCGTCAAGCACAAACTCTACCAACAAATCGATCTATCCTCGTCCCATCGAAAGATCGGCCACCTTTGCCCTATCACTCATGCCAGCAAGCCTGCGTGACTCACAGATGGCGTTAGAACCATGGCCTAATCAGGTTGCCAAGTTGTTGTTGTATAAGATGTAGGTCCAGCCAGGATGGAGGAAGGCGGTCTGCTAGCACCTTGCGCAAGCCGGCTGACATAGGCATCCCCAATGGGCCTGCCAAAGATGGTACCCGGGGTTTACCGAAGGCCCACGAGTCGAAGAATATGAAGTTTGGAAGCCCAAGTTATATTAAGGAAAGTTAGAGTTGTAGTAGGAAATATAGACTTGTAATTTTACGGGACGGGTTAGAAACCCTCCCGGACTCTGTAAACTTGTGTATTATGAATCCCTCGGCTCCGCCTCCTATATAAGGGGGAGTCGAGGGACAAAGAGAGGATCGATTCATTGTTTCACACAACCCTAGTTTTCATAATCGTCGAGTACTTTTCGGCTGAAACCTTCGAGATCTACTTGCCCTCTACTTCCGATTAAACCCTAGTCTGCAATACGTAGGCATTGATAAGTTAATCCCTTGTCAATTGGCGCCGTCTGTGGGGATTAGAGGTGCCAAGGAGCTGATCTCGATGGCACGTTCAAGATCGTCGACTTCGTCAACTGCAAGCAACGCGATGGACAGAGGTAAACAGATCGAAACTGGTCTAGTCGATTTTGTTCCTCACCCACCCGCCCGTTTGGATGCATATGCGTATCTGGAGGAGCCCATGGAGATGACGTTCGGAAAGTTCCACTTCCGCGTCGAGAAGGCAGGATCGTATCGTCTCGAAATTCCGATCTCGTCGGGATTATCAGCGGTCGGTCCCGATTTTTTGGGTTCAACATCATCAACTGAGACAGGCGACGAGGAGATTTCGCCGCCACGCTTCATCAACACTTTGGCAAGTGAAAAACTCGCCAAGATCTTCAGCGACATGTCCTTCGAGTCGTCTGCGGACTCCAATATAAGCAGCGATTCTGACAGTGTCGACAGTTTCGGCTTCATCGACAAATCCGCCGTTGTAGGAGAGGTCTTCACCGGTCTATATGACGGTACCACCAATCTTGACAAAATACAAAAAATAAAGTACCATCAAATCTTTGCGATCGGGGAAACAAGCCGACCTCAGGAGGAGACATCTGAACACTTCGACGAGCTGGGAAATCCGTACGTTGACCCCGCTGATCTTACGCGAGGTCTAGGAAGCAAATATGTTGGGCCTGGAACGCGGCAGATGATACAATTTCCGCAGGCGGTATGGGATAGAGTTGCGAGAGCCATTGATGGCACAGAACCAATGACCGTGACCGCGACAGCGGAAGAGCTAAAAACATATCAATATAGACTCGCACGCGCCAGGCGACAGCTCGAGAAACAAAAAATCGAGTTAGATAGGAGGCAAGAAGCGGCTTCTGCGTCAAGCAGGCGAAGAGCTAACTTGAGTCAACAATCTGGCACTTCGGGAGATAGTCACAGAGCAGCTCGAAATAGAGCGAGATCTCGGCTGCAAAATATACCTGAGGCAGATAGGGAGAATCTGGTTCAAAACCTCGACATGTCCTTTATGTCGATAGACACGAGGGGGAATATTATCCCTAAGACACCAGAAGCTGGGTACATGGTGACGCAAGCCTTTATCCTCGCATCCAAGCCACCTCCTGGAGATCCCAGAGAAGCATTGTACAATATGGCCATGGCAGGAGTTGGAGCCATGGGAACGGCGTTTATAAATTCGCCTCCCGAAGGATCAGCAAGGCAAAATAATCCACGACCTACTGCAGCAGCACCAGTTCCCGAGAGAACAAGTGGAGAAAGAGACACAGCAACTCAAGCACGGGTAGACAGAGCACGACAAAATAGAAGGGAACATTGACATTCCCCAGAAATAGGTGAAGAGGATATGTGTGGGCTACCGTGCTTTACAAGGAGGGTCCGGAAAACTCGAGTTCCCTCAGGGTTTAAATTACCCGATAACTTCAAAAAATTCGACGGCCTGCAAGATCCCGAGGATTGGCTAGTTGATTATCTCGAGATAGTGAAGCTGATATGCGGAACCAGAGCAACAGCCATGCAGAGTATTCAAGTACACCTAAGTGGAGCCGCACGATCTTGGATAAAAAAGCTTCCTCCGGGTTCCATCGACAGCTGGGAAAGTTTTCAGGATGTGTTCGTCAAGAATTTCCGATCCACCTGCAAAAAACCTGCATCATTAGAAGAGTTGAGGTCGTGTAGACAAAAGCATGATGAATCAATGAGAAAGTACATCCAGAGGTGGAATATCATTAAAAACTCGACAGAGAACATATCTGATGAGAGAGCAATAGATGCGTTCGTGGCAGGAATTACACGAGGAGATTTTGTCGAAGACTTGGGGAGAACCAACCCAAGGACAATATCAGCATTAATGGAGATAGCAAACAAGTGGGCAGATGGAGAGGATGCTGTTCACAATAAGAGACATAGGTCACCAGAGGAGGACCGCAGTCGAAATTTTCAAAATAGACGACGATTTCCTCGGCAGTTCTTGAGTTATGATGCTCCTGGCCAAATATCGGCTGGTTTTCGAGGAAGCACTGGAGGAAACAATAGAAATGAATATCAAAGGAGCAGCGAGCAGCAAGGCGACAATAGAGATGACTCCCGGAATAACAGGCAAAATAGTGGACCAAGGTTCCAGAGACCATATGTATCTCCCGAGGATATGATGAACGGACCATGTAAGATGCATTTTTATCTCGACAATAATGGGAAGAGGCAGTCAGGTCACTTGCAGAAGGATTGTCGAAATTTTCAAGCAATGTTGAGGTTTGCAGGGCAAGCCAATGCCCAAGCAACAAATAGAAATCCCCAGGGGCCCAGGAGTGAGATCCACCTTCCACCTCCTCCCGCAATTACGGACGAAAATCGGCACCAGCTTAGAATAGCGGCAGCACCACACCCACCTCCATATATCGACACCAACGCCAATGGCGCGGTCTCGATGATTTAGAAAGCTAGGCCGTCTAACAGGGCTCAGAAAGTAATTTCGCGTCAAGTGTTCATGGCAGAGAAGATGCCTCCACCAACGATTGAGTACCTAAATTGGTCGGGACATGACATTGGCTTCACAATAGCGGATCACCCGCAGCAAGTTCCTCGACCAGGGCAGTCAGCACTTATCTTACCAGTGGTGATCGCAGGATTTGACGTATCTCAAGTATTTATAGATGGAGGCGGTAGCCTAAACCTTATGTATGCAGATACACTAAGGAAGATGAACATATCCCTAGCAAACCTAATACCAACTGACACACATTTCCATGGTATCACGCCAGACAAACCAAGTTATCCGCTGGGGAAGATCAATCTCGACGTTCAGTTTGAAACCCGAGAAAATTACAGGATAGAGAGGCTGGAGTTCGAAGTTGTGAATTTCCCGTCGCAATATCACGCCTTGTTGGGACGACCAGCATATGCCAGGTTTATGGCGGTACCACACTACACATACCTATTATGGAGGTTACCTGGACCTACGGGACCGATTACAGTCAAAGGCAGTTTTGCGTTAGCTGATAAATGCGACAAGGATTTTCATCGACTGTCAGAAACCTTCGGGATGCAAGCAGAATATATGGCGTCAAGGCTAACAAATGATTATGATGTGCTGCCAGATGTAGGAAGGCCACTCAGGGAGCCAACCTTTAACACCACCAAGGATTCTAAGGAGGTGCAGATTCACCCGACTGATCCAAAGAAAACGACGTCCATTGCAACAGACATGGACCTTGCATAGGAAAGCGCGATCGTCGAGTTCCTCCGTGAGCACTGGAAAATCTTCGCATGGTGTCCAGCTGACATGCCAGGAGTACCCAGGGAACTTGCCGAGCACCACCTAAATTTGGATCCAATAGCGAGACCAAGTAAACAACCTTTGCGGCGTTTTTCGGAACCAAACTGCAAAGCCATGCTATCAGAGATTGATCGACTCAGAGAAGCTGGTTTTATCAAAGAGTTACATACGAAGGCCACATGGGTAGCTAACCCAGTGCTGGTCCTGAAGAAAAACACGAAAGTCCTTCGCATGCGTGTCGACTTTACGTGCCTCAATAAACACTGTCCAAAGGATCACTTTCCCCTCCCAAGGATCGATCAAATTATCGACTCCACGGCAGGATGTGAACGTCTTTCCTTCCTGGACGCATATTCTGGTTATAACCAGATCAGATTAAAAGAGGATGATGAGGTCAAGACAACGTTCATAACACCTTATGGCGTGTTTTGCTACAAAACAATGCCTTTTATTCTGAAAAACGCGGGAGCAACATATCAGCGGATGATGCAGAAGTGTCTTGCAACACAGATTGGCAAAAACGTACAAGTGTACATCGACGATGTCGTCATAACAACAAAGAAGGGGTCAACATTGATCGAGGATTTAAAGGAAACTTTCGACAACCTTGACAAGTTCTGCCTCAAGCTGAACCCGACAAAATGCTCTTTCGGCGTCCCTGCTGGAGAACTTCTCGGGTTCCTAGTTTCAGCAATAGGAATCGAAGCCAATCCAGAGAAAATTCAAGCTATCGTAACAATGAGGAAGCCAAAAAAGTTGAAAGAAATACAACAATTGACTGGGCGAGTCACGGCTTTAAGCAGATTCATCGCCAGACTAGGAGAAAAGGCGTTGCCGTTCTACGCTCTGATCAAGCAAGGAGAGAAGTTCCAGTGGAACGAAGAGGCAGACAGAGCTTTCGAGGATCTCAAACGCACAATTTCGACACCACCAATCTTGGTGGCGCCTAAGGAGAAGGAACCCCTCTTGCTATACATTGCAGCCATGCCTTAGGTGGTTAGCACAGCACTCGTAGTCGAAAGAGAGGAAGAAGGAAAACTCCATGGAGTTCAGAGGCCAGTATATTTCAGTAGTGAAGTTTTATCTCCCTCAAAACAGCGGTATCCGCAGTACCAAAAGCTAGCATATGGAGTGTTCACAACCGCAAGAAAATTGCGGCACTATTTTTCGGCGCATCCGATAATAGTGGTCAATGAGGCGTCTTTATCCAATATATTAAACAATCCAGAAGCTACGGGTCGTGTCTCCCTGTGGGGAATAGAGCTTTCCCCTCGGGACATCACATACGAAAAAAGAAAAGCAATAAAGTCGCAAATTTTACCAGACTTCATCGCGGAGTGGATGGAGCTCCAAAATACGGGACCCCCGAATTTATCGAGAACCTGGACTATGAACTTCGACGGGTCCAAGAGATTAGAGGGAGCTGGAGCTGGCGTGATACTAATATCACCTGAAGGCGACAAATTAAAGTATGTCTTACGGATGACGTTTCCAAACGCATCTAACAATGAGGCATAATATGAAGCTCTTATACACGGGATGAAGATGGCAAAGGCTTGTGGCGCAACTCGGTTAAAAATATTCGGCGACTCACAGCTGGTGGCTCAGCAAGTCATGAATCAATATGATGCAGTCAATGATAGTATGATCGCTGATACGTCTCAAACGTATCTATAATTTCTTATGTTCCATGCTACTTTTATGATGATACTCACATGTTTTATACACATTATATGTCATTATTATGCATTTTCCGGCACTAACCTATTAACGAGATGCCAAAGAGCCAGTTGCTGTTTTCTGCTGTTTTTGGTTTCAGAAATCCTAGTAAGGAAATATTCTCGGAATTGGATGAAATCAAAGCCCAGGGTCCTATTTTTGCACGAAGCTTCCAGAAAACCGAGGGGGAAAGGAAGTGGGGCCACGAGGCGCCGCCACAACAGGGCGGCGCGGCCAAGCCCTAGGCC